>NC_140088.1:15976853-16596361 GCF_964237585.1 Gallinula chloropus | reverse complement strand
AGTGATTTTCAATTACTTAAATAAAGAAGAAAAAGGTGCAATGCTTTGTTATCTGTCTTCTGTTGGCCATTTAGACACTACCTGAACCCTGATTTATAGAATCTGTCTCATGACTGACACTCTGTATCGAGTCACAGGATCCCCTCATGATTACCTGGTAGCACCTCTGAAGCCAGTAAGACAGTTCAATCGAGGGTGGTCTAGGTCTTCCCTAAATATATCAGTCACATAAACTGTGTCTCTACAACCACTCCTGCACATATGTTGTTGGCACGGATACAACGTGTACATGTGTATGTGCCTCCTGAGCTGATGTACTAATCTATTCCTGTTGAACTCAAGTGACCTACATTCAGTCTTTTTCTCCCAGTGAAGCACAACTGTCTAGAGTGACAGATGCTGACATGGATATTTCACAGAGGAGAAAGCAACTTTAGGCCTCATAAGCTGCTAATGTAGTCAGCAGTGAACCAGTTATCTAAGAGATGAACAGAGGTCTTTTAGCATCAAAGAGTGGGCACTGCTCACCCAAAGCATTTAAGTATTTAATTATGTTAAGCTTGGGGCACATTTTCTTTGCCTTCAAGATCATGCTGTAGGGGGTTCTTGCTAAGGCTAGAGAAAGGAAGTTGGAGTACCTTTTTAATCATTAAAATTGTGTGGGTTTGCAGCTAGCCAGCACTCACACACTGCAGAAATAC
Organism: Gallinula chloropus; assembly: GCF_964237585.1. NCBI lineage: Eukaryota > Metazoa > Chordata > Aves > Gruiformes > Rallidae > Gallinula > Gallinula chloropus. The sequence goes on along the minus strand of NC_140088.1, from coordinate 16,595,660 downwards.
TGTGCACACCCACAGCTGAGCCAGAAAGACAAGGGGACATTTCACACCCCCACCAGGGACAAAGCCAGCCCCACAGCAGGAGCTGGGAATTTCTCCCTCCCCATCTTCCAGCAAGGAAAGATTCTTCCCTAAAATGCTTTTTCTTTAGTGGGTCTTGCTCAGTCAGTCATGACTTTGAATGTTACCAAATTCCGCACAAACTCTCTCCCCTTTCCCCAGAGTTAATCACCAGATAGATCTCGTTACAGCCTCCTGCAGATAGCTGCACAGCGCAGGCAGGAAGCACAGCACATCCTGCAGACCAAGCAGGATGACAGACTGGCCTCAGGGAGCCACTCTCCTGCCTTTGTGCCAGCTGGGGTACCATGCTGCTCCTGGAGGCTGGCCCACAGCCCCAGAGCTGGCATGCAGCTTGCCCTCCTGTATCACCTGGATGGGACTTGACCTTGATGAGTCAGGTAATTTACCATGATGCTCCACTCAGCTGTTCCTCACATTAGAGTTGAACGTTGCACAGAAAAGCTCTTGGCAGGACCCACTGGTTGCGAGTCAGCCAGGCCCAATATGAAAACACAACTTGTCTGTAAACCAACCACCACGCTGGTGTTTAAGAGAGTGACTTACAACTCCTCATGTCGCTATTGAATCATGGCCTGGTTTCACAGAGAAGTTCAAGAAAGACCTTCAGCTCACAACATGGACTTGCACTGCAGAGGTTTGAAGCCGTAAGATCTATCCCCAGGGACTGCACTGATACTCTTTCTGTAGTGACAATAGCATGGTGCATATGCATCCATGATTTATTACAAAGATGAGTCCTTCCACACAAGACCTTATTCACTCAGATACGTTCTGTGCCATGCATTCAGCCCTGCGGCATGCAACATTGTCTTCTAATAGTGGAAAAACTCATTGTCTATTTGTCAGTAAAGATCTGAGAGTATCAGGCTGTTGGCATTTTGTTTAGGAGCCAAATGATATTCCATTTTAATTGATTAATTTTTCAGTTACTGCATTGCTCCAATTCCAGGGCTCAGCAATCAATTTGAACTGACAAGACCCTCAGAGCCGCACTCTACTCCTGCTTGGCTCTCCATCTGCAAAGGCTTATTAAGTTCACCTCCCCAATAGCAAATTTAATCAAGGATGGTGCATACCAATGAAGAATTATGAAATGGGCTCATATATGCCTGTCACCCCTGTGTTACGCTGTGCAGGCCCCTGTCATTCTAGACTTCAATCACGTTATTAATAGAGGCCTCCTCCACAGCCTCTCTGCTCTGCCATTTAATCACTGTCAACTAAGAAAGAGCTGGGCATATAAGGAGCAGAGCCACTGAGGTGGGCATCACAAAAATGGAGGCACCTGACAGGCTTGAAATACTGTCAGGACAGGTACGGCCAAAACCACTGCTCATGGAAACACAGGTCTCCCCTGGCACAAAGCAACATGGTCCCTCACACGGCCGTTCGTCTCATCTGCAGGTACAAACTGCAGCAAAATAAAGTCAATGATTGCAGTGACCAGTGAGGCTCTTTAAAATCCATCACCGACAATCAGAATTGAATACAAAGGGCAGCCATCACCTGACTCTGCACATACAGTGCTCACAGTTCTGATACGAGTCTCATATTGTAAGGTTGTCTCGTAAAGATACAACTTCTGGGTTTTTAGGAGAACTCACGGCTTTTCTTTAGAAAGAATAATATTTCTGCCTTGATAGTCACGGAAGACAAAAAGGTAGTTACCTAGAAATGCAAAACCCAGACAGTGAAGGCAAAGGGCACAATTTTCAACTTTGGAAAGCTCCCAGAGCCCTGCAGTCCAGTCCCACATCACACCACAGAAGGACTGCACTTCTGACAGTCCTGTCCCCATCCATGCCTGCTGGCTGGCTCACAAGCCCAGTCACCAGCTCAGTCACAGCTCCCCAGTTTCCACTCCACGAGCAAATTTTCAAACTAAGAGTTCATGCATGTGTTACAAGAAAAATGTGGGTGTCTGGTTTTGATAGCTGGGACTGTGCCCCTCACCATCTGCTTCCCCAAGGAATGTTGCGTGAGTGTAACTGATGGTGTCAAGGAAGACAGTTTTCCCATCTCAAGATTTATTGGATGCATTTTGGAGACGCTTATTGGTCTTGGGCTTCTTTAGCCTGGACAAGAGAAGGCTCCTAGTTTCAGCATGCCAATACTTCAAAGGGGTCCTACAGAAAAGTGGGAGAGGGACTGTTCGCCAGGCACTGTAGTGACAGGACAAAGGGGAATGGCTTCAAGCTGCAAGAGGGTAGATTTAGATTAGATGTTAAGAAGAAATTCTTTACTATGAGGGTGGTGAGGCACTGGAATATGTTGCCCTGAGAGGTTGTGGAAGTCCCATCCCTGGAAGCATTTAAGGACAGGTTAGATGGGGCTTAGGCCAACCTGGTCTAGTGGAGGGTGTCCCTGTCCAAGGCAGAGGGGTCTGAACTAGATGATCTTTGAGGTCCCCTCCAACCCAAAGTGTTCTATGATTCTGTGATTTGCTTCTTCCAAAGTCTGACAGCCAAGTATAACCAGTAGGACTCAGTGAACTCCGTTCACATCTTTGGGCAGCAAAACAGCCCAGCTACCTCCCATTGCCTAGGAGCACCAAGCAGGCACATTTTACACCACATAGATTTCTATCACTAAAGAGAGAGCACAGCTCCAAAAAGTCACCAGTGCTGGGATGGTCAAAGAATCTAGCCTGGGCCTTCAGCAGCCTTCCTAAATATGAATGAAAAATAAAACGTAGATACATTCAGTCATGTCCCAGGTCCATGAAAACCACAGAGTTGCTCACGACAATGAGCTCTGCTCTGCCAGGTCTGTTTGCTCCTCTCTGCAGAGAGCAGCATGAAACACAGAGGCACTGCCTGCATTCAGAAGAACACAATGTAAAAATCTGAGCGTGCTGTAAATTACTAGTGAAATCCAGTGGCAAAATTCCCAGGGCAGGATTTCAGCCACAACAAAAACACAAGCAGAGAGAAACAAACACACACACACACAGAGTACTCACGCTCATGACTTCATTACGCTCTATTGGAAAAACCAAACCGTTTAACAGACTGAAGTTCCCCTTCTTCCAAACCTTTACTCACCCTGGAAAACAGCTTGTGTTTAGAAACCATTCTAACTCATATGTTGTTAAATTGCCTTCATTACCCAGAAGACAAATAACGTATACATTTCTAGCTGGAGGTTGCGATGGCAAGGTAAAGGTTAAGTGCAATACAGCTTGTTAGAGACATGGAGTCTGTAATGCAATTCATTTTCTCCCAAACAGAAAAAGATGTTGAGACATTCTTCACATTTCTGGCTTGCTCTTACTGGGTTTTAGCATCTCTGGCTCCAGAAAGGAACATGGACATGAACAAACACGAACAAAGGAAAAGTGCTGACATGTTTGTTTAAAAAAAAATTAACAAAACCAAAAGCACAGCTGTGTTTGCAAGCATGGGGACAGACAGCACCAAATGTATCACGAAATAAACTTTAAAAAACACAAATTAGAGAACCAACCACCAAAAATCTTGAAAGAACTGTTAGAGAGGGAGCAAGATGCAGGAGACCTACCCTTAAATGTCAAAAGGTGAATGTGAAAGGGGAATTAAACCTTTAACTCTGCATGACAGAGTCTCGAATGTGCATTTCTTACTGTAGCTGGTTGGATGTAAAAAGCGTTCTACAGAATGAGTTGTTACGTGGCAGGACTGCACCCAGGCAGCGCATTCACCCACGTACCCAGTACGGCGGCAGTCTATCCCTGCCACCATAATTAACAGATGTTTATGCAACATGAGTTGCTCTGGCGCTCTGAAACCAGTAATGAGAGATCTACCAGACTTTTACAGGAAGGAGCATGCCCTTCAGGATTTTGTCTACCTTAGTTGAAGGGCACTTCTCTGTCTATCTACACGTTACTTCATCAAGCTCTCTCCCTTGCCCCCTATACTCCAAACCAGTATCAAAAAACATACTTAAGGTTGTAGAGTCAAGCACTCAGCACAGAGGTCAATCCTGAATTACAGGTGTCAGCACAAAGCTAGTTTTACCATACATGTCACTACCAGCATTAATTGGTAACTACAAGCTGACATGTTCCCTGACACAGGAGGCTGAGCTCCCTGGAGTTCTTCTCTTGCTTCCTTGCAGTCACATGCAAACTAGAACAGAAACAAGTGGCATGCCAAAAGCATCCAGATCAAGTCCCCAGTGGTATCTCATACTCAGTAGCTTCAACTAATTTGAAGGCAGAAATGGTAGTCAGGAAGAATCAGCCTGAAACTTGGTCCCAAGGGAGCCGGAGCAGCAGTGAGATGAAGAAATCCTTGCGTTACAAGAGGCAGCTTCCTTTTCACATGACAGGATCCTTTCAGAATTATCCCTCAGGGAGGGTTGCAGGGAAACAAGACCTCTCCTAGGAGGCATCATTTTGAGGTCTTTCCTCGTCTTCAAAGCCAGGCCTCATCAGGACAGGCAGTCTTCTCTCCTAACATCAACCTCCGTGATTATAGTGGGGTCCCCTACACCTCCATAACTGCCCTGGTAGAAGATCCTTCCCCTTATTCCCTATTGCCCAACGCTGACATGTTACGGGTGATGTTCATGGAGAAGATGCCTGAGTTACCAGGACACCCCATGTTTTAGGGATGCTTTGGAGGAACCCGCTCCATGTAGCCAGAAACTAAAAGCTCTGTGCTACTGGTACCTTCCCTCCTTCTTCACTGATTTTAATGCTGCCCGTTAACAGAGTGAAAATGGTAAACCAGAATGAAAATAAAGCAAAATCCAGAACCTCTACACACAGAACTAAACACCATGCCAGGGAAGAAGCTGATCTCCCTGCCTTCTCCCAGGCCCGTCGCTGAATGTGCTGCTGGAAGCTGCAAATGATACCCTATATGCAAAATGCATTTGTCACCTCCAGCTAGTGAAAGTCCCCCCAAAAACCTGATGAGACGCCAATATGGTCTCTAACTCCAAATTTGGGAGATTCCAATGCTGGTCCCATAATCAGCCATTTCTGCTCAGCCCTAACAGTGCTGTGAAGTGCATTTGGCCCCTCAGTTCTGATTGCCTGGGCATGACAGATGCGTACCAACAGCCTGCAACTGCTTCTAGCCTGCCTCAGAGGGAGCAGTAGTAGGTCCTCATTTGGAAGGATCCCAAGGTATCATAAACCTGCTTCTGTTTTCCCTTTACAGCATCATTTCTGTCTCCAATTGCATATGCAATTGCTGGGGCACAGGCTGTAAAGCCCAAGCCTGCAGTTGATACACAGAACTGGCTGCATTTCTAGGTGTTTGTTACCATAGCGATACCATAGTAATTTTTAGCTTGTTTTGTTGCTTTTGGGTGTTTTTAAAGCTAGGTTCTTACCCAGTGCAAACAGAACCAGTTCCCAGTTATGAGAGAAGAATATTAATAGTCACAGTATGTGGCAGACATGGCAGGACCTGCTACCTGGGAGCAGAGTGCTGAGAGGAGATGCTCAGCTCCTGCCTCACACCCCTCTGCAATTGCAGGGCTCTGCCCACTTCATTCACCAAAGCCATTTCTGATGCCTGCACCCAGCACAGTGCTGCTACCCTACCCACACTGATGAGTACCACGCTACTGTGCCTCCTTCCCACCTCAGGGAGCTCCTGTGATTAGGTTTTCTCAGAACAATCACCACATTACTACCAGAAGTCACTTTCAGCTTCTCCCCTAAACAGCTCAGCCAAAAGCAGCTTACAAGATCAGCATAAGAGGCTGCTTCCCAGGTCTGATAGTGACCTACTGAAACCTTAATACAACTAACATAAGGGTGTCTTCCAGAACTGCCACATCAACACATACTAGTCAATGGTTTGGTCATCATCATGTCATTCATCAACTACTCCAAGGAATCTGGAAAAGATGAAAGAAGTAGATTGCCAGACATTTACCCCACTGAATATAATTGTGGTCATGTTCAGAGTCAAGGTTATGCAAGGGAGAATCCTCCCAGAAGTAGAAAGGTAGCCTTTTGCCAGAAGCCTTTTTTTTTTTAAAGAAAAGAAAAAAGAGCCAAACACTTGGCACATTTGGGTAGCAGAGGAAAGCTGACCTCTAAACAATCAGTGCCCCAACGAGGTGGAGCGGAAGAGCTTAGCGACACACTCCTCATCAGGAACTAGCAGAGAAGTTAAACAGCAGAGAACTGCCTCACAGCATCGAATCTTTGTAAGGTATATCCAACACGAAGTGGAGCAATTTTTGCAAACCCACCCTCCTGCTTTACTAGGGCTGCACTCCACCCATTTCTGTGTGCCAGTTCACATCAGCAGCTGCCTGGTTCTGTTCCTGCAAATATGTCCTTAAACACAGGCAGGAGAGGTTTGCACGGTGATGCTCAAGGCCTGTGGCAGATGTGTGTCAGTCGTGCAGAACAACAAATGAATCATTTTGTTAGAGGGAACTAGAAAGATATCTTTCAAAAGTCCACTGATCTTTAACCACAGATCAGGGAAGAAATTACGCTTCTTTCTGCAAAAAAGCGATCTTCCTCACCAAAATATAATTGTAGTGTGGGATGGACTGCTTCAAAAATGTCTGTCTTAGAGAGAGACAACTGACACAGACCACACTCCACAGCAAAGGTAATGAATAGCAATTTATCTCTCTGCATTAACCAGTGTGTCACAGTTCAAAACCTACCGTGACAGCTCTGAGATGTAATGATAGCTGTCAAGAGAAAGAGAGATACCTATCTCAAGGAAGCTCATTGTCCTGGGAACATTGAAATATATAACAAAACCTCATGGGTCGAGACACTACAACTTCAGTGAACCACCACACACAAATGCTCATTTAACCAGCACTTTTAACCAGCGGCGTTGAAAGTGCTTCACTAATGGGAGCCTCTGCTGCAGGTCTCTGGCATCACCTCCAGCTAAACAAGACTTGGACCTGTTGCAAGTCACTGCTGCCTTGGTGACTTCATCAGAAGATGCACACATGAGCCACCCAGTCTTGGGCAAGGGGACCCTCACACAGGAGGGGGCTGCAACCTGGCTTGTCCTGAGCTTTTGGATGCCTCAAGTCCTGCTTAGGGATGCACCAGACACAAGAAACCAGAGAGGAAGGAATGCACCAGCCCTTTCTGCAGGTGGGCTCTGAGACTTTCAAACTAGAGGTATCCAAGATGGACTTACGTCTGCTTGGTGGGGATAGAAGCACACCAGCCAAACCAATCAGGTTTGGTCTCTCATTAGGCAGATATGTCAGTTCCCTTGGCAGATACAAGCAGGCATGCCTTTGACCTTCAATGATTTTGCTCAGGAGTTCAAATGTCTCATCACTACTTTGTTTGCATTACCCAGAGCAGTAAGAGAAACACTAGATCTGAATTACTGCTTTAAATAAGACAGGAAAATAAGTACAGAGATTATTAAAAACCTCTGTACTGAAAAAGTCTCCAGAAGTTATCACAATTAAAATATCACTACAGTATGCAGGCATAGCTGGGCTTCCACAAGAACCTCAAGGATGTCAATATGCACCCACAGAACTAACAACTCCATTCAGAAACTGTGCATAGCCACACCTCAAGTTTACTAAAACATTACTGCCACTTTCCTTCCTCATCTACAAGTGAGGAAACTCTACGGGGATGTTTAAACAGATACTGTTCTCTGCAGCCTAGAGTGCAGAGGAAAAAAGCAAAAGGAGATCAAGTTGGTCCTGTCTTGCCACGTAGCAAAATACTTTCTGTCCACATGAACTTTATCCTTTCTTCCTGCCCATCCTCCCCCCCGCCCTCAGGCTGTCACTCCATGCACTGAGTTAGAGGCTGTAAGACTTTCCTAGTTCCAGGTTAGTATTCACTGCCTGGGTTATGGAGCCAGATTTCAGGCTAGTTGCTCAAAACACAAGGTTCTCTCTAGCAAGGCTGCTGCAGCAGCCCACGGAGCTGAACTGAGGGCTCCAAGTCCAAACAGCACCTTTCATCACAGAACCTCCACTCAGTGCTGAACTGCAGCTGGGGGAGTAGCAAGCACCCCAGCAAATGGCCTTCCTTAAGCTGGTAACATATTAACAGATAAAGCTCATACACCCTCATACACTCCAGCACCCATCAGATAAACCTTTAACAGACCCCTCGTATTATTACGAAGAGGAACATACCACAACCAATTCCCAATAAACTGGAGAGAAGCAGTGAGTGGGAAAAGTATATACAGAGAACTCATCCCCGTCCTCTGTTTCCCACACGTTTAGCCCTCCGATCTCTTCCCAGACCACCATCTTTGTAAGAAGGAACAAGTTTTAAAGCAAGAGGGAAAGGAACTCCCTCAACTTTTTTTATTTCATTACAACTTAATGTCACCCTCCACTGCACACTTCCATGATACCGGGCAAGTGACAGAACTGTCATCCCTCTCAGCCCCTAGCTCATACCAAGCTATAAGAATTTTGTAGTCAACCTATCTGAAGCAAAATGTTCCCAGAATGGTGTCTTCACCTCTGCCCAAGTGCTTTAACCTTGAGTAAAATCAATGGCAATAGAGCAAAAATGCTTTTTCTCAGGGACCACAGCCAGCATCTGCTGGAGACCAACTTGGCCTTTGTTCCTCCTGTTTCCTCCCCACTCCTTCCAAACAGACCTCACATCCCTCAGCGTCTTCTCAGGCCAGTTACTGGAAAATGACCTCTCTGCCCCCAGGCCTTTTACAACTTAGCAGAGCCCCCATCTACTACTGGTGTGGGGCTGCACTGGCTCAGCCTCCGCTTCTTTCACAGCTCAAAAAGGAAGCAGTACACAGGGACAAGGAAATACAAGCATCACTTGCAGACAGACGGAGGGATGTCTTGGTAAAACTAGTTCCTCCTGTGTTTCTTGCCCTCCCAAGCACTGTCCCTACCGGCAGCTAGCAAAATCTGGAGGAATGGCACAGTTGTTCATGGTAACCTGCAGAGCAAAATGCAAGATTAGTGCCTTAAAAGACCAAGATGAACAGTAATAAGTGCCTGCAGGCTCTTAAATCAAATAATCTCTCTTCTTTCAGCAAGCTACCACAGCTGCCCATCCCTTCTTCCAGCTGCATGGCCCCAGCAAGATCTTTTGGAGGACACAATCAATGATGTTCACAAGACCGCAGCGATGCCTTGCGGAGCCCTTGAGAAGTGATTAACACCACCTTGTCCTCTCAGCTCCAAGGCAGAACTGCAAAGCGGCAAACAGCTGCAGAAAGAAATCCAGATTCCAGCTCTACCCAAGTCCTTAACCTGAAAGACCTTGCAAATCTCATACCCAAAGTGTTTATTTTAATTCACTGCTCCAATTCACCATGAAGATAGAGAAGACTCGGATTCACTTTTTCTCCCTTAATATTGTCCCTTAATTAAAAGTGGGGTATCAGTGTTCTCTGCCTAGCAACGGCCACTTTAAACTCTTATTTTTACGCTTTTTTGAGTCAGTAAGGCAATTTTACATTACTCACGTCTTACAGAATAAAATTTTTTAGTGAGAGTTTAACCAGTTAACCCTCACCACAAGGTTTTACACAGAGGAATCCAATAAGCTATGGACTGTCAGGAAATTCTCATGGATTGTCAGTAAATTCTCTTTTAACTAAATTCTTATCTGTTCTAAGGGTCTGTAGCTCTGGTCTTCAGATATGCATCAGATTTTAAAATCATTCATGTCTGGGCCCTCAAACTGCAAGCTGGACATTTTTAAAAACTGCACAGAAATTGAGTGGGGGAGTTCTGGACAGAGAAGACACCCCATACCTACAGGTCAGTGACTCTTCAAGCACCTTAACAGCTCCACAAGCCTGTTCCTCTTGCAAGAGAGCGATAGGCACTGCACACTTAAGATCTCAAGGACAGGCGGAAATGCTTTTTCTGCCCTCCTTAATTTTGAGATATTTCTTTAAATTTCAACTTAATGTCCACTTAAACTTGAAAAAACCTCATACTCAAGTAAATAAAATCTTCCAGGCAAGACCCTCCATCAGATCCCGTTTGGTAGAGGAGGCCCTTTCACCCACGACTCACGACTCGAGAGTACAGAATAAAAAGGGAAAAACTTTTAAAGATTTTAATCCCATAAAAAAGTGGAAGAAGTGTGCAGAGAGTGTCTGCAATAAAGCACTCACTGAAGAGCAGTTCTTATTTAAACAGATGGACCAATACTTGCCTCCTCTCTAGTAATACCCTTGATCTCCTCACATTTGTGTTTAGAGGACAGAAGCAGCTGAAAATGACAACTTCCATCTCCTGCAGAGTTAGAGTGGGATTTGGCCCAGCACACTCTAGGAGTGTACCCAGCTGCTACAACACCAATCTCCTCAAAACACACTTTGTTGTTCCTGCAGACCATCTATGTGGGCTCTGCCTGCCATGCTGGCATTGCTCCCCAAGGCTCCTGGGGTGAGAGCAAAGTCTTTGCCAAGCTAAGAGAGGCCTCAAAACTTGTCTCTGTGAGACAGCTTCCACACGTTCACTTCCTTTTTAGGCAGGGGAAGCAAATAGTTCTCCTTAGCAACCTGTTTATACCATGATCTCCATGTGAGGAAGAAGAAAGGAGACAAACCAACTAAAAGAAAATGTCCCTGAGGAGATAGATGAAGATTATTGGCTAGAAAAAAAAAACATGAAAACCAACTCTCCAGTGATCCAATTGTTCCTGTTAGCTTCAGAGGAGAGCCTTGCTACACCCCACTGACAAGCATTTCAAATGATGCTTACATGCTTTGTTCCTGCATCATTCCCTCTGAGAGACACAGACCCTTCAAAACCTGAATATAAGTCGTTAATCCTTGGTGTTGGAATCTAGGTTTCACACAGAAGAACCCAACAAGCAAGTTTAATCTCCAGTTCTTGAGCTCTGCCCAGCCAATGGATTTTCTCTTTTTCAGACACTTTCAAAATTAGATCCCTTGGCCAGCTAAACTGGAGGGGGTGGGAGGACAGAGGAGAGAGAAACGGGATGCAAGATGTACTTGTGCCCCAAACTGTTAGTTATCATAGTGAATGACCTCCTTGCACTCTCTCTCCTTTTGCTTGTGGCAGTATGGGAGAGGAGAGCAGAGATATTTTAGGAGAAGGCTGCTATTAAAAATTTAAGCATGCCATGATTTTCCCCCTCTATCACTGCAGATCTAGGAATTTTTGAATGTGCAAGTTTTAAGCATCTCCTGATCAGCAGGTAGCAAGCCTTGTGGAGCTACCTCAACTCAAAACTCAGTAATTCACTAAATAATTAAAAGAATAGTAGTGGAGGTACAGCAATATCATATGGAACTTCACCTCTGTAGACACCAAGGACATTTCACAGAAATAGTAAGCAACAGCCAAGTCCTTGCTGATGTAGTTAATCTCTACTCCCCAACATATTAACAAGAGGAAGATTCCCATGTTTATGATGAAATCTTCTAATCAAGAACCCTGTGCAAGTGGCATGTATCTCATCCGAGGGATTTTATCTTAGCCAGGACTCCAGTTTATGGATAAAATTCAGTTGCATAGCCTGGTAAGCACAAATCACAGCAACGCTTTTCCTTCTGCTAGGTGGGAGCCAGTGAAGCATCCCTGGACAACTGGTTACTGTGTGCCTCATTCCAGCCACTCATTACAAAGGCATTCACCCTGCATCACTGCAAGATGCCACACGTGCAAACAGACACCTGAGCACTTGATGCTTCATCCCAAAGACACCCCAAGAGGAGAAGCGTCCTCCTTGGCAGGCAATGCACACTGGCACTGTGCATCAGTGGGGTGTATTTACCTCGCTCTTCCTTGATCCACCTCCCTCTCTGCAAAACAGCCTTGACTATTTGCACATGCACTGAAGCTCTACGGAAAGGGATGTCAGTCAAATCCCTGGTGGGAAAGACATTCAAAGAGGAAGTCAATGGAGCCTGAGCAATCAGTGTAAATCAAGACTTTAACCTTTCTGGAGCCTCCCTCAGACCCTTGATCTGTAAAAGAAGATGCTTAAGCACTTCTGAGGAGTCAAGTGCACCAGATGCATCAACGCAAAAAGTGTTTATTACCAAAAGTACCAATTGAAGTGTCTCAATCTCACCATCTCTGGACTGTTTCCCCTGTAAAAATGATTGGGCAGAACAGATGCCACTACAAATCTGTTTAATGTAGAAATAGGGATTCACTTTCAGCCTGTACATCTCTGGTAGACTGATCCTTCGCTGGTTCCAATAGCTAAATCCTAACTAATCTGACACCAGGAAGTAAGTCGTAACTATAGCAGCCAGTACTCCAGTTTCTGGTGCACAAATTTGTTTATTGACCACCAGAGAGAAATCTGGCTGCCTAGCAGCTGAATCAAATGGGGGCTGCCCCTTTCCCATGCAGCAAAGAAAATAATCAAGAAAAATCATCCTCTTATCTGCTGCTTTCTGCAGTAACACCATTAGGCCATGACATACAGCCAGCTCTCTTAATATACTAGGAAAATTTAACAGACTCATAGAATCTACTGAGTTGGAAGGAACCCATAAGGATCATTGAGTCCAACTCCTGGCTCCGCACAGGACCAGCCAAGTCAGAGTTGCTTGCAGTTGTTAGGACCCTTCTTGGTCTTTACCTCTCTGATCAGGAAGGATGGTCTCCAGCTTCCCTTGCAGAGCGAGTTGCCCAACTCAGGCACAGGCTATACCCTGGGGGCCTCATGCTTTAGACCACTAGAATTCCTCCTGCCTCCATTACAGGATTACTAGCAGCAGGTATTACCCAGTATCACTTGCCAAAACAGTGGGGACAAAGGCCTAGTCATCCATTTGTAACTTTCCATCATCCAACTGATGTTATTCAGACTGCTAGTGTGTCACCTACCCCTTCTGGACATCTGCAGCAGCGAATGCCCTACGTTCAGACTCCTGTCTTGGGGAGAAATTGATACAACTATCTGAATTCGTCCTTGTAAAATTCTACTCCTACAAAAGTAGATGTTGCTGCTTCTGTGTGCATTTGACTATTAATGACTCGTGGCAAAAAGGCCATATGCCCAGTCAGATGGTATTGCCCGTTACAACTTGCACCACATGCCACTGGACAGGAATATTAGCTCTTCATCACGCAGGCACTCACTGCCTGCTTCCAGAACTTTGTAGTAAGGCAAAAAACACTTACATACCACAAATGCCAGGAGCATGTTCCCAGGTGCAAATACAGACAGTGCCTACAGTGTATTTTTTCCTCTCAAGAGCAGCAAACCACACAGGCTATTGGTCTGAGCACAGAATTTGAATCCAGACACAAATATTACTCAGCATTAAAAACAACTTCTGTGACACGGGGAACCTCACTTTGCCCTGATAAATTTGAGAATTTAACTCTCCAAAGCCAGACTTAAGACTGAAGAAGCAGCAGCATCCCCAAGGAGCCCTGCTGTCATGCCGGCTGCCACCACAGCCCACCAAAGAGCATTTAAACACCATTAAGTAGTAGGGCTCAGGTGGGAGAGGCAGAAGTCCAGCTCCCAGAGCTCAGCAAACACCCTGAGATGTATTCCTGTTCAGCCCAAAGGGACAGCATCTGACTCTCAAGGGCCACCAACTGACAGACAAAGATAAAAATGCATCCAAGTTTACCCACATCAAATATGGGACAATGACAGTGACATGGGAATTTACCTTGGGCAGAAAAATAAGAAATTGGTGATTTAAAGCAAAGTCTGATCTAGGTGAAAGTATTTTCCGTTCAGATTCCACTCACCTACTCCAGACTAGAAAGATATGAATTGCCTTGAATGATTCAAAATAACCTTCTGGCAACATGCTTCATGGCTGTTCTTGCCAGAGAGAATGGTGCAGGCCACAGTTAAAGCTTCACACGAGGCCAGCAAGATAAATATAGCAGTGGGAGGTATGTTTCTAGTAGCATCATAAAAGCATTAACAGCAAGTTGGACAAGAAAATTTACTTAGTCTTAACAAATCTGTCACAAGACTCAGTTTAGCAAATTCCTGGACTTTTAATGAATGTTGTGCATGGCATTATTTCCTAATTTCTTAGATTCATTGCTATTTTAACTAGGGAGTTCAAATGGTCACCATGCATTTGTGCTAACACTGTAAAGGATTCTTCCACTGTGAACCACCTCGCTCAACCACCCACCCCCCAAAAAAGTCAAGATATTTAATTTAAACTTTAAATGTTACTGTTCTGGACTCTGCTGAAAGCCCAATCAAAGGAACTGAGTGCATCTGCATATTGAGTTTTCTGAATCCACGGGCAGCAACATGTTCCTTTTGCACACTCTTGAGCTGGGGAACAAGAATAATGCCTTAGAGAGTTCCTAAGGTACAGGAGGAACACCAGAATAAGAAGGGGATTCCCCCTTCATACACCCCATTCCCACCAGCACTCTCCCTACCTGCAGCTGCTGCTGCCCAGCTGACTGCCAGAAGTCCCCGCTCTTGCATATCTGGGGAGACAGACTAATGCCACTACACCAGGGAGCTGCCCCCACTCAGGAGGCCACAGAGCATCCCATGCAAGAAGGCAGATGTGAAAGGACAGGGAGAATTTTCTCACCCCCTCTTCAGCACTGGCAGAGATGCTAATAACTGTTTATCCACTTCTGACCCTTCTTTATGATGCCTCTTAGGAGATTTGGGGAAAAGGCAGAAGAAAGATACAGCATTCCAATCCCCTCTAAGCTCAATGCAACAATTATAATCCTCTAACTAAAGAGGAGGAAAAATGAGATGGGCTGTGACAGGTTGGGAGGACTAAATCCCCGTTAACTAGGGCACCAAGATTTAAAGGGCTCAGCTTTGCACACATCATATGCCTCTAGCAAGGTCCCCACAGTATCCTGTCCCTGCTAGTTCCTCAAAGTTGGTGGGACCCACTACCCCAAGGAAGATGGCAAGGGTGAGAGGACTCTACTGTCAGGTTATCGTCATGCTGAGACTAATGTGTCTAAAACCATGGGGGTTTGGCAGGAGCACCCAGGTAGCCCCCTTGATTCACAAAGCAGCAAAAGTTAGAGTGGTACCAAGCACACTGGGCCGAGCTACACAATTGGCTGCAGAAAGGAGAATACACCAAATAACTTGTTTTTCATAGGATGCCAAGTCATTTATATCACCCCACCATGTTTCCCTTCAAATCCAGACCATCCTTCCTGAATGTCAGGCTTTGGGCCTCAGAAAATTAAGAAGTAAATAACTTATAACTAATAATTATTCTTAATAATGCTGTAAGCTAAGTGATGCAAGTAGATCAGCAGATTTCCCCTACTACTCAATCTGTAGCCTGCACTATAAGGACAGCATTGTTTACTTCCACTGTAAACCACCTCCTCCTGGCTCTCCTAACATGTAAGCATGAGATCTGTGTCTGCTCCAGAACCCAACCCAAGCCAGCAGTCCATCCACTGACTTAAAACCCTTTCACACTTGGCCAAATGGACCTTTTGACAGCTGCTCTCCAAGGCCAGACCTCACTTGGACGACGCATGTCATCACTGCCTGACCCGATGGCCCCTCTGTGCTAAGCACAGCTAGTGCTCAAGGAACATTGATGTCCCAGCCCTTCCCAAAATTTCTTTGGACCAGTGTGGTCTGGTTTTCCAAGCACAGACTGGAAATGCCCCACAGAGCTGCTTCAATAGCAGGCATAGCACAGCACAGCAATGGGGTATCTCAGGGCATGGCCCAACCACCCAAATGCAGAGAGGATGCAGAGAGATGCACATTTGTTCTGACTGCTCCAACAGATTTTGTGAAATTGTTACTTCATTAACCCTTCTGCTGCCAACCCAAGATCAGTATAAACACCACACTGGACTCCAAGCAAGGGGAAAAACATGACTGTGTTCATCCCAGCCTGGTACTGCCGGGGAGCCAGTTCTCAAACACAAACCCAAGAGCCTCAGCATCAAAGAAGTAAGTGTAGCACCAGTGGGGATGTGGCAACTCAGCATCCCTAGGCTGGGGGCAGGGTTATGCCCTACCTGTTTGTCACTGCCCCAGAGATCACCTTGGGAGGCTGTGCCCGACCTTTAAGGTATAATACGGGTACTTCAGCCAAACTGAGATGTCCCAAAAGGTTAGGAAACATTTACAGCACCTTAGTGTAACCATGATGATTTGTACCATGCAACTAGATCCAAAATGTCTCATGGAAAGGTACACAGAAAAAAACCAAACCAACACCACATTCATAATGTGGCACTTGGGAATTACAGCACCATCACCTCACCGAGCAACGCAGGGGCCTTCAGTGAGCACTTCAACAGCCACATTTCCCAACTCCGATACTTTACTATTAATTTTTACAATTTAAAAATGACTTTGGAAAACTACATTGGGAGGACAGAAAATTTTTGACTTCATTGTGTGGATGTGATGGTTCCCATTTGCACAGCTAGTGTATCCCTGTTCCCACACTCAGAGACTAACTCACCAATTACTCAAGGAGCTGCACTGCTTTTTGCAGCTCTTAGATGCCCTTGTTCCTCATTTATTATGCTTTTTATTGCGTACTTGATACCAAAAGGCACAAAGGTATAGCATGGCATTACTGAGCATGACAGTGTCTGGCACAAAATACTTTGTTTGGGGCACTCAGCATGCGAGCAGATGGAAAGCATCAGGGTTTTCCAATTTTAGTCTGCAGGAAGATTTTTTTCAGAGCAGCTCTGAAGACACCTTCATTGCATAAGAGCCCTTTTCCAACCAAGACCTGGCAGCTTCAGGATTCAGCCTGTCCAAAATAAGAAAGTCAAGAAAAATATTCGGATCTTTTTTTCCTCCTGGGACCACAAAACGACAAGTGCAGGTTTCAGCACAGCTCCTTCTCTCTCTGCTCCCTCCTCACAATGACCACAATTCAGTTTAAACAATGAGACATTTCAGAACTAGGAGAAAGAATCATTTTCATCATCTTTAGCCAAGTATCATCAGTGCCTGTGCTGTAACAGAGTCAGAAGTTGGAGCATTAACCCCGCCTGTCCATGGCAGCCCTGAATCCTGGACCATAAAGTCAACCCTGCAACTCCATCATGGCAGGACCACCAACTGAGCATCATAAGGCTGGTTAAAACAGCTTCCCAGCCCAGGGGCAGCCCCACGCAGCAGCCTGATTCACAGCCCAAAATGAGTCAGCACGGAGCTGACCCGCCAGCAGTGCTGCTGGACCTCCACTGCCACCACAGAAGGAGCTGGGGCAGGTCTCTGCAGGGATGATGCCCCTGAAGCAGCTCCAAAAAGAGAACCCTGCTGCCTACTCAGGCTCTACCAGCACTCAGAAATTACCCATATGCTCAACGCACACCACAAAGTGGTTAACTCCTCTGCAAAGATGGGGGCCAAAAACACTTCCCCACCCTGCCCTTTTTTAACACGCTCCTATATATCTTACTGTCTCCAGAGCCATAAGCACAATTTTGACCTGGAAATCTGATGAGAACAGTCCAGCTCCTCTTTTTAATCACTTTTATTTGATGCAAGAATACATGCTTATAAAAATACATTGAAAGACAGTGGCAGGTAGGACACAGCCTTTCGTCATAAATCCTGTTGGTCGGCACACAGAGCTCACCGTGCTGAGCCTTTGATGTCTTCCTCTTACAGCAGATCATTCCTGACCTGCATTTCTGCTAATCCCACTCCTGGTTCAAATGTCTTCAAAGGGTAAACACAACCAAATGTTTCGCTAAGGTTCTCTCACCTCCTGCCCTGCAAAGCCTCCCAGAAGTCCTGCGAAACAGACAAAAATCTCCAGTTTAGACTTTGGGGGAAACTGAGGCACTGAAGCCTGCAAGGAGGATGAGTTCACAGTTCAGTCAGTACAGCAGCTCGACTCCCAGTCTACAGGTCTCGTTTTAGTTGTGTCTTTACCTTAATGTGATAGTACGGGACATGCTGTAGATCATGGCCCCTGTGCTAGGTGCTGTACAGGCAGAACAAAGGCAATGAGCAACATGATGAGCCCCAAAGAGCCAATAACCCTGCTACAGGACATGGCAGGTAAGGCTGGAGGAACACAAGGGAGCAGTTTTCACCACTGAAGCACAAAAAAACCCCCAAGGCCCTGAAACTGTCACTAGGATGCTGCGGGGCAGGAACAACCAGCTGGCACACACACTTCATCCCCAGCACGTTCCCTGCCTTTTTATTTCATTGCCTTTGTGCTAAACTGCAGGTTTTTCTAACAGCAGTAAGTCATCTTTCAGCATTCCAACACAGCCAGTCCCAGTTTGGTGCCACTGGGACACAACTGGGTCTTCTCCCCTTGCCCTTCAAGTGACTCCCTACCTGCCCACCTCGGGATCAAGCACCTGGGCTGTGTTTCACCACAGCAAAGAGCAACCCAAGATGTGTCTCAAAGACTTCCTCTTCCAGCAAACACTGCCATGTTTTCAGCTCTCAAAGCTTAGGGCAGTTCTGTATAAGCAAAGACAGATCTAACTGGGGAAACAGCTGCACAATGGAAGAGCGCTTTCGCTCACTACAGCTTGCAGCTGCTTCACCCACTTATTTAATGGGAAGGCTCTGGTAACAAAAAAAAAAAACCACACACACAAAAAAAAAGCAACAAAAAAGCCCACCAAACATCCTCAGGAGGTCTGTGTTTCACCCACACACATCTCTACACACCGTCCCAGGTTGCCCAGACTGCCACGCTCCTCGAGCCCCAGCTACCTCGCAGTAGCTAACTCATCACTTTGATTAACAATTAAGGCAAGCTCTGCCAACTGGGTTTTATTAACGTTATTACTGTGAACCATTTATTTTATTTTTCTTTTATTTTTTTAATATGCCACCTGGGCCACTGGGACAAATGAAATATAAAATAATTTTCTGCCATTTAGGCAAACAGCATCCATTCCCCCCTTTTTAACACATAAACACTGTAAATAAAATATTAAGCTGTCACTGAATCCTCCTCCTACAGCAATATCCCCAGAGAAATTGTTACCAAGCCATCCTTTCCCAGGGAAAAGCACAGGCCTCTCACTTGGCATTTCTAAGAATCCCACAGAGATCAAAAAAACCCAAAATTGGTGTTGCAGGGATCTGGCCACTGCAGGAACAGCTGCCACCAATAACTGCCAAGCATTAAGGGCTGTGCCCACCACCCGAAAATTACCTGGGAAGAGCAGAAGCCATATAGGTGCAGCAGGTAGGAGCTGGGCAGGTGCTGGATTTTGGCCGGGGAATGAGCCTGGATGAACGGCACAGGCAAACCAGCACTTTGGAGAGGGCACCTTCCCCCTGTAAAAGTGCTGGGACTACAACCTGCAGCTTCTTTTCCATCTCGTTTCCAGCACCCTGAACATTTGCAGAGCCACAGGGAGCAGAGCTGCTCCGCAGGCTGGCGTGATGGAGGGCCCAGGTCCGCTCCACTTTTCCTTTCACGTGAAGGGAAGAAGATGTTATAAGGAAACAAGAGCATTTCAGAAGCTGTTAAACATGGAGGCCATGCCAGCTTGCTCACTGTGCCTCCCCAGGACTGGTTCCCTCTGCCCACATCTGAGGAAGTCTGTCTCACAGGCAGCACAGCAGCCCTGGGGAGAGCACGCAGCCACCCAGCCTAAGAACAGAAAGAAACCCATGTAGCCATGTTCCCAACCTTTGCCCCAAAAGGCAGGGCATTCAAGAGTGAGCAAGCTGGTAGGAGTCAAAAGGTAAGGAGGCTGTTGAAATGAGCTGTGGCATCTCATGAAATATTCTCTCCCATGGCACAGCAGGACATGAAACTTGTACTTCACAAGCCTGATGATATGCCAATGCAAGGAATTAGTGCTCTTCCCCCTCTTAGTTTGTTTTTTTTGTTTTGTTTTATTTTATTTATTTAGGATCCACCTCAGTTCCCAGAGTTACAGCCCTGAAGCTACAAGACCTGCCTGTGGGCTGTCATGCATGCAGGAATCCCATGGGATACAAGTCCCTGAAAAAGGGTATCACTTTATGATCCATGAAAGCTGCAGTTTATCCTAGTTGTGAGAGAAACAGCATCCCCTGAAAGCTATGCACAGAGGGATTGTGACAAGGGGACAGGAATACAATCATTCACAAACGGTGAACATCAGCTGGCACCTGCTCCGCAGGATTCAGATACCCACAGCCACAGGCAACAAAAACATAAATGCAAGAGCAGAGTGCACTGTTTGGCCAAGTTACTTAAGTCTACCAGGGTCTGAAAAGCAGTGGAAAAAACAGGCATGGGTAAACTTTCCAGTCCAGCTACTCAGAGAGGCAGGTAAACCTCAGCCACCACCTGTTTGCTGGCTGTAGAAGAGGGGGGAAAAAAATCAAACGATTGGCATCTTTCTTCATCAACGTGCTCAGTGCCTACAGACACTTCCCATCCTCAGCAGCACATCCCAGAGGAGTCTCCTGCTCGCTGCCTCACCCCAGGCAGCCGATGTTTGGTTCAGCAATCCTTGCAGAGCATTTAGAAACCCTTTGCTACAAGGGGAAAGGACACCCCAATCCAGGCTGAGCACAGAGGCAGTAAGCAGCGAGGAGAACTGAGCTCAGGCAACATCAGCCAGTACTACTATACTGGGTCTCTCAGCTGCCACATCATCTCTAGTGGAGGAGATACAGAGGTTACAGAAGTTGTCAGTACGAAGATAAGAGACAACATACCTGCTCCAAGGAGCAATCGAGCACCAGCCTAACACAGCCCAGAGCATTTAACTAACAACGCTCTTCTGTCTCCGCCTTCCACGCAGGTTGCTGCTTTCCTGCCACCCTAGAGAAGTCAGCAAGCTCAAGAAGTCCACAGGCAGTCTCACATCCAGCTTTCGACTGCGAAATAGGAGCAAGTACTTCCATCTTCAGCTCCCAGTTAGCCAAGAGCCAAATTCCCCTTTCTCAACTACCTACCAGCCACCCCTCTGACCACCAAGCTTTCCCCACATGACAGCGATGGCCTTGCTCTTTCCACTGAGGTGTGGGTACACTGGGCAGGCTTCCATAGTGAGGCAGGAAGATAAGAATCCAGAGGTCTGCCCATTGGCGCTGTGCTAAAGCAGACAAGCAGCACGTGGTGAATGATCAACCAGCTGTACACAACATGGAAATGATACCAAAGGCTCTCCAAAAGACGCACTGCACAGCCTCTGTCTTCAGAAAATTTCCTAAGAGCGGGAGGCAGGCTGCTGCCTGGGAGGGACAGAAAAGAGCCCAGGAAAGAAATCCATCCTCCAGAAAACACCCAACACACCAACTGACTGCCAGAGCTCCCAAGGCTCCTCCTAACTGATAGGAAACTATGCCACACTCCAGAGAGAAAATGCATTCCTAGGACTGTGGTACCCACGTGTGTTTCCACCCTGTGCGGCAGGTGGAAGGGGAAGCGCACAGGGGCTCGGTGCACCACTGAGCCAGCCCTGCCCTGTACTGATTTCTGCATCTTTCTCTCAGGCATCTGTAGGACCTGTTTGGGGAGAGGCTATTGCAGAGAGCCCACACATCAAGATTTTTGGCTATAACAAAGGAATCATTAACATATGAGCTGTTTCTGGGACACTGATCTCTGACAGCTCCCCCCGCAACTTTAATTTCCAAAGATGTCTCTAGCAGTCAGACATACACATTTTAAAGTTGTGCTAATAAACATAAATCAACAAACAAGTTTCAAGCTGAGACTTGCAACTGACTTTACTTTTTACCTGAGGTGGTTTTTTATTCTTTCCATTGGGAGGGAACAAAGAAAATAATCACAAGCCCAGAATGCAGTCAGTTTTTAAAAATCATGCAATTCACCTTAATTTGCCCAAGATTTGAAATCTCACAGCATAGATGCAAGAGCAGAACTATTGGATTTCCTCACCCAAAAGACAAGATTTTTTTGTCCCAGTCAGAAAACCAGCCAATTTTAGAAAATCGAAAAAGTATTTTCCAGAGACCCATAGATCACGAGTCACCCTTATTTGCAGATGAACCCAAACCTGAACTCCAATACCATCACTCAGAGCAGAAGAATCCCAAACCAGATCAAAACAGGCAGCTTGTCTCAGTGGTTCTGCAGAAGGCCAAGGGACAGGAGAAGCACACAGAGCACAGGCACGCCTCCTCTTACACAAGACTGCCATTATATAGTAAGTCAAGTAATCTGACTTCGCAGGGAATGAACTCGGGGTTGAGGGCTCCGTGCTGCAGAAGGACAGCCATTTTTCTCCTGCAGGGAGGTTGAAACAGCATGTTTTCTGTGCTGGCTGGGAGAGGCCGGTGGGCAGTGCCACAGCCCCCACACCACGCACCCAGAAGCTGGGGTCAGGATGGGTGCTGAGGACCACTTTGCACAGACTGACTGCCCAGACCTCAGCTAGATGGGACCCTCCCTCTGCACCCCTGTGGGGTGGTGCTGTGCCCAGGCCCAAGACCTTCCTGCCCGGTGCCAGCCTGCAGTCACTTCCCTGCTCCTGCCCTAGCAGCGCAGGCAGAGGCTGTGGACGGGACAGTGTGTGTTTCACCTCGCACCGCAGCAAAGCCAGCGAGGCTGTCACATGCCCATCCTGCTGTGCAGTTTCAGCAGCACACATAGCACATTTTACCAGCTTGCCTCTCACAGTAACCCAACAAACCCTTGGGAAAAATCACTCCACACACATGAGGGGAAGCTCAAACACCACAAACCCCTCCTGTCTCCCCTTCTCCATGCAAACAGATGGCAGCAGGTCAGGATGTGGTGTTTCCACCATGCCCTGCTCTGTCAGGTGCCTCAAGAGAGGGTTCCCCTTCATCCCAGCTGCTGCCTGCCAGGGTGAACCTGCCCATCGTGGGACCCCAGTTAGAGAGGGACAGGAAAGGCAGAGGATGGTTATTTTTACCCGCTAAGGCATTTCAGGTGTGGAGCAGAGCTGGGATGCTTTATGCCGTTCTGCACGCAGGACCAGATTTGGCACAGCTGTTGCACCGTACAGTAGCTTGTAATGACAGGTTTTGCAGTTAGCCATGAGTGCACATCACCCTCCCCCCAAAGAGCAGCAATTTAACAGTGTGTGACACTGGCACAGCATCATCCTCCAGAGGATCTTAAGGTGCCGGGCAGACAATATGGATTCACGTAACCCCACAAGCCCTCTAAGAGGGAGTAAAGGAAATGCAACCAAACAAAAAAGGAAGGGATAAGCAGGGGAATGGAGAAATAAAACACAGCAGCATGTTCAAGCATGCGCAAGAAATCAGGGTCTCAGGGGCAGCCCTCCCCCTGCTAAGGGTAAATCCAACAAGGAGCAGTGCTCCAAATCCTCTGCTCGGTCAGGTCAGCCCTGGCAAGGCTGTGCACCCTTTCGAGCATGTGGCGAAGAGCGAGGGCAGTAACAGCACTTGCACAGAGTTCCTTGCCTGGGAGACACTGCATTCTGGCTCCCTAAGGGGGTCTCACAGCAGAGCAGCCCAAAGTGCTGGCAGCCCCCAGCCTTAATGAGAGGCAAGTAACATCTTCACTCTGCCCAAGAGACTCAGTTTTGACTTTTGAGTTTCAGCAGCCGCAAGTGATGGCTGAGGGTCTTGGCAGGATGATTTCCACTCTGCTGCCCAAGGGGGCTGCTCTGACAGCATTTTCCAAACATTAACGAGGCTTCCTAAACACTTAATGAGCCACACACACACACACACACACCTGCCACCCCCACTTTACAGGCGGAGAAAGGAGTCACGGGCCAAAAATGCCAGCATCGTTTGAGGAGGAAAGTAGAGAGTCCCAGTACTCAGCCCCTGTTCCTACTCCAACCAGGATGTTGCTTTTGTTTGCTTCCATGTGTGTGCAACGGACTGACAAATGGATTCACAGCCAGAGTGACACACAGTGCAGTTCCTGAACGGCTTCAGCTGGATCACTCCTGGGAACAGTATTGCTGGGCCATTTTTGCTCCAGGGGCTGATTTATTTTTTTATTAAGCTATTGCGTAGAGTTGAGAGAGCTTTACTGATGCTATTATACAGGCTGAACAAGGACAAACCTCCTCTGGAGACAGAGCAGAAAGGTCTGCATCATCCTCAACTCAGCAGCTCGATTTTATCACCCTACTGAGCCCCCAGATACCCAGGGAGGGCAGAGTGTGGGGCTCTGAAAGCAGTTCTGAAGCAGCATATCGGGGTACCGCCACTACCCTTACTTGGGCTAGCAAGGAACCCCGAGGGCTCCCCTATCTCCCAAACCCTAGCCTGAGCCCCCGACTCGCGGGCTGCCGCCTCCGGCTTAAAACTCGGGAGCTGCGCCCAGGTCCCCCATTTGGCAGCGAAGCAGCGGGAGCCGAGGCAGAGGCTGGTACCAGCCGCACCGGTCCCAAGTGCCGCTTGTGTCTCATGGCCCAACGCCCTCCCGGCTGGCCGGAGGAAGGGCTTGGGAGCGATCGCGGCTCTTATCTGGTCCTAACAGGAAAAAACTGGGACACTATATATATATATATATATATTTAAATGTATTCACGCGTGTGCTTCCTGAAGGAAAACCAAAAACCTTCCAGCCGTTTCGGCCACCCTCTCTCCCTCAGCCGAGGGCAGCGGCTCTCAGCCCGAGGAGCAGAGCCTGGGCAGCCGGCGAGACAACTCGCACACACTTTCCCCACGGCATTACTCTATTCCCCGGAGGTCTGCCCGCCCGGCTCCCCGGCTGTAGCGGCTGCCATGGTGACAGGCACCAATGCTAAAAGAAATACAAAAGCCACCCAAAGGCAAAGCGAATCCCTCCTCGCGCCCCTTCCTCTGCCCCGTTCCCCCTCCGCCCGCGGCTCACTCACGATGAGGGGGATGGTCCTCTCCTCCCGGCGGAGCTCCAGCCTGCCGGCCGCCCTCTGCCCGCTCCGGGCGCTGCCGCTACCGCCGCCGCTGCCGGCGGACCTGCCGGCGGCCGCCGAGCGGGGCTTGTTGTCCTGCCATAAGTAGTAGAAAGTGCCCAGGATCCAGGCGACGGTCAGGATGGCGATTACATTGGCCCTGATCCTCCTCATGCCGAGCGCCCCGGGGGAGCCTGGGAGCACTGCCGCCTCGACGGGCAGGGGCGGCTGCGGGAAGGAGGAGAGAGGAGGCGGCGGCGGCGGCAGCAGCAGCAGCACGGCGGCTCTCCCCGCACCGCTCCGGCCCCGCACCGCCTAGCCCAGCCCAGCCGCCGCCGGGTCCTAACGCCTCGCCTTCCCCCGCTCCGCCGCAGGGGGCGGAGGGCTTCGCGCCGCCTCCTCCACAGCGGGGAGAGCAGCCGACCGGCACTGGGAGCCGGGGCCGGCCGTCTGCCTGCGAGCGGGCCGCGGTGGATGCCGGACCGTGCAGAGGGTGACAGCCCTGGAAAGGGGGAGCTCCGAAGCGGCCGGGAGCGAGTGACGTGAGCTCATCCCCGCGAGGCAGCTGCCGGGACTCGGGGGGCACAGCAGCCTACCCGCCCCCAGCACCACTAGCCCCGCTCCCTGCCCTCGGCGGCCCCAGTGCCACAGGGTACTCTGTCATACAGCATTTGGCCAACGAGGGCACGCCAGAGGCACCCCATGGCACGTGGGATCTGGGCACCTGCTTCATGGAGATGGGTGCATCCCAGAGGCGTCCCGTATTGAAGCCATAGGGACTCATGAAAGCTCATGGGCTGGCACGCTGGACCTGCCCGAGCACCTGGACAGCAGTCACACAGCAGTCACAGAGGGTGGCACAAGGGCGGCTGGCTGCCTCCCAAGGGCCGCAGCCACAAGGCCACCCAGCCCTGTGGAAAGGAAACATGGCAACTGAGGGGCAACAGCAATACAAACCCCCATTGCAAGGTGCTGCCGAAACTGTAGCGGGCAGAAGCTCTCCTGATGTAGCCCTGTGAGCAGCTCAGGCTGTAGATGAGCCGGCAGCTTGCAAGACCGACTGTGTTTTGGCAGAGAGCAGCCACTGTGCCACTAGGACTTACGGCTTTGAGAGCAGGAGGAAGTACCAAGAAAACTACCTGTGAAGGAAGAGTAGTGCATAGACAACGGGGGTGCCTCTGAGGCATCTGGGGAGGGGATTAGGGGATTTGAATTACAGTACGGAAAATGGCAGCGAGGCGTCTAAATGACTATTTGCCTCCCTTCCTCTGGCCAATTCCCTCTAAATGTAATTACAGCCTGCCCTGCTAAATTGCTCTTTCAGGTTTACCTGCCCACTGCTCGTTTCCTGAAGCACGGCACAGCACAAAACATACCTACCAGACCTGGACTGTGCTAGCACTCAGGGCAGAAAGCTAAATCTAGGGCCACCACATCTCAAGGCTGCAGCTTGGCTTCACATAAACCTCTCTGCAAAGGACACCACACACCTGGTGCACAAAGGTGTTAAAAAACATCCTGCATCCTCCTGGGTGCCTTTCCCAAATTCCTAAACTGCCCGAAATACTCTGCTTATCTGAAAAAGCTTTGTCATGTTGGTCAGAGGGTGTGGGTACGTGTGTGGGCTTCTGAAAATCTGTGTTGCTCTGTCTCAGGTCATACATCACCCTCGACATCCTTGGCCTCTGTCACCACTGGGAAACTTCTAGGTGTGCTGGAAGTCCAACAGCTTATCTTGATCACACCGTGCCTTGAGCTAGATACTGCCTAGGCAGGCTCCAGCCCTTCACCACCAACACCAGGGCCACTGGCACTGTAGAACAGCCAAACAGACAAAATCACTCCCCCAGGAGTGGCTCCATTCTTTATCCTGATGCCTAATCGGAAGAGGCACGGAGGACAGATGCCAAGGTTTTCTGCATTTAACAGAAGATATATGCCTTGGGTGGCATATATGCTTACCAGGACGGAAATCCCTCCTGGCTCACTGCTTCTGGCCAGCATTCAAACAACAAGGTGGCAGAGGGGAATGCCTCGGGGCAAAGTTAAGGCAAACAGCATATAGCTAACAGGGAAGTAGGATTTTGGTTGCTTTAAAGAGGAAGTTCAGCCACACAATTAAGTGCTCTTTAAGGTCACTGTAACTTTAATGTTGTTTTCACAAACATTTTTCTTAATGAAAATGAGAGCATAGAGAAGAATTCCCAATAAGCTGTAATTAACCACATTGCACTTGCGCTTTTCAAGCCCAGTGAGAAAATCATCTGCCGTAAGACTAACAGTGGCAAGATGAATCTCCTTGGACAGCACAGAGGAGCCAGGACAGTCTTCAGAAATCTTTACCTGGGATCCAGGGCACCCCACTTCCCCTGTGGGAGACAGTGCTGCTGACCCTCTCTGAGCCAGGTAACCCACCCATCCACCGCCACAGAAACTGTCCATCACCGCAAGATTAGGTGCAGCCTTAATGAAGAGTGAAGCTATGAGGCAGGAGCTATCAACAGCACCAAAAAGTGCTCTAAATTGATGCACCCATTGTGCAGTCTTCTAAAAGCACAGAAACAGAATATTTCAGTAGTAATAATTACATATTAATACAACTTAATAACTTAAAGATCCACCTAAAATCAACCCGATTCACTTTATGAGCTCGATATGAATTTTCACTCCTTCCTACCACCTTTCTTACCTCCTTTTCTCACCCCAAATCATTTGCCTCTCTTCCTTGCTGCATCTTTTCTAGGAGATGGATTCATTTCCCACCTTTGTGGTAAAGCGCATAGCGCTTTGTCTGGTGCTCAGAATTAATTAACAATAAAATCTTTTTATTATGATCCAATGACAGTTTGCTCTCCTTTATTGGCAGCACATCACAGCCCTGACTGTGACCTGAACTGCAATTTAATCCTCATAGAAATTGAAAGCTTTTATAGCTGAACGCAGCTACCAGGTTAGTGCTCCTAACAGTCCTCTTGGCTGCAAAGCTGAAGCAGCTTGAAATGCTCATCTGGCAAAATGATGAAACACCCGTCTTCTGCTACAGAAGAATTCCATGCAAAAACACGCCAATCTGGGAAATAACCTGTGAAAAATATCCTAACCAGTTTCTCACGCATCTCATAGAAGTGGCTTGCACCCTGCACCACAGACCCTGCTCGAGTGCAGTGAAAAAATGTTTAACTTTCCTAAAACTCACAGCAATGGATTTATTTTTGAAGATCCATCACTCAAAATAGCTCAGGCAATTGATGGTAAATTTTCCAAAACATTCCAGCCCTGGCACTAAGCGTGAGAAACTCCAGGCTGAGGAGAGGCCAGAAACAGGATCCATGGATCTGCCAACTCCAGAGACACTGCAGTGGCCCTGCAGCGAGTCTGGTTCCATAATCTCTGCCTGCCGGGATCTAGACCCATTTCCAGGTGGCAACTGGAACACAGGGGAAAAACAGGGAAGATATCGGAGTCCAGATGACATCCAGCATCCCTGTAATGTCCCTACTCACATTCCAGGCTGATCAACACAATGCTGAAGATTTATCGGGTTCTACCTTTTCCGTCTGCATTATATCGGAACACCTTTATTCCCAGGGAGGTGGGAGAGGGGGGTTTCAAGGACAGCAGGAATATTTACTGAAATTATAGCCCTGGCAAAACTACAGTCAGTAAAAACTGCTGACCTGTGGCAAAGGGTTACATCAGCCTGGAAGCCACCAGGGCATTCCACGGGGCAATGCACAAACAACTCCATCAATAAGGCACCGTTTCTGATTTAAGAAGAAGGTGTAGTACAGTCAGAGCCTGGCAGCGTTCTGTTCCATTGCAACTGCTTTAAATAATGACCCAGATATTACTAAGCTTCTACAAACGTAGCACTCATTTTTTTGAAGCTCTTGGAGAGACAGAGCTGCTGTCCTCTCATGACTTCATAAAGTCATCCAGCATGAAAACCCCTTGCACCGGGATCATGCAGGTCAAGTCACTTTGGATGAGAAACTCTCAGCAGTGCCAGCTCTGCCTGGCCAGACTTGGCAATCAAATCCCTCCAGCCAGAGGTGGGACAAGTCAGCAGCCCGTGTGTCACATATGGAGCCCTCCTCGCTTGGCCCTCATTCATTTGGTATTGGCATTTATTGTTTCTCTCCTGCCTTGGAGAGACCACCAAGGCAGCAAGGAGGGTGAGAAAGCCAGGCTGACCCACGCCACATCACAAGCCAAAATCAACAACCAGCTCACACGGTGATGAAGCACAAAATTATATGGGACAAATCCATCTCGTGCATCCCCCCTACAGAGATGCTGTCAGAAACATGTGAGTTTTCTTCAGCAGATTGTACGTGCACCAGACATGAGGGAGCCATGAGGAAGGACTGCAACACAACAAGAGAAGGTGGACTGAGTTATGAACAGACAGCTGGAGAAGGATGGAGGTTTGCAGACCAAGACAGAGGACAACAACCACGCTCAGGAGAGTAAAAGCCCCAGTTCTTAATGGGGAAGGAGAAGGAAATGGTCCACTTCTTCCCATCCCCCTCCTCCTGCCTTTGTCTCCTTCAGGTTCTTTCTAGTGCCTGTATCAAAAAAACCCAAACAAATGGAGCTAAGAATAAGCAAGGTGAGGATGTAATCAACATCAAAGGATGGGAAGCATTTTCTGCTTGCTGGCAAAAATCTAGCCCTGTTGTTAAGTAACACAGGCTGACAGCCTTCTGTGACGTGAGGAAGTGGGAAATGAAAGGTCTGAGCCACTAAAGCTGAGAATGGCCAATGGGAACCACAATGGAAAATGTCTGTCAGGTCTGGAAAATAAAGTCCAACCTCATGGGGTCCCAGAGAGACCACTTGCCAGAGGAGCAATTCTGGGGAAAGCCAGCAATTCCTCCACACCCATGGGATCTGGGTGTTCCTTTTATGGGTACACTCAACACTGCCCTGGCTGCTCCAGGACAAGCCTGCTGGAAAGCACCATATCCATCTGAAAAATGAAAATATTTTCAATAACCTGCAACAGAAATTATTTGTCAGGGTATCAGACCATTAGGTCATTTCCCATTCATCATGAACTGGGTCCCACCCAAATTTCCACGCAGTTAGGCTCCTGGCCACCACAGTATAAATCACAAAGCTTGCAGTTCATTTTTGGCTTAGATATGTTTCTTTCACTAATAAAACACTGAAATGAGCAACCTGGCACTGCCTTCCATGGGCTGGACTGAGGTTGACTCTGCACATTTGTCCAGGTGCCCATTTTTTGTACCTAGAGGAGCAAAAGTCAATAAATGAGCTGCAGCCAGTGAGGTGAGATTTAGAAGGGTTTCCAGGTAGTTCTGATTTGGTGCCTCTGATGATTTTGTCATTTCTTTACCTCAGCCCACGTGTCATACCTTGCTGTGGATTTATTGGAGTCAAGTGTTCACAGCTTGGAGCAAGAGAAGATAGGTTATGGGTGCCAGGGAGGTCACAAATGAAGAAGTAGGACAGATGGACACACCTTAAGGAAAGCACTTTCCTCCCTCCTCTGACAAGCATCAGCTGCAGCTCTGAAACCCCTGTTCAGGAGCCTGGTCTCCTTAAAATCCCCCACTGTTTCTGTGGGGGGTTTTCTCCTCCTGCACCACTGCCCCCCCCCCCCCAAAAAAACCCCAACAAACAAACAAAAAAAAACCACAAAAAAACCCCACAAAATAAAACAACCCACCCACCCCATTTTTCTGCATCTAGGAACCATTTTTTCCCCAACACTGTTACACTATTTTCAGCCACACTGTGCATGACCTGCAATGCCCTACCACCACCCCACCTGCTAAAGCATGAGTTCAGCTCCTGGGATAACATCAGCCCTTTGTAGGGATTTGAGGCTTTAGGAAAGAGGCATTTGAGCCCTGTGACAAGAAGAGACTTCCCCACGGGAGCTGTCTGAAGGAGCAGGGACACGTTTCCCTGTTCATCACGTGTTTTGGGTCCCCTTGATGCAAAAGTAACAGGGAGCAGAAGCAAAAGGTGAGATTGTGAGGTCCGTAATGAGTGAAGTGAGAGATGGAGGAGCTCCGTTCCCTCTTACTCCTTTGCTCCTGAGGCAGGCTGACCCCCAGTGCTGTGATGAGCTCCGACCCCATTTCAGTGGCACCCGTGCCCAGCTCCTCAGCAAGCTCCTTTGTACAGGTCTGATGGGTCCGAGGTGCGAGCAGCGCACAACTGCCCCTAGCCAGGAGTGTGAGGCAGACACACACATATTTAATGCCTTTTATTCTCCGGTGATGGGGGGTGGGACAGGTGGAGAGGAGGTTATTTACTCACTAGATGTTTTCATTTGTCCTTTTTTGAAGCATTTGACTGGAAGAGCAAAGCGTGATGCTAACACACAGTGCGAGGAGCGAAGGGGAGGGAACACGTGCCAAGGTCACCTCCTCAGCGGTAGCAATGGCAGGCTTCACAGCAGTAATATAAAACCTCCCTCTGATAGAAGATACCACTCACAGCTTCTTTTTAAGAGCTATAAAAATCCAGAGCAGGCACACATTAATTAAATCAGTTCAGAGAGAAGCGCCGTGTGTCAGTCTTGGCAGTGGGTGACTGAAGGGCATGTAGCGTGCATGGGAGCGGGATGCCCACGGACAGAGCTAGCTACAGTATTTCAGCTTTTCTCACCCTCAGGTCAGCGCTGATCGTTTGCAGCTGCACTTGTAAGGAAGCCATGTGACCTGTGTCATAAAGTGATGAGTACCATAAGGAAGCTTTTCTCCGTGACTAGCCCAAATCTTCTTTGTTGACATTTAAGTCCATAACCTCCTGTCCTGGCTAGGCAAGAAAGCAGACCACAAAAATCCCCCTCCTCGTCACCACAGTTATTTATTGGTTTTAATCTCCTTGTCCCTCAGTTCTTTGTTTCCCTTAAGCTAGTCAAACTCAGTTCTTCAGGGTTTGGCTCATAAGCCACGTATCTGTGCTGGTGTCCCTCACAGGGCACAGGGCTCACTTTCCAGAGCGGCAGGTCCATAGAAAAAGAGGCAGTGAGGAGGACAAGGACCCATTCGAGCTTCCCTGAGCTCCCTTCCCTCCACGGTTAGGCCAGGGCCAGCTGAAACGGTTGAGGTTATCACCCGAGCACAAACCTGCTAGCTACCTCCATTTCTCTTCCTTGTCACCTACTGCAGTCTGTCATGAGAAATAAGTGTTTGCTATGAACCCACTCATGAGCCATCAGCTGAGGGCGAAACACCTCCAGCTAAAGGATGATGGCTAGCAGGAAGCCGTTCTGGTTTTAAGTGGTTATTATTTCAATTAAGTGAAATGAAGATAATCCACTTTTTAAGCTCTTACATCTACCTACCTGTACCTACCCCATCTCCCAGTTTCTTTGTCTGAGGTTGCAGCAGGGCTTCCCCACTGCAAGAGCACCGTCTGGTATTTCACTACACATGGGGAACCTTGAAATCAGTGACCTGTGGGAGGGGCATGGAGCAAACAGGGCCAGAGCTCAGTGGCACTGGGAGTTCTCATGCCCATTTACAAGGCAGAGAAAAAAAAAAAAAGATACTTGAGTATTCTTGAGGGTCTCATGCTCAGCACCATCAGGCAGCTGTCCCCTATCGCTATCACGCAGAGAACATGCACTTGAAGGCCTGCTGAATACTGAGTTTTCTCCCCCGTAACCAATTTGTTAAGAGACAGACAGTCTAGTCTGGTGTTTTCCAGGGCTCTGTAAGGACCTCTTAAGTTCTAATCTTACAGCTTGGACTGACTCTTTTTCTAGTGTTGGGAAAATAGCTGTAAAATGGAGCCAGTCTTTTAAGACATCACAGCACTTTGAGATGTGCAGCTGAACATCTAGTATCGCTACCCATATATCACAGGAGAACCAGAGGGGGGAAGAAAAGGGCGTCATGCATTTAAAACATATGGAAAGCATTATCTGAATAGCAAAAATCTGACATAAAACTGTATACATGTACTTATAGCTCAGCTCTTGCTAGACACGTAGGGATAACTATGTTTTATTCACAGTGCGTTGGAAGGAGGTCCCACTCTCACAACTTGCCACCACCAGCAGTCGGTCTCTCTGCCCTTATTTACAGCTACAAGTCCTGGACAGTGCCAGGGCAGAGAGGAAAAAGGGAAGAGCAATTGGCAGCTCTCAGCTGATGCAAAGTACTGATTGTCTTTTGAAAAACGCCAATCAATCACAAAGGACCCGCTGTTAATCAATGCGAAACAGACTCGGGTCAGCTCCCCACAGAGCACAGTACGATGGGAAACAGCTTCTTGGAGTAGCAGGTTTTTTGTGGAGGGGATTTGGACAGGCAGTTTTTCCCTCAAGCCTGCGTTTCTGACAGCTGCCTACTACCTTTTCCTCAGACTCGACACATTTGTGCCCAGATAGATAAATGTCTTTTCTCTTTCACTCCTTAACTACTGCATCATCTCTCCATTTTTTTAAGCAACAAATGACAGAAGCCACATTTTGTATCATCTATAGCTGAAGCTTTGAGCTTTTCCTGTACAAGGCAGTGGTTCCTTGTTATCCAAAGATGACATCTCTTTTACAGCAAAAGCCTCCATCCTTTTTTTTCCAGTTTTCTCAGAAACTGAACTCACCCAATAGCTTGCACAGAAGAACAATGGAAGAAAGGTGGTTTTGCTGTTTCCTGGTGACTCCTGCCACTGAGACCCCAGGTAGGACCACGCTGGCTGATTCAAGACAGAAACAGGCACCCTGATGGTTAAGTGGGAAGCGAGGATGCAGCGCTAACCTTGGTGCAGAGGATTCTCACCACAGCTGCCTGCTGTTCACGATGGAATTCACAGTGATAAAAGAATCTGTTCTGAGTATAGGAAATTATGTTCTGCACATGTTTGTTTGGCTTCCCCACCACCTCCCTTACTAAGCTTAACCATACTGGCACTCTTCCATTACCATCTCTGCCTGCAAAAGCCTGTAACAAAACTCCCTTGATGTGGGGCTAGTACAAAAGGGCAACTCTGAGTCCCTAATGACTTAATGAGAGAAAGCTAAATACGTCTTAACCACATCTTAACTACATCTTAACTGGCACTTACCTCAAACTGCCACTCCCTCTCACCAGAACAGTGTACATCTGAGGGTGGGAAATAGCCCTTACACCAGCAATACACCACTAAGTAAACATGAGAGGAAAGAAAAGGCTTTAGAATGGCCCTTGTTTCCAAGGGAGGTCAAGGGCATGACAGTTTGTGTCAGACTGTGGGAATGAAGAGGGCAGTATAGTCCTGGACTACTGTGGACACCTAAAGGAAGGAGAAGATCAAGGAGCAGCGATAGGAGCTGACCAACTGGTTCAGACTGGAGGTGCCCAAAACACTCTGGCACAGGGCCAGAGCAATGACATGCTGCTCAAGGCTAACCACATCACCCTCACTGAAAACAAAAACCCACCAAAACCTCATTACAGGTAGTGCAGAGTTGAGATACTCCCTGGGGAGCTGGAGCAATAGAAATGCAACAGGAAGACAGGTTCCCATCCCTGCCATTAGTGAATGCCACAGAGAAAAATGCAAGAAGCCCACAGGTATACGTTGTTTTCAGTCCTTAGTCATGGATGTGACAGCTGAGACCTTTAAAGACTGTCAAAGGAAGGAAACTAAGGCATTCCAAATACCAAGTCCATCAGCAGTGTAATTAACATGTCAGGTATGGTCTGCTCAGAACTGCGCTCAGGCATCGGAAATGCTGCTCAGCTGGCAACTCCTGCACCTGGTAATAATGCCTGTGGAGCACTATTAATTACTGCAGAGCCAAGAAGGTGGCAACCCGTAGTGTCTGGGAGGACAGAAAGCAGTCTGTAGCCCGTGGGGGAAGGCAAGCTAACCTATCACTGGGGCTGGAGGTACTCCCACTCCAGAGTGTCTCTGGAAACATACCCAGTCAAATTCTTCAAAAAGCACATCCATTTCATGTGGGCAGAACACCTAAAATATAAGGACAGAGGCAAGTTCTGCAGGGAGTTCATAAACTGAGCCCCCTCAGCAGCCGGAGCATGCTCCCCACAAACCTGCATGTTTGAGGCAGGGAAATTTGCTCTCCCCTGTCTCTAGCAGTGTACCCTGGGCAAACTTACGAACATGCAGTAACAAAAGACAGAAAGAAAAATCCCATGTTGTAAGAACTAACCTGCACAGAAAGGCTTGACAGACAAAATGGATGTTCCAAGTAAGAGGGTCCCATTATGGGCACGATACTTGGGGCAACCTAGGTAAATTCTCAAGTTGAGCAAAATCTAAGTTTTTATGTAAAAAATGTAGAAGCACAACCAACACGACTAACAAGACCAGGCCAAGGACAGCACTCAAATGCACAAAGTACTTCAGAACAACAATTCAAGTATACCTGAGCAAACTTGTTATCACACTGTGTAGATGTACAGTATTGCAGCCAGCACGGGCTCTTCCATGGCTGATCCCTGGTGTATGGATCAGGGAAGGCACCGGAAAGAGAAACTCAGAGGTTGAGACCCAGGTGTAACTGTAAGGAATGATGGTCTCACAAGGAAAGGGTGAGATGCAGGGAAAGAAGAGAAAGAGCAGGCAGGCAAAAACAGGACAAAGAGCTTCACCAGTAGTTGTGGTGGTTTGACCCTGGCTGGAGGCCAGATGCCCACCAAAGTCAGTCTATCACTCCTCAGCTGGACAGGGGAGAAAATATATATTGAGAGGCTTAGGAGTTGAGATAAGGACAGGGAGACACCATTCTATAATTAGTGTCACGGGCAAACCAGACTCAACGTGGAATAAAATGCAACTCATTTATTACCAAACCCACAAAACTCTTCAGTGATATTACCACCTCCTTAAATTTAGAGGACCTGTAGTCCAATTCTTGTCTCAACATAATTTCCTTGTCTTAACCGAAAAGGAACACAGCAGCCCTGTGGTCAGCCCATCGGTTCCAGGAAACAAGAAGAGCTTTACCAGGAGTTCCTGCATCAGAACAAAGGGAGAAAACCAAAGCAGAATGAAGAAGTGAGATGGACACCTTGTGCTCCTGATTACTGAAAAGGCGTGTCTGAGCCATGCAAAGAGCTCTCCCCACCCTGACCAGGTAGCGCTAAGGACAGGAGATAGCACAATCTGAACACACGCAAAGTGCTTTGGAGAGCAACAGCTATATCCCAGCTGCTGCTCTAGACAGGAGGTTCTTGCTGAGATTACAATCAGCACAGAGACAGAACTCAGTTTGGTGAGATCGGGTTTTGTTATGACCTCATCAGTGGCACAGGAAAGGAACAGAATTGCCCTTATAATGAAACTGGTCTCATTTGAAGCTCAGTGGCAAGTAGTATTTATCATCAACTTTTGATTCCCTGTGCTCAGGCTGCTACTGCAGCTCCTCTGGGATGGCATTAATGTACCATTTCTCCAAGGCTCCTACTTATCTCAGACCTGCTGCAAACAGGTTTTTCACCCCTGGCCTGTAAAATCTCTTGAATTATCTGATAAGGGAGAGTTTCAGCCACAGTCACAGCAGATTCACGATTCTGCCCCAAATGGTATAACAAAATATGGGTCAACTGCACTATATACAGCAGTGTGAAGTATGAGTTCAGAGTTTTACTGAAACTTCTTTACAAAGATGTATGAAAGTTGAGAATAGCTTCATCATTCAGGAGAAGCACACTCATGCAACCAAAATCATCCAAAGTGACTTCATGAAAGCAGTATGTATTTTAAAAAGTTAAATATAATCAAGATCTAGCACCAGGCAAAAACCATGACTATGTAAGAAAGTCAGACAGCAGCACATTTTAAAAAACAACAGTAATAATTAACACACACTAGCTTCTATTTTCAAAGCATTTTACAAAAACATGAATTAATTAAGCCTCACAACACCCTTGTGAGATATGTAAGTATTATTAGTCCCATTTTAGAGACAGGGAAACAGGCATGGAAAGAGTATGACCTGCTCACCACCTCAAATCCAGGAATAGGACACCTGATTTTCCAGTTTTCTGCCACACGTGTCCTGATCTCTTCAAGATGCTGGTCTTTAAATAAAATTTGTTTCCTCTCACCCCTTTTAAGACACCTGATCTCCTTTCAGTCTGTTATGAAAAGGTACCCACCAAGAACTATTCATGATAAACAACTGGAAGTAGGAAATCACTTTTTTTTAAAAAAAAAAAAAAGATGATGCTTTGCTGTTTAAGAAAAGACTTGACATGAGTGTTTCCATACTGCCAAAAAGTGACACTTCTCATCAGGCACCTGCCACCAGGAAATTCACTGAGGTCCACTGAGGCAATGCTGATACAGCCCAAAATCTGCAAAAAAAAAAAGGTAAGGTTTCTTTGCCACTTCCAAATGAGGAATCTCTCTCTGGCAGGGGGTCTTCTCTGAGAAGAACTCATAGGTGTACAACTGCACCAAAAGCAGAGTTTTATCAGGAGACTCCAAGGCGCAGCTAAAGGTGCGCTGGTATCTGTTGGATAACCTGTTTGTACATTGTGCTCTGTGTTAAGTAAACGAGCTGGTCTGGAGGCATCACACACCCTGGGGGTTAGAAAGTAACTCTCCGTAGTCTCTGACAAGGCAAGTTCCCTTAGCACATCACTCTTGCACTGAAATAGTCAGTGACAGACTAGGATTAAAAATTAACCACCTGAAAAGTCAAAGTCACCCGATTTAACTCTATAAAATGCCAAATCTGGCAGATCCATTGCTGCCTGTTTCCAAATCCAGGCCCAGATGTTAGTGGAGACACAGAAACAAAACCCATCCTTCCACCTGCAGTTACATATCTCCATTGGACACTATCTGTAGTCCAGGAAGTTGAGTCTCATGACAGATTGATCTGAAGATCCTCCCCATACTTTTGGATCAGCCTCACATGGTTATGGTCCACTGACCACTGCTCTGGGAGGTGCTTGGGCTGCATACTGTCCAGGAAGTGCTGCCGCCAGCGTCTCTCCAACTGCATAAGGGAGCGCAGGCCTCCTTTAGCAAAACACTGCACCACCTTCAGTCCGTGTGGCATGTAGCTCTCATTGCAGATCCTGCCAAGACACAAGCAGAGTTCACCCTCACACAAGCCTGTTCTCAGACTCCAGACGTGTCTACTACAAACAGCAAGACACTGCAGATACTTTCCGCTGCGAAGTTTAATTACAGACACAAGCTAACCAGGAGGGAGACTTTTTAGCTTTGCTTCAACAGCAGGCTCCTTTCTGGAACACACTTACAGCAGGAAGCTGGTTTCTTTGAATTGAGAAAGTATTCTGGTTTTATAGCAGCACCAAACAAAGCTCTCCAAGTCCATTACAAGCTCCTCAGGAAGACAGACTGCAAATTTCTCAAGGCAAGAGCCATAGAACAGTCCAGAGCCCTGATCCTGCCACTGAATTCCCTGCCTGGATAGGTCCTGAGTTATAACACCAGCACATTACACACAACGGTGAGCATGACAAGGAGAAAATACTGGCTTCATGCAGACAGAGACCAGATATTTGGGGAGGCTTTGAGAAAAAGAGGAGACTTCTGGTTGGATTGTTTTTCAGTCTCCCTGGTCTTTCAAAAGAAATATTTCTTTCAAAAGAAATATAAAAGATCAGTGGGGAAGATGGAGAGCAAGAACAGAAGGAGATTGTTGGAAGAGAAAGGAAAAGGAAGCAACAAGAGCTGCAGTTCGCAGACCACTGCTGGATTGAGGGGAGAAGGGGTTAAACAAAAACACAGCAAAAAACAGGGTGTGCTTCTCTGCTTAGAGCCTTAGACTACAGCACAGTTATCTCCTTCCTGTCCTTGCTTTCTAGTTAAATGTATCAAAGTACTACAAATCCAGACTCTGCAGGGTAATCTCATGCTTTCAGAAGCTTGATCAACTCTGAAATTCAGACACTCCTTAACTTGACATCATCACTTTAGGAAGGATACATCAATGTCCCAAGGAGACTAGCAGTTGGTTTTGTCTTATTATCACTACAAAGCCAGGGGGTGGGTGTAAGTCAGCATGTGTGATTCTTAGCTCTGCAGATCCTGCTGGATTTCATTTTATTTTGCTGCCTCATATTTACCCAAGGCTCTGTGCATAGGCAACTTGTCATTGAACTGATGTGTCAGCATAAACGACTAAAATGTTACACCTACTTGATGGGCTTGTTATACCTGGTTTCCAGACCAGCTGCTTCCTGGAGCATCTCTGGGGTGACTGCCTCTGTGTTAAAGTAGTCCTTGATACTTTTCAGAAGTTCTGCCCTTCGGGGGTCAGGCAGGCTGTCTGCATTCAGCAAGGCCCGGGCACCCGAGCGCACTTGCCTGCGCAGAGGGTCCTCCAGCACACGCACACCTTCCTCAGAGCCGATGGGGGCACCAAACTCCTCAGCCAGCTGCTGCTTGAGGTGGTTGTCATAGTAATTGGAGACCGCGTGGCAGGATGTGCAGAGCAGGAGCACATCGTGGGAATTGTGGTCCTTCATCTGGATGGGGAAGTGTCTTCGGTATTCGTGAGGAACAATGTTCTTCCTAGGGAAGAGAAGCCAGCCAGCTCATTACATTTGCCTGGAGCTGTGACTCTCTGGTTCCTCCTCTTCCTGGTCCACAAAGGGTCAACTAATACTAAAAGCCCAGGAAAACAAAGAACCCCAGGGTCAGGGCCCTGAGGGCAGCAATAGGTTTATTTGGTTATATAAGCTGTAATACCGTTCTGCAACTTCTCTTTATTTGTACTTCCTTTCAGGGGTTTTCTGCATTTCTTTTTCTTCCTCCTTCCAAAAAATAATTGGTTTATATTTTAAAAAAATAAAAATTCATACTGTTAGAAATAATAATAAAAAAGAACAATGGAGTAGTGCAAGCATACCTCTCAGCAGCAGCTGCTAAGACAAAAATCTCACCCTTTGTGACCTCGTGGGCTTCAGGCTGACCTAAACCTTTCAAAACTACAAGATTTAGTAGTAGCACTATTGGCAGGAGATGCCATGACAACAGCATGCGTCGGCACACTGCTGCCCCCTGTCACTCAAACTGCCTCGCACACACTTCTCTCCCCTGCCTCTAGAAGAGGCAAGGCTGACCTGCTCACTGCCAGACATACCCAGACTACACAGCATTCGAACAGCGACGGCCCACCCGGGATGATTAAGGGCCTGGAGCATCTCCCCTATGAGGAAAGGCTGAGTGAGCTGGGAATGTTCAGCCTAGAGAAAAGACTAAGGGGGGACCTTATTAATGTTTATAAATATCTTAAGTATGGGATGCAGGGGGAATCAGCCAGCCCCTTTTCAGTGGTCTGTGGAGACAGGACAAGGGGCAATGGCTGCAAGTTGGAGCACAGGAAGTTCCACACCAACACACAGAAGAACTTTTTCACAGTGAGGGTGACAGAGCCCTGGGACAGGCTGCCCAGGGAGGTGGTGGAGTCTCCATCTCTGGAGATATTCAAGACCCGTCTGGACACCTATCTGTGCAATATGAGCTGGGGAGCTGCTTTGGCAGGGGGGTTGGACCCGATGATCTCTCAAGGTCCCTTCCAACCCCTATGATTCTGTGATTCTATGTGAACCAGCAGGGCATTTCAGGCCACCATCCAAGCTTCTGGATGCCAAACTAGATACAGACCTCTGTCCTGTTTAAATATGCATTTTTCTCCTACCCCACTAAACTCACCGGATGTAGGACTCCCGCTTGCCACATACGACACACAGGTTCTCTTTGACTGTCAGGTAATAATCAACTTGAGACTCGGGACGTCCTGAAGGCTCAAACCGCAGCTTCACCACAAATGGGTCTGTGCTAACAAGCTCTGACAGGGGACAGGCAAACAGAGAATAACCAAGACAACTTTGTATTTGCAAGGTAAACTAACAGCGCTAACACACAGGCGTCATCCTAGTGAATCCCCAGCAGTATTTCCAATAAGGACACAAAAAATTCATGCCCAGTTATCTAAGAAATAAGGCAACAAGCCCCCCCTGCCCCACCCCCTCAGTCTATCAAATACCGACAGGAAAGCTGGTAGCTCACCTCCGATCCCCTTGTCCAGGTACCACTGGGCCTTCTTGCGATCACAGGTGCACAGGGGCTGTCCGTCCGGCGCGTGCAGGAAGCAGTTGTCATACAGCGGCGATTTCCTACGGAGCAAGCGCTGCGTGACAGCGCTGGAACCCCGCGCCAGAACCGGAGCGCTCTGCGGCCACGGGCGCCACGCTGCGCTTCCTGCGGCCTCCTCCCGACCACAGCAGCGCCTCAACACACGCTGACAGCTGCTGGGCGCTGCACAGGCTGCTGCTCAGGGAAGCAGAACATCTGAAAACTTACCTGGGGTTCACCAACTGACCGTTAAGGTTATCGCTGCTCTCCTGCTGCCAGCAGAATTCTAACTCTGAACCCCAGTTTTCAGAAGAGGCCATCAGTTTTAAAAAAAATTACATTAGAAAAAAAAAAAGGAAATTGAAGTCAAGAAGGACAATGAGCTAAGAGTAAGCTACAAGACAGTGCCAGCTTACAGGCAAGGCAATTTCAAGGATCACTTGCCTAAGTCTGTATTTTAATGTTTTATTAAGACAACTTTTCTAAAACTTACTGTGAACAGCAATTACTTTATTCACCCAAGAGAAATACTACCAAAAAAGCTCTTGGAGCACTGGGAACATGTTAACTCCATGGCAACAATTAAGCTGAGCTGAGGTCCTCAAACACAGGCACCTAACCTTAGTCAGTGGGGAAAAGTCCTGCTTGAGCGGAGTCTGGGGGTCTGTGGCCACGTGTGGTTCTGCTTTCCAGAAAAACGTTTCCTTACTCTGCCAACCTCCCTCAAAGAAAATCAAACAGGAGGGCAGGCTGGGCTCTGGGAGCCCCTGGGAGGAACTGGCCAAGGACCCAGATATGTCTCAATACATTATGGAAAAGTCTCCTTTCTTTCTATCAAGATTACATAAATAGAATCACAGAATCATTGAATGTATTGGGATGGAAGGGACCTTTAAAGGTCCAAGCCCCCTGCAGTAAGCAGGGCCATCTTTAACTAGATCATGCTGCTCAGAGCTTCATCAAGCTGACCTTGAATGTCTCCAGGGAGGCGGTCTCCACCACCTCTCTGAGAAACCTTGCCAGTGTCTCACCACCCTCAGAGTGAAGAACTTCTTCCTAATGTCCAATCTCTCCTGCTGTAGTTTAAAACCATTGCTTCTCATCCTATTGCTCCATGCCCTTACAGTCTTTCCCTTCCCCAGCTTTCTTGCAGGTCCCTTCAGGTACTGGAAGGTCACTATAAGGTCTCCCCAGAGCATTCTCCAGGCTGAACTAGCCCAACTTTCTCAGCCTGTCTTTGTAGGAGAGGTGCTCCAGCCCTCTGATCACCCTTGCAGCCTCCTCTAAACTCGCTCCATGAGGTCCATGTCCTTGTGTTGAGAGCTCCAGAACTGGACACAGTAATCCAGGTGGGGTCCCACCAGAGTAGAAGGGGAAAAATCACCTCTCTCGACCTGCTGGCCACACTTCTTTTAATGCAACCCAGGATGTGGTTGGCTTTCTGGGCTGTGAGTGCACATTGTTGGTTCCTGTCCAGCTTTCTGTCCATCAGTATCCCCAAGACCTTTATTGCAGGGCTGCTCTCTATTACATCATCCCCCAGTATAGTAAATAGTAAAAAAAAAAACTCATCAGAGCTCTACCAGCTGAAAATGTTGATTTACAGACCATGTAATGTGACAAAAGGATTCCTTCTCAGATCTATGGGGAGGGAAAAAACCAACAAAACAATAATGATACAGGAGGCCTCTTTCCACTGAGCATCAGCAGTTCAGCTCAATCACCGTAATAATTTGAGTACTTCCCAATTTCAAACAAATAAACATTGAAACTAAACAGGCTTAAAGAAAGAATGGAAAAGGACTTTTGAAATAGTATCAAGCCTTATTACAGACCTGAGACAGACTGTTGGAAATACTGTAAAAAAGAGGCTCTAAAGATCTCTCATGAAGTCAAGCATGGTTAAAAACAATAAATAAATTAACAAACATTGGGGAGATTTTATTTAGCTTGGAATGCAATTCCACTTTAAAAAATTTAAACTTTATTCCTCCCATGAGGTGCTGTCCTGTTTGGTCTGACACAGGCTCCAACTGAACAAAAAAACAAATCTGAGGGGACTTGCTGTGTACAATGCAACACCATTAATGACTGGTAATGAAATCAATATTATTGACTGCATTAAAATGCCTTCATTGCCAATCCAATAAACTTGAAAAGGAGACAACAAATACTTAAGTGAATGGGTTTCTTTCCAAATGGTAATTACAGACAGTTTTAGTTCCTACATCCATATAATTAATTTGATTAGATTGCATCCAAACAAAACCAAACATATGAACTTTCCACATCTACCACCATGTCAAGCTTAAAGAGACTTCTCCAACTTATTTTAATGTAAAAACAATTGAAGTTTCGTTAACAAAAGGCTGTAAGAATTTAGGATTTGCTGCACAGAAGCCTCCTGCTGGACAAAGATCTTGAGTCCAGCAATAGTTGTCTCTGCAAGCCCCAAGTAGCACCATTCCCTCCTCTCTCTCTCTCCCTAGCCCACACAGAAGCGCAGTACTTTGATGTTGCCATAGACTGTTCCTTCCTGTGCTCTCTGGCATCTCACATAACCCCTCTCACCCCTCCCAGCTTGAGCTTTCAGCTCTGCTCAGCACCCTCAGTACTCTGCTTAGCACCTCTGTGCCCACAGCGACCTGGGCACAATACAAACAGCAGCCCAAGAGGCAGATTCTGCTCGCAGCACATTGAGGTGGTAGGGGATGGCTGACGGGGCAGTAAATGCCACCTGGACAGACAGACGGCTACTTCCTGCTGGCACTCTGCTCTCCAGCTAAGACTTCCACAGGAAGAGGAAGGGTAAAAGCTGAAGACAACCCCTCAACTGCTCATGACCTAGTACAGGCCCAAGTGCAGCCCCACTTTCAGTATCACGTAGAGGAAAACGGGGACAACAGAAACAGGATCTGTCTCCCAGCACTGTCAGGTCCTGTGTTTCCTTTCCCAGCTCATATTAGCCATTTGGTTTAATGAGGAAAGTGTGAGGCATTGTTTAAAGTCTCCCCCCTGCAGCACAAGGAGTAAAACATTCTCACCTGGCAGAATATCCCACACCAAGAGGCTTTCGCTTCTGCCTCCGTGGATCCCTGATCTGCTGACTGACAGAGGGCTGCCCATTCACCGAAGACTTGCGATTCTTTGCTTTCTGAGGGGAGCGCCCCTCCCCACTCTTCTCTCCTGTGCCACCACTCCTTCTTCCTCTAAAGGGGATGTCCACCAATCCCCGGCATTTACCCAGGGCTCTTTCCCACGCAGTGACAGGGTTTTCACCTTCAGATGTAGGGGGGAGCCTGGCAAACCCCAACAAATGGAGGAACAGGGCCACGGAGACCTGGGCATCCCGTGCAGCATAGAGGACCTGCAGGAAAAGTTTAGATATTGGGATAGCGATGAACAGCGAACACTCTCAGACACACCAGTGTTTAACATCAGGTACAGTGAAGCCAGGAGCTGGATTTATTTCCTTCTGAAGTTCACACAAAGTTCTGGCAGTTGAGCGAAACTTTCACAACATTATCACACCCCTCAGTTTTTAGGGTGCCTGCCAGAACCACAAGGGACTGAAAACATTTTAGGTCAGACAGGCTTCAAACACCCTTGGGTCCCACCAAGCCCTCCCTAATTAAAAAAGCAACAACAAAACAACTCCCTTTTAACACACTGAATATTCTGTATGGTTCTTTATCCTGTCACTCCCTCTACCGGCCACTGAGTTTGTAGACGTCTGCACCCTGACTGAAAAGAAAAGGAGCCATCAGGGAAACCATAATGGTCTAAAGATGGTGAACAAGGTTTCCAGGATCCCTCTCTAACATTGCATCAACAGCTATTGATTTGAGGAAAGAAAATAATAAAAAGGTGACGTTTTGGATGCACAAACACTTCTTCAAGGAATCTTGCCTTATAGATCTTTCAGGACTAAAGGAAAACAAAGGTCAAGAATCCAGGGAGAACAGCAGAAAATTATCTTCATGGAAAAAGGGAAACCCAGGCACAGACTCTGAAATTAACTTCAGACCAGTCACACATACCATTTTGAGGCAGAACTTGATCAGATCTCCCTGTTGTCATGCCTCTTCTCTACTAGAAAAGACTACTTTTCCTCCCAAAATACTAAGTTGGAGTGGAAGACACACCTGATCTTGCGTCAGTT
This sequence comes from Gallinula chloropus, assembly GCF_964237585.1. Taxonomy (NCBI): domain Eukaryota; kingdom Metazoa; phylum Chordata; class Aves; order Gruiformes; family Rallidae; genus Gallinula; species Gallinula chloropus. The sequence goes on along the minus strand of NC_140088.1, from coordinate 16,550,677 downwards.
GTTCTGCCTCCCAGTCGCTGCAACGCACATGAGGAGACTTGTCAAGCGGGCAGTTGAGGACTTTTTCAGCTAGAGACTTAAGGCTAAGGCAGTTGTGAAGTAGATCCTTCCTTCAGTTTAACAAAGAAAGTGAAACAAGCATATTAAGAACAAAACTATACACCCATGCAAATTTGGATGGCCTCATACACCCTGAACCTGCCAGAACACAATGCATGTGATGTGTGACTCCCACTCAAGCAGCACACAGACGTCTGTCAGCTTTACAGCACCTCTCCCTCCCCTCAAATGGCCTTTCTAAATTTAGTAATCATCTAGTGCCTGCAATATGCAAAACAGGCAAGCCTGGGAGTTGGTAATATTTAAGGCTGAAGTGTTTGGCTCTAACTACCCAATTCTGAAGGAAGAGGTCTGTCATAGAGCGATGAACCACCTATCTCAGGGATTCATGAGGAGCATGAGAGCCAGGAACCACTCAGAGGAATCCTGGCCACTACAGACAAAAAGTCGATGCTCAATGCTCAAAGGCACCATCAGGTCAGCAAAAGCAAGCTCCACATCAGTAACAACCCACCCAAGCATGCACACTGTACATGAATATTCCCAAGTAAAACATTTTACTTTTAAGAAGAAAGAATTATGGGAGAATGACATCACAATTGTAGTCTTTTAATTGAATCACTGTTATTAGAAAAAAAAATTAGAGCTGGTTTATTTTAGCCTTTTTTCAAGAAAGCCTGTAATTCAACAGTTCCTCTTAGGTGCCCCTGGCGCATTTACCCCACACTTCTAGGCAGTGTATTCAAACACTTGCTGATATGGTGATTACTCTCACTGTGTTACATCACTGTGCCTGGACTTCTTAGAAGCTGAAGCATGATACTCAGAATGAGTCCGTACTGGTACTAAGAACACTAACAGACACCACTAGTGTACTGAAATCTTTGTTAAGGATTTCCACCAAGAGCACAGAATAGAAGCATGACATGCTCTTGGTCTGCAGATGTCAATGCCCATGCCCTAAAACCACCATGAGAACTCCAGACCTACCCTCCTGTTATCGTTCAGCCTATGCAAATTAATTTAAGAATATTTCCAACTCAAACAACACCTCAGAGCTGCATCTGTCTTCAGACACTCACCGCTGTCTCACGGCCAAATACCGGAGATCCACATTCCCTTTGACTGGAAAACCATAATCATGAAGTAACTTGCAAGCATCTTCCCAGCATCCTACCCCAACTTTCAACACAGTGCTGTCTGCCATGATGTCCAACAGAGTCTTTGGGATAGCCTGTCCACTGGCAACAAGCCTGGGCAACCGAACAAGAACGCAGAGGCCACTTGAAGAAGCCATCTGTAGAAGGGATACAGGATTTGGTCTTCCCTCCACAGATACCTGAAACAAAGACAAAAGTCAGAGTCTGGATTACAGTATTTGTAGCAGTACTGGGGCTGGAACAAGCTGTAAAAGAGGCCACTGAAGACAGGAAATACCTATTAAGTCTATACAGTCAAGTTATCACCTCTTGAATTTTATTGCAAACGATGTCATCAGTTTCATAGTATTACTGTATTACTGTGCCCCAGCTACTTTCTGACACACTCCTACTAGAGAAACTTCCCCCCTTTCACCCTTCCCTCTCATAGCTGAGCTGGTTGAAGAAATTGGACACAGTTTCTTAACCCACACCGGCACAAAGCCACCCACTGCATAAACGTTTATGGCAAACACACTGTTCAACTGTGGCTTATACTAATGGCTGTGAGGTGAATACATTTCCAGCCAAAATAACAGCAAAGCCAGGCTTTATCTATTACTCAAAGCCTGTTCTGAGGGTTCACACAGGCAAATGTACCAACATAAAAGGATCTTTGTTTTCTAGTCCTTCCAGTGAGTTGTGTCTAGATATCAGTATTATCCTCCCTTCTGGGTTTGTTATTCTTCAGAAGCTGTTTCTTAAGTATGTGGCTAGATTTAAAACACAGTGTAAACCCAAGCTACTTTACAGGTATGCTGTATTTAGTCCAACATTTATCACTACGTTTAGTATAGGTGATTTATGATAGGAGTCCAGCAAATGAATAGAACTAGTGAATCAGAGACTTGCAGTCTGCACACTTAAATACAATGAGACTTAGCGGCCAGTACACTGCTGTCAGGAGAGATAATCACACAGGCAGTTTCCATAGTCACTCCTGTCTTATCTATTCAAGTAACTGGCTTCCCATTGCAATTTCCAATCTAAATGAGAGGGCTTCTTGATCACTTACCCACTCACAATCGATTCCAAGCACCGGCAGCTTCTCCAGCTCCTTTTTCAGCAAAGGTTCAGCCCGATCCCACTCCTCCTGCTTTGAAACTACCACTATGTCTGCACCAAGGGTCCTCTCTACCCAGGAAAAGGTGGGAGATCTGAAGAAGGAAAGCACTTCCTTATCCTCTGCCTGAATCAGTTTTTCATCTCCCAAGTTTATAACTGCTTTCTCCTGCTGACTACTACAGCATGCTTTTCCTTTCCGACGCTGCGTTGCTTTCCACAAAACCAGGCCCCCCACTGCAACACCCAGCAGGGTCGCCAAAGTAATCGTCACTGCTGTTTGCTTGGTCATTTTTTTATCCCCCTTTCCCCCCTTCACTTCACCCACTCAAAATGGCATTGTAGGATTTTATCATGGCCTGCAAAGAGAAAGGAGAGAATTGAAAATTAAAGACAGCTTAATGAAACATGTTTAGAGGCATTAAACACACTAACTGGTATCATACCAAGGTTCCAGCCACAACCTGTGATCCTCACCAAAAAAGGACTGGGTTTCACTATGATAGACTGGGGGTCAAGGGACAGACTGCTGCAGTGGTGGACTGGGCAGCAACAGGAGACTGAATACTGCTGTTCATCACACCACCAGAAACTTTAAAGAGAATCCACTGGCTTATACTAATGCACTTACATGCTTCCACAAACTCTAGTACTTAAAAAAATAATAAAAATCAGGACTATTATCAACATCTTTTAGCTCAGTTTTGAACCAGTTTTACACAAGTAGCTGCAGAATAAGCATGTCCACTCATGCATTAGTAAAAAATAGGTATTGTCCACCTGTATTAAGGTGACATGGCTCTTCAGGCATTGAAAAGCCCTAAAGAAGCAGCACCTATTCTTAACACAGCTTTCCCTCTATCACACGGAAGGTTAGCTCCCCTTCAGAGTAAACTGAAGTCAGTCCTGCTCATCTTCCTAGCCCCCCAAGTCACTTTTGAAGGTCTACACACTCAAAGAGAAGTTGTGGCATTGCAGCTACCAGGGCCTTGCACTGCCACTAACAGCATTCAGAGCAGGGACAGCTGCCTCGGTGCTTGTGATGCGACAGGTAATCTACTCTCACTTCCTGACCCGAGCGAGAACTCGAAAACCAGTGAGGGCCACCCGCACCTGGCGCCTCTCGGCCCGGTCCAAAAGCTCCCACCTCTTTGGGAAACGGGGCTGCAGACCGCGGCCCTGTCAGGCAGCCCGTCCGTGCGGATGCCCCATCCCGTGCCCAGCTCAGCCCCAGAGCGGTGCGTGGGGACGCCGTCCGGGACGAGGAGGCCCAGATCACCCGCTATGGGGAGGCGCAGGGGCAGGCCGAGGACCCGAGGCCGGGGCCTGGGTCCCTGGGAGAGAGCAGAGAGCGCTCCTCCGGGCCGCTCCGCCGGCATGGGGGCAGGTAGGCGCCGGCCGTTGGGCCCCCAGGCACTACGGCTGCGGGGGAAGACGCTGCCCGTTTGAAGCTCGCTCGGAGCTGTATCGGGAAAAGGCCGTCGCCAGGGGGAACGGGCAGGTGGAAAGCGCCGAGAGCCCGGCCAGGGAGGCCGCGGCCCACCGGCCTGCGCAGCCGGGGTACCTGCCGGCGAAACCCGCCCCCGGGCTGAGCGCAGCCACCTCTCCCCTCCCGATCCGGCCCCGGCCGCGCCGCCACCTGGCGCACAGACGCCCCGTCGAGGGCACCCGCCTGCCCGCTCGCTACCTGCGTCTCGGCGGAACGGCTGTCTCCGGGGCGGCAGGAACCCCCCATAGAGTAGTCGCCACGCACACCGGGAGGCTTAAGAGCGGCGGACGCTTCCTCCTTCCTGGCGGCGCGAGCGGGCGGCGGGCGCTGCCATGTTGTACGGCAGCTGCTGCCCGTGCGGCTGGGGCCGGGCGCGCGGCGGCGGCTCTCCGTACTGGCCCGGCCCGCGGCCCCGGGGTGCTTCCGGGCTGCCGTGCCCAGATCCTCCGCGGAAGGCGTGCGCCACCTTGGCCACGGAGCCTCCGCTGCTACCCCCGGAGCGCCCGTGGGGTTGTCGCGCCGCTCCGGGGGCGATTGGACCCGGCCAGGTCTCAGGCAGCGCGCTCGGGGCGGCGGCCCGATGACGCGCTCGGGTGGCGGGGTTAGGGTGGCCGCGGCTGAGACCCTGAGCGGGCACCGCGGGTCTCCAGCTGGGGATACCTGCCCGACAGATGCCGCTGGGGTATCTCGGCAGGCGAGCTCCCTGGGGAGGCTTAGCCGTTCGCAGGCGGGGAGGCGCGACAAGCGAGCTGTAGCGGGGCTGCGGCCGCCCCCCGTGCCCGGAGAGTGCCGTGAAGCGGCTGGGCAGCGGCCAGACCCCAGCGCTGGGAGGTGAGGCGAGCAGAGAGAACGGTGAAGAACAAAGGCTGGCGGGAGAACGAAAAGCAAATCGTACCCACGTCCCGGGTAGCGAACGGGAAGGAAACAAGTGCGAGGGGAAGGAGTGTCAGCGTCAGAGCTGCAGCACCGCAGCACAGACAGCGATGATCCAGCCGGCTGCCATGCTCAGGGTTACCCAGGATTACCAGAACGCAGCTTTCCAGCCCAAATTCCATTGCAACCACAAGGGATCCAGGGACCCTATTCCTTCCCATTTCTTTTCAATTGCCCATATTTTGCAGGTTTTGTGCTGTTACAGCCCCAGCTAATTGCATCTGAGGAAGAAACTGAAGCCCCAGGAAACCACGCTTTAAATTTCTCCACCGATTTGTCAGCCAGCATCGAACTTCATTTCGTTTTAACTTTGCCACTCAAAGTGTAATCTTCAGGGTTGGAGCATCTCCCTAGCAGAGACCAGGCATTTAGCAGACAGGTTGTCCAGGGGGTGCAACGGCAGCTAATGGCCATCATCAGGGTAGAATCCCTACAGAAGCTGTAGGTAAATGCTTGCTCCTTCACACACACACCCCCTCCACCTCGGGGATGAGGTAAGGACCAATTGATAGCACACAAGGAACACAGCTGGTTTCTAGAAGAACACTTCTCTGAGCCAGTAAGGCTCTCTCCTGCTGAGTGTGATGCCGTATGGTAGGGGACATCCCTTTGGTCAACTGGGGACAGCTGTCCTGGCTGCATCCCCTCCCAACTCCCTGTACACCCCAATCCATCCTGCTGGTGGAGTGGTGTGAGGAGTTGAAAAGGATGTGACTGTGTAAGCACCTTTCAGCAGTAACACAAACATCCATTATCAACATTGTTTTCAGCACAAATCCAAATCACAGCCCCATACCAGCTACTGTGAAGAAAATTAACTCTATCCCAGCCAAGACCAGCTCAGGTCCCACCAGGAAAGTTTGTTTTCCATTGATTTGTGTCTGTATTTTGAACATACAGGTGAGCATACAGAAACTTTCAGCTTCTGTATGTCTTACTACAAAGACCCTCAGTCTTGCTTTACAGTAAATAAATTTTTAATCCATTTTTATATTTATCCATGGGGAGTTACAAAGCATTGCAATCTCACACGCTAACTCACAGATCTTGTCTCTGGTTCATTCTCCTCTACAGGGAAGGTCTGCATGACCCTTCCAGCTACAACCCAGCCAGAGCTTCTCTGTCCATCTCCTGTGATCTGATGGACCAGACACAGCTGACCAGCTGAAACAGAGGTCACCAAGCAGGAGCCAGCACTACTCTGAAGCTCATCATGTGGCTTGTGCTCAAGAGAAAAAGCTCTAAGTCTAGCTATAACCAAGTTCCCACAGTCAGACAGACATCTTCTCCATCCTTCACACCCCCACCCTCTGCCCCTCAATGTATAATGCTTTGCTCTATGTGGTTCTCACATAAGTCTGGATCACCATTTGGAAGGTTAGTCCCACATTTCCTGTTCAGCCTGATTGCCTGCTTGCTCCTTGCTCCAGCACCAGCATTTCTGTAATGACAGGGTCAGAGAAACAGGGAACTGATCCAGCTGTAAACTACTTAAAAAAAAAAGTTAACATCTGGGGACACAACAGATTTATTTCAAGGCTCAAGTGACTGGAAGGAGACCCAAAAAGCCAATGTGGCTGCAGCTCCAGGATCCAGCTGCCTTGTGTGGAGTTGGCAAGGTATTCCTGAGAGAACTCTATCAGAGCTCAAGGTAATCTCAGAAGAAGAACCAAATCTGAATAGAACTGCCAAGTTTGTTCCTAGCTGGACCCATCTGTAATAAACTGGCATGCACCCAGAAATCTGAAATAGGCCAGTTTTTCCTTCTACAAACTGTTTATTTTAGTTTCTAAGGTAATGGGAGCATAAATGTACAGTCACAAAACAGGAAAGCAATTAAATACCCCAGCATTTATTACGCAGTTAAAGTCTCACAGAGAAGATGCTACGTAATGGAACACCCAAGTCTAGCTTTTCTACACTAACAAGACTGTATCCTTGGCTGCATTTACAGCCTTTATTTTTCATGGCATCACTGACATAAACAGAGTCCTGTAAACCACAAGTCTCTAACAGCTTGTTTTACTACCTACATAGCCATTTATTCAAGTATAAAGGTTAAATTAAAAATAAATTAAAGCAGCTGATGCATGACTGCACTCTGGAAAAAAAAAAAAAAACAAAACACACAAGTTCCCAAAGCCTGATGGGGTCATTGCTGGGGATGAGAAGGTAACTGAGTGAGTAAACACCAACTGCTGGCTTAGCCTTACTTATAAGAAATCTGTTATGGCAGGTATCTGGAAGCCTTTATGTGGTAAACAGCAAGATTTACTTTTCTTTCTGTCTCCATAGCCTGATCTGACTCATTTTTAGCCTGATTTCCTAAGGAAAGAAGGCTTATGCAATTACACTGTCTGTTGGTATTTCTGCCTGTGGGTCTCCTTTCTTCCCCCCTTCCCTTGCCAAAAAAGCATGTTTAAGACATTGCCCAATTCCATCTAAAGTTGTACAAAGGTAGCTTCTGTGAAATGCAAAGCCAAATCAATGAAACAGACCCTAATAAAGCTGTTCCTGATAAAACAGCCAGCATGTGCAGAGACTGCTTAATATACATACGAGAAGCCACACAGCAGTGCCACATCAGGACAAGCCCATAGGAGACCAGGCTTCACTTGTTCTGCTGATCACAGGGAAAAAAAAAAGTATTTTTATAATCACATTAGCTCATCCTTTAACAGGGAGAAGACTAGGTTAAATGACTCAGTCTTCAAAGGAAAATCAATGATTGTGGAATATCAAAGGGAAGAGGCTCCAGTCAAGACTGAAATTGCTGTTAGCAGACAATGAGCAGAGAGCTGCATGTAGTCCCCACTAGCTCATTAATAACACTACTTGGGGCCCCATCCCAAGCTACAGGACAAAGCCAAAGTTGCGTTTCAACGCATAATGGGAATTTATCTTTCTTGTGCCAATGCTACTAACCCCAGGACTACACACTCAAACAAGTAATTTTGAGCAAGGTTTGTTTTAACAGGGCTGATACCAGCAGGCAGTAGGACCACTTCTTTCATCAAAAAGTCAGAATGAGATCCATCAGCTGTGAAGTCACTTCCTGACGGTGGAGTTTCACACTGCAAGAAGGCGGACAGAAGGTTTAGCTTCTGTTGAAAAGGCAACTCTGCTTCCTGTAGCATTTTTAGAATCATTTAGGTTGGAAAAAACTGTTAAGATCATCATGTCAAACCATAGCCCTAGTACTGCCGAGTCCAACCACTAAACCGTGTCCTGAAGTGCTACACCTGCACGTCTTTTGGGCAGCCTGTTCCAGTGCTTGACAACCCTGGGGCTGTTGTGACCCAAGTGCAGGGTCTAGCACTGAGCCTTGTTGATCCTCATACAGTTGGCCTCAGGCTATTGATGCAGCCTGCCCCTCTGTAGAGCCTTCCTCAAGCAGCTCAACACTCCTGCCCATCCCATCCAATTTGGCGGCATCTGCAAACTGAGTGCTCCCTCTGGGTGAGCACTCAATCTCCTCACCCAGATCATTGATAAGATATTGAAGAGAACTGGCCCCAGCACAAGGGGACCACCACATGTGACCAGCTGCCAACTGGATTCAACTCCCTTCACCATCACTCTTTGGGCCTGGCCATCCAGCCAGCTATTTACCTGAGGAACTTGAGTACACCCATCCAAGCCATGAGCAGCCAGTTTCTCTAGGAGAACGCTGTGAGAAGTGGTGTCAAAAAGCTTTACTAAAGTCTAGGCAGGCTGCCCAGAATTACCCTGATTCTACTGCCTCACTTCTGCTAACACTGGTGCCAGTCTGATTCAAAGAATTGTGAGCAGAAAGCTATCACAGCAAAAAATAGATTTCTTCTGGTTTAACTCCTTGAACTAGCTCACCATAGAGCCAAATCTCAGCAAAACTACATCCTAAGCCAAAACATGAATCAGTGGTAACTCACTGCAGGGATCTGACAGAGTTTGCAGGTTTCACAAAGAACCTGAAAAAACTGCTCTGAGAGGCACAAGCTGCCAGCTTGATCCCATGAGGATGAGCTGTATTAACATTCATCATCATCCACACATTTCTTCATTAATTGCCAGCTCTTCCATTGCTTATGTAGGTACAGAGAGGAATTTCACAATTCCGTTTCCTGAAGAGCTGCTGACTTTACCCCAGTGGTTCAGTTCCAGAAGGCGTGCTAAGCTGCCCTCACAGCCCACAGCTGCTGAGGAGACACCCCCCATCTCCCCCAAGACTCCATTCCCAGCTGGGCACCACTGACTAACCTGTCCTGATTCTGTCACTCTTTGGAACACTTATACTTTGGGTTTGCATAGCAAGGGGGGAACAGCACTGCAGGGGCAGCTTCTGGAAGAAGCTGCTAGAAGCTTCCCCCAGGTCTGACATAGTCAATACCAGCTGGTTCAAGGATGGACCCACCACTGACCAATAGGGAGCCAACCAGTGACGATGGTAGCACCTCTGTAGTAACATATTTAAGGGGTGTGGTGGCTCAGCCTCAGGCAGCAGCTGAGCACCACAAACCACTTGTTCACAGAGAGGAGAAACAGACAGAGCCTCTGGGTTGGGATAAGGACAGTTTACTGACAAAATCACCTTGAAAGGGGAACAGTAACAGCCCTTGGAAAGTTTTACTCACACCCAGTGATAACAGAGTACCTTGCCAACTGGACCAGAACACCAACAGGAGGCCTGACCCAACACCCCACCACACTCTGACTGCCCTGGAGGCACGGAGAAGCACCCATCCCCGACCTCCTTTTATGGAGGACTGATATCAAGTGGTATGGGAAACAGCCCCGGGCTAACTCAGATCACCTGGGCTGGATACTTGGGGAGGTCAATTCTGGCCTGACCAGGAAAAGAAGGAAAAAGTTCCTGGCAGGACCTGCAGCCAGTGGAGATAGTGGCCCACATCTGGGCAGGTTTGCTGAGGAGACTTGTCTCAGCCTCATTTTCCTCCTTAATACCTGCTCTTTTATTTCTAGACTCACTCCATAGACATCTCAGCACCCAAACTTCTCCATTTCCACTCTGGATTCACCAAAGCCATTCAAAGGTTCCACAGAGCTCAAAAATTTATTTAAACCTCATAGTCTCTGACCTGACAATCAATCACACTTCATTTAAAATCTTTTCCTTTTAGCCATTCAAGCATTCCTTCTATGTTTTTGACAGACTCTCACAGAACTGCATCCTTGGTCTTCTTTCATTCTCCCACATTATCATCAAGTTCTCTTACCTGAAATATAAATACAGATAACATCTCCCTACAGATGATTTACAGATCTGTTCCTTTCCCCAGAGCTATCACCTTCTATCCAAACTCTAATCATAGTTTTTTCTCTCTTCTATGAATGACTAACAGGAAGTTAAAGCTCAGCAAAGCTAGAACATGGTTCTTTTCCCTGAAAGACCTCTTATTATCTTCATTCTGCATACCTGTGGATAACACCACCAGTCTACCTGCCCTCAAGCTTGTATGTCTACTGTCCGCTCCAACTGAAACCTTTTTGTAGATCCTGGCACCCAGGACACATCTAAATTTTAGACTTCTATATGGCATCTCTAAGACAAAGTCCTTTGATCCATCTGTGCACCCAAGACCCTTGTTTAGGTTTCTTCTTTCCACACCCAGACTGCCCCAGTACCTCTCCCTTTTGAACCAACACAGCTCATAACACAACAGCTATTAACTACTGTAAATGCATGATCTGACAATACAGTGAAGCTGACTGTAGGCCTCCTCTTAATGATCAAATATGGCACGGCCATTAAATGGAAACCACTAATGAAATTTAACTCATTCTGCCAATTCAAATTCATTCAGAAAAAAATGTTGAAGGGATAGTTTTGTAGCAGCAGACATCAAAACCAGATCAGGCACTGTCAGTCCTTCCAGAGGCAGAACAAAATCTCTGTAGCACAGGCAGAAGGTAACGTGAGAGCAATGTGACACCATGGCTATACCTGATCCAGATCAATTTAGTACTGCAGGGAGTCAAGGCGGTGCACAGTGCTGGAATCAACAACTCTGAAACCACAACCCAAGACTGTTTACACAGATCATTACTCTGACCACACCACTTCTCTGTTGCGTTCTGCTAGTTCCCTCCTCTGTATTGCATCAAACATTATTTACTCATCTTCATTTTCAAGAGCACCTACTGAAAGTGACCACCCTGTAATTATGTCCCCGTTTCCTTTCCAGTTGACTCCTCTCTACTGCCCACTTGTTGAAATTCCAATCAAAACTTTTTTTTTGGTGCTTTGTTTCCTGCTGCTTTTGAGGCACGGAGACTATAAACATCCTACACAATTAAGTTTCTCAAGCAGCGCGTAGAAACAGATCCTGACTTACTCTGCCCAGTGAGTCCAGCCAGGCACAATCCACTTTGGTCTGTGACATTCAGCCTCGGTACATGCTACGCTTAACACGTCCAACAGAACAGAGACTTGATGCAATCTCCTTGACTAAGTACTGTCCATACCTTAATTCCGTTCCAAGCTGCGGAAGGTTCCTATTAAAGTAGGAAAAGATGCTTCATTGATGCTATGACTCAAGCCAACAGCATATGTGTTTTGAAGAGATTACAGCACTCTGGCATTATTAACACAGCAATATGTTATTTTCAGAGGAAAATTTTACCAGTGTAGGGCATGATAACTTTCCTAGGTGTTATTCCTCTGTTTAACTTTGAAAATACATAAGAGAGTGAAAAGAATGCTTACCAACACCTATGTGTATGTAGTCATGTGAGAGAATACTGCATTTAGCAGGAAAGGCTGGCAGACTTGTATTATTTTTCTTTCAAATTCTGACAACATGGTATCTTCTTTCTAACTGCTTACAAACTTGATTAAAAAAAATAATAAAACCCAACAAACTTTGTTTAAATTTTTCCTGCAAATCCTGGCACTGAGGATTTAGGAAATAATTTCTGTTTGTCTGTGTAAGTACACCACGTTCCTAGAGACTGGAACCAGAACACAGAGAAAAAGCACCAAAGATTTTATTGTGTTGCATTTCAGTTGGAAGCCTCCTACATTTTTTTTTATTTATTTCAATACAGAATGTTTGTTATTTGCTTTTGTTATATGTTAAGACTATAGTGTTCTCAACTAAGAAGCGTAGCTTATAGAATTTCACGTTCTTTCTATAACCTTAGCCAAGAAGAATCCCAAAGCACTTAACTGTCTATAATGAAATAATTTCAATTTCTACAGAAAAGCTGTCAGTGGAACACGGCAGCAGTCTGACAGTACCCATTAATAGTGCCACACCACAGTTTATGTCAGGAAGGATTTTTTGTTTATTTTGAAGTTTGGAAACTCCTAAGTCTCATCAGGTACAATTCCACACAGAGAAGGCCAGGTCCATCATGCTAATAATTCCTAACATGAAAGCTGTATCTTCCCTAGGTACTGATGCCAGTTCACCTGCACAAGTGGGGTAAATACAGACCTGAAAGTTTCAAGCCACAGGTCTGGGACCACTCACCTTGTGCGTAGGGAGTCTATGGTCAGGCACAGCGAGGCAGGACTGGGGGCTACGTGCCATTGCTCTTCAAATGCCAGTCCTGCGTCTCCCAGTGTCAGGCACTGTATGTGAGGAACAGGGTCTAATGAAAGACATTTTTTGCAACAACCACCCTGGTTAGGGCGTTGTAAAGTGGTGAGGACAACACAGATCAGTTCCAACTGTTTAGCTGTCTGCCTTTTTGGGTCTTGTTGATACTGAAGGGTAAGAGAACTAAATGATATTTCTGACAGTTTGTGCAGAGAGGTCTGCTGCTTATTTGAGAAGGGGCAACCCTCGTGTTGTCAGCGTTGCTCAGGCAGGATCAGGAAAGAGCAAGCAGTGCAGCTTCTGACAGTCCCATAAAAGCTGTCTCAGGTGAAAAAAAGAAACAAAAGTCCGAGGACGCGGTGTTTGGAAGCGCCTCAGAAATCTCTCACCGCTTCCACAGGGCAAACCCCGCTGCAGAGTCGTTCTCCCTCCTGAGGCGCCCGCAGGACCCCGCGGAGCACCCCTCGCGCCCCACGGCATGCCGGCCGCGGCGCCGGGGAGGTCCCTTCTTCTTCGCCTCAACCGGGGGACGACGCCCGCTGGCGGCGGCAGCACCTGCCCATCGTCCGCCCCCCGGAGCGGCCGCGGGGCCGTTGGCTGCAGCGAGTCCCCTCTGGCGGGCCGGGCCGCCCCTCAGGCGGCGCGGCGCGGGCGCGAGCAGCGGCGGCGGGAAACCTCCTCCCGCAGGTCCTCGGAGTTGCGAATTTATCCACCCCCCCCTCGCGCCGTTACAGGAGCGAGTTAAAAAGCGGCGGCGCGACGTTAGAGCCGGGCCGGGAGCAGTGGGGAGGCGCGGGCTGCAGCTGAGGATCAGCTGCTGAGGGGAAGCGGGGAGGAGCCAGTGGGATCAGGAAGCGGTGGAGTGTCTAACACCTCTCTGCCATGGCTGGCTAAAGAAAAATCATCATAACCATAACAAGGGGGGAAGCGGGGGAGGGGAGGCGGCGGCGGCGGGGGAAGGGGCGGCGGGGGAAGGAGCGGCGGGGAGCGGCGCAGGCGGCAGCATGAAGAGGAGAGGCGGCCGGGGGGGCAGCATGCGGTCGGTGGTGGGGTTCCTGTCCCAGCGGGGCTTGGAGGGGGACCCCCTGCTCACCCAGGACTTCCAGCGGAGACGCTTGCGGGGCTGCAGGAACCTCTACAAGAAGGACCTCCTGGGCCACTTCGGCTGTGTCAATGCCATTGAATTCTCCAACAATGGAGGCCAGTGGCTGGTCTCAGGTAAAGCGAACGATCCCCGTCCCTCGCCCCCTCCCGCCACCCCCTCCCCAGAAAGCATCTTCTCCTCCTCGGCCGCCTCCCTCGCGGCCCGGGGGGAGGGGAGCCGCGACGGCGCTCAGAGTCATTTCTCAAACCCACCGGTGCCCGGGAATAATGTTTCCCAAGTAGAGATCTAAAATGGTTGACAGGTTTTAAATTCTACTATTGGAAGGGTGGGGGGGGAGCCCTGGGCAAAGTTTTTACGGGAGTGTTTCCAGGGAGCGGGAGGTGGAAGCTGGGGGTACCTTTATTTGCTGGCTGGCGTGTTCTGCCCCTGAAAAAAAGGGGTTTATTATTTGGAGGGGGGGGGGAGATGATGACGGAGGGGACGCAACCCCGCGGCATGCATTGTGGGCGCCGGGTGACATTTGTCAGCGTCGTGCCCCGGGCCGGGTCTCCGGGGCACGGGCGGGGGTCAGCGGTCGCTGCCGGGGGGCTGCTGGCGGGCCAGAGTTTGGCCGGAGGGGGCTGCAGTCCCGCTTAGGCTGGGAACCGGATCGGTTTAATTTCGGGACCGGTCACTTTCGGACCACACCTCCCCCCCCATCTTCTTCTGGGGGAGGGGAGTAGGTTTTTGTTTTGTTCCTTCTTCCTCCCCGTACAGGGCGCTGGGGGGGGGGAGGGGAAGGAATTATTTTGGTAGTGATGGTTTTGGCTTCAGTCCCCCCTGTTGCCTGCCCGGGGCTGAGGGAGCCATGGGAGTGAGGAGTGGGGGGATGCTGTCAGGTAGGAAGGGAGGTGAGGGTTTGACATCTGCTGTGATATCGAGAACAGGGAAAGGTTCTATACCCCCTTCCTCCCGCCGGGGAGGGGCTGCGGGTCTCTACGGCCGGCTGCCCGTCTCCCTTCACCCCAGTAGTGCTTGGCGCAGGTGCTTCTACCTCCTTCCCTGCCTCTGGGCTCGGAGGTGCGGCGGGGAAAGGAGACAACTTTAGTCCGGGGCCTGGCCGGGCGCTGCAGGCCGCGCTCTCCTCGGGCGGCTCTTAGCGACAGGCCGGGGAATCGAGGGCCTATCCCGCCCGCGGCGGGGCACGACGCGGCGCCCCGAGGACTCGGGCCGTGAAGGGCCACCGGCGCTCCTCTCCTGCTGAGCCGGGAGACCCCGCGCCTCGCTGAGAAGGGGCAGACCCTTCGGGCGGCGGGGAGGGGGCTGCCAGTCCGAGAGGGGCCGCCCCTGCCGCGCCGCCCCTGCCGCGCCGCCCCTGGGACGGCCTGTCCGTTGAGCGCGGCGAGTCCTTTGCAGGCCGCGGGCCAGGGGTTCTCGTCGTGTCCCCGCCGCCCTACGCCCCTTCCCCTCTTTCCTCGTGGGCTGGGGTTGCCGACAGCTCCTTACGCGGAGGCCGGGCTACGGCGGGGAGGGCCCGGTCCCTGTCGTGTGGGGCAACGGCCCTCGGGGGAATTGCAGAGCTCCTTGGCATAAGGCCGTAGCAGCTTTGTTGAGAATGGTCTAGGGGGTAATGGCCTGGTTACCAACCAGGGGTGGAGGAGGGGCGGGAAGGTCTCGGTTTTCCCTGATCATCCTCTGGTGGGCTGTAAATAGCGACAGGAGCTACTGAGGAAGGTGATGAGGGCATATCTGAGTGGGCTGCTTATTGCTGTGGTGTCTGCCTGGACAGAGGCAGGCTCTATTGCACAAAGGTGACAATAATAACTCCAGAAATGTTGCAGGGATTCAGTAAAAAGTTATTATGGCTGTTTTAAGCAAGGAGGGACTAAAACCACCTTTTAAAGTGGAAGCTGATACATTGAAATCTACCTTGATTTAACTTTCTTACTGAAGAAACTTAAAACCCTGAGTCCAGTGATGTCTGAAATAAATGTCCATCAAGCATCCAAGACTTCCTGTCAGGTATTCTTGTATCTATATGCACATGTGACTGTTGAGATATGCATCCATTTATCTTGTGAATATATGGATACATATATTTATGTATGTATATACACATGTGTCTGTGTGCTGGGGGGAATGCTTATTCATTTAAAGTTTCCAGATGTGGTAGGGTCAGCATGCTGGTTTGTACAGGTCCTTCTCCAGTAGTAAGTAGAACTAGGTATTTCTAATCATAAAGCACTACAGAGAGCTCAAGTGCATCTGTTGTTGCTTTTTGATTTTCTGTGATAAGTGATGGAAACACCATCTGTATTTTCTGTTCCTGTTCAAGAAAGCCTTGGGAGGTACTTCAGGTCTTGTCATACCATTAATGTACTTACCTAAGTGGGCATCCATTCTTTAGGTAGAAGCATAAAAAGTTGAGAGCTGGAAGGGTCTTCAAGAATTAATTTTGTCCAAACTGCTTGAGTCAAGGCATGGTAAGAGAATGAAGGCAGATTTACCATTATGTGAAAACGTAAAGAAGTGTAGGAAGGCTCTCAGACTATGTCCAGTTTTCAATTTCCTAACTTCTCTTAAAGCTACAAGATGTTTACAGGGTTAAACTTTTCCCTAGTATGTAAAAGATAAATAGCACTAGAGTTTTACCCTCCTCTAAGTTTAAAAAAAAATCCTAGGAAACAAGCGAGGGGGGAAAAAAGTGGGAGTGGCAAGAGGATGCTTAAGTTACAGGTGTCAGCAGTGCACAAGTTTTGGATAATCAAGAAAAGCCCACCATAGGCCTGTCCTTGTATTGATGCCCTGACAAAATTAAGATTGCTAATTACAGTAACGGTTTTTAACAAAGTTTTATGTTAACTGTGACCAGAGGATCTAAAATGCTTATTGTGACATAGCGACAGCAGACAGGTGCTTTGTTCTTCCTTCAAGAATAAGACGTTATGGATATTTATGGATACTCTGTGAAATTTCTTGCCATTGTAAACCTTGGCTTCATTAAAATTGCACTCAAAATGCTCCTTTTTAAGGTCATACTTAATCTTGAAAGTCTGAGAAATAGCAAAAGCAGGAAAAAAACCTAAGAAGAGCTCAGATGAAAGATGAAGGGTATAAGCTGCCTCTAACGTGAAGTTTTCCAGAAGAGCTGCTTCAGAAGGCAGATAAAGCCTTAGAATAGATGGCATGTGGGTCTCTCCTCCCTCAAAATAGTGTGCTGAGGTAAGGATGAGATGTTAGAGGCTTCCATCTGCGCTTATAGCAGCTAGGAGAGTTAATGGGGATAGTGGAGTGTGTGAAGAGGGAGGGTGCAAGCAGTCTTTTCAGTCATTCAGTTTTAAGTAATACGTATATTCTTAACCTAGAGAAGTCTGCTTCAGCTAATTGACTTGTTAACAACTTAGGCCTTGTTAGAGCTGTTTTAAGTACAGCTGATACAGTGCACTTGCGATGGCTATACTGATGCCATTTAAATGCTATCCTGCATCCAAATTAGTGCAGTTCTCATCAGTATTGGCTGGAATGCCTTTTCTGGGCATGTCCCCCACGTTTTTTTCTTATTATTTTATTTTTATGTGTATCTTACAGGAATAAGTCTGTAGGGCTAGTGGTTACTATTTCAGTAAACATTTCAAACTGCTTAAGCAGAGTTTACATTACAGTTCCAGATCGTTTTTCTGTTCGGATTTTGGAAAGAGCGTCAGTGATGGCAAGCCTCAGCAGGCCTTTTGAAAGCATGTTTGAAGCTTCTTGGTATCATAACGTCTTTCAATCTTCTACTGGAGATTACAGATCTAATAATAAGTAATTTTGTTCCTAACCATATTTTCAAGTTAAAAAGTTTAGATCAAGCGATTGGGTTAGGAGCCAGTCTGTAGGCTTTTGTTGTGTCTGTGTGGAAATAAACAGTGTCACTTTAGAGAGGCACTACTTTTCTGGGGCAGGAGTGCTAGAAGAAGGGGCAGGCGTAAGAATTAAAAGACCCAAGAGAAATGAAAGGAGGAGGCAAATGCTTGGGAGAAGATGCAATGTGACAAGTAGAAAAGGCCTATCTGTAGAATGACACAAGGAAAGAGGAAAACTTAATGTAGAAGAAATGTGTAAATGGGCTGAAATTACCTCTAACTAGCTGCTGGATGGACTTGAAAGACTTAATTGGACAAGATGTGTCTTTGCAACACTTTATATACTAGGTGGTTGTTTTTTCTGTTACCAGTATGAGAAACACATGACTGCATGGAAATTAACCTAATGCAACTGACTTCTTCACTCAGATACACCAAGCTTCTCCTCCTGTAATTTAACTTCTTAAAAATCATCTCTGCTTAGTCTCTTTAATAGGCTTTCTTTCTCCCATCCTTGAGTTTGGTGGGTATGTTTTACTATTTGTTTATCTGGCTGTCATTTTTCATGACTGCTATCTCTCAGAAACATGAGTATCTTTATCGGAGCGTCCCATTTTTTTTCCTCCCTACTTTAAACTGCACTTTCAAGATAACTTCTGGAAGTACTATAATCTGAGGTTTACTTAATCCATGCTATGTTCTTTTTCTCTCAACGTTTTTCCCTTACCAAATAATGCAAAAATTATACCTCTTCTATGACCATAAATTTGTAGGGATGTGAGAAAGTACTGGAAATTCATCTGTCATTTGATTGCCATGTAAATTTGAAGAAGCCTGAAACAGGACAATGAGGCGACTTCAGGAAATGTAGTGGAATATTTCTTCCGAACTAAGGAGATTGTGTATCAAGTATGTTTTAAAAACAGGAAGTCTTGATCTTAGTCCCTTTGTATCAAGCAGAAATCTGTGTGAGGTGGGATCTTGGGTCCAGTTACTATGTGGTGTTTTCATTAATGTCTGAGAAACTATAAAATTTAAAGGTGATACAGTAGCAAACTGTGGCATATTAATAAAAATGCTCAACTTACAAATACGCTATGCAGAATAGACTGTAGTCATGAAGAAGAGGATTCAAATGTAGTAGATCACAACACAAGTATCATCAGATATGATAAAGCATGTGAAGTAATCCTGCTTTAGTTGGTGCTACTGGGGCCCCAGGTGGAGCGTTGTGCTCAATTTTGGGCACAGGACTTCAAGAAAGATGTGGGCAAACTAGAAATAGTTGGGAAGGGGATCTGAAGAGTGATCAGTGGTCCAGAAAAGGGTCCATTTAGTATACCGAAGGAAAACCCAACTAGTGATGCAAATCTTAAACTGCATAAAAGTGTTTTTAATTATTATTACATAAAGGTGTAAACTCTGCTTTGTCTGCTGAGAATAGGCCAAAGAAATGGCCTGAAATTAGAGGAAGAAATAGTTTAGGATGCTCTTTGATCTTACATGTTCCCTTCATTCTGTAGTTCATTCAATTATTTCTCGTATCCATTGTTTGTAATGTGGGACTTAGACCAGTTGATGACTTTAGGCTATAAAATGTAAACACCTGAACAGTGGGAAAGAATAGGGAAGGAGAGGTTGTTTGTCTGACAGTTTATTTTCAGTCAGGTCAACTTCTTTAACCTACTTACCCTCTAGCTGTATCACCACTGGATTCAATGGGAAGGAAAACAGCAGAAGCACATGGCAAGGGGGGGGTGGGATTATATATATAAGTCAAACTGCACCCTTGGGCTACATATTAGGATAATCTGCCTAATGGCAAAGATAATGAAGCACTGAAATAGGCTGCCTAAGGAGGGTGTGAAATCTACCTCAGTGGTGTTTTTTTTAAGAACAAACTAGACACACATCTACTGGGAGCAATTCTGTCAGTCTGGCCTTTTGCCTATGGCTGGGGTCAGCTAAGTGGTCAACTTCTTGAAATACTGTCTGATTTCTCTTTCTGTGATTTGTGCAACTCCTGGAGTAGATAGAAGCAATAAGATTAATATGTTATGATTGAGAAGTGTTTCCCACTGGACCTGATAAATGGTAGACAAAGAGGAGTAGCAGTCTTGAGTTTTGTATAAATCTTGCTGATTGCAGACGTTGTAAAACTGCAGGTGTGAAGTCTTGACTGGTGGGAATGTTGAAGTGCTTCTGGTAGCACACAAGTGCTCAAGCGCGTTTCATGAGCAATGCAGATACTGTTTGATTTGCTTTTGGCAAGGGTATGTTCTGGCTCCCTTTGAACCATTTTAGGACTAAAATAACAGTCATGGACCACTGTTACTGTAAGGTAGACTTTTCTTCCAAATTTGTTTATAAATTTAGTGATTACCTATTTAGAAGGTACTCACATCAGAAAACTTTATTTGGGCATAAGTAGTCCAAAAGCAGGGCAAAACCAGGAAGTTAGGAACTATGGAAGTAATGTTTGTGCTGCAATATATGCCTTGCTGAGTCATATGGGACCTGTTATCTACAACAGACATATTCTACCTATAGTGTTTGTCTGTGCTACTTAAAAAGCAAACAAAAGAAAAAAAAAACAAACAAGCCCAACACCCCAAACACCAAAAGAAAAGAGAGAACTTTTGTGGGGAGGCTTTCTTTGTAGATGTCCAAGTTAGGACTTCTGGCACAATGAACTGAAAAATTAACAAATTAAGATGTTATATGGGACTTCAATTTCCAGCAAATCCACATGTGGAGCCCTGATGGCTAAGGTGTTTTAATATGAGGCCATACATCTGTATTTCTCAGATATGTAGCAAACCTGTTGCTGTTACATGCTCTGTGTCATGTCAAAAACATACCCTCGCCTTAGACAGTTACTCCCTTTTGGGGGAGCATTGTGGGGTTACCATGAGTTTGTGCAGCAGGACCAGTGCTTTTTGAGAAGTTTTGAGTGGCTTCTGTTTCACATGTTATGAAATTGGTGTACACACCCAATAAATGCACTGTATAATGAAAGCATCTTAACCTATCTGCATTCGCTGATCAACTGTACAGACCAAATGCTATAGGCCTGGACTTTCCTATAGTTCTCAGCTTTATGAGGCATAACATGCATACACTTGGTGTCTGAGTCATGGTTCTTTCCCAGAGTGTAAAAGCTCTATATATTCACATTTTCTTTGCTCTCTCCCTATATACCTTTCCATACAGTATGTCTCCCTCCTTTCTTCCCTCTACTTAAAAGTCCAATTTTGATAGTGGAGAGTGCATTTGTGGATTTGCATCTCTCCCTGTTTGTCACAAGACTTGCCTTTTCTTGGGTATATTTGCTTGTGACTTAATACTTCTGTTGTGTGAAGATGTGGTATTATACTTTTTGCCAGAAATCCTCCTCTGTGACTGGACACATTGATTGGTAAGGCTTTTTCTTAAGTCACAAATATTTCTGCAGTAGCTGAATTGGAGTTTGAAGGGAACACATTTCCAACCCAGTTAACATTGTACCTTTATTAAAATTTTCTGTCTCAGCAGGGTATGAGAGGAATGAAACTGAGGCAAGAAACGGGTGTAGAAGTTCTCAAAGACAAGTATGTGCAAGGCAGTGCATAGATGGAGAATGCACAGAATTGTATGAGTATGGCAAACATTTAAAAGCTCTTAAAGCATGGAACCTGGGCCACCATAAAGGCAAACACAGTTCTCAAGACTGCTGTAGTCTTTAATTTGTAATAGTGAGGCCCTTTGTATCCGAGTATCACATAGAGATCTTGGTGTCTGGGAAGAGGCAGGTATTTGGGTTTAGTAGGAAGAGTTGCTTCTAAGCTGGGGTCAGAAGAAATGGACACAAACTTATAGGAACTTAAAAGTTGCCACTACTTTTTTTTTTTTTAAACACTGACAAATATTTTTCTGCAAAGATTTATCCCTTAAATTTATCCCTTACCATACTGTATGTGTGCTGGAAACCACAGTAATGTTTGTTGGGTTTGGATATCTTTATTATTTTTTGTTTGTATCTGGGCTAAGTGGGTAGTGGAAATGAATAGGAGTTTGCTGTTAAGTGAAGCACCTAGATGGCTGTTGGAGGATGAGTAGACTGCAGTGGCTTTGCGAATTGGTTTGCTGTGGTAACAGTTAACAACAGTATGTTAATATGTTTTGTCCGGAAATGTCTTTTACGGAAGTCTTGAAGGACAAAATATGTAGTCTGATAGATGCAATATTGATGTTCACCACCTTAAATGTTGCTTGAGTTGTTTACCAGGTAATCATAACATTAAGATGTGGCTGTTGGCAGCTTTGGAAAATAACCATTTCAAGTGTGACAATCACTTCTTGATTTCAGCATGCCCAGCGTGGTCATATGTTTCAGCAGTCCTGCATTTCTGTGTCTCCTTATTCCTAGTTCATGTGCAATACAACTTTCTGTCCTATTTCTAGACTGAAAGTACTCTAAGCTCCCATCAGTGTAGTTGACTGCAAATGACTGTGAGTTTTTCTGGACCCTTCACATTTGACTCTTATTCCCAGTAGTTATGAAATGTGTCACAAATCTTTATATCGTGTATTACTTGTTTGCTCTGTAAAGTACAAAATCAGGAGGAGAAACACACAATAAATTTCATGGAGCATGGGTAAGCATAACATGCAGCTGTACTGTCTCTCAAAGTGATTGTCATAAAATCTGTTAGGAGACTTAAAGGCTGAGAGGCTGTTAATGGATGTTTGACATAGCACGGTTCTATTGGAAAACTTCTTAATAGCATCACATGATGTGAAAAGTTTTAAGAAATCTGATTAAAACTAGTAATGAATTCTATTTATGCATTTACTTCTTGAAGTAAACTGCAGACCAATTGATTTGTTTCCTTTTGTTTCGTGCTTCATGCTTTTTTCCTTCTAGATAGCAACTCAGAAGTCTGTCATAACCTTTACAGATCTAGAAGCATGATATAGCTGTGCATGCTGAAGACTTCTGAATGCTTCAGTAAAATCTTTTTATGGCCATATGTCAGTGCTGTAGCCAACCTATACTATGAAGGCTTTGCAAAGACTGCTAGAGGAGATACAGTTGTCAGTGAAAGGGGAAAAAAGTTCCTATTTCATGAATAACATTAAGTGATGCTGGCAACAAGGAGTTGGTGTAGAAGCATTTTGCCAACATGCATATGTTAATTTGGCATGTAATTCATCCACAGCTTGCCACAGAATTTTACATACCAGTAAAACTCTTGAGTCTTCAGGTTGCTGTAGGTTGTCACTATGTGTTGGCAGAGTGGCAGCTGTTTAATCCAAACTTTTCCTGCTGATTCTTCTGTTTCCATTAATTTACATGTGGCTCAGACAGTAATGCACATTTCCTTCCTTTCTTCTAGGAGGGGATGACCGCCGGGTTTTACTTTGGCATATGGAAGAAGCCATCCACTCAAGAGTCAAACCAGTTCAGCTGAAAGGGGAGCATCACTCTAATATCTTCTGCCTCGCTTTCAACAGTGGTAATACAAAAGTGTTCTCTGGAGGTAAGGAAGGAAGAGCACCCTGACTTCATAGGACTTTGCATTGTGAATGCCTTGGAGTAGAAGTCGTGACAGATCCTGCCCCATATGACAGGTTTTTTCTGTGGTCCCCTGCGGATCTGGAAGGTGTTGTCAATCAGTAGCTGAAGGTCCTTAGGGGACAGGGAGTTCTGTAGCTAGTACAGCATTTTCAATTTTGTTATGCTTTTCCTTTTCCAAACTCTGGTGTAAGGGCATTGTGTCTCAAGCCATTGTGGTGATAATCCTGGGTCTAGTCTGCTCCCAGTTGTGCTACAGGCTGTGGAACATGATCTTTGTTATTCCCTCTTAGCTGACCTGGGAGCAGACCCTGCATCCTCTCTGGCACTCAAGCCTGATGCTTGAAAATCTCTGCTGCTATAGCTGATTTTAATGCACCCTTAGATGGCTAATGAAGGGCTGTTGCCATCTATTGGTAGATCACTTTTTCACAGACTTTCACTTTCTTTTTAGCCCTCACTAGATAAGTGTATGCCTTTTAGAACTGTTGGCACACGGGGCTCTAATTCGCCTTGTTATTCTTGATCTTTTTAAATATAAATCCACTTTTCAACAGAAAATTTAATTCAGTCTTAAAGCTAGTACAAGGAAAGTGGGCATGTATTCATGTATGGGCATGTATAATCCTAGAATTTAGGTTCGCTTCATCACTTGATATTTGAAATGTTGAGGTAGGGATGAAGACTGAATTGAGAAGAAAAAGGAACAAGACTCAAAATGGATTTAGTGTCACTTTCTTCTGTACTTCATTTCCTCTATCTAACAGTATAATAGAATGGACTGGAATTCGTATCTTTCATCTGTATGTTCATTAACATATAGCTAGATTTATTTTAGGATATTATGAGACTACTTGGTCAGAGCCCTCTTATGACCTTTTTGGACCAACTGCAGATCAGTGCTATAAATTGATTCTAAGTTCATGTGAATGGTGGAAGCTTCCAGTCTTTCCATGCTGTGTTAAATCTCAGAGTGTGGGGGAAGGGCATGACAGAGCTTAAGATAATGTCAATTTTAAGGATGAAATTATTCAGATATACTTCTTGTGTGGAGAAAATGCCAAAAATATCAAAATAGTGATGCCTGTCTTCTAATTCTGAGGTCAGTTTGTTTTATGAGAGAGACAGTGTCCACGGTGTCTTCAAATGAACATAGTTGCACAAGGGATTCCAGTGAAATTTTGGGCTGGAGTCTGTTTTACTTCTAGTTTGAATTCAGACAAATGAAACCTTACATGAATATTCAAATAATGAACTTTGCCAAATCTTGTTGGTGCAGCTGTTAATGGTATTTTCTCACTTCCAACTCAACCCACTCTCCATTGGGCCCTGCTATCAGAGGCTACTGTTTCACAGGAAGGGCAAAGTGGTCTGACTGTACCTTGCCACTCCAGCTAACACCTGCAGTTAAAGATTGACACCATCACTGATGATGGTGGAATTTTGCTAAGATGCCAGGTTAGATGAGATGTGACAGCTGATGCACAGACAAACTGGCCGTTCTCCTCTCTTTTTCCTCCTCCAGTTTGCATAAACTGTGCCTCTGCCAGGAATTATTTCCATTGCAGGAGTCAGGAACTTTCAGCTGCTCCACCAAGATTCACAGAGCTCAAGGGCTGTGAGTCTGACTCTTGGATCACTTGTAGGGAGTCATTTTGCTTCATGGCCTACATGTGCCATCTGTTTTATCTGTCACTAAAATGGGGCTAACTATATTTATTCACTCAACAATGTTCTGGGAAATTCTTAAAGGGTCTGAAAGAATTGTGAATCCCAAGATCTGTTGGTTTTCATCCCCCTTAGTACTGAAATTGGACTTGTACTCAAATCATGGAGGTCAGAATACTTAAAAAAAACCCCTAAAAATTAGAGTATGGATGCTAGCACAAGGTCCACAGAACGCAGTTAATTGTGTAAATAAAGTTGCCAAGGACTAATGACTTAGGATCTGATGACCTTTCCCTAAAATGGCTCTTGATAACAGAGGAGAAAGGATTTTCCACTTCAGTACAAATTGAATTGCATCCAAAACATTTGCAAGCTCTCTGCTTTGAAGGATTGCGTGTGTAGTATGTACCTCATGTAGCCATTACAAAAATGGAAGGCAGGAACTGAGTGGAAAGCATTTTGTTTCTAATCTCTGTAGGAAAAAAAACACAAGATACTAAAGAAGTTCCCATCCCTGAAGAATACTGTTGCCCTTCTCTGTCCACGCACACTGAGAGGAAAAATAGCATTTGAAGTGAAAGATTGCCTCTTAGTAAACCACATGGAGTTTTGGGGGTTTGGTTGGCTTTTGTTTTTCATGTTAGGTATGAAAAGCTGAAATAAACCTACAGGGAGTTGCATTTGTTTCTGCAGAGGCTTGGTGTGACAGATGTGGGGTTTAGGCCACCTTAACTGTGCTACTCCACATGTGTTCTGCAGTGTTTAATCCTCACAAGTATAATTGAGGGGAATGGCAGATACTTCTTGTTTCTGATCAGCATAACTGCAGTTACCAAAACAAGAGAGATAAACAGGAGAGTTGCGTATACAGCTACCACCCAGGTATTCTCAACAAAGAATGAGCTCTCCCGTGCTGATGCAAAACACTGTAAGTGGGAACCCTACTGTACTGAACAGCAGTGATGTGTTCTGCAGGGATGGATCCTTACCGGAAGCAACTGGGCAGTTAGAGTTTTGTCAGCACCTTTTCCTCCCACACAAAAAAGAGAGAAGCAGCGGTTATTTTACACCCCCCCTCCTTTCATTTTTTTCTCTTCCCATTTTGGAGCTTGCAATGGAAGGGAAGGTTGATCTCATGTTTACTAGTGGCCTGAAGCCAGGTATCTAGAATGATTCTTGTGTTCATTTGTCATGGAGGATGGGAAGCAAGAATGTCTGCTGGAGGAAACTTTGTCGCTGGAGAATCTAGACTACTCGCAGGAACACCACGCTGCCATTCTGGACAGGGAGAAGCCAGTTGAGATTCAACAAAAGCACGTGTAGAGACTTGCACCTGGGAAGGAATAACTGCTTGTATCAATACAGGCTGGGGGATGACCTGCTGGATGTCGTGGTTTCACCCCGGCTGAGAGCTGAGATCCACGCAGCTGCCTGCTCCTTAAAGGAAAAGAGCAGGGAAAAGGGAAGGAGGGGGGTGAGAGGCAAGGGAAGGGAAAAGGAAGGGGCAAATCACCCCAAAACCAAGAAACTAAGAGGCCCATGGGTTGGGATAAGGATAGTTTACTAAGATAACAGAAAGATACAATATAACAATGCTAACAGGACTTTAGAGCAAAAATCTATGAAGCTGTTGATACACAATGCAGTTTCTCACCAAACCACACAACTCAGGCCGTGCCACCCAGAGCCGTCCCAGAACCTGACCGTCCCCCAAGAACCGCACGTCCCAGAGCCCCCCCAGCCTTCCTCCTGTCAGCCCCCCCCCGATATCCTGGGCAGGACGTAACTGGTGTGGAATACTCTATTTGGTCACTTGGGTCACCTGTCCTGGCTTCCCCCCTCCTTTCTCATGAAGAGCTGAGAAAGTCCTTGACTGTCTGACAGCAGTGAACAACATCAGGGTGTTATCAGCACTGCTCCCCTTTTAACTCTCAAACACAGCATTCCACCCGCTGCTACAAATGAAGTTAACTCCATCCTGACCAAAACCAGGACACTGGAGTCCTTCTGTGGAGAAGGACTTGGGGGTCCTGGTTGATGGCAGGTTGGCCATGAGCTAGCAGTGTGCCCTGGTGGCTAAGAGAGCCAGTGGGATCCTGGGATGCATGAAGTGGCCAGCAGGTTGAAAGAGGTGATCCTCCCGCTCTACTCTGCCCTGGTCAGGCCCCACCTGGAGTACTGTGTCTAGTTCTGGGCTCCCTGGTATAAAAAAAGACAGGGATCTCCTGGAGAGAGTCCAGAGGAGGGCTACAAAGATGATTAAGGGCCTGGAGCATCTCCCCTATGAGGAAAGGCTGAGTGAGCTGGGAATGTTCAGCCTAGAGAAAAGAAGACTAAGGGGGGACCTTATTAATATTTATAAATATCTTAAGTATGGGATGCAGGGGGAATCAGCCAGCCCCTTTTCAGTGGTCTGTGGAGACAGGACAAGGGGCAATGGCTGCAAGTTGGAGCACAGGAAGTTCCACACCAACACGCAGAAGAACTTTTTCACAGTGAGGGTGACAGAGCCCTGGGACAGGCTGCCCAGGGAGGTGGTGGAGTCTCCATCTCTGGAGATATTCAAGACCCATCTGGACACCTGTCTGTGCCATATGAGCTGGGGAGCTGCTTTGGCAGGGGGTTGGACCCGATGATCTCTCAAGGTCCCTTCCAACCCCTGTGATTCTATGATTCTATGATTTTTCACTGGTGAAATATGTAGACACTAGAGTAGTTTTACTAGGTAGAAGCCTTTCCTGTAATGTACAATGGGCAGTTTCCATTGCAATTAATGATCAAAGGACACTTAGATATAAGTGACTTGTTTATTGTACTATGGAAAAGATGAGCTAAAGCTGGCACAAATTAACTAGGAGCCTGTACAAAAGGCAAGCTGATGTAGAAAAATCTCACACCTCATTAGTCAAAGGGAAACATTCTCATGTTTCTTCTGTTGGGACAGAATACAAATTGAAATGTGTATGGCATAAAAGAAAACTGAGTCAACTGAACACTTAAGAATCATAACATGAAATCTTACTACTGAACCTCAGGCTTTGTGCATTAAGAAAGCTACAAAGACTTACTGAGCATAAAAATACAACTATGTGAGCTTTGTTTTTTTTCTTCTGAATCAAATACTAAATTATTATCCTAAATTAAATTCTTTAAATATTTCTAAAGGGGAGGTGCCAAACTAGATAAATTAATATTAACTGAAGAGGCCTAAAAAAGGTTGTGTTGCTCTAGTTTGAAGAACACTGTGTGAGCTAGTGGAATTACATTCTAGCTGTGACCCTCGTAGTTTGAGTGCATGTGGTTAGTTCCCATTGTGTTCAATGGATGTGATCAAAGAATTGTGACATGATTGGTTGCTTGGTTTGGTTTTTGTTAGTACAAAAGAAATTACACTAGCTGTCATGTTTATGCCTTCTCAGTGGTTGCAAACCCCTGAATGCTGATAGTGTGAACTGGCAGCGTTGGAGTTTGAGCCCAGTGCATGTTGCTTATGGCATATTTCACCTTCTATTATCTTTTTATGGAGTATCTTCTGAGCAGGAAGAAAGGTGTATTTACATGAGAGCTAAAGGTGTTCTGTGGCTTCATGTGATATTCTTTACTGCAAATGTCCCAAAGTCAAGCTGAATAAAAAATTATCATTACCACAGTTAAGTGGAGTTATATGGTGAGCAGTTGCAGGTGGAATGTATTTGATCAGTGTATTTGATCAGGCCTGGAAGTTATGGAGCCTTTCACATAACTGACCAGAGGGCTGACCACTTGAGAACTGAACTGTTCTCTCTGCTTCAGTTCTGTTTTGAAATATAAAATTAAAGCAGAAAACATTTATTGGTTGGTTGTGGGTTTTTTCCAAAATAATGCTTTTTAACCACTAAAATATGATGTTAAGTGTTTATATTTCTCTTTATAGGCAATGACGAGCAAGTTATACTCCATGATGTTGAAAGGTAAATACACAGTTTCTGTTTCCACTGCTTCAAGAGCTTCCTTAATGTCATCTCACTGGAGGCACTCTTTCTTTTAGAGAAAAGCACAGTGTTTCAATCCTGAAACGCGCTTTTTATTTATCTAAATTAATATCTGGAATGAAGTATTTCCCATCACACTATTTTTGTTTGTTTGTTTGTTTGTTTCAGGAATTGGATTCTGCATCATTTTGACCTTTGGAAATAGTGGTTATTTAATTCATGTGGCAGGCAGCATAGTAGGTTCTGGGTAGATTGAGTGCTGGGTTATTCTGGCACATTTACAAATGCTGTGGCACTCACCTGACTTGTATTTTACCTAACTGCTATTTAGGACTTTGGGTGCAGCTGCCTGGCTCTCCACACTAATGTGAAGCATTTATTTTGGTACTTACTTCTTACCAAAAGTGCAATTAGACTTTGTTGTACTACGCCAAGATTAGACTGGTAATCAAAATATAATTAATACAGTAGTGGTAGTGTATTAGGTTGGAGTACTCTGGATATTTTCTT
Organism: Gallinula chloropus; assembly: GCF_964237585.1. Taxonomy (NCBI): domain Eukaryota; kingdom Metazoa; phylum Chordata; class Aves; order Gruiformes; family Rallidae; genus Gallinula; species Gallinula chloropus. The sequence continues at coordinate 16,521,755 of NC_140088.1, read as the reverse complement.
TTGAGCTTACTGCTTTTGCAGTAGAAAAGCTATAAAGTTAAAGTTTTTGGTCTACTAATACCTTCACAGATTTAAGCAATGACCATTCAAATAACATGAACTCCAGAAAAATCAAATTTGAAGAAAAAGCAGGAAGTGATATATGTGAGAACAGAGAAGTAGAAAACCTCAAATCTTTTAAAGCTGCCTGAATCTTGGTTAACATAATTTGGACCTGTATTTTGCTAGATTTGTCCAGAGCCTTTTGCATTGAACTGATCAGTGTACAACTGCCTTCTATCATACCTTATATCTACTTACAAATCTTATATGAGAGCTGGGTAACAGTAACTATTGTACTTTTCTAATGCTTTCTTAAGAATATTATGTTGTTTGATGGTTGGGGTTTTTGTTGTTTTGGTTTGACTACTGGGGGGTTTCTTTTTTGGGAGGGCTGTATGTGTTTGGGAGGATGCTTGCTTTGAGGGGAGGTTTTTTTTTTAATTTTTTGTTACTGGTTTTTAATTAATTGTGGAAATGTGGAAATTTTAGATGCTGATATTTGTGTTCTGTTTCCTCAAGCTTCTTGATCTTTCTCCTTGACAATTTTCTGTATAACACTTTTTTTTCTGCTACGTCTGTCTTAGTTGTTTTAACAAGTCTTCTTGGTATGTTTTGTTTTTAATGTGCTTTCATTATCAGCGTTTTGGGGTTTTTTAGGCATGCAAAGATTGGTTGTAACACATACAGCCTTCATTCCTCTAGGAATATTTGTGTCATCTTCTGAAAGAAATCTTACTAGGCTGGCACACTGAATTCTGAATGATTTCTAGAGAAAGTTACCCTGAAAGTTCTTTTTCTGTTGCTTCTTTTTTGGCCTTTTTGTTACTGGTCCATGAGACAGAAGTAAGAGTATCAGTTGCCATGTGAGCAAAACACTGGTTTTATTATTGTTTTGTTGGAATTTTTTTTGTGGAGTTTCCATGAGGTACAAAGTGCATTCTCTAAAGACATAATAAAGATGTTTTGCCAAAGAAACAAAACAATCTCTAAATCTTCTCTCTTAGTATTTTAGCTTTTGGCCTCTCCATGCTACTATTCCTCCTTTTTAAATGATCTAAAAAGATGAGAAAGGAGCAAAGTGGGCTTTTTTTATAGCTGTGGAATGGCTGGAATCTAGGTACTTCTGAGGGAACATGGGAAAAAAAATACAGATCTGATCTATCCTGGAGAACCAGGAAAGCTTGCTAAAAAGCCAGCTAGATAGTTGCTCTTTTATGAGTATCAGCTGAACTTTTGGAGTAAAAAGGAAAACAAGACAGAAACTTGTTCATTTCTGTCTCATTTTCATTTTTACATTAAGTGGTAAGAATGTAGTCCACAGGTCCCAAGACCTCTTTCCCTTTTTCTTTCTCCCAAGCTTATTCTAAGACAACATGATTTCCATGACATCTTGCAGTTTCTGAAGTTCCTAATATGTGGGGTTTTGTCTGAGGGGTTTGGTTTGGGTTTGTTGGTTTGTTTTTTTTCTTGTAGCATGACATCTTGTTCTCTCTATATGGGCTTTTTGGTTTTTATTCCAATTAAATACAAGGGTTGTCTTAGGAAGTTACATAAACCTTGTCACTATTACTAGGTAGAAAAAAATGTAAATACTTTGCTTTTTAGAACAACAGCAAAAGAAGGAAGAATAGTAATATCGTGTGGGGTTTTTTTTCCAGCACTGAGACCTTGGATGTGTTTGCCCATGAAGATGCCGTGTACGGCCTTTCAGTGAGCCCAGTAAATGACAACATCTTTGCCAGCTCATCAGATGATGGCCGGGTTCTTATTTGGGACATCCGAGAGTCTTCCCATGGAGGTGAGATCTCAAGATGGAAAAGAACATTGATTAGGAAGAATCTGGTCAAGGCAGGGAAGGGAAAATTTATGTTTTTCTGGAATAACCAATAACGGAGTGTTGGAGAAGGGCGAAAGATGCGCAACTCCTGTGGCTGGTGATAGGCAAGTTTTGGTCTTTACAGTTCAGTGTTCCTGTCTTAAATTAAAGTGCCACCATAGAACTTGATGTGAATAGGTTTTGACTTGAGTAAAGAAGCAGTGGAGGACATGTTTCTTCAATAAAAGCATCTTGCTAAACTTGGTATCAGTTAGGAATGTGGAGGGTTTTTTGGTTTTGTCTATAGCCCGGGATAAAAGATTTTTTAAAAAAGCTGTTCCTTTGATTTGGATAATTTTCTAAATCTATTTTTATACTTCCCTGTGGCCGTGAGAATTGTTCTTATGCATAATGTTTTCTGGGTATATGGAAACTTACGTGATACAGGGAAGTTGAATTACTACTTCAATCTTTGTTTTCTAAAACAGAACTGAATGCTGTTGATTTATGTAACAAACCTGCAGCTTCTTCAAAGCATTGCAGCTGTAAAAACACAGATTGCAGTTTCAAGGCTGAAGAATCTGTTTAGAATGGTAGTTACATAAATTTGAAGAGGAATACTTCAGTAATTGAGTTTCAGTATATGAATACTTAAGTAATACTTCAGTAAATGAAGTTGTGAGTTTACTCCATCCTAAAGAACACAAAGCTGAGAATTTGAAACTTAGCAGTCTACAGGAGTACAGAGCCTGCTTTCCTTCCTTCATAGTTAAAATAAACTTTCATCTTCTTTTTGTAAGCTAATGAAATGCAATTGCGTCAACTCAGTTTCTACTGGTCTTACTGGAAAGTCGTTCATGGCACTGAAATCCAGCTTATGCACTTCGCAGTGATTTGGAAATGTTTTTTGTTGGGACAAAGTTGCTGTTTAACTGAATTAGCTTTTTCCATACCTCCGTGTTTTTCTGGTTTTATAATATGCAAGTGGTAAGACAAGACTCTGAATGTGGCTTCTACGTTAGAGTTGGTGAAATGCTGCTTTACTGCCTTCTGAACTCTTTGCCATGAAGATGATCTGTCTCTGTTAGGAGAAGTACCTGTTGCTTATTGTGGATGTCAGCAGTCAGCTGGACCCAATGCTTAAATGCATCTGTGTGAAGCTGCTCAGTATCATGAGCTTATGTCCAATCTGATCTGAGTTTCTGAAATTGCATGAAATGAAGTTTGTTTTTACTGTTGCTGAGACTTTGAAGGAGAAAGCTGCACCAGTGAACATGGAGTGAAGAAGTGTTTGCTCTGGTTTATTTGGAGCTTTTTTGGAGTAGTGTCTTAGGTTCTCTGAATTTTTACTAAAGGGCTTTTTCATGCTTATATAGGAGTCCCGAGTCAGCATTTATATGTGAGCCCTGCCAATGTTTACTACAATATGCTGCTTGTCACTGGGGTAATCCTCTTGTCTGCAGTGGTATTGTAATGGGAATAGGCACTGTGCCTGCCAGTGTTAGGTACAGTTAGCTACCCTGAGCGGCCAGGCCATTAAAATCTTGCAAATAACCTCCTATCTTAAAAAAAGTGTATTAAAAAAAGGTGGAAAATGAGTTTTGTTCCCCTTCTGTTTCTCCCTGCCTTTCACTGCTGAGTGATTTATTCAGTAATTTCTATAAGCTCTCTTTTCATTTTTGTTAGAGATGTCGTTGAGCTACTCCCTTAAGTGTTTTCATATTGCAGTGTATAAGAGCTATGACTGTAAATGAGCATAAAGAACAAAAAAAAATAAGCCCCCTACTTTTCATTAGTGACTTAATGCCTCCTTAGTTTAGCTCCTGTAATCTCTTTAATTTAACAAGCTGAAAGGCAACTTTTGATATCTCAGAAGGAAACCGTTGCACCAGGCTATTTATTACAAAGGGGTGAAGGAAGACGCTATTTATTACAAAGGGGTGAAGGAAGACACCAGTATTTGGTGATAATGATTTGACTAAACAAATGATACAAATTAACAGTTGAAAACCAGCAATTTTATGTGGCAATATGATGTTGTTGGGCTCTTCACTCAGCTAATGCAGGCCATTGCTCCTTAGTGGAGGTTGCCCTTTTAGTACCAGCCTTTTATGTCCCAGCAAGGATCTGATTTGATGATGCAAGTGTAGAAGGTCAGTTTTGGTGCTGTAACTTACTTGGAGCTGCCAGCAGACCATCAGCAATCTCTAAAGCCTTTGGGCAGGCTGGCAGAAGAATGGGTCTCTCTCTTTTACCTCTGACTCCTATGACAAAACTTAACCATGTTTTGTATATCTTGATGAGTGATACAAGGGAAAAATAATTAAGTACCTTTGGAGGTGCTTGTGGGGCTAAAGGTGCCTTCACACAGCAGCTCAAATCTGGGCGGTAAAATTCTCCAAAGCATGTGAGCAGCACTGGTTACATCAAAACAATGAATAGAGAAAAATCTGGCATAATCCATGGATTAAAATTGGCATTGATTCTGGTTTCTTAGTTGAGGAAGGAGTGGCAGTGTGCCACCAACAATACGTCAAAGAGAATTTGACTGTGTGTAAAGCCAAAAAGCTAGGAGGAAGATACAGGGAAGGATGAGAGTGTCATGGCTTTTCCCCTGCTCTTCATGGAAGCAGCTTTTTGATGGAGTGAACAGGGCAGAGTAGCAGGCCAAACAGAATCTTGTCACACTGAGATGAGTGATCTGGATGAGCATGTTTTTAACTCTGTGTGAACAGCAAAAGCCAACTGCTAACGTTTTATGTAAGAGGGGCACCCTTGTGTACATGTACAGCTGCTTGTGCACTGAAGGGGTGGCAGGCCTGTCTTCCCCAGGGTCGGCAGCTTGTTTTGAGCTGAGATCCATACAGACTCCCTCACTTTTTATAATATTATTTTCCTGTATAAGCAATGGCTGCTGCATTTACAGTTTGGGTGAACATCAATGGCTGTGGAAACGTCTGGGTATATATTGCTGGGAAACGTTCAGGAGCCCCCCAGAGTGTAGTCTTCCATAGATGATGATTTGGTCATGGGCCTTAAGAAGACTGAAATGCTTCATCTTTAAGTGGCTAGTTTTAAACTCTGATAACCTTCCATAAGCAAAATGGTGTCTTGAAATCCAGTATGTGTCATTTTCCATATTTAGACAAAGTTAATCTACATGTGGGTGGATTTTAAAACCTCAGGTTTTATATTGCTTTGGATGTGTCAGCATGAGAAGTGGTTTGAACATGTCTCTGTATCTTCAGATCTTGTTATGCTGTTTCCACATTAAGCTGCCAAACTCATTACACTGAACAGTTATATGCATAGTTTGTTCTTATGTCTGAAATCTCAATTTTTTCAACAGAGCCTTTCTGCTTGGCACACTACCCATCAGCCTTTCATAGTGTGATGTTTAATCCAGTAGAACCCAGATTACTGGCCACTGCCAACTCTAAGGAAGGTGTGGGACTCTGGGATATTCGTAAACCTCAGAGGTAAGATCTGGCTGTTCTTGTCTGATGCAGGGCTATTTTTTTCCATGGAAGGGTGATGGTATGCCTTTTTAAAGTCAGAACATACGATGGTAAGAGCAGATGCAGAGCAATGTTAACAGCAATGTTAGTAATGCCAAACTAAATTATTTTGCATAATTAACATTCTACTTCATATGTATGATCTAATTTGATTTTAAATGGAGCAAGATATTCAGTGTTAAGGCATGTGAAATTTTTTTTTTGGAATCCTGCCTGGCCTCACCACTGCAGATTATCTTGGATTATCGTGTCAAGTTCACATTGTTATATTTAGCACTGGCTTGTGAATACTGGAAGAGAAGGCATGGTGGGCACTGCCTGGTTGGCTGCCTGAGTTTTTTGGGGGTTTTTTTCTTCCAAGCTTAGTCTTCATTGGCTTACTACAGATTGTGGTCAAGGCAGCTTTTTACTCAAAGTTTAAGAGGTTTACATGACTTCCTAGACACCTGGATAATCAGTTTGGCTGCATAAAGTGCTTCCAGCTTTTCATAGGATTTTAAAAAAAAAAAAAGTTTGCAGTATGAAGTGTGGTTAGGCTGGGATCTAAAGTAGATATATGCAATGTCTGATACCAGAGTGTTGCATGCATGAGAGATTAAGCTTCTATTGAAGTTTTTTTTTCAATCTTTTAGATTTTGAAAGTAATTTCCTTTTTCTTCCTAATTATCATAATAAGAAATTGAGCACCTGAATTAAATTATTTTCCCGTATCCCCCAACTTTTATTTGTAATTGTAGAAGGAAAGGATAACTTCAAAAAAGTGAAGAGTAGAAAACAGGCGGTATTTGTTTTACAGTACAGTAGCCTCAGCTATTTAAAATCTTCCAGAGTATACACGTGACTCCTTATTGCTGAATTTCTTGGAATATCTAGAGGTGCCTATCACTGAAACATTCTTCTTGGGTTTGTACTCTAGAGAGAGAAAAAGCAATCTGATATAAGGTTAATTATAACTGGCTTAAAAAGTGTTAAAATGTTTAGACAACCCTTACAATAGCAAACAAATATGGTTTCAGAAGGGTTTATTATTCTTAAATTGTAAACACTAATGGGTTGAATTGATTTTTATTTTTAAGCTTGAATAAGAATTTGTGTGCTGACTGATGCTGGTGGCTCTGGAGCTCACTCACATGTATAGTTTGCCAGAGCCCTTGTTGGCAGCTGTCCTTGTCAAGCTCTTTATGTCTAGGTCTTAATAAGGAACTTTCTCACATCAAAGTAACTTAATTTACTTGCTAGGGGGAGAGAAATACAAGTTGCTAGAGTTATTTAGCTCTTACAGCAGTTTGCCGATAACACCAAGCCATTTGGGGGGGCAGGGGGGGTCCCCCATAAAACTTCTGTCATTTTAACTTGAGTTCATGCCTGTTTTTTCCTTGTGAACTGAAATGGACAAAGTTGGCTGCTTCTTCCCAGGCCAGCTAGCCTCATACTGGGTTTGTAGGATTCTTTGTTTCTCAGCTTCTACCTCATTTTTGTGAACCCATACTTCTGCAGGTTGCGTTGGTCTGTTACACCAAACCCAAAGCATTTCTCTTTTCACACATTTATTCTCAAAGTGTGATTATAAAAGGTATTGTGTGTTACAGTAGAATGGTGTAGCTTCAATAGAGAATCAATAGAGATTCTATATGGATGCAAAATTTAGAAGTCTTTCATTTAGTGAAAATGGGATCTCCTCTGGAAAGTTTGTACAAGGCTATCTATCTGTCTATCTATAAAACCAGTTATATCTGACCAGGGATGTCAATGGTGACAAGAAAAGCTTCTGTACATATGTCAGTGATAAAAGAAAGACTTGGGAAAATGTGGGCCCTCTCTGGAAAGAAATAGCATACCTGCTTACCTGGAGTATGGATAAAGCTGAAGGACTCACCCTCTTTGTTTCAGTCTTCACTGGCAAGTGCTCTAGCCACACTGCCCATGTTGCAGTAGGCAAAGGCAGGGAATGGGAGAATGATGAACTGCCCATTGTAGGAGAAGATCAGCTTTGAGATCATCTAAGGAACCTGAAGATGCACAAGTCCATGGGACTTAACGAGATGCATCCTCTGTTTGAAGTTGCTAAGCCACTATCCATCATATTTAGGAAATGCTAGTCCAGTGAAGTTCCCACTGACTGGGAAAGGGAAACATAAACTCCATTTTCAGAAAGGGTAAAAAAGGATGACGACCCAGGGAACTACAGGCCAGTCATTCTTACCTCTGTGCCCAGGAAGATCACAGAGCAGATCCTCCTTCCATATGCTCAGGCACATGGAAAATAAGGAGGTGACTGGTGACAGCCACCAGGGCTTCCCTAAGGGCAAATCATGCCTGACAACTTTGATGGCCTTCTATGACAGGTTTAAAGTCTTGGTGGATAAAGGAAGAGCAACTGATATCATCTACCTGAACTTGTGCAAAGCATTTGACACTGTTCCACATGACATCCTTGTCTCCAAATTGGAGATATGTTTACTTTATGGATGGACCACTTGGTGGATAAGGAGTTGGTTGGGATAGTTGCACTCATTTGTGGTCCAGGTTCACTTGATGTCCAAGGGAAGACCAGTGATGAGTGGTGCTCCTCAAGTGTCAGTATTGTGACATGCTGTTCAGCATACTTTTTGGCAGCATAGGCAGTGGGATTGTGTGCACCCTCAGCAAGTTTGCTGACAACACCAAGCTGTGTAGTGCGGTCAGCATGCTGGAAGGGATGCCATCCGGTGGTACCTTCACAGGCTTGATGGATTGGGCCCATGTAAGCCTCATGAAGTGCACCAAGGCCAAGTGCAAGCTCCTTCATGGGGACAGGGACAATGCCAAGCACAAGTATAGTCTGGGCAGAGAATGGATTGAGAGCAGCCCTGAGTGGAAAGACTTGGGGGTGTTTAAGGAGAAGTTCAACATGAGCTAACTATGCACTTGCAGCCCAGAAAGCCAACTATATCTTGGGCTGCATCAAAGGAAGCATGAGGTCAAGAGAGGTGATTCTGCCCTCTCCCTCTACTCCAGTACATTTGCAGTATTGCATTCATCTCTGGGGTCCTTAACATAAGAAAGAAATGGAGCTGTTGGAAGAAGTCCAGAGGATGGCCACAAAGACGACCAGAGGGCTGGAGCATCTCTCCTATGCAGACAGGCTGAGAGAGCTGGTCTTATTCAGCCTGGAGAAGAGAAGGCTCCAGGGAGACCTTAGAGTCAGCCTTCCAGTAGGCTGGAAGGGCCTACAGGATAGCTTGAGTTGGACTGTTTGTTTACAGGGGCAAGTAGTGATAGGACAAGGGCTTTAAGTCAAAGGAGCTTAGATTTCATTTAGATATAAGGAAGTTCTTCCTTGTGAGAGTGGTGAGGCGGTATCACATGTACCCCGGAGAAGCTGTGAATGCCCCTTCCTTGGTGCCTGGTAGTGTTCAGGGCCAGGTTGGATGGGGCTTTGGGCAACCTGGGCTAGTGGAGGGTGTCCCTGGGGGTTGGAACTAGATGATCTTTGTGGTTGCTTCCAACACAGACTGTTCTATGATTCAATATAGAAGTGTTGAACTATTCCGTGGGGTGGCAGCAGCTGTCAGGTCATGGAAAGATCTCCACTCCAGATGCTAAGCTGCCTTCTTCCTCAGTCTTAACCACAAGGCAAAGTGCTTGCTTTGATTTTGTTGGGGGCTACTGTGCATGTATGGGATAATGGTCTGTGCTCACACATTTAAGGACATGCATTTTTTTCTGTATTGTGTTATTGTTCTTTCCAATGCCAAATATAAAATAGCTATAACAGAACTTAATGATCCTTGGCAAGATTATTAATTTTTCTCCAGTTTTAACACTAGTATTGAAGACTTAATAACCTTTGACGAATCTGAATTCTACAGTTTTCCACTGAATGATGAAAGAGGAGGAGAAAGGTTGCTTTATGTTACAACCTCTGGGTTGTCTTGAAGACCTTGCATAAAATAAATTGTTTGCTGCTTGTACACTTACATCTGATGTACAAGAGCTGCCCTTCTCTGGTCCTAAACTGATTGAAACAGATCTTTAAAAAGTTAAATGGTGATGGCTAAACATCATACCTTGCAACTACAGTGCTGAAATCCTTAAGTGGATATGTCACACCACTTTTTCTATGCATAGGGGTGTGCAGGCAACACCCTATACTGGGCAGCTGTTCCCTGAAGCACTGAATTTAAAGCCTTTGCACTTAATAGGTGCATTGTGTACAGTAGGCACATGCTTTCTGCCTGTAGCCTGCTTCTCCCAGAGACCTCAGACAGGAAGGTGAATGAGAGACAGGCTGCTCCTTGCAGAGTCAGTGCTGATATTGACAGCCCCAGACTTGGGCTGAAGAAGCTGTAACTTGCATGGATACACCTGGTAAGTCTGCTTCCAGCTGCCATTTTCCTGGGACAGCAATGAGCTTTCCTCCTTTGCTTGATCAGCAATGTGCCCAAAACACAGTGAGAAAGATGTGCTTGGCTGAGGGTAAGAAAGTGGTCGAAAGTGGTCTAAAGTGTTCTGTTGCCACTGCAGTTTGTTCTGAGGAAACACTCAGGAAAGACGTGCCTTCAGAGAGAGCTGCCTGTCCTGCTAGTGGGCTGCTAAAGTCTTTATTGAACTAACAAAGCATTTCCCAAAGCTCATGCTGATCTCTGCAGATCTAATTTGCTGATCTGGAAATGTGGAACTTGGTCTTTAACATATTTGGGGGCAATCTACTTTGTCTTATGAGGAAATAATTGTATGAATTTGTAGATCAGTTAAGATGTAATCCATGCTCCAATGAGGAAGTGGAAACCAGAATTTAGATTTTTATCTATGAGGTTTAGTTCGTTACAGTTTCTTCTGGGGAAAATACACTGTGAACTTCCATTATCAGGGCAAAAAAAAAAAGATTTTGGTTGTAATCCACATAGTGAATGCTTAAGTACTTGTGATGGATAGAACATAGAACTGAAGTTGGTATGTGAGGAACTTTGTATATTTTCTGTATTCTTATTAATAATAAAAGATTCAACAGGTAGTTTCAGGTGAGATGTGTGCCAGAAGCCCTTTGGCTGATAAATTTTATAGGCAGAATGGATTAAACAGCCCTGAAGTTCTCCATAATCTCAGGAAAAACAGGAAGCAGCCTGTGTAACTTGCATGCCAGCACACAGCAAAGAAGGCTTACTGCATCAGCTGCTTTTCTCGTTGTCAGAAAAGTCTGCTGATGGTGGATATCTTTGCTTCTCTGCAGGTTTATAGCTCTCTTCTATATTGATGTCAGTATCCAAGAAAATGTAACACTGCCTGAGATGTAGGAAGGATGAAGGAATAGAGACTTTCAGGGGGCACAATGTGGAAGTATTAACTTGCTGGGTTTGTTGAACAGCACAATATATAACTGTAGTAAAAAATTGCTATTCCTTCCCTAGTCTATTTATTTCCATTGCTGTATGTGAAGCTCGCTTGTGAAGGGATTTTATGCCTTAAGCTGTCAAGGAAAATTCCTCCTTTCCTTCAATATTGATGCAATTATTCATAATACTGTAGATATTGTGGGAGTTTCTCAGTCTTATCGTTCCACCTGTGGTGCTAGCAGAAATTACTAGATGAAGGAAACCTTAGCTGCTTTGTCACCGTGTGTGGTAGTGGGATTTTGATTCAAGGTCGAATGGACAGACAGGGAAGAAGTGTAGATAATTTTTGTGTTTGTTATGGATTGCCAAAATTCCAGCTTCTAGTGGGTTAAGCAGGGCTGCAGCACTCTTCCAACATGGGAAAGGTGAAATGGTTGGATGTAGTTAATAATTTGCTGCTAGTATAACACTTGATGTAAAGCTCATTTCCCCCAACTACTGTCCTGTTCTCTGTCAGTTCTCAAATAGGAGTTACACTGACACAGCTGCTAGTTGGTTTGCCTCATAACTGGAGGCTGTTCTGGGGACTCCTGTTGCTGCTTCCCTGCAAGATCCATAAGGCAAATGAAAAGCCTGGAATTTCAAGGATTACCAGTTTACAGCAAATAGCAGTACTGTAGTTAGCATTACCTTCACATAATGTGTATTGTGGCTAACAGCAGTTCTCTACAGATAGAGGTGAGGTTTGATAAGCCCACAGGATGCAGCTGGCCTTCAGTCATTTGGAGGGGATCAGCCTTAGTGCTGAATTTCTGGTTTTAATCAGCAGACACTCCTCAGGTGAGATACAGGGTTTTTTTTTAGCTTCATTCAGCTTGATGCTACATGGTCAGAAAAGGGATGATTCACTGTTAACTTCAAAACTTGTATGTCAGTGCAATATGGCTTATTTTGTGGTTGTAAACTAATAGCTTGAAAGTGTCAGAATCTTAAAAGGAGCAGTGATAACCTAGTGAGTTAGAGAATTCAGGTGTAGATTCTGCTCGTCAGAAATAAATGAAATGCATCACTTAGCAAAAAAAAAAACCAGAGGACTTTTACACCAGAGTATTTTTTTCCAAAATAAACAGCTCTTCTCCAATTGGGTTACAGGATAATGTATCTTCTAGCTTGCTGTTACATGCTGACAGCCAGGAGATTTGATTGTATCCATCTCTTCAGTCAGGCAACCCTGAACATTTAAATAATTTTTTTAGAGTTAGAAACATGTCCTGATTATGAGTAGATTTTATGCCTATACTGTGAAATTAGCTAACTTTCTGGTGAGAAGCTGGGAGTGTTTTATGCTCAGCTACAACAGTGAAGACAATAATTGAAAAGCCAGCATTTCTTGGCATGGATGGAGAAATGGAGAGACCGTTGCCCAGCTCTGAATTGTGAAAAGTTTAGCTCGCTTCAAATAGGCATAATTTGATTAGTCTTGCTGACTGAGTCAGGGTTCAGAGGCGGATGCATTTTGCTTTTTCCTAAAGCTCATTCACAGCTTGATATCTCTTTGTGTCAGATTCAATGTAATTGAGATTTCCCCCTTTTCCCCCCAATATGCTAACAAGATCTGAAGGTGGTGGAGTTGCCTCTCAAAATAGTTTATGAAGCTCAGTTGAAATAGAAGTTCAGTTGGATTGCAGGTTGACTAGTGATTCTGGAAACCTTACTTTTCTATATTTAGAACGTGTGAGTATTGACAGTCTTTCAGGTGGACGTTAAACTGAAACCAATTGCATTTATTTCATTTTTTAAAAGTGCATTGAGAAGTTTGAATACGGTCTTGATTAATTAGGCTGTTGTAAGGCGCTCAGACCACTAGATGGGGTCTGGAAGCTGTGTCTTTTTAAAGTCAGTCAAAAAGGGCACGTCTGTGCATCTTAAACTGCTTACAATAAAATATGTGTTGCACCTATGTTTTGTTTCAGAGTTGCTGGGGGCATCTCAGCAAAGTCACTATACATATTGATTTCAAGCAATGACTGTAAAGTTCCAGTTATTTTTAGGTACTTGTGTTCCCCCCCTCTTTCCCTTTTCCATACAGCCTCCTTCTTTTTACTGAAATAAAAAGGCTGTTGTTTTGGGGTGTTTTTTCTCTACGAAAATATGATAATGGTACTCTTAATTCTTTCTTTTCTTATGTTCCCCTCCCTGCCACTTGCATCAACTAATCTGGAAGCTTCTGAGATGAAAATTATTATTGTCCTATTAAAGACCATCGCATACTTTTAAACTGTTTTTCATACTACAAAAAGGTTGTTCACAGAAGTGTTTTCTGCCTGTGATGGAAGTATTGAGTGTGTGTTTTTAATACAGTGGGATCTGTTTGTGTGTCCAAAATGGTAAGTCTTGGGTCAGTATCAGAAATATGTATCTCAGGGCATTTTTATGAGCCTGGGAGGGCTTGGCTAAAAGCTCCCAGGCCCTCATTTCTGCTATGTGCATTGCACTAATTCTGTGGTTGACCTGTTTTTTTTTGAGCCAACTCATTGTGCTCATGAGTTAGAAAGCTAACCTGGAAAAGCTTTGTAGCTTTCTTATGGCCTGGCAAGTTGGGCTGGGTTCCGGGAGGGCCCAGTGAATTGCGTAGACGGAGAAGAAAGCAGCAGGCATCTGAGGCTGAGATCAGGAGATAAGAAGGAAGACCTTCCTCATTTGAGGAGCAGTGAGCTATTAAATATGTTCAGCTGCTTGTGGCATTACTGTTTGACTTGCTTCAGTTTCTTTTGCTACACTAAACTTTCCCCCTCTTGCCTTTGTTTTTTTTTTTTCTTTACTAGCATTCCTGGTGGCTTTTTATAAGATAGAAGTGGTGAAACAACCAAAGTTGGGGGTGACTCACCTGCCAAGGTGGCCTGTTTCATAAGGATAAACTGTAAGCAGAGAGTTTGAGAACTTACGTTCCTGCAGCACTATGTAATGTTCCAGGACACCAGTCTTGAATGTTGAGTCTTGAACTGTTTAGTCCCCAGAACTCAAGTTCTAGATTCAAGCTCTAAGTGAAGTAGAAATGCTTAAATGCATTTTAAGATTATTCCAAAAGCTTGAGGAGTCCTCTGCTGTCTGTGTAGTTACAAGTCTGTGTATGTAAAAAGCCCAAATGATGAGTTAAAAAAAAAATAAATCCTAGACTACTAGGGCAGTCACTTGGTGACTGTAAACCATATGGCATATTTTAAAAGTTAACTTGATCATAAAAGTCATAGTAAGCCCAAGTTAAAAGAATGGCAATTTCAGTGTTTTCCATCAAGGCTTTACAGAAAAAGCCAAACAGGAACATTAATTCAGCTTTGATTTCTCTTTGTCTTGGCAGAGGAGGAACTGCAGTTCAGAGCCTTTTTAAGCAAACATTTTTAGCTCACATTTAACTGAATATTCGTGTCTCAGAAAATGCCTATCAAGGTGGTTTTCATAAGACTTCAAACTAAGGTCAAATTTGCATCCTGCACTGAGAATTCAGAAGAAGCAAACTCCTAAGCTGTGGATGAGGGATACCTGTTGTTAGTGATTAGCTCATTTAATAGTAAGCAAAATACAGAAATGGAAACTTCTTCCCTGTAATAGACTAATTAGGTTCAGGTGGATCTCGAGGGAGGGCTCTCCTTAGCATGTTTATGAATATGGAGATTTGTTGATCTTGCCAGTGTGTGGAGGACTTTGGAGGATGGTGTCTGTATGGTGCTGCTGGTCTCCAACTGACAGTGTGTTCTCTAGTCTTTGTCTTGAACAGAGCTTTTTCTGCCAAGTGCTGATTACTAGGTGTTGAGCTTAATTGTTGTCCGCAAGAAAACACGTGTACTGAATGCATAACTTCTGGTCCAAGTCTAATGGAAATCACAGGTACTCAGTATTTAAGAAAATCTACTTCTTGGCTCCTGATTGCTTTGCCTTGGTTTCATTTCTTTCATTTAGTTTGCAGCCTTTTAAAGACTCCATGAGTGTTACCTTCTTGTTTCTGGATCAGTATAATGGTCTCTGGTAGCAGGAAGAAAGCACTGCACATACTGCATGTCTTCTTTCTGTGGAGGTATATGGAAAATCTCTATATTTTTGCTCCTTTAAGGATGTAGAGGTCTTGAAAGTGGCTTATATTAGATTGATCTGCTGATACCTAGTTGGAAAAGCTAGTTTGCAGGTTCACAAATGCTTTGCCTGTTTTGAAACTGAAGTGGTAGCTGACAGAACTACAGGCAATTTGAGAACAGTTCTTCAGTTTACTTAGATGTATGTCAAATAGACCGTATTTGTAAGAGTGGGCTTAAGTATTACTTCTGATTAGAGGCATGGTTAATTTTGTTGGGTTGGGGTTTTTTGTTGATGGGTGGGAGTGCAAGGAGCAGGGAGGGAAGGGAGATGATGAATATTTGCAGCTCTGCCTGTACCATCGATGATATTTATAGCCTGTTGCACAGAGAAGGCTTTAAAAAAAAACCTTGTGTGGTGATATGGAAAGTATTCTAATGTCATAAAACCAGCATCATAAATCGTAACTGAGTCCAAATCCATAGATTTAGGCCTCCAACAGTTGCAAATTTTAGTTTCCATTTTACTTTCAAGGTATTTGATCCTTAAAGATCATGCCAGAACAACAGAAACAGCAGTTACTTTCTGAGAAATGCATGTGCTGAGTTCTACCCTTTCTAGCTTATCTTCCAGATGTCACTCTAAAAAGTAGCTGTTGACTAATTTCCATCTATGTGTTACCAAGATGTCTGGTATGTTGGCTGAAATACCAAGCTTCTGGAAGTGCAAATGTGGGATCCAGTATTGTTGATGATTGTGTTGCAGGGGATATTAATCCAGGGGATAACCTAAGGGTTTGCTTCTGACAATCAGTGAGTTTAGTGAGGTTCAGGACTCTTGAGGGGCCAGGACTGGTAGATTTTAAATTTTCTCAAAGTAGCCCCTTGGGTTATAATTGCCTTTTACTTACAGGTTTTTAATAAGGTGTTACATGATTGCTACAGGAGTGGGAATGCAGGAATGGTGTGGTGTTCTTTGGCTGCCTTCAATGTAAGGGAAAGAAGCTTGTGATTATTATCACCACTAATGCATGTTCTTTGGATTGCCAAAGCCCCTGCTCATGGAGGAGTCCTCTGCACCACTGCATTGGCCCACTACCTGTTTAAACTGTTTCAGTGCTGAATGTTTCTCTTTGGATACTTCTGTCAGTCCTGTTCTGAGCAGAGCACTGTTGTATTAATGAGTACAGGAGAAATGTGTGTACCTTGGCAACCACTTTTTCATTGTTACGCTTATCAGTTAATTTCTTTCCTTGTGAATTTTGACTAATTTTATCCTGCTTCAAGTAATAAAATAACAAATACTAAGTGCTGTTTAGGCATTTACCATATGGGCCAACCACACCACCTCAAATAGTTCAAGTAACTATTTGTCTTCTCTTGTAGCTCAGGAAATAAAACTTACCCCACAGATGTATCATTCTCATTTGTTTTGCTTCTGTGCTATTGAGGCAGCTCAACTGATCTGTATCTTGACCTAGAATTTAAAGCTCTCCTGACCATGTCCCACTTGGTATATTTGCCCCAAACAGAACCTAAACATAGATATTTACCCTTCTATTTGTTTTCCATTATTCCTTAAAAGTGCTTTTTAATGTCATAGAACGTGAGTGGGTTGTAGCTTAAGTTCATGGGCAGCAAATTACTCTTTGGAAATCTTTGGGATGTGTTGAAGGAACTTTTGAATCATAGTGGCATCTGGGAGGTGGTATTTTTTGATTTGTTTTCCTCATTGTAACCATAAATAGCTCTCCAGCTTGTGTTTGCCACATGTTTAGCCAAATCAGATGACTTTTTTAGTGTTAGAAAAATCCAAGGTAGTCTCATCTGCCTTTCTAGTATGGGGGAACTGAAGGCAAAAAAAGGACTTTGGTCAAAGAGAGATGGTGACAATCCTTAAGGCTTTAGTTATGCTGATGTCTCAAATGGTATTTCTGCTGGGAAGAGCACTTTATTGCATATGGACTCCTTTTTTGTGGTTGCCACTTTCAACCAGTTGATGCTGTGCTCTTTTATCTTTTATTTTAAAGACAGAAGTGCTGTGCTAAAGCTGAAGATGTAAATCAGTGAATTGATTGATTGCTACATATTTTTTTACTCTGAAGCAAGTGATCCTTTCCTTGGTGTGAGCTCCAGGTAGTAGTCTAGAAATACTTAAGTAAGTGTGCAGGTCTGCCAAATACTGCCTGTATGTTCAAGGGTGTGAGGCAGCTGCTGTAGTCTCTTTTTCCCACCTCTATGTTGTCTTATTACTGTGACATTAACTATGATGGTGCCATGTGAGGGGCCCTCTCACTTAGCTTCTGTCTCAGAAGTACACATTCCTTGCCTCTTTTGCAGTCCTGCTTCATGCCTGATGTTTTCAGCCCCTCTTGCGATAAAGGGTTTAGCTTAGCTCTTGCTATGTTTAGGCTGGTATCCTTCCTTTGGTGGAGTGTATTCAGATTAGTCCACTGATGTGCACACTGAAGGTCTTTGAAGTTATTTGGTTGTTTTTTTCCAATAGCAGAATGAAATTATTTTTTTTTGCCTTCCTGCAGCATCCCCAGATTTGTTGCTCAGATACATGTAACTGAGTTGTGGAGTGCTGAGGTTCAAATTGGGTAATAAAAATGTGTATTGTTAGTAGTTCAGTGTTTAATTCTTTACTGTTTTCACATATGGCTATAGTGACTCTTCTGTTCATCTTTGCCTGTCTTGATTTAGTATTTTTCTTGGACCTTCAGTAGTTAAAATCCATTGCAGATAGTTAGGTCTCCATCATATACATGGGTTTTTTCTAATTTGAAGATTAAACTTTTTCACACCTACCAGCATTCTCACACTAGTCCTGGTTTGGTTCTGGTCAGGCACTGTAAGCTGGGTATTGTCCCTTTGCTATGTGAGATCCAGCTTGTTTCCAGAAGCAGCAGTGGTATTCAGGTTTATAATTTTCAGGAATATAAAGTAGCTTCATGCAGCAAATGGGAAGTCAGAAAACCTGGTTTTGTTTCACAGTGTTGGCTAGGTCTGTTGATTGACCTCTCTTGCCCTCAGTTTTTCCTGTATCAAGGAATGGGAATACTGCCTGCTTCAAAAGCCTCATAATGCTTACATTTTTTGGTAGTTTTGAAATTTTCTAAGACACTTTCTAAAGCAAGAATTTAAAGTGCAGAGTATTGTCCTAGCAATGCAAGTTTAAAAGCTACAAAATAGTAATCTGATGTTCAAAAGCTCTGCCCTAATGGGATTAAGAAAGCCTGCTTTCTTAAGGAAATAGGTCTGTGATCATATAAACCTTTCCCTAATCATCTCTATGCCTCATTTGGAGGAAGGAATTAAAATGAGGAATGAAATTAAGAGATACCTCTTCCTTTTTGTATTTTTTTAAATGGTGACTGAATGCAAAGGAGAGTTCCCCCCTTAGTGAGTTTACTGGGAGAATATCTGAAATGTTAGTTTGGCCTTATTGTAAGACAAGGGAATTGGTCTTGGAAACATTAGTCCATGGGAAACTGTGATGGAACTAAATTGATGAGACTGAAGTTTGTGTGGTTCATTCGGTTAGTTCTACATGTAATTTCTATTCGTCTTGTACCAAGTCAAATGCTGTACTGATTCAAGACTGTATCTTCTCAGCTCTTGCCAGTTTTCCTGACAAAAGAAAGGCCTGCTTTCTTGTTGCTGCTCTTTAATTTCAGCTTCTGTAGCGTTGGTAAACTAAAAATTCATGTAGCTTTGCTAGAGAAAAGAAGGAGGGTGATTGTGTATATACTATTGGATGAGAGAACAGAGAACTATTGGATGAGTAACTGATGTTACTCAGCTTTCCTAATGCGATGTAAGAACTGCAGCACAGAAGTATGTGTAGGAAAAAATGCTTCATAGAGCTGCAGTATTGATACATGACTGCTTTTGCATAGGCAGTGAGGTGTGAAAATAGATTTAATTTTCAGGAGGAGTTACCAACTTTTACATTCAGATTATTTTTCTGATGTAACATTCACTGGTGTCTGTGTTCTTCCTGTTGTGCTGACTTAGTGTGCATCGTTTTGGAAACAGCTCCTGTTCCTTCATTTGGCCTAAAAGGTCATTTTCCCATGCCATGTCTGGCTGTACTTGCATCTTCTCTGCCTGATTATCTGATGGTCTGATGGAATCTACTCTCTTGTGTTTTGCTGGATTCAGATGAACAGTGTTCTCCCCTCATAGTCTGTACTCAATCCTACAAGGTACAATTTCGGAACTGGCTGGGTAATGGTCTCCGACTGTAGAGTTTTGGGATTAGAAAAGGAGGAAAATGATCAAGTGATTTACCTGAATTTTACCTGGTTTGTCTGTGGCTGCTGGACAGTTAATCTCTGCTTTGCATTCTCTACTTTTTTCTAATCTTGCACTTTTTTATTGTGGTTTTTTTTGCGAAGGAACACTAGCATTCTGTGACTCAATTAGACTGTAAGGGTCAAAAGCATGCAAGTCTTTGCTGTTATGAGGTATCACTGCTCTGGGCTTGTAAATCTGGTGATGTTCTAAAGGCTCCAGAATCTGAAGTCATTTAACAGATATAAATCTGTCATTGTGAAAAAATTAATAGATTATTTTTTCGAAGAAAAGCTTCTGTTTACCTTAGCGCTTGCCAAACAAGACAGTTTATTAATGATGGATGATATCTTTCTATATACTATTTTACATGTTCCTGACCCAAACAGTAAAGTGAGGAAGGAATGACGCATTCTTGAACATTCCAAATCTTCACCTTAAATCCCCTACTTTTCCAGTCTCAGTAGAGCTTACATGTATGTTTTCAGTTGGGTTTTGTTATTTTTTGAAGGAAAGCAAAGGTGGTTAGTTTTGCTAACAATGCATAGCCTTTATTTTCTATTCTATAAAGTCCAAGCAAATACTCCTTGCTTCCTATTATGGGTTCTGGGGGATGTAGTTTTTGAAGATAGTTCTTGTAAGAGTAGTGGGATTATCAGAAGTGATGACAGAGTTTAGGAAAATGAGCATGCTACTGAAAAATAATAAAATCCTGGGTATGGTTTGTGTGCTTTTTTTAAGACACTGATGGACATTCTTAACATTTGTTAGCACTTCCAAATACATACAGAGGAACTCCATGCACTTTGCCACGATTTATCTGCTCTTCAAAGAAACTATCGTGAGACTTCTGGGAGACTTGTAATCTACTTGGGGAAAAAAAGGAAGTTAATCCTGTGGTTGATTTTCTGTTGTTGGTTAATTTAGCTCTTTCTGAGTGTTTGTTCCAGACTAAATAAAAAAAGTGTGTTTTTACACACACAGAATAATTTTCTTCCAAATAAACCCCAAACTTTCCTGCAGCTTTCCAGGCTGAGATTCTGTTTGCCAAGTTCCATTCCAGTTCTTTTTTGTGCAGTTAGAATTTCTCAATTTTGTGGTTATAGAAATGCTGACAAATGCAGTTGTGTGCAATGCTGTGTATTGGTTACAAGCATTCAATTCATTTTTTCCATTTAAGATCATTCTTTCATTAAGTTACTTTCACACACTGCTGTTTATGGTTCCCTTCCTCCCTCCCTTTCTTTCTCCTTTCCCCCCTTCCCTCCCTCCTTCCTTCCCCCTCTTAAATGACACTCACTTCCCAATGACATTATCTGTACTGATGTTAGTTGTCAAATTTGCAGCTTGTCAAGAGAAGCTATTCAGTGGTTTTATTTCATGATTCCATTTAATGCTCTCATGCATGCTGTTTTCATTTTATTTCTACCAAGACACCAATATTTTTTTTTCTCTCAGTTTTAATGGCCACTGTCTGTTGCCAAGCGAACTTTTGAATAGCCTGGGTTAAACTTATGTTACACTCAGGCCATCCAGTCCTTTGAAAAGGATGAAACAATTTATTTGTTCAGAGAGAAGTAGAGCAGGAGGAGCAAAGGGAAATGCTTGTTTCAGGTATAGGCTTGAGTGCAGAGACTACGATTTCCCTCACCCCACTAGCTGCCAGTAGAAATGGATTTATTTACATTGGAGGTGCTACTTTTGGGTTGAAAGCCTTCCTTTGTTTGGCTGAGCTGGTATTTAGTTGACACTTGAGTGCTGCCTTTGTGCAGCCTATCTAGCTACGGAAATGACATGACCATATTGCACGTAACTGTCCATTCTCTCCCTCAGCCTCCCTCCAGCTCCAGCACGTGTGTTTGGATTGTTGTGTTCCATCTGTGGACCAAATGTTTCTCTTAATCACACAAGATGACTCTTTAAAAAGCTCAGAAGTACGTGTGCGTCTTTATGTTGCTTCTGGATGTGGTAGGCAACATCAGCATTCCGTGGCTGACTGAGCCAAATTTGGAAGCGCAGTAAAACCCACAGTAGTCTGGGTTTGAATTCATAAATATAATGCCTCTGGCAGAAAGGGCCATCTTGTTCAGAGATGCTCTTTCAGGATTGTCTTCAGATTTTTTGCTAGCCTGGGTCTTTGAGGTGAGAGTATTGCTTTTAGTCTGCAGCAGTAAACTGCAAGAAGGCGTTCCCTTTGAAATTCTTTTCCTGGAGCATGGAGTAAGGAGCAGACAGAAGTGAAAGTTCTAACATGAGCAACGAATCCAAGCATGTCTCCACTGCCCCATGTAATCCTGTATGAAAATACCCAAAAGCAGCACTGACTAAAGGTACAGAACAGCACCACAGTGCAATGGGGAAAGTGGTGATACACATTTGAACGCTGAACATCTTTTAACACAGCTCTTCCCTGCTTTTTCCCTCCCCATGCTCCTCCAAAAGAGAAAAAGTTTTAGTTCTGATTAGAAGATTATTTATAGAGTTTCTTGATTCAGATACCCTCTTTGGTACTAGTGAGTATTATTAGTGGTTTAATATTGTAAAAAAAAAATAACTTCCCCCATCTTCTTTCATGGAGATGGCTGACTGCTTTTTCCTTTGATTTTGATGGAGACTAATACTCTAGCAGTAAATTTGGACATTTATTTCTTTTTCCCTAGAGCCATTGTGGTTGTTTTCTTATCAACTAAATTTTGTAATTAAAGATACTGAAATCTTGGAGTTTCTCAGTTGGAAATACTGCCACCATGTGCACTGTCTTCAGCAGGAGGCAGAGGAAGAAAGACTTCTCAAATATTTTGTTTTCTATTGGTGAGCTGTGTGCCCTGCTTTTCCACCAATACTGAGCTGCACCCTTCTGTCTCTTCCCCCATCATGTTTCAGATCATCTCTCTCAGACATTGTCTCTTAGTAGAGAGAGCATGCAAATATTTCTCCTCTGTTTGGGTCAGGAAATGGATTTGGGGGTGGGGGCTTGGTGTCTGTCACTACTCATCACCTGACTACTTGCTGCCTCTTTTTGTAGCTTGTTAAAGGAAAACACTGTGCACTTAATGTTAACAAACCATTTCAAAACTGTAGAGACAGATCGAGCAGGGTGGGGAAAACAGAAAACTACTGTCCTGTGTTTAGTGCAGCAAAGTGCACTGGAGTCTGATTTTTGGGAACAGAATTGAGGTTAAGTGGAGAGTCATCAGCATGCTGCTCTTATCTATGAGTGTTGAGTAGCTATTTTTAGCATTTTTTTCTCTATCAGCCAGACTTAGGCCACTGCCTTTTTTTTCTTAGGCTGGGTTGGTTTTTTTGTTTTGGTTTGGTTTTGTTTCATTTTCCTTTGAATGAAATGTCAAGTTCAAGGAGCTGCAGCAAAAACTGTATTTCCATTACACCAGTGGCTGGACTGTGTGGAGTTGTGACATGAGTGGGCAAAGTGATAGATCTTTTAAGGAGTCTCAACTATGCAGCTCCTTCATTCTAGACATCTTATGTGTGTATATGATCATAACTTCTGAAGTTCTAGTCTTTGTTATTTAATTTCTGAAATAAAATACTCTTTTAGGTCTCTTTTACATAAAGTTCCTGAAATACAATACAGAATTCAACTCTGAGAGGTGTTTTCTTTGATAGCTATGACTGCTATAGGAGTTTAATGAAAACATCTACAAGCAGAATGGAAGCTGGTTTAATATTGCACTACTATCACTATAAAATAGAATCTCAAAATATTTCATTCAGGGCATAATAATAGTAACCATAGAAACTTTGCTTGAAAACTTGAAAGGATGGGGCATCTGGTAGGCTCACTCACTTGCAGGCAGGAGAGAATTCCAGGTTGCATTTTGGATTGAGGAGGAAAACTGGTAATGAGAAGAGAGGCTTAGTCTTGGTGCCGTGGTGATGGCACCTTAACGTGAAGGCTGGTTGGTGCATGTAGACTACAGCATTCTTATCCACAGTGGGAAAACTTACATGTTTTTATAGAAGAATTGACCTTTCTTAGCCAAGAAAAAATACCGATTTATTTCTTCTGCGTGTTTTTTTCAGGTTGGGCTTTTGTTTGGTTTTTGGGTAGTGTTATTGTTTAATTTTTGTCATGGTTTGGTTTGTGTTGGGGCTTTTTATGTTTGTTTGTTTTAAGGAAGTAAAAACTTACATAAACCTGGCGGGGGGAAGGAGAAATTTGTGTTTCAGAGGTTTTTTCTTAGTGTTTTTTTTAATGCCTGACTGAGTATTTTGAACTGGTTGAATACTTTAGTTGCTGTTTATCAAGATAAATAGGGGTGTTGGGGGGGGGGGTGCACACACACCTAAATTCTTGTGTCAAAGGTTGCAGTTTCTAGTATTAAATTTTCTCACGTTTTAGTTTTAAAACCATGAACACTACTAAGAGAAGCTCAGCGGCTTCTCCACTTGCCTGGGAGGGGCAGAAGGCACACAATAAAGAGCAGAGCTCTTCATGCTCATACAGACATTCAGAATTTTTGGTGGGCAGCCTTAAGCTCTTACTAGTTGGCTGTGACAGTGTGACTTCTGGTTCCTTTGTGGCACCTTGGCTTTGACTGTTTGGCCCACAAAGTGCGTATGTGAGAGAGAGAGCAGTGTAATTCTAGTGCAGTCATTGTGTGGAGTCTCCTTTTTTGGTTTTGTTTAACTGGCTTAGAAACAATAGTTTCCTAACTTTACAGTGTCTCATGTAATTCTGCATGCTTCAACCTGCATGGAATGTGGCTTCCCATCCGTGTGGAGTGACTAAGTTTCACAAGTGTTGGGGCAGAGGACTACATCAGAAAGTATAATGCATTAAAATCTAGGAGTACACTTCCCTCTAGATTCTGCAAATTCTGTGCTGACAAGTCTTATCTGGTTTAGAAGTCACAGCTCTTAAGATTTCATCCAGGGTTGCTCAAATGTTAAAAGGTTGAGCTCTGGCACTGCTTAAAGAAGTTTCAGTGATTAGTGAACAAAAAAGGGATAAAATATCTTCTTTGTCTCCCTTTCCATACACACAATTGTTTCTAGTACAAAGATTGAAGAAAGTCTTTGAAAAAAGCCCAGAAAGTCCATACAGCGCAAATTAAATTTCAGGTCTGCTTTGGTTATCTTTAGTTTACTGGATGCAACAAATTCCATATTCTATTACAATTTTAAAGAGAGCCTGGAAACTTGTGACCTTTTGGTTTTGGCTTGTATATATCAGTAAGAATGGATACAAATACTCCAACTTTGATCAGACAGCCTTATGTGGGATGAGGAAGCTAGCTAATTCAACCATGTGAGGATTTTAGGGAACAGTGTCATGTGGTAACATAATTGTCTTGCCTACTTCGCAATATTTTTAGATTAAGCAAGTTTGAGATCAGCCAAGATTAGCAAGATTAGCATTTTTTTCAATAACTTTGTTAGTATGACAGCCTTTTATTTGAGACATCTGGAACTGGTTGTAGAGTTCAAACATCCTCTGATGCCCTGTAGAAATGAAAATAGAAGCAGAAGTGAGATAGTGGTCAGAGTATCTACTTTTGGAGAAGATGCCTTCCAGTGCTGGAGTAGAAGTGAGGAAAACGTTTGAGCTGGCTGGATTCAGTCACCAGCTAAGCATAAAGAATGCTGATAGGATCAGTCTCAAATGCAGACACCCCAGAATTACAAGAACAGTCATTTGAAGGCTAAGACTGCTCAGTGAGGTTTTTGCTCCTGTGGAGGAAATGTAGTTGTTATTAACCAAAACCAATCACAGTGTTTAACTTTGCTCTTCTGAAGGCTTTATAGAATTAGCATTTTGATGCTTTTTCATGCAGGTTTTTGAATCAAGTTTGTTCAGGAATTGATGCTTTGAAGCAGAAACTAAATAAGACTATAGTTTACTGGGCACGTTTGTTTGAAAGGACTCAGTGAAGTTAGAGTTCTGTCTTTTAAGTAGTTCCACTCACATGCCCAGCCCATCTGACTTGTTTCCTTTGTCCTTTTTCTCAGTTCGCTTCTCCGCTATGGTGGAAACCTCTCCCTTCAGAGTGCCATGAGCGTCCGGTTCAACAGCAATGGAACCCAGCTGCTGGCGCTGCGTCGGCGCCTTCCCCCGGTCCTCTATGACATTCACTGCCGGCTGCCTGTCTTCCAGTTTGATAACCAAGGGTACTTTAACTCATGTACCATGAAGAGCTGCTGTTTTGCAGGTGATCGTGATCAGGTAAATAAGCAAGCAATGCTGTCCAGGTCTCCAGAGTTTTCGTGAGTGTTTGAAAACACCTCAGTAAAGTCTGTTTTGTTTTTCTGATTCAGGAGACAAAGCAGGAGGCAGGGCACATGTAGGTTTGCCTCAGAACTGCCTTGAAATATAGGTTCTGAGAGAAAATAAAGGTATACCAAAGTGCATAATAAATTTTACCTCATTTGGTGTGATCCAATACTTGGAAGGTAGTATTCACAAGAAAAATATTTGCAGAGGCTTTTTAGGTCCAATTAATGTGATTTTTTTTTAAATCATATTCTCTACATATAGTAAGGAATCACCTTCCTTACCATTCCAGTATTGTTGGGCACAGTAGAGGCACTTCTAGAAAATACAAATATAATCCTTCAGATTATAATGGTTCTCCTTTAATAGTATACAATACTATTGGATCAGATTATAGATCTTTACAGTTGGGTGTTCTTTAAGTGGTGATGGCGGGCAATCAGGAAGGAATAGTTTGTTACTTCACTGAGGCAGGAGTCTGTCGGTACTAGTAAACACAAATGAATGGGTCACACATGCAAACAACTAACAGTACCTTTATCATTCTGGATATTACCTTTGGGCAGTTGTATTTAATATCCACTAACAGTGTTTAAGGACAAAAAACATTTTTCAAACCAGGATAGCATAGAACTGAGATCTGGAATGGTCTTGCTTTTATCAGCAAAACTGCGGTCAGAATTCAGTCTTAATTCTATTGTTGCTGCTGCAGGAGGCAGAGTTGAGCTTCTTTCAGATTGCAAGTGGGAAATATATTTAAATCGCTGTACTTGAGCAGCGTTTCTGAGTTTTACATAGTTTTTGGCAGAAGGAGTGTGAAAATGCAGTAATGAAACCATCTTAGATAGTGGTTTACCATAAAAATGGGCAAACACGTGTCACTGTGTAAGTAGAAAACTGCTGATGATTTGTGGCCCATTACTTAGTCAGTCTAAGGATGACAGATGCTCTTTTCTCCTCTGGAAGTCAGAATAGACCTGTGTGCACACTGACATAGAGTTTAACTTCTCAAGCTTGACTGAGTTCAAGAAGCGTCTGGATGATGCCCTCAGTCACATGCTCTGACTTGGCTGGCCCTGTGTGGAGCCAGGAGTTGGACTGTGAGATCCTTATGGGTCCCTTCCAACTCAGGAGATTCTGTGATTGTCATTTGTTAGTGAAGGTGTAGATAAAAGCTAGAGAAATACTTTCTAAGCCATTTTCTTGTGGATATGTTGTTATTTTAAAGGGAAGGATATGGCTGTTCTGTATCAGGTTGATGAGTACTTCAGAAGCCTTTTTAGGTCTTGGAAGTATTTTTTTAAAAAAACCTCTATTCCTTTGGCTTGATGGACATTCTCTTCAGATAAGTAGTAGTATATAATGCTATTAACCAACAGGAAATCAGAGCAAAAGGCATTCATATTCCCTTATAAGTGCTGTAAGAAGCTAGTAGGGAAGATGAGGTTAATGTGTAATATTAGAGGTGTGGAATTTGACATTTAGGTACCTGCTTGTACTCATCCTCTTATGGGAAGGTAAAAAGATAATGAAGTCTAAGAAACATGTGGTCCAACTGTGCATACCTGAAACTTTCTAGTAATGCTCAAATTCAGCTAAGATTGTAAACACTATGGAGAAACCTTAGGGACTTCCTTTTACAGAGGATCCAAATCCAGGTGTGTCTAGGAAAGAAAACGAGAATCGGAACCTACTGTAAGATACCCAAGATCAAGGGAAAAAAAAATCACAATTTTTGAGTTTTCCACTTCTATACAACTAGTATGCTTTTGCACTTGGAGTTTTGTGAGTAGGAAATAAGGTATAAAAGATTCCCCCTTCAAATTAATTCACACAAAACAAATACAAGTCTGTTTCCAATTTAATCTGGTTCCAGCCCCATCTCCCATTTAATAATGCTGTCCTTTGCGGTAATGAAGAACGTCTTTCATTCAAGATCCATGCGAAGTGAGCTTTATAGGATTTCTTGTTTGTGTTTCCTTGTGGGATCAAAACATTTGGGCTATGGCTCATTTGAAGGGTGAATAAGGATAAGAACGTGGTGTTCAAATTATGAACGGTGCTTATGGTAGGACGACTATTTCAGAAATCTCTCATTGCACCTCTCATTTTCTCTGCCTTCAGTTTTTCTTTCATCTTTATTAAATTGATTTGATCTTCCTTTCTCTTTTAAGCTGTCTTAAATAGTTAGGTTTTAATACTTCATACAGAGCCTAATAACTTAAAAATGTGACTCTTTGTTCAAAAACTATGTGTTGCCTTGCAGAGAATGCAACTTTATCAGATGAATGATATTTTATTCCTTTCTTACTGGACTATACTTAAGTCTTCTGTGCTTAGAATGCGGAGTTGCATTGGAAAAAGGGTCAGCTGCTGAAAGAGGGAAGCCTTTCTTATCTAGCAGAGGTGATACAAAACCTTTCACTGATTCAGCTTCCCAACCTGGCAGATGTGTGTACTTTTTTTTTTTTTCCTCTGGGTTCAGTTAGACTTCCAGGTTTAAAATCCCACAACTGTTAGTACCTTAGTACTTACCTTTGGAAGTTTGCTGTAACACAGTGGTGAAAATCTACAGAGAAGGTAAATGACACCATAGTCTATATGGAGCTGTTGGATTCTGGGATGGCAAAAATTAACAGATCCCAAGCTGCAAGCACACATCTTAAGGATGATCTCTTAGAGAACCCCTATATCTTAAGTAAAGTATGTAAGTCCCTAGGATGATCAGATGTGTTATTCTTGGTTTGACAAGGGATGTGTGTTTAAATTAATAGTTTCTTTGCACAAGTAAAACACAGGCTACTAGTTGGGGAACCGTTTGATTGGTTTGTTGATGGCAGTTAGGCTCTGTATACTATCTCAGTGTTGTCTTTTAGTACCCACAGCTTGGGTCAGGTACTCGACTGGACTTGGATCCAGAACTCCTGATTTGTCACTTTTTAGCTGGAGCCTGATACCAGGAGGTGTGCTTGTTTGATTGGAGCACCTTGCATGCAAGTAGAATGAAATCTTGTAACAAAGAGTGAAATACCATTAATGCTTTAAGGAACTCAGAAACATTCACCTGTTCACCCCCATGATTTTTCTTTAAAAGAACATATTCTGAAGTGCTTAGATGGTTCTGAGTTGTTACAGGTATTTTGGGTGTGTGGGCTGTAGCGCAACCAAAGTGACAGGGATCTTGGAAGATGAACAGCTTTGCTTCTTTTTATGTCTCTGCAAACTGTTGTTTTCTTCCAAAAGCATCATTGCTCTATTCCTTGTGAACCTGATTTGAAAATTGGTGAACAGTATATGCAAGCATTTTTCCTAGAAATACCACAGTCAAACTCTGCTTTACTTGTTAGCACTACGAAAGCTTGAGAGGCGATGTTTAGCTGGTGTTTTATTTGCACCCGTTTATAATTGCCTTCATTTGCTCTTCTCAGAAATAAGACTTGTCCACGTCATGAGTGTAATGACCTCATTCACATATCACCAATTTTTCTTTTCTTTGTAGGAGAGCTCTGATGTTGGTAGATAATCATGTTGAAAATTGTATGCCATTTGTGTTACCTGGGAGCACACTTGAGTCATACAGCTGTGGAAGGAAGGGAGGATAAGATGCTAGGAGAATCAAGTATGACTCTCAGCTGCCCACTCCCTCTGGCTGTAGAAATTTATGTTAGCATATAATGTATCCATCCTTCTGGTACAGGCATCCAGGCCCAGAACGCTGAAGGCATTTATTTATGCACCCAGCTCCCACTGGCTTTACCCGAGTGCGCACAAGTGTTTGTTTACGTACAGATCAGAAAATGTGTGAGATCTCACGTTGTGTCAGGATACTGGGAGAATTTCCATTCTTGTCAGTGTTAGAATTTGGGAAATGTTTAAATACTAAGGCTTTTTAGATGCTAGACTGGTATGGAAACTATCTTTTTGAATCTGATGATATGGGAAGCATTAAAGGGCTTCAGGTAACCAAATGCATTTTTGAGTGTAGGCACCTTGGAGGCCACAGTGATAGGAAGCAGCAAAAAAAGCCCTGCAAACTCCCCCCAAATGCAACCCCCCCTTCAAACTAAAATAGACCAAAAGTTTTTCTTGCTCAAGAATTGTTGCCTGTGTCATAATGATGAATGCTATCAGCTCATTCCTTTTTTTTACTGCGCAGATAATGAGAGGCTCTATAACGCTTGTAGCTGTAAAACCAACTGCTTATTGCCCGCTTTAAAAAAGGCGGGGGTGGGGAGAAATAACTTGTACCCTGTGAATCAAACAAAAAGCGTCTTGACTCTGGCATACCCTCAGACATTACATCACCGCTTAGCCCTTTCTGTTGACATTACACTGGTATAGGAGAGTTTCAGGAATGCACCGCTCATGGTAGTGCAGACTGCTCCAACTCCCTATAAAGTTACAGCCTTCATTATGTGGAAGTCTGTGTGCTAAATAGCTCTGGTTAAGGACAGTCCAGTTTTTAGCAGGACAGAATTATTACATGAATGTTACCCTTCCAAAACCAGGGTTAGCTGTATAGGTGCCAGAGGTCCTCTGTGGTTTTGCATGGCCTTTTGAACTTTTCTTCTGTGTTCTTCCTTGTGTCATCTAACTGAAAGGCCATTTATCTCAGGAAATAGTACTTATCAATGTCTAGCTTTAAAAACTAAAAAGAAGAAAGGGAATTACTCTTCTAAAGAATATATTGTGAGTTTCCTGTGCATAGCAGACTTCTTAGTCATAGCTTATTGCAGTCAATATCTCTTAATATATGAGAAACACTCACTTTGCAAATATGTCATCCTGCTTGGATGAAAAGGAAATTGGTGTCCTACATTGTCTTATATAGGTTTCTCCCAAGATTTACTGATCAGGTTGTATTTTGTTTTCTATTTTGTCTAAATAGCAGTTTAAATCCCAGCTATACACATAACATTACTTCTATATAAAATACATAGGCAAGTAATTTATCTTGCTATGAAATTACTTATTTCTTTGTTCTCCATCACTTCTGGTAACCAGTGTGGGAGGGTCATACTGAAAGTGGTTTTTCAGAGTCAGGGTCTCAACAGAAGGGGCTAGGAGTTTTCTTTAACCCTTCTTATTTAGATCACTTCTTCCCTGTTCCCTGAGGCATCCTACCTGTTCCATTTCCTGTCTCTCTTCCTTTCTGCAATCTTTAAGCCCTTCAGGGGAGATTTTTAGACCCATACTGAAGCTAAGTTCTGGTGGAGTGGAACACTGACCCACAGACTTCGGTGTTTCTAGGCTTCATGTCCCTCAGAGGCCCATCACAGGAGATCTGCAGTTTAGTAGCATCCCTTGCAAGCTGGGGAGAGGGAAGGGCTGGGAGGGTGAGTTGGAATGCACTGCTAAAAATGCCACACAGTGGGTGCCACATTCACTATGTTTCTTGTTGAACTGTTTAAACAAGGCTTTGTCTGCATACTGAAAAACAATACTATGTGTTCTGGAAGATTTTGTTTAATAAAATATTTCATTTAATGTGTATTTGGAAAAATAAGAGATGGCTGAAGAAAACAAAACAGAGCAATTAGGGTACAGACGGTTTCAACCATGAGTTCCTTTCATATGCTCAGGTAAACTTCGTTTTGCTTTTTGTAGAATGTAAAAAAGTATTTTCTTTGCCATAGAAATCCACTGTAAGGCTTTCTAAGTTGCCTTTGTTCATGAATAAAATTACTGTTACGGCTTTTCTGCATGGCAAAAAGGCAGTTGTAAAAATATTGATGGATTGTTCCCGATCATGCTTCTGTGAGCATTTAAAACTGCCCCACACAGAGTTGGCTACATACAAGATTAGGGATTTAGGGAGTGGGAATACAAAATTTGGCTTTGAATTTTATGTATTAGAAGCGATTTGTGTTTTTCTCCAGTCTGCTGTGTCACAGCTTTTCTTTTTCCAGATCATAAGATAGGCATGCTTCTTACTGAGGAACAAAGTGTCTGTTGTAAAAAAGCCTTTGGACGTACCTGCTTAATTCTCAGGCTGAGATGGAAAACTTTTAAGCTCTTTTTTTTGTGCCAGTTTCAACATTGCTGGAAACGGTCTCAAACAGTACAGGTTGCAAGCTGCTCTTCTGGCCAGTATGAAAAAAGGTGGCTGTTTTCAAAGCAAATGTGTTTCTTAATGGCACAGTGCTGTGAGCCCTAGTTGTAGATTACTCTTAAAATTTCTTAAATGTTGCACAACAGTTTCAATTTGTGCCCCAGAATTTATTGCAAAGCAGAAGATAAAAGAATGTATAGGTGTCATTTCTTGTAGGTAATTTATTTTCTGTTAACAATAAGTTTTCCACAACACACTTCAAAAATAGTTTTCCCGGTTCTGTTTCTTCTTGCTTTAGGCTTTATCATTGTGAGACAGCAACAAGAGGTTAATAGCCTGTGCAGGTGACTGCTCTTTGTCTTCCCCGCACGACCCCCTGCTTAACTGCCCTGGGGGGAGGAACTTCTGAGTTAGTAGTAGCGAGAGCATCTAAAAGAAGAGGCAGCATTCTGACTGGGGTTGGAGTCTGACGGTACAAACACTACAGTGTGCCATCGAGAGGGGAGATCCTGTACTTCACTTGGGCTGTATTGACACCCACCCGAGCCCTATACAACCTGGTTGAAATCCTAAATGAGAAGAAATCTATTGAATGAGAGATTTGTATGGGATTTTATTGTTACAGCTGCTGAAGCAGACCACTGCTGGTCTCAAGAGCTGTTGTTGGCCCAGGGGATCTAGGTGGGAGTTTACCTACCAAGGAGGTTAGCTGATGAACATCAGAGCAGTTTTTCAAGCTGTAATTTGTGAGAACTCTATGCTAAAAGCCGAAATTTAACACCATAAAGGTGAAAGCTCAACAGAAAGATCAGGAATTGCAAAGAGATGCAAATACCTGACCAATTGACTGTTGTTTATTTCTTCATTGTTTAAGAAAAGGAGTCCTCTGGGAGATCCTTTTTTTTTTCTTTTATTCCTCTGGTACTTCGCATCTCAAACAAGCTGTATTATCTTGGTGGTTCCGTGTTTGCTTGCTTCTTGTTGCTTTATGAATAGGAGAAAGTCTTCTCCTCCTCCGTGGTGGGTATGGCCTTACCTTGTTTTCCCCCTGAAAAGATGATTTGAAAACAAATCTTCAAGTTTTCTACCTGCACAAAATGTAGACTTAACCCTAAATTCTGATCACATCGTAAGTTAAGTATCAGTTGTTCTTTAAAAATGGATAAAATAGCAGGGGAAGTATCACTTACAAGGGAGATTTGTGGAGCAGAGCAGCCTTGGCATCAGAAAAGGCCCAGAAGCAGTTACAGACACAAAACCAAACCCCAGTAAACAAAACTTGGTTGTGTTGTGTCAAACATTTTTCATGCAAAATATGTAATGTATAGCAGGAACTGTGTTCATAGTTGTGGTATTTTATATAGGTGTATATGTGCAAGCATAGGCATATATACATATGTGTGTATGAGGTGACCTTTCTTATTTTATGCTCCTCATTCATTTATAACTTGTTTTTGTAGTCCCTTTGAAATAGTCCCCTGATAAGCAGATCATGGTGATATCACTGGGATTTGTTTGGATTCAAGGACAAGTTTAGTAGGGGGTTGTGATTATGGTGCTGCTTTGCTCTCAGTGGCTACTTAAGGGGTCTTTCTCTCATCTGTGTGGCTGTCTGTTTGAAAAAAAAAAAAAAAAAGAGTGTTTGTAGGCAGCCCATAATTCTGGAACCCTCAGGTTCTCTGTCAAATTTGAAATTGGCCATTAGGCTTAAAAGTTCTGGGAGACTAAGAGATGCCACAAAGAACAAACTAGCATAAGCCCTGTTTCATCAGGAAACTTTTCCTCCTTGGAAAAATACACAGTTTTTATGTTATTCATGTAAATGGATTCCTTCTCCAAAGTGCTGATGGCTATGAATTTCAATCTCTCTTGGACAAATAATCAATGTTTTTCAGACTTCAGTGATGCTTGCTGTCCAACTGTGGTTTCCTCAGTGCATATCCCACCACCGAGATGATATGCAAGGCAGCTCTTCTCCTATGCTCAAGAGGAGTTAAGACTTCAGCCTAGCAAATTGCTACTAATCCAGTTTTATCTATTGCCACAGGGGGGAAAAAAGCAAGAGCCTACATTCCCCCCACCTCCCCCCCCCCCCCAAGTTATGTTATGTTACTTGAAGGGATTGTGTATCCTTCTTCTTAAAGGAGCTGTGCAAAGCACCAAATTTGGATGCTTCTCTGCTTCTTCCCCAGAATGTGGATTTGCATTACTTCAAGAAGCTAAGGGATAGCTCACTAAAATCCTGAGAAAAATTCTCTCTGCTCTGATCTTTCCTGCCCCAAGTTTCATTCTCCCCTCTGAGGAAAGGACACGTGTTCCAGCGAGTGGGAATTGAGATTCAAGAAGTACAGTCTGTTTCAGAGCTGCTGTGTTAGTGAAGCTGCAAGCAGCAGCATGGAATTTGAGTCTCCCTAATAACTATTTTCCTGTTAGTAACTTAGCAGCAATCACTTTTCAAGTGGTTGTACTTTTACCCCTAGTCTCATTCATGCATTTATGGTGATGATGCTTTTTGTTTGTGCTTTTAAGACAAATTCTGGTAGGTTCTTCTTGTTCTCCCCGACATTAGGAGAGCTGTTCAAAAAGACTTGCTGATACTTTTGGGAAAATGATCCGTGCCTGCTGGTGCCTTTTCTGGGGCCAAAAGCTTAAAAATGTTTCTGACATAGGTCATAAGTAAAGCAAAATTTTATGGAAACAGGAAATGTCGATGCTGGAAACTGTAAAATAAGGTTTGATTTAGAAACAGTTTTATTGAAATGCTCCATGCTCGGGAGCACCCGAGGAAACGCAGCTAGTGGGAATTTGAAAGCTTTCAAACTGGCAGTGCTAAGAACAGAAATAAATTCCCCAGAGTGGTAGTACTCTGCAAAATGCAATGCTAATGCTACTGTTAGGAGATTATAGCAGCAGCAGATTAGATCTCCCATTTATTTATATCGACTGCTGCAATTTCCTTGGGAAAAGAGAAAATTAGAAGAGTTAGAGTGGAACGAGTGGGGAGTGCTAGTCTGAAGTAATTCTGCCAGATTCCTGATGATAGCTCATTTTAAGCATTTCATGCGTACTTGAAGCTCAGGCTGAATTTGTGTTTCTCCAGCAGCAGACTCTGACTGCGCCTGAGAGTTTTCTTCCTTCTAAGGCAAACTTCTGAATCAGCAGCTTGTAGTCATCTGGAAGCCTTTTCCTGTCATTGTTGCTAACAGCTAGACAGAAGCTGGTTCTTCCCTTCTAAAAAAAACTCCAATATTAATTATTAGCAACTGTTTTTCTGTCTAATCTCATGTTCATGTGAATATTGTGAACGTTGATTTCCGAAGTCCTGATCAGATACAGCAGCAAAAACGCAGAGAATGGAACAGGTGGTTTTAATATAGGTCTCTTCCCCCCCACCTCCCCCCGCCAGACATGTGAACATCTGAGCTCCTCATGCAGTGTCTGGTCTGATTCACAGTTCGGCACTGCACTAGTTCTTGGGGTTATGTTCTGCTTGGAGTTTGTCTTTTGGGGGGCGAGAGCCAGAGGAGGAGAGGGGCGCGCTCTCTTAGCCATTTCCTTGTCTCTGCTAATGCATGTGTGCTTGCCTCTCACTGGCTCTCCTCTGTGATTTGATTATCTGGGCTTTTGTTCCTAGAGTGAGTAGAAGGTACTCTGCTAGGGATTACATTTTGCACATTCCCCTCAGGACTGAAAATCCTTGGCCACAATTAAGTGGAGTCCAAGCATATGCAGCATGACATTCTTTCATCTACCTCACCCCAACCATTTTTCTTTCCTTTCTGCTCCTTCCTTTTAAGTCAACTCTATTCTCTCAGCATTTTAGCCTTATTAACTAGAGCTTGGTGCACTTCATAGTTAGTATTTCTTCAAACTTTCTAGTAGTATGGACTGACTTTTGTGTTTTCTCAATCCTTATTCTCCAACTTTCTCAACTAATGTGGAAAACTGTTTGCTTATTGTTACACTAATAATGAATCCATCGAAGAAAAATTTTGACAGATGATCATGTAATGTCCTAGTAATGTCACTCCAGAGGCCTTGGGTTCCCATTGTCTTGTGCAGAGTACTAATTGGAATTGGGTTTCTTTTTCAGATGCCATGGAAGAGGCGTGTTTCTGGCTTTAGCAGCTTGGGTGTCTGCTCTTGAAGCTTCAGCTGGCACATTTTTCTTGCATTAGCCACAGCCATGAAGCTGTGTGTTTGCCAGTCTCTTGGTCTCTGTTTGAAAAGTCACATTCTGTTTCTCAGAACCCTATCACCTGGTCTTACAGCAAAGGACAAAAGGAATGTATTTGGGTATTCAATTCTGGGTTGTGAGTACCTTAGAGGTATCCTAACGGGGAAGCATTGCTGGTTCCTGTAGTGGTGGCAGTGAAATGGCAGAGATACCAAATAGTTGGATAACTTGTGGAACATGATCTGTTTCTGGTAATTATTGGCAAAGCTAACTTCATATGAATTTAAATTTTATTTTGATAAAGTTTTGCAACTCACAGCCCATTGCTTACAACATCAAACTTTTGTAGATGATCTTATCAGTTAATGCTTTTGGAACTTACTGATGGCTCGCTCAGTTGCAGGATTAAACCCACAAGCACTTCAGCTCAGATCCTGAGCTGAGCTTTGTTCTGTGACTAAAAATAAATAGTGATGCAGATGCTGTATTCATTCATTCATTCCTACTTATTTTCTTTTGATAAATGGAATACTTTGGCCAAGTTGTTTGATTGGTGCAAATGTCATTAGGCTAGAAAATGGTAATGAAGTGAAGGACTTAAGGGTGCTTTTCAGTAGGTAGGAAATATCTCACCAGGAAATAGTTGGGTTGCGTATCTCCTCCACTGGAGATACTCAGATGCCATCTGGACATTGTCCTGGTCAGCTGGTTCTAGGTGGGTCAGGTTGGTTGGACCAGATGAGCTCCAGAGGTCCCTTCCAGCTTCAGACATTCTGTGAACTACTTAAAGAAAGAAATTGTGAAGTATCTTCGTATTCCCCAGACTTTAACTACCTGAATCGATGCAAGTCTTACGTGCTGAACTGAAGCTTATGTCTCTGCCTGTGTGGCCTAAGTTCGTATTCCCAATGGAGTTTTCATGAAGCTGTGATCTGTGATGGAGTCTAAAAGGTTTCAGGTGGGTGTTTTCCTGACACTGCCCACCTCTCCTTTCCCCTCCACTCCTGCCCTCCAACACAAAAATCAACCCACATCCACCAAGACAATTATTTCCCTTTTCATTTTGGTAATCTTTGGAGGGGAAAAAGTTGAATCAGAAGAGAGCTCTGGAGGTATCTGATCTCAGAGTGGAGCATCTTCAAAGTCAGATCAGGTTGCTCAAGGAATTGGCCAGGTAAATTTCAGATTTACAGTTGTGGGGATTCCACTGCCTTTCTGTGGCTGAGTTGTGTTTGTTAGACTACTCCTGAACATGCTGTTCCTTTGTGCTCAGCTGGAATTTCCCTTGCTGTGACTTGTGACTGTTGCTTCCTGAGAGTCCACTGCATTCCTCTGAGAAGAGTCTGTTCCCGGCAGCTCTGTATTCCTCCAGGCAGTGGGAGACTGTTAAGGTCTACTCTGTCCTATCATTTGATTGTCTGGCTAAATAAGGCTGGTTCCCTTAGCTTTTCCTCTCTGTTCACATGCCTTCAGCCCCAGTGGCCCTTCTCCACTCTCTGTCCTATTCATCAGTGTCATTCTTATATCAGGGGACCCAAACAGGACACAGTACTCCAGGGGCTTCAAAAGTGCCAGGTGAGGGGAATAATCACTTGGTTTGATCCACTTGTAACACTCTTGATAGTGCAATCAAATTGCCATTAGTCTGCATCACTGCAAGGACACTCTAAATTTTGCTGTGTCCAAAGCAAGACAAAGTATACTTGGATCAGTGGTCACTGCAGGTAATATGTTCTTGTTCAGCAGGCAGTGATTCACCAGAATTCCTAGATAACTGGCCATTGCATCTTACAGGATACACAGTGTGTTCCTTTGCAGATCAGTTTTGAAGCTGATTGGAAGAGCCTCTCAGACACTTCATTCCCTGCACATATGTAACATGTTGGGGTTTTTTCTGTGCTGTGTGCCTGGTGCAGGATATCTGAAATATGTCACTTTAGGGCCTGTCATTGTTGGTAGGCTTGTTTGATTTATGACATAAAGTGGAAAATGCCTCTCATAGTGAGGTGGTGTTAGGGCTTGTTTGGTTTAAAAAAAAGTGTGTCACGGTCATAAATTCAAGATACCAAGCTTCCTACCTGTCTTAGTAATCTCTGTTTCCTCCCCAAGTCCTAGGCAACCCAGTCCCTGTTTCAACCACATGATTTGATAACCAATACTAACAATTGGCAACATCTTTATAACTTTAAACAAGACTTTTTTTCTCCGCCCCCACCCTCCCCTGCCCCCAGCATTTCTTGTGTAACAAAACCTATTAAGAGGTGCTTTCTTTCTGCTTGCTGGGAGGTTGCCTATCTGAGCCCTAATTTGTGTAGTTTTGGCAGAGTGGCTCAGCCTGCTGTGGGCTAACATTTATGAGCAGTCAAATGAAAGAGAAACACATATTCCTGGCACCATCAGGTCAGTTTGGCAGAGGTAAGCTATGTAAGTGCTTGAACATGTTGGCTTGTAGAAATAACTTTCTGGCTTGGACATACTAGGTCTGAGTGATGCAGAACTAGTGGGCACAAGTTTTTAAAGGAACTGTTGTTTGATCAGTGCTCCTTATCTGTCAGAAAAGGAGCAGAATTGCATTTATAAGTGCTTACTCACATCCTACATCGTTAAAATTAAGAGAACAAAGAATGGTTGGATTGTGGTAGTAGAAGACCAGAGAAGCGATTTTAGTGGTCAATTATTGCATTTTTGCAGCTGAAAACATTCAACCACTGCATAAACATAATTAGCATTTCAAACAGAATGTATGCAAATTTTTAGCCATTTTCTCCGTGTTACTGTGTATGTTTTATTTGCTTCTCAGTCCTACGTTATTCCAGGACTGATCTCCTGACTACTTGCTGTTTCTTTGAGCTTCTTATCCCTGGAGACCAAAAGATAGAAACCGGTTATATTTGAGCCAAACAAAATAGAATTTGTCTCTTATCAAAGGTTAGAAAAGGAGCAAACTTGCTCTATTTCTTCCTTTTTCTCCCTCCCCTCTACCCTAACAATAATAAAATGAAAAACCCAACTTCTTGACTGCATTAATTAAACAGAAGTCTTAAGTCAGTTGAGGGCTAGAGATTTACACTGTCTACACCAGTATAACTGGAATTGGAATCTGCATTTGGTTCCACTGTGTGCCGTCTCCTCTCTAATTTGGGAGAGAAATAAATGACAGGGAGTACAGTTTATTGGTGAATAGATACTTGGAGACAAGGGACAGTTAGTGACCTCTTGTAACTGAGAGGCATAAACTTCTTAAGATGTCAAATGTCACCTGTCATTCCAATGCATGTTTGTGGTATATTAAGCTACTTTAAATTCCATATTGCCTAAACTTGTGTACAGCAAAATGATTGTTTATCGTTCGTGCACTGTTGAAAAAGGGCAGCCTCCCATCACTTCAGAGCAATTGCAATTCAGGAAGAAATGAACAGTGTGATAAACAAGGTTCTTTTTAAATGGCTTGAGACTTGCTGGCAGACAGTGTTTAGCTTTGATTTCGTTCAGTGTTGAAGATCATCGAAAGTCAGTGACTGAGGATAGTCTTTAGTCAATTGATGAGCCAGACATGTTGTGCTTGTGTGTGATGGATGTGCTAGCTTTCTTTTTAGGTATGTGTTTGATTGAGTTTTTTGGTAGTTTGGGACCCAGATAAGGAAAAAGGATGAAAGACACTTAAAAAAATACCAGAATTGTAGGCTGCAAGGTACAAGAGTTTGATCTAGAAATGCTTGTATTAAAGCCAACCAAAAGCCATAGCCTTATTTAGCAAAAGAAACACACACTTTGGGCAGTAGGCATTAGATACATAAAGCATGCTTTTCAGTTCTGTTTATATGCATGCAAAGTTTTTGTGCTGGTACCTGACCCCCAGTTAAGGGTAAGCTGCAAAAGAGTCATACAAATTGGCTTTGTTTTTAACTTGTTGTTTTGGATTTGGAGAAACTGGATCTGCAGTAACATGATTTAGGTGATGCTTTGTGGTAAACCGCTTTCATTTTTATTCCTAACAGTACATCCTTTCGGGCTCTGATGACTTCAATTTGTATATGTGGAGGATTCCTCCAGATCCAGAAGCAGGTAAGCTTTGTTGTTTTGGAACTTGGGGAAGGGGGGACAGGTGTCTGACAAATACTAGCTTGTTTTTTTAAAAAATTGCTGTTCTCAGTCTCTGGATTGAGAGTAAATCCAGTAAAGCTGAATGTGGAGAGTTTACAGATGCCTAATCCAGTCTCTGTGTGACAATGGACAAAACCGTTTGAACCTTTATCATACTGATTTTATTTCTCTTCTCAAATAATGATCATTTGAATGTTCTAGATGAGCTGATGAAGAGAGAGAGAGAGACTCTGCTCCAGCCACAGCTTTCCTCCCTCTTGTATACCAACTCCACTGCTTCTAAGCTGATCTGAGTTTACTGAAGAACTTACAATGCTACTAAGAAATTCTATCTCGTAATGAAACTTGCAGCATAAAATGGTGCTGGGTTCAGAGGCTGCTCCTTACAGCTCTGGTGCATTGGCCTCTTCCCCTCTTTCTTTCCTCTTACACAAAAACCCTTCTACTGGTTTCTCATGCAGAGCAGTTATGCTCTTTTACATTCTGGGTGGAGGAGCACTATCAGCTGGTGGAAATGACCGTTTGGGGCTCATTTCTGACCCTTTCACATGCTGGGGCAGGCGTGCTAAGCAAGTAGCACTAGCTCAACTTTACATGAATGTGTGGGAGAGGGGTGCCAGAGCAAAGAAAAAAGGAGCAGCATGTGGGATTTTGCAGAAGTGTTGCAGATGCCACAGGTGGTCAGTGCCTAATTTGATGTTGTCTGGTATTACATAAGATGTGGCAGTACATCATCCACTGCTGTCTCTGAGCCACACAATGTCAGCACATGTCTTCTGTTGAAACAAATTGCTGTGCTCTTTTAGAGGGGTGTTGAATCTTGATTGAAAGACTCAAGACTTCAGGAAGTGCACTACTGTTTCTATTTGTAATGGCTCTGACAGTTTAAACTGTACATTTCAGAGGTATTAAGTACAACTGAGAGCCATCCTGTGGACTCAGGTGCTTTAGCAATAGTGAGAGCAAATTGCAAGCTGTGTTAGAAGTAAAATGAAAATATTTTGTTTCATTTTCAAAGGCTGTTAATCACAGCTGTGTAGTCCACAGCTGAGAGGATGACGAGCTTCTACAAGGATCGGTTAGCGGCAGGGTTTTGAGGAAAATGGCATTCTAATCTTGGATTGATTATTTCACCAACATTTGATGCTGTAGTCCAGAATTCTTTAAGATGGTCCTGCCTTCTGTCTTTTTGTAGGGTCTGTAGGGACTTCTCCCTGTTTTACTTTTAATCTGTATGATTTCTTTTTAACAATTTTACTACTACTTAGGGAATTTCCTCCTTGTTAAAACAGAGCTCACGTACATTTAAATTATTTATCTATATGTTTTTGTATGAGGAATGTAGAATTAGATTTTGTGTATCTTGCTAGACTTGTCCAACTCAATTTGTAAATTCTTGATTTGGGATTTTATGTTTATTTGGCTGTGATGCTTTCAAACTCTTTTTCTCAGGCAGCTGCCTGAGACCTTTGCACAAAGGGCGATAGCTAGAGTTACCACAAAACAATGTCATATGTGTTTTGGTCAGCTTTCTTGTTTCTGGTTCTTGTAACTTGAGGAAGGGTGTCAGTAAACTTGCAACATTGCAGTTACAAAATTAATTACTTAATGGCAATTGCCCTCAGTGGTTGCTTAAGTATCAGAAGATCCTGTAGTAGGGACCTGTATATCTTAGTCTCTTGTAACTTGAGCAGTTCTCTTATTACAACATTTTAGTGAAACTGGTGAGCTTGCTTTGTTAGATCTATGGATTAGGCTTCAGTGGCAAACAATTCATTTGCCATCCAAATCACCTGTGATGGGTGATGATTGGAGCTCTTTTCTTCAGCTCTTCTTGAAGGGCTGTGCCTGTTTTGGATGTGATGAATAATCACATTGAGCTAGAGAGGTTGCTGTGTTTCCTTCTTGGGGAAAGACTCTTGCTGTGGGGATGTGGAGACCTTGGAAAACTCCTTGTTCTCATGTTCTAGCGTAAAATAGGAGTGCCTTTGGGTCTGTGATCTGAGTGGGTGGAATGTGGTCTTTCACTTTGAAATACAAGCTAGACAGGATGATGTCATGTCCCACAACATTGGTTGGTTGGTATTTTAAATAAAAATGTCTCTCTGATTTCTACCTTCTGGTTGAATTCAGACATTGTGTTGCTATAAATATTTATAATACACCTCCCTTAAATTATTTGTAAGTAGCAACGTTTTTGCAAGTATAAATCCATAAATCTTTTTACAGAGCTGCATTCTTAATGACAACTCTAAAACAGATTGTGTTGCTTAAGTACAGGTGCAGCAAGTACTAGCTATCTAATGGTTAGCAACATTGTTACATAAAAGAGGAAGAAAAGTGGTAAGGAACATACCAGTCAGGGGATTTCAGGATGGAGGAATGTGGTTACCTGGACCCATATTTTGCCAGGAATATGGAACAAATTCTCCTGTGTTTTGCAAATAATCGTAATTTAGAGGTGCTTCCCAGTAGGTTGTGTTGAGTCATTCTCCCTCAGATGGAAATTCTGCCAGCTGTTTTGTTCAGTCCAGTTGCTAGACAGGATTTACCTCAGGGCAGGGAGGTCTGTGGAAAAAAAAAAAAAAAGGTATTTTCTAAATTGCTTAGGAAGCTGTTCTTTTGAAGAGTTTTATTGGCTGTCCACAATCTTAGATTATTCTGAATAGACC
This sequence comes from Gallinula chloropus, assembly GCF_964237585.1. NCBI lineage: Eukaryota > Metazoa > Chordata > Aves > Gruiformes > Rallidae > Gallinula > Gallinula chloropus. The sequence continues at coordinate 16,479,458 of NC_140088.1, read as the reverse complement.
AGGATTTCCAAAGCCACAAGGTTGGTTGCTTTTTTTCCACCTTTTATCCTTCTTTGAAGATGGACTAGTTTGCTTATTTTTCCACTTCCTTCTCCATCTGAGTACCACCCAGCTTTCCACTATGCTTCAGGAATAATTGCTGATTGATTGTTTGATAAATTTGTTAGCCAATTCCCTCTTCAAAGTATATATCCTAGTTTTCATCAGAGGCAGAGCTTCCAGCAAAATTAAGACATTAGTCTGGCAGAAGCAAAGTAGTACTGAATGTCCACAGCTTTTAATTTACTCCAAGGCAAGCTAGAAGTGAGAAGAGACCTGGGCCCTATGTGACCTGTCCAGCAAGACTCTTAACATACAAGCACTTCAGGCAGTATTTAAGCTTAACTCCTATAAACACAGTCTCTTAAATGGTAAAGAATCCTTGTTCAAGACAGAACCTGACATGTCTTGTGGGGTAATAGAGGGCTTAGTAGACCACATGTTTTGCAAAATGGAATTTACATTCCTCACCCGCTACTCTGAATCATCTTTGCAACTCAGAGCTTGTCTCTTGCTTTTGAAATACTGCCCAGAGTTGCTCTGTGAGGGATGTGATATTTATTTGCCACTGAGAAGACGGTTGGGGATTCTTCAGTTTCCGTGTGCAGGCTGTCACCAGACTTCTGGAAAACTTCACTAAATCACAACAGCAAACTGCATTTCAAAACCTCCTGTTAAGTCTGTCTTTGACTGTAACTGCTAGCAAGAAAGGGCCTGTCATTGTGGTCCAATTACTAAACTAATTGCACCAATTTTCAGCAAACTGATGTAATTTTTCTTCCCCTTTTCTGTCCTCATTGTTCATTGTAAATGCAGACACCTCTTTAGGCTTGAAGATTTCAGTAACTGATCTTTTCACAACACTTGAACAGAGTTATCTCATTGGAGAAAGCTTTTGCTTTAAGTTCTCAAAGTTCCAGGCTGATAAGGGGAGAGGAATAGTAGATGATTGAGAGTTTCTTAATGTCTTTAGCTATTTGTGAGATTTCTGTATATGTGTACATACACATACTGGTGGGGATGGGTTGGGGGAAGCCAGCTAGCCCAAAGGGAAGCATGATCTGAAGGGTTTGTATCTCTTTTTAAAAACTGATTTTTGTGAGGCATGGTGTTGGAATCTAATGTTTTGCTTTAAGGACTGTAGTTTGTCTGTCTCTCTCTCTTCCCTTTTTTTTTTGTTTTGAGTGGTAGTGTTGACTGTAGTGGTCTCAGGTACAGTTGTGTCATTATCACAGCAAGTGCATGCTGGGGCAGTGTAGAAGAGGCCCTTGTATTCAGTGGGATTTAGACAGGTTTCCATGTCATGTGGGTTATAATACCAGAAACTGCACAAGTGTCCTGACCAAATGGCATCTCCCAGAAAACAAGGCAGTGATGAGTGCTTCACAGTGCTGTAGCCAAGAGGAGGCAGATTCAGCATCCACGAGTGTTTCTGTAACCAGGCTTAGCATGTTTAATACCTAATTTAACACTGGAAAGCTGAAAATAATGCTGAGCACTGGGAGGGACTGGAGAAGTCTCATTCCCCAGCAATTAGCCACCTGATTGTACCCAAAGCTCCTTTCTTTCTATTGTATTGAACACGTTGGCAGATACCAGCACAAAATAAATGCACAGGCAAGCAGTTTTCACTCCTCTAGTTAAAAAAACACAACAACAAAAAACCACAACAACAAAACAACCCAACTTTCATTTGTGTGAGAATTTGGCTAACTTTATTCCTTTTATGTTCAGAAAGCATAGTTATTGCTGGTAATCTGCATGGTTCCAATAACATTGTAAAAAACATTGAGACTTAGGCAGTTAAACATGCCAAAAGAGTGACCTCTCTCAGATGAGGAGTGGGGACAGAGTGGAAAGGGTGTGCCAGAGTTCATTTCTATAGTCATTTTGTCTTAGTTTTCACATTGTTGTTCAGCATTACTGGTGATAACAACGGTGGGAGTGTTGGTATAGATAAGTGTCGTGGTTTCACCTGGCTGAGGGCCAAGATCCACGCAGCTGCCTGCTCCTTTAAGGAAAAGAGCAGGTTAAAGGAAAGGGGAGGGGGGGGGGTGAGAAGTAAGGGAAGGGAAAAGGAAGAGAAAGGGGCAAATAACCCCAAGATCAAGAAATTAAGAGGCCCGTGGGTTGGGATAAGGATAGTTTACTAAGATAACAGAAAGATACAATGTAACAATACTAACAGGACTTCAAAGCAAAAATATATGAAGCTGTTGATACACAATGCAGTTTCTCACCGAACCACACAACTCAGGCCGTGCCACCCAGAGCCGTCCCAGAACCCGACCGTCCCCCAAGAACCGCGCGTCCCGGAGCCGCCCCAGGCCTTCCTCCCGTCAGCCCCCCGATATCCTGGGCAGGACGTAACTGGCGTGGAATACTCTCTTTGGTCAGTTGGGTCACCTGTCCTGGCTTCGCCCCTCCTTTCTCATGAAGAGCTGAGAAAGTCCTTGACTGTCTGACAGCAACTAGAAACATCAGGGTGTTATCAGCACTACTCCCATTTTACTCTCAAACACAGCATTCATCTGCTGCTACAAATGAAATTAACTCCATCCTGACCAAAACCAGGACAATAAGGCATAGATAGGTTGAGCAGCAACAAAAGAGGGGAGAAAATATGTATCCAAAAATAGCCACCACCACTACAGCTTTCTGCATGTTCTTTAGATGTTTAAGTATGATTTTTTTTTTTCCATTGGCTTTTGGAGCTTCTGCAGCGGTACAAGACCACCACAGGGCTGGTTTTAGGTGTAGGCTAGGCAAACTACCTGTTTGCCTAGAAGAGCAGGTTGCTGACACCAGCACACTGCTCCTCATACTTATGCTTAAAGCTCTGCAAAGCCAGGCTGATCCTTTCACCTGGCCTGGGAGGTGGAGGGTGGGTTCAGAACTGATGAAGGAGTCATTCTGCGGGTGGAGTTGGAGCTGCTTTCTTATGGGTAGACACTCCCTTTCACTTTTTCTTGCAGCAACAAAAGGACTAAGCCAGAGTCTTCTGGTGCCTCCTCCAAACTGTCTCCTCTTACCGTTCTGGGAGGAGAAAAGATGTTTGCCAGCCCTCGCTGTTCACACCCTGTCTTTCCTGTGACCAAAGTCAGTTTTGCTGTGCTGCTGAGAAGCCTTGAAGTTGCCAGAGCTGGAATCAGTTTCCTGATCCTGCAGGGCCTTGTGCTCTTGGGATAGGAGAGTTTGTGTTTATTTATATCTAGGCTCTCTACAGAGGGTCTCTGAGGAGTAAAGCCACCTGGTGACACTGTGTACTAAACAACTGGAGGTGTCTGAGTGACCTGGGAGAGGCTTTTAAGGGTGTTTGCACGTAATGGGCTGCACTGAAGGCAGAGGCTGTGCATATCTGCTTCCATTGTGCTGGGCATTTGCATTCCAAACTGTGGTATCTCTCTTCTGTTAGTACATCATGACCTCATAGGATTCAAATGCAGGGCATCAGCCTATGGTATAAATGTGTCCTGGATTATTATTAATGAAAACTAAATTAATTTTAAATAGGCTTTCTACTGTAGTGCCAAGTACTACAGTGGAATGGTATGCTATGGCACACTGGCAGCTGCTGCAAATATCTGGTTCTTCTCAGGAGTTTTCAGCACTTTGAGTAATTCACAAGGCTTGTATGAAGTTATGCTTTGGGTTGTGGAACGTCTTTCTACCTTATATGAACAACTAGTGAGACTTCTTTTTCAGTGTCCTAGATAGAACAGACTTCTTCTTAATGAGGTCATTTAATTCCTTTGTTACAGAGCCAGTGGAGGATTGTTCCTTATCCCAGCAAGTTCTCTGGTGCTTTGACAGTTTCTTTTAATGTTTGGAACAACGTGGCTTCCATTAGTTTAGAGACTGTTCAACATTTCTACAGGAATTTTCTGCACTAGGGCACTTTTCCTAATAATCTATCACTTGTCTTTCTTCCTTATACTTTAAATTATTCATTCTTCTGTTATTTGGGCTTATTTTTTCTTTTTTAAAACACTGCTATGTGTTGTGGAACTTGTGCATGGGAAGTCAGATCGCTGTCCAAATATCTCCCAGTCCTTTATGATTTACTGGTGTTTTTTAAAATGTTGGTATGTAGCATCCAGCATCTTCGCAATATGTGAAATGTCAAGTTATTTGCATAAATATTTACAAATCTACATAATTGACACGGGTTTCATTAGCATAATGTTTAAAACATAAAATAATAAAGCAGACCAAGAAGTAATCACTTTGGCAACTTAGTAGACATTTACTACTTCAAAGCTGTATTATTCCTTCCTTATACTGGAGCCTTGTGTTGCCATGGTATTCTTGTCAAGTGTGTGCAGAGGGAATCTGTTTGAAAATGTACACTTATAAGTTATTTCTTCCAGCTGATAAGATACGATAGTAGGATATTATTGAAACATATTTTTTTGTATTCCTCCTCTTTGGAGCCCTTATTTGCAAGGTGTAAAGAATGGAAGAGGGATTTTCTTGACATTTCACTTTGTGTATCTAATAAAAGCAGACCAAAAAAAACCCAACATTGACCAACACAGTTACAGTACTGAACCACTACTCAGTACTGTTTTTAAGTATGTTTTTTTCAAAAACTGCTGGTTTTGGAAAGTGTTGCAAAACCAGCTAGTGTATCGCCATCCCTTGTCTCCAGTCCTTAGAGGTTAGAAAGTTAGAAACGTTCTAAAATCATCATAATCAGCGTCCAAAGACTTTGAAAGATGTTAGTAGTAATATATACATAAGCTAATGGCTTCTGTATAAACACTGCTTAGATACTTGGTGACTATTTAAGAATATCAAAGCTGCCATGTTAAACCAGTTGCAGGACATGTACATGCCACTAAATTCAAAAGCAAACAAACAACACCCCCATCCCCAAAAGAAAAACAAATGACCCAAACCTCAAAAACAACATTTGAGTTTTATTAGGATAGCAGAGGTCAATTCTGGTGAAATATTACAAATAAAAACCACCAGTTCAAGTGAAGACAGCAAAAAGAAATGGAAATTGTTACATGCACAAAAGGGAAAATGGCCTCAGGAATTCAAACACTTTATGGCAACCTCCACTTAATGCACAGATGCACTTTTTTTTTTTTTCTTCCAGAAAACATGAGCAAACTGAACTCACGCTGTGAGATGGCTACAAAAGCTGTATGGCTGCAGCTAAGCCTCTGCTGAGACACCAGGGGGATTCCAGACAAGTCTGGGCGCAAGCAAATGTCTGCCCCACAGATACTCATGTAATGTGATACTAACTTGGCTGGGCTACTGTGATGTGAAGGGACCACTGACAGGATAAGGATGTAGAAGGCTCTGCATTAAGTACTTACAGACATTGCTTAAGTGCATTGGAGGTGTTAGACTAAAATTGTATCAAGCAAGGGATCATCCAAAAAAAGGATGTTCTGGGGCAGTCTATTGTATTTGACACAAAGATAATCAGAATATTGTTGGAGTCAACACTTTTCTGTTTAAATTATTAAAATGCTTTGTACTGCTGGAAAAAGCTGACTGCTAAGCTTTGTGATTGCAGTGTTCTGCTCCTGGGGGACTTTCCCTGTATTTGGGCAGTTAGTTTGAAGGGGCCTTGTAGGGAAGCTCTCCTTCGCTCTTAAGAGGAGTGCAGTATGTTCTAGTGCTATATTTTCTCTGATTTTACAAGGAACAGCTTAAAAAATTTAAGGAACCTCAGTATTAAATTAGCAAGCTTTGGAGTTTCTTCACAGAATCATAGGGTTTGGTTTGTTTTGGAAGGAACTTTGGAAGATCATCTAGTCCAACGCTCTGCCAAGGGCAGGGACACCTGCTGCTAGACCTGGTTGCCCAAAGCCCCGTCCATCCTGGCCTTGAACACTGCCAGGGAGGGGGGACCAACAGCTTCTCTGGGTAGCCTGTGCCAGGGCCTTGCCACCCTCATTGTAAGAAAACATCTTCCTTATATCTAATCTAAATCTATGCTCTTTCAGCTCAAAAGTGTTGCCCCTTCTCTAGTCACTACAGGCCTTGGTTAAAAAGTCTCTTTAGGTCTTTCTTAGAAGCCCCAGCCTTATTTAAAGGCTGATATAAGGTCATCTTGCAGCCTGCTCTTCTCCAGGCTGAATGACTCCAACTCTCTCAGCATTTCCTCATAGGAGAGATGTTCCATCCTGCTGTTCGTTTTTGTGGCCGTCCTCTGGACCTGGTCTAGCATGTCCATATCTGTCTTGTACTGGGGACCCCAGTCTCAAGAAAGGGGAGTAGAGGGTGAGAACCTCCCTCAACCTGATGGCCAGACTTCTTTGTATGCAGTCTGGTATGGCTGGCTGGCTGGGCTTCAGACACCATCTAAATTTGAGGGAGAGCTGTGTTCTAGACAGGCATGCTGTGCGCTTGTCATCCGGTGCTCTTAGTGTATTGATAAACATTTTAAGTTTAATGCCAGAGCACAGGTCTCCTTTGAAATAACTTACCACTGTTTTACTAGGAAAATAACCACGGGTTAATTCACACTGCTGACAGTCCCTGAGAGGCTGGTGACTGACTTAGAAGTGTAACCCCAAATATTGGTGCCCTAGATTTGTATTTCATCTGCATGGTAGTTCTTTCTTTGCTTATTGTCTTTTCTACCTTCTGAGCCTTTTGTGTTTCATAGGGGATGTTTCTTCTTGCACACTGAATTCAAGCAGCTTAGAGCGCATGGATAGTTAAAACTTTTAATAGGCATTACTTACAGACTTGGGAACATTTCCTAAGCAAATTGTCTCTTCATTCCAGAGGCTGTCTTTCCTGGAACATTTGTCTGCTAGGGTCAAGCTAAATGCCCTGACAACTGGAGTTGGTGTAACCATCTACCATTGGCTTGATAGATGCATTTGGATTGACATTTGGGATTTAGCTGGAAGGAATGCTGTGGTAGTAGGGCAGCTTGCCATCAGCCATAAATGTGGTCATGAATATCTGGCAGGGTGAGCAGAATGAAAGGATGTGAGGCATCCCATAAAATGGAAAAGAAAATCGAAAGAGCCCAATTTGTTATTTAATGAACATTCTCTCCAGTCAGTTACTTCTCATTCAACCTCTCTTACTCTGGTGAAAGCTTGCTGCAGTGGCTGAGGGCAGAACTTACCTCTGAGCCTTTAGAGAAAACACAGCTGTACCCAGATAAAGGATATGTTCCAGGTAGCACAGTCTCAGTGCAGTACATGCAGAGATTAACTGGAGTGATGGTCTTCCTTGCAAGTTTTTTTAGTTTTAAATGAGCTTTAATTTTTGCTATAAAAGTCTTTAAAATGGCTGCAGCTTTTGGGCTTTAGAGTTACTTGCCATCTCTTTTTCCTTCTTCAGGCATGTTACTGGTTTTTTTGCAGATTGCCATGAGACTGCTGTTTGGTCTGTAAAAATTGATTTATACAAAAAGAACACTTTCCAGAAGCAGTACAAAGATCTGTCTGCAGCCTTTCAGGGTTGGATGACTCCTCATTTCTGAATGCTTACCATAGTTTGTACACCATGTATGCGTCCATCTGGTCTTCAGAGTGTAGTTACAGTGAGTGGAAAGGATAGAGTACTTTTTCCTAAGAGGAGAGGGGCTGAACACAGATTCACTAGCTCCAGTTCTTTAATGTTTATGTAACCTAACAAATGGAAGGTGATGCAGAAATGCTTTTGTTTTGTTAGTTGGTTGGGGTTTTTTAACCCTTCTGTCTAGCTATTCTTCAGTGTCGATGCAAACTTTCTATTAGTAAACGTGTGTTGCAGGTCTCTGACTCTTGTTTTCTTAAACAAATTCTTCAGCGTTGGACTTAAGACTTGAACCAGCAGCTATGTCAGCTGAAAGAGCTCTTGTTGAGAACAGAGGAGGATAGCAGACATCTTCAGCAAGAAGAACATGAAGTTTACTTGTTTAGCATTAAGACAACTATAAGTAGCACGGAAGCTAATGAAATCATTTTAGCTTTCTGTAAGATGTGCTTATGGCTTTTGAAGTTGTAAAGACTGTTTTTCTCTGAAGTGGTGTTCAGTTTTTACTTCTCTTAAAAGTTTTGGTTTCTTTTACTGAAGTTGTTAATCACAGCATGTTGATTGACACTTGTTTATTCATATACACTGGTGTGCTTTCTAACAAGTTTACAGCTTTCACTGTGAGAATCTACGAATAGAAAACGTTACTGGGTGGCAGTTTCTTGCTTTGGTGTATAGACCTAGTAAGAGTCGATGACCAAGCAGAAAGTAGAATATAGCTATTTAAAAAGTCAACTCTTTATTTGTCACTGCTTCAGATTTACCAGCTGTGAGTAGAGTCATGCCTTAGGCACTATGGTTTCACTAGTGATTTCATTAAGTATGTATGTTGTTCTTATTCATATACTTGTCATATTAGGTCAAAAAACCTTCATTGTTTGTTTAGATAGTTGAACTAAAGCTAGTTCCAAGTTCTAATTTGCAGGAAGGATGCTTTCCATCAAGCTTGCAGCTTTTCATAGAGGCTTTGCTCATAAAATTGGAATTCTGTGGCCAGCACAGGCCTTAAAATATTGCAAAATAAAGCTGAAGCACATTTTCAGATACAATACAGCTTTAAATGATTAGGAATGAAATCGATATTAAGACTTAATTACTCATTTCAGTGTGTGCTTGTTTTTCCTCTAGGTGGCATTGGCAGGGTCGTCAATGGTGCTTTCATGGTGTTGAAAGGTCATCGATCAATTGTAAACCAAGTCCGGTTTAATCCTTACACTTACATGATCTGTTCTTCTGGTGTTGAAAAGATCATAAAGGTAAGATTAACTGTCAGAAAATGTGTTCATTCAGTATTTCAGGAAGCAATGCTTTGTCTTGCTGAGCATCATTCTTTTTCCACACCCATCCTATCTCCTGCTCTTACTCTTTTTGTAGAATGCTATGTCTCATTTGCTGGCTAAACTGATGCAAATTCTTAATTGGCATTTCAACTTTAAACCCTGTTTCAGTTTCAGTTTTTAAGAGATAAGCAATAAGATCGGATATCCCTAGATTTTGTACCTTTTCCCCCCCCTCCCCCCAGTATCATTCTATATGTAACTGCAGCATTATGCAAACAGTCTTTCTTGGGAGAGTTTGGTCACAGCTGTAACATGTGATTTCCTGATACTTGGGCTAAATTTTCATTAAAAAAATCTCTATAAAAGTATCATTGAGCCTTAGCCTAGCCTGACCTATCTTCATTTGGCCCAAATACTGCTTCTGTAGTTGTTGTACACACCTCTGCATTGATTCAGTGCAACACACTGTGGTGCATTCTTGGCTTTCAGAGGAAACAGGAATCCTAATACCTACTACAATATGTCTTTTCTGAATCCTCTGACAATGTGCAGTATATTCAGCAAGTTTTATGTGGAATGTAAAGAAATAACAAACTGTGTTAGGTTCTGAAGCTTTCTTTCCTTAAGGAAAGACAGCCAATACTGTGGGAGCAAGGCAGGAACTTCTTTGTCATTTCTAATAACAGAGGTTGAGGGTGGGGAAGCAGAGGATTATGCTACACTAATGCACTTTGTATTCTGCTGCCACAGAAATTCTGCTGTAATTTAGGTCTATCAACAAGATGAAAGAAACCAGGAAGATTTAGTTCTGAAGCAGAATAATGAGAACTGATGCCTGCTTCTAACTCCTTGTTGAATGCCTTCATAAAAGTCTTAACATGCATGTGCCTATAAATGAGGTGGTCTGAGTCTTAGTAAACACTTTAGTTAGCTACAAGTTGCCCGAATGAACTTGTCCTGCAAAGGAATGTTTTAGTGGTCTGCAATGTATGGACCAGAACTGGCCCAAATCCTTAGGACTGCAGACCAATCAATGTCTAGCTGCATCATTTGCATTACAGCTACTGTCAACATTTGGGTTCCCATTGTGGTTTGACTTTCCTTCTCTTCCACTGGTACCTGAGTTTGCTTGTCTACTTTTTTCTTCATCCGTGTCCCTCTGACAGGCTTGAGCACAAATCTGTCAAATACCAACTTGGAACAACAGTGCATTCAACAGTCTTAGCAGCTCATTGACTTGTCATTTTCCAAGCAGGCAAACTGCCACTGCTGAACAGTTTTACCAGAGGGTTTTTTAGTCTTTTTGCTTTGGGAACTTGATTCATGCAGCCTGAATTTCTTTCTTTTGGATTTTCGATCTGCTGACCCTTCACCCTGTGAATCCTTCCTGCATGAGTGTGCTTAGACTGTTGGATTAGCATTGGTATAAACATCCCCTGTGTTGCTTTTGTGTACCTCTGCTAGGGTTTTTTTGCCCAGGGATTAAAAGGTTAGTTTGATTAAGGCTCCAGTCACAGGTTGTGTAACTCTTTCAAAGACACCTCTGCTTGAATGCTTCCTTAGAAGAGAATGCCTGTTGTGTCACAGTATGTGTAGTGGAACTCGTGTAGCTGCTTTGAAGGAACTGAATTCCCCAAATACTGCAAGCTAGAAACAAATTAAAGGGTCTTGGTGTGTTAAGAACCCAGAACTTCTTACCCTTTTGTTGTGTGTCATTTTGGCTCTGCTTTTAATGTGCCTTGTTCATGGATCAGGTGGTTTTAAGGTCATACCTTGTCTGGTCTGCGTGGCCTCGCTGCACTGCCATAGTGAACAGCCGTTTGCAGGTGACTCTACAATGGCAGCTGCTTCTTCATTCCAGCTACTTCTGCAGACAGGGTGGAGCCTACTAACTACCACAAGCATAAGGGCAGAACAGGAAGAACAACACCTGAGGCTGTTTTCTGAGGGGCTGCTTACTGTGTTAAAAGCAGCTGGGAGTGCATGTCCCTCCCTTGCATGGCTCTTTTTTTTTCTCCCATATAAATGCTTGATGTGCTTGCTCAAAGAAGTTGAGATGACAAAAGGAAGAGCTGTAACTAAAAATTGTAGTTAATGTGGGTTTTTTTTTCTGTTTTCTTGGCTTTTTCTTGTTTTGATCAGCTTCTTGAAGAAGTGTCCTTCACTTTGCTGTCCTTCATGTGTCTTCTAAAAGTCTATGGAATTAAATCACAGAAGATAACTTTGCTGTGGTTAGCTAGTGTTCCAGCCCTTCAATTGTCAAAACTGTGGTGACAAAAATGTGGATGCAAGTAGCTGTTTATTTGGGCCTTTCATTTTTAGACTAGTTGGCCTAAATTTAGTACTCATAGAAGTGAAGAACTGATAGCACCAGCAGCAAGGCATGATACAGACAAGCCATTGAATAATTCCACGTGCTTCTGCCAACATGCTTGCTATTTTAATGCTGATTGCAAATGAGATACAAATTCATCTCAGGCCTAGACCTGTTAAATGAATAGTATTCACAGGAATGATTCTGACCTTTGTAGTTACAGGCTTTTTGCTTTAGTTTTATTTTGTTGTAAAGCACCTACAAAAATATTATTTAATATTCACTCAGTGGTTTAAGGTTTGACTTCTGCTGGGACTGAGAATATAATGGATAAGATGGGGTGGGGGCGTACAAATATTCGAGTGAGGAGGTTTCAGAAACCTAAAATAAGACTCAACAAGCTCGTTAACAAAGGACACGAGAAGCCTTGACAGTGTGTGCTGGACACATCAGCCCAGATGAATTGCTCATTACCACTTCAGAAACACAAACCTCGGGAAAATTGTATGGAAAAGCACAGCTGTGAACTGAAATTACCATTTCCAGCAAGCATTCACCATGAGGGCTAAAGCAATAGAGATCAAAAAATACCACTTAAGCATGTGAGACATTGGGATGTGACAGCAGGAAAACCAATTGCATTGCAGGAGAAATGAATGAGGCATTCCCTCTGGGTGTGGGGCTGGGAGGAGTGCCACAGAATAGATAGTGTGTCAGGATTTTCAGAAACACGGGTTTGTATTGGAGATGGGATCCTGTGTAACTGAGCACAACTGGGGTAGGTCCCGTTTGATTGAAAGTCATCAGTATACCAATGATAGCAAGTCTATTTGCTCGTGTTGCTATGGTGACAGGCTAATGTCATTGTGGCTAGCTGCCTCTGCCTAATCAGATAATTTAATTATTCTCACGCTACGGACATAATTGCCTTTTTGTTTCAAAATTTGGGGGTTTGCCACCATGGAATACAGGCAATTCAAAGATACTCTCTGAAGCATCTCTACTGAAGTAGAGAACCAGTTTTGTACTGCCATTTTCTGTTACTGTTCCTATTTTTGTATCTGTACTCAGGGCACCAGTGAGTAATATTCAGCTCCTTAATCCTCTGTCAGGGAAAGAACTTCGTGAAGGATTGTTGTTTCAGTGGGATGATTGCCAGCTGATTTTCTCCCAGTTTGCTCAGATTCTTCCTTGACGTGGAAGGATGAGAAAAGGCAAAGGCATTCCATTTACAAAGAAGTCCATTTCACAATGCCACTGAGCACTGAACCAGTTGCTGCCAATTTGAAGACATCCTGATTCTGCCAAGGACAGATTCTTAGTTTGATTTCTTTCAAAGACTCTAGTAGGTCCTTGCACTCCTTCATAGCAAAATGTCTGAGAAGTAGAAATATCAATTTCCAGAGGCATCTAATCCTGTACAAACAAGATCCTGAATTCCCCAACTTCTCATTATTATTTACTCTTCCTCTGTGAACAAATCTGTCTCAAAGGGAAAAGTCTCGCTGTGGACTCTTTATAGTTATCTTTTCACTACTTATCATAGAATCATACAATAGAATCGTAGAATGGTTTGAGTTGGAAGGGAAAGTCCAATGCTCCTGCTGAGGGCAGGGAGACCCTCCACTAGCCCACATTGTCAAAAGCCCCATCCAGCCTGGCCTTGAACACTGCCAAGGGATCCAGGGGCAGCCACAGCTTCACTGGGCAGCCTGAGCCAGGGCCTCACCACTCTCATAGAGAAAAATCTAACTTTTAGGTTAGCTCTAAAGCCATTACCCCTTATCCTATCACTCCATGCCCCTGTAAACAGTTCCTCTACAGCTTTTCTGTAGGCACCTTCAGGTACTGGAAGGCTGCTGTAAGGTCTCCTTGGAGCCTTCTTTCTCCACGCTGAACAAGCTCAACTGTCTCTCAGCCTGTCTGCATAGGTGTTCCAATTATAGATGGTGCTCCAGCCATCTATTGCCTTTGTGGCAAGAGTAGAGTAGAGGGGCAGATTCACCTCCCTTGACCTGCTGGTCACGCCTCTTTTGCTGCAGCCAAGGTCATGGTTGGCTTTCTGGACTGCAAGCATGCATTGCCAGATCACGTTGAGCTTTTCATCAACCAACACCCCCAAATCCTTCTCCCCCATTTATATTGGTTCACACAAAATCTAAGAGTTTTCTAATTATCTTGATTTAAAAAAAAAAAAAAAACTTTATAAAACCTAGTGATCAATCTAACGCTGCTTAAGACTGTTTGAGGAAGGGACATGCCAGCTTGTTCGTCCAGTATGAAGCATTTACAAGAAGTTCTATGCTTCTTAAATACACAAAGATCTGATCTACTTGCTGAAATGCTCAGTAGTGGGACAAAGGGGCAAACATCCGATAAATTGTGAGAGAAGGTACTGAACACTTGTTAGTTAAATCATCAAGATGACAGCAATTCTGAATGGTCATTTGAGCAAGTAGAGTTGTTTTTCTGTTCAAAAACTTGGTGTATCCCCAAATCAACAGTCTCTCTCTCATGTATCAACTGAGAGAAGACGCTTTCCTACATTGTCTTTAGGAAGTGGAGCATGGGAAATAATTAGAGGATGGTCTCTTGATTAATTCATAAAGGTTAAGTATGGTTGGTGGAAGTCTATACCTAGTGGGCTTAAGTTTAGTTTTGTTATATTTAGCCAAACCTGCTGCTTGTCCCTTAAGCTGTGTGTCTAGTAAGTGCAGTGCTTGAACCAAGCATTGAAAATTGTCTTCATTCTTGTTTCAAGTATTACATTAATGAGCAGTACTGGAAAACAATTTGTTTAATTAAGTATTGTAAATAACAAAAATAGCAATTAAGTACAAATAGCAAATACACCTTGATATCGAGGCATGTTCCCAGCAACAGACTAATGTAAGGCAATGTAAAGCTGCATTGTCTTTGCTCTGAAAGGCAGCTTGATGAGTGCCATACAGAAGAAGGATTATTTGCAGCCCTCTGGAATAGTGACTCTTATCAATATAGCCAGATCATGGGTAGAAGCTCTGTTAACTATAAGTTGCAGAGCATGCAACATAAAGGCATTCAAGTTTGGGAGAATTCCAGAATAAAGGTTATCTATGCATCTTAAATTTGACTGTGCTGAAGAAGTAGATGCAAGGTAATTTATATCATTTTACTTCCAACTTTAAAGGTGTAAGGACTTTCTCTCTCTCTCTGTTTTTTGGTTTGGGGGTTTTTTTTAGTGGTTTTGTCTACTTGGAATAAAACTTGACTAATTTCTGTTGGGAATAGAGTTAGACATTTTTGTCAAAGTCTATCCCAAAATGCCAACCTGGTATAGACAGATGGCACAGAATTTTTTTCCCTGAGTTTGTTAGCATGGTAAAATCGTAGCATGACTGAAATTGGGTATTTTTTAAGCAGAACATTAAGGCAGTATCATGGATAAGCTACATACTAGCTCTGCTTACAGTGGGTGTTGTGCATGGTGTTAATCATTGATCTAGAATAAAGTGATAGTGATTCTCTAGTGAGTGCCTTAATCTTACTGCCCCTGGATCTGGACCTGTGAATAAAGGTGAGGAGAATTAACTATTATGTTTGCTATGTTTCTCAGGTATGTTGGTGGATGTTCTTTAGGGCTTTTTTTTATTCCCACACACACACCCCCCTTTTTCCCAGGAAGACTGAGGGAAGACTAGAAGGAATGCAGTCTAGGCTATTGCTGTTGGTGAAATCATTACACTTTGCAGTGTTACTACCTCTCTCCACCTTAAAAGTAGCTTTCAATAAAACTCTTCTTCACCTTTCCCTATGAACTGCTGCTGTGTCTTGAGAGGATCTTGGATGCTTTCTTTCCTTCATGACTGTTCCCTAAAGGGAATAGTGCAGGGTCTGCTTTTCACCTCCCTACATTGAGCTCCCTGCCTGCTGATGAGGTGTAACTGACTGTGCAGCTGGATGAAACATTACCCTACATCACTGGCACAAGCAAGTCTAGTTTCCTGGGAAACAAGTGCCTTCATTAGTGCTAAGACTGTATTGTAGGCAACAAACTATTCTTACCCTTAGTGAGTAAGCATCCCCTATCACATAAAAATAGAGCCCTGCAATTTGGGAGAAAGTATTACACAATGAAATATTGAAATGATGGATAATCTGCAGTGTGAGACCTTTTAAATTCTGTATGAGTGAAGTAGATGCACGAAAAACACATTTGTAAAGGAGGAGAAAAAACCCCACATCTCTAGAATACTTGTAAGTATCGGTCTGAGGGGTAACAAATAATGTAACAGTCTGCAGTTTGCAGTTGTTCTGGGCCTGGGCCCTCCTGTTCTGGTTGAAAGGCATGTAACACTTTATGGATTCAAAGACACAGGTGTGTTTTTCATCTTCTGTTACAGATCTGGAGTCCTTACAAGCAGCCCGACTGCACGGGGGATCTGGATGGTAGAATTGAGGATGATTCTCGCTGCCTCTACACTCACGAAGAGTACATCAGTCTCGTCTTGAACAGCGGTAGCGGCTTGTCCCATGATTATGCCAACCAGTCAGTCCAGGAGGACCCACGTATGATGGCCTTTTTCGACTCCCTGGTGCGGAGGGAGATCGAGGGCTGGAGTTCTGACTCAGACAGCGACCTGAGTGAGAGCACAATCCTGCAGCTCCACGCGGGAGTAAGCGAGCGCTCTGCCTACAGCGAGTCGGAGTCCTCCACCTCTTTGCATCACTCACCACCACATGTGGCTGAAGAGGCTGATGAAAATGCCTATAACTTAAGGGCCTTAAGATCAACTGAATCCCCCTCAGCCAGAGAAGATGTGGCTTCCCGTCAGCAGAGGCTCTCTGCACTGAGAAAGTATCAGGATAAACGTCTCCTGGCCCTTTCCAATGAGTCTGACTCTGATGACAATACCTGTGAGGCAGAACTAGATACAGACCTTTTCCCACGGCCACGGTCCCCGAGTCCTGAGGAGAATGAATCCAGCAGTTCCAGCAGCAGCAGCAGCACAGAAGATGAGGAGGAACTGAATGAACGGCGCACGTCTATGAGGCAACGCAATGCGCTGAGGCGCCGACAGAAGGTGCAAAAGGAGGAAAGGACTTGCATTATCACAGAGAATGTGGCCCCCTACATAGGTGAGGACATCTATGATTACCCCCAGATCAAAGTAGATGACCTTTCTTCTTCCCCAGCTTCTTCGCCAGAAAGGAGTTCAGCCAGCAAAGAAGTTCTAAAAGAAAGGACATCTCCTTGTTCAGACAGTGAATCAGTGGAAAGAAAGATTTACAAAGCTTACAAGTGGCTTCATTATTCTTACATATCATATTCAGCTAGTAAAGATGGTGAATCCTCCAGAGGAGATGGGGAGAATGATGATGGGAAACCAGGAACTAGTGGAAGGCACAGTACAGCACACTCGCTAAATAAGGAAGATGCTAGGAACTTGATTTCAGTAGGTCCCCAAGGTTCCCCAGCTCTTCCTACTGAAAGCCACAGCAAAGAAACTTTAAAAGAATGTGGCTTGATAGAAAATTCTAGTAATGGTCAAGCTCATGAATGTGACAATCAGTGGCAGATGGAGGGTCAAGAAAACACATCTGAAGACAATAGCAGTGGAGGTATAGATCATTCTTTTGAGACTAAAACGCTCAATGGGAAAGGTAACTGCAAAGGGCTAAATAGTTGTACTGAAGAGCCTTGCGTTCAGACTGCAGGACTTGTGGAACAGAAAAATAGTCAGAACTGTCAACCAGCATCAAGCCATCACTCACTGGTTCCTCAGTTCTCCACTGTTGCCATCTGTAGCGTGCCGGGTCACTGCTCCAGAAACCAGACTGATGACAGTGAGGAGAGGAGCTTTGACACCTCCTGTGTTAACCACAATAACGGCCACTTGCATCTTCGCCCTTCGTGCTTCAACAACGGACAGAGTTTTGGAGAGCAGGAGACTGTGACGCAAGGGCTACAGGGGCACTCAAATGCTGATAATGGCAACCTGGTACAGGTGGGTGGGACCTTGCGCAAAGACTGCCGCCTGTCAGAAATGGACTCCAACAGCTACAGTGTGAGCACAAGAGAGGATGCTGCCGACCTGCACCCTGCGAGCAGCGAGAGCACTCAGTCTCTCGGAGGACTGAAAAGACACAGAGCAGAGTTGGAAGATGCTGATTCAGAGAGCTCATCCTTAGAAAAGAAGTTAAAAACATGATAAATGCAAATGTCTGTTGTAGTGTGCACTCTCTCTAAAAAAAAAAAAAAAAAAAGAAAAAAGAAAGTATTAAAGGCACATAGAGCTTGGGTCTGACACATTGCGTTTGGTTCTCCATTCCATTCTTTGGTGGGTCTGTTTTAGATTGCCAGTGGTTCATGCTGTATAAAAATCCAACTTGCTCCTTAATGAGACTGAGTCTAGTGTACCCGTACAAGGTTCTGTTTAAAGTAAATCCTTATTAAGATGGTTGACTGAATTATTCTTGTGTGAACATGTGTCATTTGTTCAGCCAGCCAACCAGGATGACTGCTTTAAGTGTTAATTGTTCTTCTAAGAAGGAATTTTTCCATACTGACACATTACAGGCTGAAGAATGGTTTAATTAGATCACGCCGGTGGTAGCTCAGGGTATGTTTCTTGTTGAGGAAAATGGGGAAGAAGCCTTTCTGGCCCCTTTATTCTTCAGAAACTAAGGCAATGCAACCGGTAGGGAGGATATTTTTGGAACTGATTGGTATCTATAGAGATAATACTTCATAAGGCACTTGCTTCTGATACAGTTCAGTGACACTATTTTATGCCAACAGAAAAGCTATAGGAAATGAGCCTCTTTTCAAATCAACTTTAGACTGTTCCCATGGTGACGTTGACTTTTGTGGCTCTTCCTTAAGAAAAGAATGGAATAGCATAGTGTCATCACTGGACTAAAATGTGATTGTTTGGCAAGAGGAAGGTACTACGCTGTAGGCCTCACTAACCAAGAGCTTTTAGAAATCAGGCACTGAGGCATGCCTTCCTGAGAGCTTAATGCATACACGTTCTTATTACTGCTCCTACTATGCCTCTGAGTGCTGGGATGTATCTTGACTGTGCCTTTCCCTTCCCCCATGTCCTTACTTTTGGGAGGCAGCAGGTCAAAGAGAAAATAGCTGAAGGATGGACAGTGTAACTGTTGCATGTTAACAGCAAGAACTGGCAAAATCTGAAAACCAGTTTTTTAGCTGAAAGCTCAAAACAGATTGGAGATCAGGGCTGGTTCTCCACCACTGTGCTGCAGATACCACTGTGCATCTGCTGATACTGCAGATGGGTGGATGGATTCAGCAGAGCTGTGTGTGTTAGGGAGAGCCTCAGAGAAACATCCCCACACGTGAGGACCTGGGACTCCAGATCTGGCAGTCGGAACTTGAACAAGAGCAATGTCTGGCTGCCAGCTGCCATGAACCATGCAGGTAGATGGAGTCCTCTCTTGCTTGGGCTCTGTTTTTAACAGAGTATCTAGTGAGTCCTCCCAGTTCTGATGTGCTGGAATTGGCAGAATTGCATTTGCTTCCCTAGCAACAAGGTAAGAGGTGTCAGGGAAAAGAAACCAGCTATAAAGGACATGAAAGGGATATGTTTGTGCCTTGCAGTGCTGACAACAGAAAAAGAGGTGCCTTTTGACCCCAGTAATTGTCACAGGTTTACAGGCCTGGTGCTGAGGAAGGGCGAGATTACTTCATGGAATAGTTTTTTTACTCTGCTGTGGGTAGCAGTGTGCTGCTGCAGAGCATTTTGTGTGTGCAGCCACCTGGCACTGGGGGGAAGAAGCAAGGTGCCCTTTTAAACATGGTGAGAGCAAAGGAGCGCTTCAGAAGGGATGCCTGGAGGGACACGTATGGGAAGGAGAGTGAAGACACCAGTGGAAACATTTTCTTACAAATACCCAGTGCCATAGGCTGTTTGCCTGCCCCTTACCAGCCTTGCTAAGTGAGAACTCGGGAGCAAGATACGGTGTAGTTGTTAAGCAACGTGTAAGACAGCTAAAAGGAAGAAGGATGTTTTCAAACATGAAAGTGGTACATTGTTACCTTGCTGAAAAAAACCTGGTTTGTACTGATTATGTTTGAGATCACTGCCATCAAGATCGCCGTTCTCCGTGGTTGCATAAACACCATACTGTAAATGCTGGGGTTTAGCCAAAATCTCAAGGTTTCTGAGTCAAATCTACTTTTTACTTTTTCTTTTAACGTTCTCTACGTTGGAAATGCTTTATTAGTTGTCACTTCTGCCCTGCTCCCAAGAACACCCAGATTGCTGGTGAATGAGCATCTCCGCTCCTCTTTGACATGGTCATTTTATTTCGGTGTCTTCTCAAATGCCTTGTAGTCTCATTTTCTGCTTCTTTTGTTTGCTTTCAAAAGCAGAAGGAAAGCTCCTGGGTTTGGTGTTGACCTCTTCCCCAGGCTCTGGGCAGATGGGTTTGCTGTGGTTTCCCAAAGAGCCTCCCATGCTGGCTGTGTGCTTGTTATTTCTAGTTTCTGTCAAGCAGGAGGAGGAAGGTGGGCTGCGATCTTAACCTTTTGTTCACAGGAAGCTTCCCTGCACACAAAAACTGTAGCTTCCTAAGCAGTGGGTTCACCTCACACAAATAAATGTTATCAGCACCAGGCAGCTGCATTATCTGGAAAGGACAAAAAAGAAAGGCAAGGGAGCAGCAGCAGGCTTGCTGCAGGTAGTCAGCAATGAACAGAGCTGCTCTTTGGAATTTGCTTTGTCACCCATCCCGTTCCTCTGCTCGCTCGCCTCTACGGTGGGTTGTGAACTCTGTCATGGGCCAGTGGGTTTCTGGGCTGCTAGATCTGAGCCCTGCTGTATGTTTGTGAGTGTCAGTCCCCATTTTGGGGGCAAAATGAGTAAACGTCAGAAAAAAAATCTTACAAGCTCAGCTGCAGAGATTTTGGGTTCTCTAATAATCTGTGCTGTGAACCTAGAGACAAAAAGGTTGGATAAATACTGAACTACCCTGCAAGTCACCCACTGTTTGCTTACAGTGCAGTGTGTCGTGGCAGGACCTTGGCTAGGCAGGTTGTACAGTTCATCTCCAGACAGTCTCATCAGTGGGAAAGGAAAACTCCCTTTTGTCTCTTGAGTGGAGAGACATTGATCTTTTAAAAAGATCTTTATTTTTCTCCCAGCTCATGAGGTCTGTGTTTGCTTATTCCAGTTTTCTCTGTTACAAGCTTTAATGTCAAACCACCCTGCTCTTGGGAGAGTCAGAGCTGGCTCTTCCCCCCCCAAGCAGGCAAGCACAAGGCATTTCTCAGCTGGGGGTTAACTACTTCCGCAGATGCCAGGAGGATCTACCAGCTGAAGTTCTCCTGGGGCTTTTCCAGTTCTCAGATGATCCTCTTCCCAAAGCCAGCAAGTCCTCTCCAAGGTGAGCAGCTCAGTGGTGGACAAGAGCAAGACATTGTTACTCACTGAGTTTAAATGTTCTGTGCTGGTGAATTTTCATCCCATTGCACAGGCAGTGCTACGGGGGGAGAGGCCCCCTTTACATCTGATGCTTTCTCTCATTTCCACCCCCTTGGATTCTCCCAGTGTTTTTGCCAAGCCTGGGAAGCTCAGAGCAGGTGCTGCAGGGTTCCCAAGAGCAGTGTGAGCAGCAGCAACAGCTGCTTTACGGGGTGTGTGTGCACACAGGTGTCCAGGAGTTCCTGGATAAGCTAATTCTCACGCACATAACTCACAAGGTGCATCAGCGTGCTGATCAGTTGTGTCAGGGTGCACTAATTAGCCCAGCTAATAACTAATGCGAACGAGAACTCTGTTTCAAACACCTACTTTGGGGGGGGGGGGGGGGGGGGGGGGAGAAAAAAGCCCACACCTGATGGACACACCCCACCCCTGGTCAGGGCTGGTGCTAGGTGTGCCACTGTCGTCTTCGGTGGGTTGTGCACCCCAAACCAGTGGGGCGTTTGCGGTGCCATAGGAAATGAGTGACCTGAATGTGATGTTTGTTCTCTGCCTGATTCAATTCGAGGACTCAAACATGGGGCTCCTGCCTTTTGCTTGGTGTCCTAAGCACCAGCCAATTGCATCATTCAGGCTTGGGCTTTGTTCTTCTTCACTCTGAAATGCAAAGGGGTGAGGAAATGGAAGCAGTGTCACAAACCCTTGGGCCCACCTCTGTTGGTTTATAGTCAGCAGGGAAAATGCTAGAGGATTCTTTCTCCCTTCGCCACCTCATGTGGTTGCTGGTCCAGAGAGCAAGAGGGAGGTGGTGACCCAGCCTTGTATGCATCCCGTTTGCCTTGAACGCTGGAGAACGTTCCTTTCCCAATTGGACAGAGAATGAGTACTGCTTTGCGTTATTTTCCTATGGACATGTAATACGAGCCCTCAAAATGAGCGCCCAAGCCAGCGAGCTGTTCATCCTGGGATGTGCCTGGCAGGATCAGCTTCTCTGTCTCAGGAATATTTTTCTGTTCAGCTCCAGCCTCAGGTATCGGCCAACACTACACAGCGCTGGAGCTGCTGCACAGGTGCAGCTTGGCCTTCCTGCTGCTTTTACAGCTGACCAGAGTTGCCCCTTTGCTGAAGCTGCCCTTCGCACGCTGCCTTTTTGGAAGCAGGAGGTGGGAATGGGTAACAATATTTTGTATGTTCCTACCAATAAGCAAAAAACCTGCCTGAATTTGAACTTTGGATAGGGGACCAGATCCTTCCCAGCCAGGGGATGCCTCTGGCTCTATGCATAGCCTTTCTGTGATCAGATGCTACAGCAGTTGCTCGTTCCAAGGTATTATCTATCCCTGGGACCACGTTACTACAAGAAGGTGGTCTGCAGCATTTTACTTCACAAAGCACGGCTGCTTATAGCAGCATTAACAGTTGAAATGACCAGCCCCTAGGGACTTAGAAGGTTTGCATTTTGGTCGCTTCAGTATGTCAACAAGAGTGACTTCTCACACCTGAGCTTGGAGCTGAGAAGCCACATCCATTCCCCACACAGCAGCAGGTCTTGTGCCCTGTCAGGATCGCTGCTCCTATTGGCATCCTCCAGGCACCATACAGAGGGTTGTTGGGAGCCAGGCTCTCCCTGATTCTGACCGTCTGATCCTGTTTCTTTTGTTATGCAGCCACCTGGTTTAGCCTGGGACTTGCTGGAGGGGGATCCCTGGAGGAAAGCATTTAATTTTTAGTTGATGTTTGCCTTTGTACCTTGGAAGGAAGCTTTGGGGCTTCATTTCAGGGTGATCTTCTTGCAGCCTGTTATAATGAGGAAAGAAAACTAACGTGTCCTTGCAGGAGGAACAGCGAACTCCAAGGTGAGAGCCTCCTCTAACTCACTCCTGCCCTTCCTGAGGTTTCTATGTCTCCTTGAGGAGCCTGGTACGTTCTATTTTCCCTCTAGGATCTAGAGAGATTTGCAGTGCCAGGTGCCTCAAAAGCAAGAACGAAACTGTCCCCAGTTCAGGAGGTTGCAGTGCTCTTTGCTTCAGCAACATCTCCAGTACTGTACAACCAGGCCAGACATTTCCTGGCTTGGATTGCAACGTTCCAAAGCATGAGCAAAGTCTGCTTCCCACCCACCTAAACTTCAGAGGAAGAGAAAGGAAAGCTGATCTTGGCTTTAAGAGGCTTGGAATGAAAGGAAGTATGTGCTTCAAGCTGTTTACAAGCCCCCTCTAACCTCTGGCTGTCCCCAGGCCTTGCCTTTCGCGCAGGCCGGCTGTGCGGTGCGATGCGCTTACCTGCACGCAGGGGTGACAGCCCCAGCAGCCCCGTGTTTCCTTTGAACACAGCGTGAGAACAGAGGATCGATTCGGCGTGTCCTCTGGGGCAGATCGCTGGTCTTTCTGCACAGAGGCTTTTTTTAGCTCGTACATGCTTCTGCTGATGGGGAAGGCTTATTTTTAAGCTGGGAAAGTCTGCAGCGATGTTTTGAATTCCTAAATGGCTGACCAACTAGGATAATCTGTCTGAGCAACACTGGATGCTATTTACAGCCTTAGATGGAGATTATTTTTTACTTCTACGTACTTTTAAAGTCAAAACTTTTGTGGTTTGTCACCCAACACAGGGGTTCTTCACCTTTCTTCTCTGGTGTGTTTGGCCAGGACGCTTGGATTTTCTCATTCCCTCCACTAAAGCTGTAGAGATAAAAGATACAGACCTGCTGTGGCCCAGCTTCCCAGCAGGTGATGAACATGTTGGGACAGTCCATCACCTTGCTAGAGACACACAACCTGCAGCTGACAGCAAGAGTGATGGCTCGGGAATCACTTTGCTGTGGTCTTCAGATGAAAATCAGCACAAAATTCGGAAGGCTTCGGCCTGCGTGACACGTCTGCTGCTGCCAGGCCTGAAAACCCTGTGATGTTTGTATGGTTTTAGTCTGTAGTTCCCAAAGTCAGTGTTTGCTTCCAGCCCAAGGGCAAGTCTACTTTAGTCTTACTCTTGCCAAGTGAACATTGTTAGAAATGGGGAAATGTGGGCAAGTAATGAGGGAAACAAAGGTCTTAAGGAGAAGAAAAAAAATGCATAAATAAAGAACAAGAAGGCATGTCTAATTAAATCCAGGTCAGAGGGAACCTGTTGTTTGCCCAGGATTAGCTGAAAGAGCTAAATTAACTAAAAGTCTGCTGTACCAGGGTGGGTAGGATCCCAGGGTGTGATGCCCCTGCTCCAGGAAAGCTGTCAAGCAGCTGCTGCTCTTGCTGGGTATCTCCAAACCCCCAGGAGCGGATAATTTGCACTCACTCATGAGTTTTCAACTAGCCACACAGAGAGGTCTCTGAACCACTTATATAGTGTGTGGGGGCGGCGGGTACGTGTGTGTTAATAACAGAACCTGGGAGTTTAGGGCAGCTCTAGGGGATTGGAAAGCAGCTGTGGAAATGGAATGACCTAATTCATTCCTGACAGAATGATGGAAGGTTTGACATGGGACAAGAGCTAGAAAAGAAGGAAGAAAATAACGTTGTGGGTAATTAATAGTGCAAACTGGTAGGGGATGGCATAGAAAATAGACTCTGTTGAGCTAAATGTATGTTATGAGACTTTAGCTGATAAGTTTAGGCATGCCCCACCACACGTAGATCCCACAAAATATGGGTGGCCCCTCCAGGCATCACCTTCCTGGCCAGGCTGAGTTTCAGGTCACTGCCAGGGTGTGGGGCTGGGAGCAGGGTGGAAGGACTGTCTGGCATTAAGCGCTAAACCGTGGGTCACATCCTTGCTGAGGCCCCCTGGGACCGTGCCTAGTTTGGCCCCAGTGGGATGCACACATGAGTGCTGAGGGACTTGCCAGATGTTATTTCTGAGCTGATCTCCATCATCTTTGAAAGGTCATGGAGAACAGGAGAGGTGCCTGAGGACTGGAGGAAGGTTAATGTTACTCCAGTCTTCGAAAAGGGCAAGAAAGAGGACCAAGGAAACTACAGGACAGTCAGCCCCACCTCCATCCCTGGAAAGGCGATGGAACGGCTCATTCTGGACGTCATCTCTAAGCATGCCAGGAAAAAGGTTAGTGGGAGCTGTCAACGTGGACTCACGGAAGGGAAATCACACCTGACCAATCTGATAGCCTGCTATGATGGCATGACTGGCTGGGTGGATGAGGGGAGAGCAGTGGATGTTGTCCTTCCTCACTTCAGCTATCTGAGTTTATTAGGGAAAAAAAAAAAAAGGGGGTGTCTTGCCCCTGTACACGTGTGGCAGTGTTTGTGTCAGTCACAGAAAGCGGGGGTGTTAAAATAACCCTATCATCCCAGCAGCCTCCTTCAGCTGCTGCCTGCCTCCTGTAGTAATGGCCCACACTATCCCATGGAGCTGGGGGAGGCATGGACACCACCCCATAGCTCTTCCTTCCCCTCTCCTGTGAGACAGGCTGGCAGCGCATCACGCGGGAGGCACAATGCTGCGCTGCCGCGTGCGCTGAGCCAGGCTGCGCGCTCAGGGCCCAGAGCCAGAAAAGAAAGGTACATCTGAGGACACGGGGAGCACAGAGTAGGGTTTGATGTCGCTGGGCTGGAACAGGCTGCACCTTGTTGTAGGAGGAGCTGGGCCACATCCCCTCCTTTGAAGATCTGTGGTGTAACCCCTCCTGTTCCGTGATTCCGTGGGGGAACTGAATCCATGCGGGAACTGAACATGGCACAGGCTTCAGCCCTTCAGGGAGCAGTCAAAACACAGGGAAAAGTGTTTTGTGTATTCAGCTGAGGCAGGTTGTTTTCATTTGCCTGTATGTGTTTCTGTTCTCTGAAAAGGTATCACTATACGTTTGTGCACACACGTGCTGCTCTGTTTAAAGGCAGTTGCTGTGGCAGCATCAGTTAAACTCCAAAGCCACTGCCTGCAAAGGGGGACAAAAGCAAAGCTCCCCTCACACCCCAACCAGGAGTGCATCGAAAAGCCTTACCGCTGGACTCACAGACTGCCTGGCAAGGTGCAGGAACCCCTGTCTGTTACATCCAAGGTGTGGTTAAAAGATGCTATTTTGATGCCTTTGGCCTGTCAGAGATTCAGTAGCCAGTTTGGACAGCGCAGCAGTGACTCCTGAGGCAGCAGAGATGGGAGCAGCCTCTCAGCAGGTTGGATGAACCCTGAGGTGGCCCTGGCTGCTGGGAGCAGGTTATGAGAGTGCTACACCTCACTTCAGCCCACTTTGGGGAGTAAGGGCTGCCTGCCTCACCATGCCGATGGGCCACAGGGATCTATCTCCCCTTAGTGAAGCGGTGCAGAGAGGTGCAGGCAGCATGGGGCTGGGACTGAGCCAGTGGAGTAACAGGGGACATAAAGAATGGATCTCTTGTCATGGCTGGAGTAAGCATGGGAAGGGGAAATAGACTTGAGGGACTTAGATATGAGAAGGAAACAGCCAGGAAAGTGGGAATTTGTGTGCTTGAGGGTTATAAACCAGGAGGCTCAATGTTGCCTTTTCAAACGTCTTTTAGGATAACTAAATGGAACGAGACTCCATGCAGTTTCAACAGTTGATGCATTTAATTGCCCTGGCAATCACCTTGGCAAACGTCAAACCTGGGGGTTCGCTCAAAGAGGAGCCTGCCCGCAGCGCAGCGGCGGGGTGGCTGCGTGATGCTGACTCTGCTGCCGCCGCACCAGAGACGCCGGCAGTACAGACGTTTGTCCCTGTAAATCCTGCGTTAGACAGTCTGCTTCCCTGCTGGAAGTTAATGGTGCAACACACAATGCTCTGCAGACGTGGACCTGCACCTGCCTGATGTACTGGAGAGGCAAGCAGAGAGCACTCCTCCTCAAAAAGCATTTCAAATGTCATTTCAGGAAACGAGGCCGCGTGCGTCCGTCAGAAGCCACGTTAAGCCCAGACTTGCCGTTCCTAAAGTACTGCGGGTGGCTGGCCCCATCGCCTGCTCTTTAGATCAGTGGGAAAGCTGTGTTTGCCTTACACACAAAGACAAAAGCCCCTTTCAGGCCTTTTTTTGTTTGGGGTTTTTTTTTTTTTACTAAGGTGGGTTGTGGTTCTCCTCTTTTTCTTTCAGCTGTTCCCCCAACCCTTGTGCCACTCAGCCCGTGCTCTGCAGAGTGGTCAGCTGGAGCCAGCCATGCTGGCAACAGGAGTTTTCGCTGGTGCTAAATGATGAACGGGTGAGGAGATAAGAAAGGGCCCAGTAATAGTGCAAATTTCATTGTAAAATCATTAAATCCTGTCTCTGAGGGGCTGCTCAGGGCACTGCACCAAGACCACGCCATTTCTTGTTAGTCCAATCTTTTCAAATCTGTGAACACAGACAGCTCTCCAGAGGATAACCCGTGGGTGCAGCCGGTTCTGTACACCAACTGGCTGAGGGGGGACGGGATGTAGAGATACCCTGACTGCAGAGGCTGGTTGTGCCACGCTTCCACAGTAGTGTTCAAACTCTCTGAGAAGCAGTAATTCACTAAATAAACATGGTGATGCTTCCTAGGTTTGTTACACGCTCCATTATCGGTTCACCTCTAAAAACGTAGCAGCCTGAGGATTTTTCTCCAAACACTTGTAATTTGCTTGAGGTGGTACTTGACTGCGGCCAACAAACCGCACTGATTTAAGTTCCCTTCTCGTAACAAGTAGGATGGGGAACTGATTTAATCAGCCAGAGAATTCATCGTTGCATAAACACAGGAAGAGGCCGAATTAGCGTTAGTGAGATCTATAAATGTTCCTGGAGAAATTTTATTACTTTAACTCAAAGAGCTGACTCTCGGGCTTCACTTTGTCTTCTTTGCTCCGTAACGTTTCCCAGTGGAGCGCTGTGTGATGAGTATCTCAGTTGTTCTCCTTTTCTTAAATAAATCTAATTTTTTTTTTTCTGTGCAGGAAATGGAATCAAATTATAGGTATTGCTCATTCATCCTTTTATAACTCATGGAATATTAACAAGACAATGTCCTGCTGGTGAAGACAGCAGTGTTCTTTGCCCTGGTCCTGTGTAGATGAGAGCATCTCATCAAATTACTCAGCTTCCTAAAGAAATCATCTTTAGACCATGATGACGATAATTACCTGCTCCTCACCTTGTTCAGTCCAGGTTGTTCCTCACCAAGGAAAATCACAGTGGTGGAGAAGCGATGCTGGACGGGAGGGTATGGCTGGTGCTGAGCAAGAGGATGTGATCGAGGCAGTGAGCTAGGATAACCCATCAAAGTAAGGACTTGGTAGTCCCATATGAATCTTGGATTCTTCCATAGCGGATTGGCCTTAACGTATGTGTTCTCCATTCACCTTCAAGCTGTCAGCTCCACCAGATGGGAAACATCTGCTCCCACACAGCTCATCTGCCATCTGTGTCTTCCTC
The DNA here is from genome assembly GCF_964237585.1 of Gallinula chloropus. Taxonomy (NCBI): domain Eukaryota; kingdom Metazoa; phylum Chordata; class Aves; order Gruiformes; family Rallidae; genus Gallinula; species Gallinula chloropus. The sequence continues at coordinate 16,451,542 of NC_140088.1, read as the reverse complement.
CACTGTCAGAGATCCCACTTGCTGCCAAACTGTGGTGGCCTTGGTCCCAGCAGAGGAGCTGACCCTGCTGGAGGAGGATGATGAGAAGCCCAACTATGAGCATCCCACAGGAGAGAAGGACTTCTGTCCATTCATCCCTCCTTCCCTGGCCAGCCTCTCCCAGTGTTTAGTAACTCCCTGGCTCTGGGGGCAGATGGCACCCCCAGAACAGCAGGGAGCTGTATCACAGTGGATCTTGGACCACTGTGGTTGCAGGTAGCTGGGGAGGATGGCTCCTGGCTTTCTCCATCACAGGGGCCTGGCTGGGGCCTGCTGAGAGGCAGCTGCTTGTGCCAGTTAAAGGAGGGAGATGCGGACCAGCAGTGTGGCAGATGATTGTTGGCAGGGTGGGTAGATCCAGCGTGTGCCACACCAGCCCAGACACAATGCTGGGTGAATGGTGTCGGTCCTCTCCTTCCCTTGGGCAGGGGGCAGGGAATGGAGGCTGTTGTCCCCTGACAACTGCATCGGCATTTGGGCAAGTGCTGCCCCATGTGTAGGCAGAACCTTTCACCCCAAGCACTCTGCAGCCCGCACCTCACGGCACGACCCATCACAGCTAACTGAGGGGCACAGGGGGGAGCACAGAGGCTCTCTTGGGAAATAAAACATCACTGGCCAAGGGTTGAACCTGGAGATTTTAAAAGTGGTTTTGATGTGAGGCAAGGTAGGGGTGGCCCTCAGCTCATGGACATGGACCATGAACACAGAACATAGGGACAGTCCAAGCCCCTGTCCTCACCTGTCTGATGCAGGTGCAGTCAAGAATAGAGATCCAAAACCCACCAGATCTCTGCCTTCATTCCCTGTGAAAAGCTGCTGGCAGGTCTGTAAAGCGCACACACAGGACTAGGGCTGCCCAACCTATCTGTGGGGCCAGTGCCCTCGGCTACACAGTCCAAGCCCAGCTCCACACAGGGCCAGGCAGGGCACGCTCCCAGCAGAAGAGCAGGGGCCTTTTCTTTTGTAGCCCTCAACCACAGGGAAATCACCCAGTCTGACCCCAGCTCTCTGTTTATTTCAAGGTTTATAGCTTCAGAAAGATTCTTATCTGATGATCTAGACCTACTTACACCCCACTGTGGTGTAGTAAAATTCCACCAGTGCTAAGCAATATTTCAAACAGGGAGCAAACTCTGTGTCTGAGTTCAGCATCCCTTCGCTGTGGTGTGAGCAGATCTCTCAAAACCTCACTCAAATATTTATCTTTTGCATCATGTCCAAAAACTTACATGATCTGGACTTTTTTGGACTAGAGAAGTGTGAAAGCCACTGCCCATTTCCCTAACTGCCTTCTCTACACGGGCCTAAGCCTTTAACCCATGTCCCTGTCAGCGGTAGAAAGGCTTGGTGGTGGTGGTGGTGATGGCAATGTGCTGAGGGTTTGAGAGTCAGAACATGCAGCAGGGAAACCAGTTACAGGTGGCTCTATACATCTGCTAAGAAAAGGAAGGAAATGTGGCTCTGGGGCTTCCAGGAGCCAGCTCCTATGGTTGTTTCCCATCTCAGCCTGGCTACGCAGGTACTTTGGTGCCTTACCCCAGCCTTGGCTTGACAAAATGCTGCAGTACTGGGATAAGGAGGGTCTTCTTTCTGTGGGAGGGGGGCAAAGAATGAAAAGTCTGGGGCTGGTAACCTTGGAAGAAGATTGAACATAACATAGGTCATGGTAGCTCGAGCTTCAGCGTTTACGAGGTACAAGAAACCTTGTGAAAGGCCAAGACTTGAGATACGTGACAGTCTCACGTCTGCCTGACCACACAGCTCTCCACTTCCCTCTGAGCCACCTTGCTGGGGCTGCTGCTGGACAAGGTAGAGCTCAGGCTTCAATCAGTGTGGCAATTCCCTTGTCCCTTCTGCTAACTGCTTCCCACAACCTTCCCTCCTCCTCGCCTGTCAGCCTTATCAAAGAGGACAGGTTGGAATGGCTGCAAGGGCAGAGCTGCTGGTCCCCAGCTGGTCCCCCCCCACCTCTGCCATCATGGCTCCTCTGGCGAACCGATGTGAATTTCAGAACTCAGGCTGCTTCCAAGCTAAAGGAAAAGTGTCTTTCTCCACAACCAGCTCTGATATCTTTCTTTATCAGCAATTTCAAGTTCACCAGGTAACAAAAAAACCCCAAACAACCCGAAACCACGCCTGAACTGCAGCCCTGTTTCATACAGTCTGATACAGGGGCGAGTCCCCGGGCCAGACCCGCAGCTGGAGGAGGGGCAGCGCGTGTCCCTGCGGGGTGGGTGCGTGGCTGCGGCTCCCACAGCCTCCCCTGAGGGCAGGCAGCCGTGTCCCTGCGTGCTGCCCTGCCTGTGGGCGAGCTGCCAGACAGTTCCTCAGTCTCCCCCTGTGGAAAGGCAGCAAGGAAACCACAGGGGCTTTCTGTGAACCCTTTTTCCCTATCTGACATTGCCCCCTAATAGGATTTAGCCGGTCGGTACTGGCTAGTGCCTATGGGGTGAGAGCGCTTTTAAATGGGTGTTGAAAACCCTTTTGTGGAGAATTTCCAGCCTGCTTATTGCTCCAGGTGGAAGAAGGCTGGAAGAAAGCCACATGCGTGCAACAGTCTAGACATGTTTGATTTCTTTTTGGAATTAAAGAACAGAAGTCCCATAATGCGCTTTTCTCTTCCCCCCCCCCAACATTCGTACAAGTAGCCAATATAAACAATTCTCTCACTGCCCTGAAATTTGGAGCTGCTCACAGGATGAAGTGGTGACCTACTGAACCTCTGGGAAGAGTAATATTAGCCTCTGTCTGGTCTGCTGCCTTCTTGGCTTGGGCCTGGCGACTGCAGCCCGGCTGCCCCGAGGGCCCGCGCAGGCACTCCGGTGGGGCGTGTCTCCGGGGTGTTTGTGGGGCTGCTGCTCCCAAAAAAGGAGAGGAGATGCACAGTGAGATGGCTGAGCTCAAGGTCCCTGCTGCATTTAGGCATCTAACCAAATAGCTCCTTCTCAGGTGCAGCAGGTTCCCCATCTCTGCTTCAGTCCACCTGGGGATGGCCCGACTGCACTAACCCTGGGGTCTGCCACTGGCATGAGTTCCCATGGAAGCGCTGAATGCAGAGAACTTCTTTCCATCACACCCAAGAACTGCTGCTCAGGGTGAATTTCCCAGTGCCTACAGACGGGTGTTCGTGACAGCAAGCCTCCAGGTTGACTCACAGGCGGATGACTGCGACTTAAACAGAGGTCACTTCTAAGGTCACCAGTGCCCTTGCTGCAGACTGGCTTTCCTGCAGGAGTGTTGGAGTTTCTTGTCACAAAATGAAATGCTAAGATAAGTGTTAAGGAGGCCAGGTAAGTAAAACATTTGCTTTCAAGTCAGGATGGGGGCTGACGGTTCCTCTCGTGTCGGTGGTGCTGCTCCTTCAGGCTGCCCTAAGCCCTAAGCCTTCCTGCCGCCCTGTCATTGCCTGGAGTACATCTGCCGTCACTTCTCCAGCTTGTTTCATGCAACTGGATTTTTCTTTGGTGGGTTTTCTGTACCTTCAACTTTGGTTCTGCTGGCACACTTCACCATGGTTGGAATTGCATTGAAGAGGGAGCCAATAAAGAACAGCATGGAGCAGCCGCCCATATATATCCTTCTTGGCTCCGAGTGCAGTGGAGATGACAGCTATTCAGGTTGGACTCCTGAGCATGGAAATGGCTCAAAAAGGGGCAAAAACACATCAAGTGAAAGGATCTTATCTGGAATCGGCCTCCCTGAGAGCACAGGGAGGAAAGCTGGATGTCAATAGGTTTGTGAGGCTGTATAAGCCACCCTGTGCAATCAGGAGACTTATTTTCAATGAGCGATTGCAACAACCAAGAATGGGGTGTCCATATCTTCCCTAAAGTGGTAGGATGAGTGTGGTGGATGCAAGAAACTCCTAAATGGAGTGAAGGGTTTGTTGCTTTTCAGCTAAGGTCTTGTCCTTGCCTCTTAGGACTTCAAGATAAAGAACAGGCCTCGGGATCTAATCAGGACTCTGGGAAGCAGCCAGGCTGATAACGTATTTCAAGGCTTTCAAGTCCTCCAGATTTGTTGTGGTGTAATCCCTGGGCAGTTAATTTTACTTCCCGATGCCCTTTTGCAGGCTCAGCCACAGGCTCTGTTCTTCCTCACACCCCACCTCAGGCGGACGTGATGCTGGTGGGTAACCTTGCAGAGGTGCTGTGTTCCACCACAAGTGCCTGGGTCCATTGACTCCCCAGTGCTCTGTAGACTCAGGAAGGCAACTCAGGGTCCCCTGGCCTGAAGGTGGAACCCTGAGCAGTTGCTACTGTTATCATGGCTGAAAATTCCATGGGTATCTCTCACCAAGCTTCATTTCCTGCCTTGGTCTGGCAAAACTCCCTGTTTCCATGGTGATGATTTAAATAGTTTTCATTCAAGAACAATATCATGGATCCTTCTCTGTTGTTGGTTTAATTAAAAATAACCTACTCTTCTCCTGGCGTCGGTCTTGGCTGAAGCTCTTGGACGTGGACATTAGCCTCTGGCCTCTACGATCTGCCCTCACTCCCACCCAGACACAACCCACATTCCTCCTCACCACTTGGTGTAAGCCCCAAGTTCTGTCCTTGGCTCTTCCTAGCCTGTCCTTCTGAGAAACCTCACACAGCTCTCTGGAAGGAAGACACAGAGAAGAGGAAAGGATGAGCCGCCTGATCTCTCACAGGACATCAACGTCCATCAAGCTGAGGAAGAGGAGCCTGATGCTCTTTGCATCTCAGCCCTTGAGCTCTCCTTTCCATGAGCGGGAAGGCTTGTGAGAAATAGGAAGCCTCATGAGAACAGCGTGGCCCATGATGAAACAGCCTCTAGTGCATCACTCATCACTGCGGCCTGGATGTTCAACTGAGCTGCCAAGAGGGAGCCTTTCCCATCCTCTCAGGTCCTTGGTTTCCAAACCAGATATTTTTTCAATGAATGGAGCAAGGACTTCTATCCTGAAAACTGGAAACAAACAAAAAAGGAATCAATCAGAAGGCTGCACATCTAAACAGCATTATTTGGTGTATTTTAAAGTGTCTGTTTTGTAGCACAGAAGTCTGAACAGGCAGCCTGGTCTCTGTACAATGGGGACCATTCGGTGTTCCTTAAGACACTTATTTCTTACTTTGCATAGAGAGAGAGAGACAGAGCATCTGGTTCCTCTGGTGCCTTTCAAATGCCAATGCTTCTTTGGTTAATACGTTAACATTCCAATTTTCCTCACACGTAGTAAAAAAAAAAATGCTTTGGGGTTCTTCTAGACAGAAGCACATTGGCTTGGCTGCTCTCCAGGCAGCAGTAGCAGGCATGCTCAGAGCCCAGAGTTCAACCATCAGCGAGGGGAGCGGAGTTTGGGGAAACTCAATTCCCATCTAGGAAAAGAACTCCTGATTCGCTGCTGAAATTTTTGGACTCACTGCATCAACTGCAGCCAGTACTGGCTTGGGCTGGGAGAGGGACAACAATCCAGCTACAGAGGAAAGTATAGAATATGACTTCCCAAATGCTTTTTTTGCTCAGGTGCAGAAAAGAGCATCCTGAGAATGCCGGGCTCCCGGCTACTCCAGGAGGGCAGGTGCCAGGTACGTCTCCTTCTGCAGCACCCAGGCTCAGAAAGCTTTGAAAGCAGCTGCAGCACCTTCTGGCTAAAACCCAGAGGGTGGGAAAGCTCCGTGTTCTGCTGCCAGAGGGCTGGAATGTGAGCATGGCGAAGGTTGCTTCTCGTGAGCCCCTTATCTGAGAGGCTGGCCATGAAACTGAAGAAGTTCATGTGACACGAGGAGAATTTCTCCCTTATCTAAAGGAAGCCGGGGATGTGCAAGTCAGAGGTATAGCACGCAGGATGACTTATGAGGAGGAAATGATGTAAAGGGGCCAGAGAGTTTGGAAACCTGCCTGCTTGTTTGAGTGTGTCCTATTTTGTGCTTTGGAGGGTTGTATTGACATCAATACGACGTCAGCTTTAGAAATGTTTGACTGGAATCTTGAGTCTGCTGACTGTAGGACGAAGCGACAAAATCCACAGTCTTTAGGGACCCTCAGAGTGTGCCAGCCCTATTTTTGACCTCTCTTTAACATTGAATTGGGAGAAAGCAAGGAAGGATTTTGACATAAGCCTTTCAACCTATCAGTTATTTGTCTTCCCTCAGGCAATTTTCCCTGGAAGTAGCAACTTCTACGCCTCTTAAACTACAGTGGGAGAAGACGCTGTGCTATCAAAATGGCTCATTTCCCTCTTACCAGACACACACAAAGTTTGCCCAGAAGAGATTTTCAATCATTTAAAACTTTGTTTTAAGATGGCTTGTTCCCTTTACAAGCAAAGTGTAAAATGTTACTTCTTGGTGTGCAATGTAGGCACCTCAAGTGTTAAATTCCAGATCTTTCCTCTGTACCCTTTTCAAAGCCAGGCTAGAAGTGTCTTGCACAGTTGCAAGAAGCCTGTGTGGTCCTCAGCTTCTCTCAGTGCGTCACTTTAGACAGTGTCTCTCTGCGTGTTGCCTGGTTAATCTTCCCCTCACACCACTCTTTATGCATCTCTCCTGTTTTACCCCTCCTATGGTGTGGGGCGCAGAGATCAAGCATCCCCATCTGCCAGCAGCCCCTTTCCGTGCCACATCTGCCACCAGTCTGGCACCAAAAGGGGATTTGTCCACCTTTTGGGCATTCAGGGAGACACCTAGCTTGCTCTCCTGACACTGAGGGCAGGAAACTTCCTTTTGAAGAGAGCAGATGTTTTCTACATAGTCATAAATTTCCATGCAGGAGGCAGGACTTGATTCCTAAAACCAGACAGACCCAAATACCACTAAGTTTCCCACTGGGGGCATGTGACCTGATGGCCCCAGGGTGTCCTTCCTCCTTGCCCTTCTCTGGTTCTTTACAGCCCATCCTTCTCCACATGTTGCCTTTCGCCTGCTCTTGGTGCTTGGCCAAAGTGCTGCTCACCCTACCCAGCACTGCATGATGAAAAGCCAGACAGCACATCTTCTCTCTGCCAGTCCACAGACCCAGCACACTCTCTGCTTGGCCAGGAGGTATTCAAGGCAAACCCAAGGTACCACAAGAACCTCAGCAGGGCTATTTTAGTTGTGGTGCTATCAAGCCATACCATAGCAGATACTGTCTTTCAGGCACGGGTTTTTATCAAAAGACCGTGACCTCAGAGCCTGTTTTTTAAAGAACAGCCCTGGGTTATTTTTATCAAAGACAATGTGGCCCCTAGAAGTAGCATAATGGGGCTCAGCGTGACTAGTTTTTTTCCAGAACAATGGCCATTGTTCTGGTGGAGCTGAGGACAGTTTGGGCTCTTACCAACTGCCATTTTTATATAAAGCTGGGGGGGGAATAGAACCTGACCCCTTAGCTGGGCAGAGCTGCAGTGGTTTCTGCATTGCTTCTGTGAGTAAAATGTGGTAAAAACACAAACCAGTCTCTCAAGCCAGCAGATAGGATGAATAAAAAACTGTTAGTGGAATTTTTTTGGACTGGGTAACCTGAATCATAGAATCATAGAATTGTAGGGGTTGGAAGGGACCTCAAGAGATCATCGGGTCCAACCCCCCTGCCAAAGCAGGCTCCCTGAACAAAACTGAATTATCCAATAGTACTCAAACTGACCAAGTCCTACTGAAAAATGTGTCCTGAACTCTCACAGGCATTAAACCAGAATGAGATTCAAGCTCCTAGTGCCTTTTTATATTATGTGGTGGTTTAGCCCTGACTGGAGGCCAGACGCCCACCAAAGTCAGTCTATTACTCTCCTTCTTAGTTGGACAGGGGAGAAAATATATATTAAGAGGCTCAGGAGACAAAATAAGGACGGGGAGAGATCATTCTGTCAGCAATGACATGGGCAAAACAGACTCAACACAAAGTGAAGAGAGAAACTACCTAATTTATTACACTACACTACAAAGAACAGTGAGAAAACCGGAGTTGGGAGCACAACCAGATCTTAAAACAAACGGAACCAGATCTTAAAACACTTTCCCCCCACCACTTCCTTCTTAGCAGACTTTAGTCAGGATTTTGCTCCCTTCTTCCCCCCTGTTCGCAGTACAGGGGGGGCAGGGACTGGGGAAATGGGGTTCTCGGTAGCACCTTCCCCCCACCCCTCTGTTCTAAGCAGACCTCCCTTTAGCCATGATCTTGCTCCTTTCTTCCCCCTGCTCGCAGCATGGGGGGCAGGGACTAGGAAGAAATGGGGTTCTCAGTTACTTCTTCATGAGCTGTTTTTCCTCTTTCAGATCTTAAAACACCTCTACCTCCCCCCGCCCCGCCCCCGCCCTCCCTTCTTAGCAGACTTCACTCTAGTCATGATTTCACTCCCTTCATCCCCCAGACTGCAGCATGGGGGACAGGGACTGGGAGACAGGGGCTTCGGTCAGTCCCTTGCAAGTTGGTTTCCTTCTCAGCCGGGGTGGGGAGGGGGCATTCATTCCACACCCTCCCCCTGCTGCACCGTGGGGTCTCACCCACAGGAGACAGTCCTCCACGAACTTCTCCAACGTGAGTCCCTTCCCACAGGACTTTATCTCTTTATCACAGTGTCTCTCAATCCCAGTCCTCCATGGGATTCCAACCCTTCCCCCCAGCAAACCTGTTCGGACGCAAATATTTCTCTCTCATCTCTGTGTCTCTGATTCTCCTCATGGATGCAAGTGCTGGCAGGGGTCTGTTCCAACGTAGGGTCACCGCGTCTTCTCTATGTCTCTATGTTCTCCACCTGCTCCATCCAGCATGGAGCCCCTCCATGGGCTGCAGGTGGGGTCTTGGCCTTTTCCATGGGTTTCTCCAGGGGCTGCAGGGGCATCTTTCTCTCCGGCACCTGGGGTGCCTCCTCCCCCGCCCTCCTCCGGCCTTGGTGTCTGCACAGCTCGTCACATCTTCTCACTCCCTTCTCCAGTGGCAAAATGCAGCTGCTTCCAGGTTGTTTTCTCCTATATGTGATTCTCAGAGGTGCTGTGACTATCTCTCAGGCCGCGACTTTGGCCTTGAATTGCTCGTTGTTTATAGTTTAGGCTGGCAGAAAACTGTAACTGCTGCTTAAAAAACCCGTCTCAGCAGCACAGCCTCACAAAACTGCAACACATTATCAGCCCATGACTTGATGTGGCTTTCTGGTTTTGTTTCTAAGCAAACTCTGTGGAGGCACCCAGGGCCTCTGCTGGTGCAGAGCTCCCCACCAGCAGTCCTTTGCAGCTCAGCCAGTTCCTCCTACCCGGCAGCCCATGTGTCCTCCTTGAGGGCAAACCCCTGCAGAAGTAGCTCTCTCCAAGCCTCCCCACTGGAGCTGGAAGGACTGAGAGATGTGTCTATAGCTAGAGATTAAAGTGCAAGGCCTGAATTTTTCTCAGTGGGACAGACAGTAGAGTGAACGCTGCCTCTGCTCTTCTTGGGGAAGTGGGAAGCAGATACCAGCCCTGCTTCTTCTTTAGGGCATTCATCCCAGGCTAATCTGAAATCTATGCTGGGACCAGGCTGCTCTGAATGTCACCGTGTGCCTAATAAAAGGGTGTGGTGCAAATGTGAGGGGAGTGCCACTACACACACAGCATAGGGCAGTGCTCATGGGACACCACAATCCTTCTTTTGAAACAGCCATGTCAACAGTGGCCGTGGTCATGGAGGGCCGGTGTTCCCTGGGCAGCTTGCCTGGGCAGAGACCAGGGGAAAAAGACCTGCTGAAGCAGGTTGGAGAATAGTGGCAGGAATTTTCAAGCCATTCACACACATCTCAAACTTCTCCCACCAACACTCTGGCAGAGCTGAAGTCTATTAATGTTTAAGAAGCTCTTGGAGCTGTTATCTTCTCTCAGGGTATTCTAGATGTGTGCAGTATGCTGTGACTGTGCTCCCAGAAACCTGTTTGCTGGGCTGAATTTTGTAGATGTAAATGCTAAGTCACAGATAAATGAACAAAGCATATAAGCAGGTCCAAGAGAAAATGCTACTGTAAGTACAAGGTGTGCACCTTCTGTAGCTGTATTTGGGAACCAGGAAGACACTGCTGCTCAGTGTTGTTCAAGGTAATGGTAGTTTTGCCATTGGGCACATGCAGTTTGGACTGGGCCCAGACCCTTTTTCTCCCTCTCTCTTTCTTTAATTGCTGTTTCCGTAATTACTGCTATTGTTGTGTGCAGGTTTAGGGTTTTTTTCCCTTGTGAAAGTTTTCATTACTTGAGTGCAAAAGCTATGATGCAAATGGGAGTCACTCCCAGAGAGTGCCCAAGGGCTGGGGTGCAACTGTGCCGAGACCGGTCATGCTGCAAAGTAAGAAGGGTCAGCGGACCTGTTCCAGAGCCCCTGGCATCGGTGAAGATGTTGGGCCACTGCTGTGCTGCAAAAGAAGTTGCAAGTGCCATTAGTATTGGTTGTGCCCCAGAAGAACTCGTGTAGCTGGCCTGGGACTCACTTCTCTCCCGTGGTCGTCATACAGAAGGGTTTGGGTTTTGTCCTCCCAGGAGCTCTTTGAAAGGTCTGGGCAAACAAGGAAACTGCCTGGAAAGGAAACTCGGGAATTGCACGCTGCTGACTTAAGTCCAGAGGCAACAAACCACAAAAGCATGGAGAAAATGGGAAGCCTTGTGCCCTCTGCTTTGTTTTTCACTAGTGGGGATCTCAGGTGTCATGCACAAAGAGACCGGAGGTCTGCAGACAGCCCCGTGATGTTTACATTTTGTATTTAGCCAAAGCAATGTAACTTGTGGCTAATTTGCTGGTTTGAGGAAACAGAATCAGAGAAGAGTGGGGTTATTTGTGTGATTCAGCCTGTTCCAGCAGCTCTATAACCCCAGCCTCAGCCCCTGGGTGGAGGGGTGTGCATGTAGATGCCACCACACTGGGCACTGCGCTCAGCTCTACTGTTAGCACAAACTCTTTGAGCGTGTTACAGAGTGATATTCCAGTAACATTAAGCTCATACATTGTCCCCTTTCCTCTCGCTCGAGTCAGGCAACGGCACTAAACTGAACTCAGCACAAGGGAGACCTGGCTGCCTTTCAAAACCCACAGGGCAGCCTTGCTTGAGGCAGGTGATGGAAAGGTATATTCATTTTCTACCACGTCAGTTGTGCACTTTTAGCTTTGCCTGTCAATCAAAGAATGGCCATTTAGGAATCCGGGGCATAGAGGGGGATGTTTGATTGCCTTTTTCGCCCTAGAAAATGATTCTTGAATAAAGAGCCTGGAAACATGATTAACCCCAAAACTGAATGTTTTGGGAATTATGAGTATGTGGAACAGAGTCTATCCACAGGCATATGATGGAAATTGTTTTGCAATTTTGCCTGCTAAGAATCACAGGGTGCCCCAAAAAGGTGCTGTCAGGGCAGAATTTAACTAGAACTTCCCAGCAAAACCCCTTCATCAACCAAGTTCGTATTTGTGTAGTGCTGGGGCTGAATTTGGCACTGCCTTGGCAGCAGTTTCCTGATGGATAATTTGCATCAAAGTTCCCTTAGGTTCTTAGACAGATATTCACACGTTTACTCTTCAGACTGCCAGCTACTTGAGGGGCTTTAGGTGCACTTAGGTACACTTGAATCTGAAAGAAAGAGAGAGAGGGGTTAAAATACACTTCCATTAGCTGTGCGTAGAGGTCTAGCAGCAGAGATCTAGAACTGTTTCTCTGAGAGCCTATTTCTGGCTCTGCAGCCGAGACGGCCCGGAGCAGGGAAGTACAGAACTGTGCCTGTCAGTAGTTGTCATGATTTGAGTAGAAAATTGTATATTTCACTGTATTTTGCAAACAAATATTGCCAAGTCATTTTACACAAGTGGCAGCCCTCAACTTTTTCACATTTTCCCCTTCAGAAACTACTTGCTGTTCAAAAAGGAACGAACTGCCTTTGTAAACAGACAGGCAGACAATGACATGAGGGTTCTTCTTTTATCTGGGTGTTGCTATAGAGAAAGACAGATTATAATCTAGGGCTGCAGCCCATGGGGCAACTCAAGAACCATCTAAACTGATCTTACAGCAAAGGACCTGGAACAGGACCTCAGAAGGAATAATATGGCTATTTCACAAAACCTCAGTATCTTGGCATCTCCAATTCCTCTCTGCCAGACTGCAGCACTGTGAACAGTGTGTCCCAGAGACATCAGATGCCAGAGGAGCATTCAGAAGAACGGAATAATGCCACAAGCCCCCTTCAGAAGAACCAGATAATGCCACAAATGCACGTCTGCCCCAGAGCTGCTGATTCTTACAGTAAGACCGGGTCACTTTTTCTTCCCAGGACTCACTTTTCATCCTATTATCCAAAACCCCAACCAATGCAGTACCTGAAAGATGCTCTTTTTAGCTCACCCTTACAAGGGAGGGCAGAGAGTGCCTGTGGCTCTTTACCACAGCAGTACAAGAAACCTTTCCAAGGCCCGTGCTTTATTGGTTCAGCTTCTCTAGCCGTAACAATTCAGGTACAATGTACACAACCTGTGCAATGATTACTGTGAGAGAAAAATCCTTGATGCCTTTTTCTGCTCCAGAAAGTACAGTTTTTCTGTACTTCTGCACTGCTGTGAACCATGGGAGACTTTCTGTGGGACCCTTCTTAACTCTATTTCCAAATACCTGCAAGCTCAGTTATCACGGGAATTACTGCAGTAAAAATTCCCTGTGAGATGAGGTCATTTTTTCTTTTTAAAGATTGAGATGAGTGATTAGGTGAAAGAGGCCAGCACACTGACCTAGTGGCTCATTTTCATAAGCTCTCCCTTCCCCAAATGGGCACGTCCTCAACTGTCCAGTGACTTTGAGGCAGTGGTACCTGGTTGAGGTCAGCTTCTCAGAGCTGTGGGTTGCAAGCAAGACATACCATGCTGCATATCACCAAAATGCTAAGGTGGAGGAGGGGACCATGGTAACAAGCACCATGGATGGACAACTAACCTCAGCTGAGAGGAAAAATACTGTGGTGAGGCACCAGGAAACACAATGGCCAGATGGCCACCTCTGCAGGTGAGGCTGGCACTCTTCTTCCAAAGGATGGGCAGCAGCTGCCACCACGAGAGTGAAGGAAAACAAGGCCTTTGGCTCTGCTCTCTGTCTCCGTCAAGTTTGTTCATGTGGAAGATTGGACTCCCATGAAGTAGCAGGTTGCTCTTTGGGGATGGGAACATGACACCAGGGATATGCTTTGGGAGAGCCTGGGATTCATACCTGTAGCCTTTCCCAGACGTGGAAATGGATTTGAACTTGTCCCTGCAAATGGAAGAAAAGCAGATGTTTGCCACCCAGAGTGTTTTGTACCAAGGCTCGTGTATGACAGACGAGATGGTGATTTAGTGACAGAGAATCTGTGCTAGGCACAAGCCAGGACACAACCTCTTCCCAAGATTCTAACCTGGAGCAAGGAGAGTGGGTCCCACTGTGTGGCCCCCAAGGCCAGACTCATTCTGTGTGCAATGGGGCTCCCACAGCACCCTGAAAGCCACCAAGCCCTCCTACAGCACTGCTCTCACTAAATATATGGGGTTAGAGACCTGATGCCCTGGCCTCCAGCACATGGGGGACAGAAACCTGAGGTGCAGCAGTTCTGGTGCTTAAAAGCCTCCATTTCCTATCTACAGCAGCATGAATGGCTGTGAGTTTGTTGATGGCCGTGGCAGAACTGTTCTCCCCCTCCAACACTCATGTGCCCTGTTTCCCAGAGCCTGCTGCCCCCACAGGCTGCCTCCCCACCAGTTAAGTGCAAGTGCTGAAGCCCTGTCCACTTCTGCCCTGTGGGCAGGGATGTTCAGTGTATTTTTGGCCAGGAATAGTGATGGTGAGTTTGGTGTTGGCCATTACACAAGAGAAAACCACAACTTCCTTTATATTAACAAGTGCCTCTCCTTTTTCAGCAGGAGAAGACCCAGGGGAGCTATAAGTGCAGCTTTCACTTTCCAGCAAGGAAAGCACCGCTGGCTGTGTGCTGGAGGGCAATATAAAGCAGCACATCTTTACCTAGACAGTCTGGAGCAGTCAGACCACCCTCAAACTCCCCACTCAGTATTTCTTCGTCTTGCCACCAGCTTGAGTTTGGCTCTCTGTTTCTCAGCTTCAGTCCTAACAGCTTCCCACTCTGGCTCGGGAGAAAGCCTGATGGGGTCACAGACAAGCCAGGCACTGTGGGAGGGAGGGTGAGAGGAGCTGCTCTGGGGAACGAGTGCCAAGCAGTCAGTGCAGGCCTGGCAGCCCCCAGCCAGTGGGGATGGCATCACCCCTGCTGCCACTTAGCCGCTGCTGTTTGGCCACCAACACATTTCATCCAAGGCTGGAAGGTTTCCACCTTTCCTTCCTGGCAGCTATGCTGTGGGGTGGGGGGTGGAGGGGTTGGGGAGATGGCTCACAGCCTTAACCAATAGATGGTTGCAACAACCTGAAGGCTCCTGGCCAGGCACCCTGGGTCCAGGCACAGGCCAGGGTGGTGGTACCCTAGGGGAGGGAGGTAACATGGACCACCAGGATGACCAGGGGCACTCGGCTTTTCTCCCTATACCAAGTGCCAGCCGCCACTGGAGCCAAGGAGAGACGGACTGGGATTACAGTGATCCAGTCCCCAAGCGCTGTGGTGAGCTGGCTTGTGTGCGTCACTTATCCAGGGTGACTGCTCAGGTGACTGACTGCTGGGCTGGACAGTAATTGCACTAAAGCCCTGTTTGAAGCTTTGAGTGATGCCCTGTAAAAGCCTGCAGTTTGATTCCCACGCATCCCTCAGAGGAGTGCATCTGACCTTTCCATGACAGGAGCACAACTGCAGGGAATGGCCCTGCCTGATGCCAGCCCTACCAAAAAAAGAAAAAAAAGCCAAAGCAGCATTTTCTAGATTTTTTGCCCAGTCTTAAAAGTCAGAGAAGAAGCATGTACCCACAGGGGTGAATTGGTTAGTCCAAGAAAAGACATGCCATTTATTATTCCTCAACCGCTTCATCTCCCTCTCTTCTACTGAGGAACTAGCTGAGGCTTTCTCAGGGAAAACCCAGCATTAAAAAGCAGAATATATAAATGCAGAGCAGGATGCCCTGGGAGGAGGAGCCCTTAGGGATGGGGAAAGGATCTGCTTATGGGACAAACGCTAAGCAGTGAACATGACTTCTGAGCCCTGGCTGTGGTGGTTGGGCTATAGCTACTGAGAGCACTGGTGGGGTGTGCACACAGTCAGCAGCCCAGGCTGAACGTGGTGGTGTCAGGGCTGCCTGGAGAGCCTCCTTCCCTTAGTCTGGAAGCACCACTCCCTGCCTTTCTCATATCCCTGTTTCTTTGCTGTGTTGCAAAGCTAGTTTTACAGTTGGCCTGGAGGGAAGGCACGAGCAGGTAGTCATGGCTCAGAAAAAACAACTGAGGCAAAGCACTCCAGGGAAGCCCAGGATTATATTGCTGGTTTGGAGCCTCTTATTATGAGCAACATCACAGGTGTGTGTTATGTGAGAGCGAGAGGATGCTGTGGAGAGGGAAATCCTACTAGAGAAGTTAAAGGAAGCTGGGGAGAGCAGGTTACCTAGTTTGCTTGCTGAGTGACTGCCCCTGCTGCAGCCCACCAGTGCTTCCTTGCTTGTCGTGTATCTTCTCCAAACTCTGTTTTACAGCACTGGACATACTGTTCCACAAATGTCACCTTCCTGACAGTGGAGCTACTACAAATATAAGGATATGATGTTTGCTGCTGCTTCTCAAAGAAGCAGCTTTCTGATGTAGGAGGAACTTTGCACTGTGCAGTTTCATTTGAGGGAGCTGTGCACAGTTGTTCCCACTGTACAGAGAAGAAACAGCAAGGAGAATGAGCCAGCTAGGAGATAAAACATAAAGAACACAAGGCAGTTTTCTGTGCAAAAGCACACATAACCCGTAGCTGCTGCTATGCTGCAGTTTTTGCTTGTGGGGCACAGAAGTGTAGCCTGCTCTGTGGAGGCAGGCAGGGTGCTGACCACCCAGGTGCTCCCTGCACAAGCCAGAGAAGTGCAAGGAAGGGGCTTCTTCAAGCAAAGCCCTTAGCCATCCTTCCTTGCATGATGGATGGCTTTAGGCTCCATCAAGTGTACTTTGGGAAGGCAAGTTAATGGAGCCATGGTTTTCAGCTCAGCACGTGGGTCCTGTTCCACTTCTAAGACAAGTCTGAATTTGGATCCCAGCCTCACCGACTCAGCACTGTGTTCCCTACTCGATGCTGAGCCACTGTGTGCTGAGAAAAAAGCTGGCATGCCCAGAAGGCTGTTGGTGTGGGTTTTAGCTGTACCAAATACTATTCTGGAAGGAGCAAGCTCTTCCTCCACACCACACTGTGCTGAGCTGTGCCACCTCTGCTGCTGGTGGGGGTGGGTGGATTGGAATGGGACAGTAAGACACCAAAACCTTCAACTCATCTGCATTTTCCTGATCCCCCTTTGGAGCACCAGATGATATTTATAGGAGCCCTGATTAGTGTCATGAAGACGACAGCTTATAGGTAAGAATTAGCCCACTCCCTTCCCCCTAATTTTAAGAACACTTATGTCCTGGTAGTGCACTAATGATGAGGGTGAGCCTACCTTCAGTCACATGGATCTGCATTTTCTGAGTCCTTTATGAACTATTCATCATTGGACCCAAGCATGGACTGCGAATGTAATTAAGGACCTTTTAGCTTCTCATATTGACCCGCCAGTGAGATGGCAGGGGGAGCCCAAGAAGCTGGGAGGGGACACAGCCAGGACAGGTGACCCAAACTGGCTGAAGGGATATTCCATACCATGTGATGTCATGCATATAGCTGAGCAAGGAGTCATGTGGTTCAGAAACTAGCTGAGCATCACTTGTCTTTTATATGTTTATTATATACACCTCTGGGATCCCCAGTACAAGAAAGCCATGGAGCAAGTCCAGAGGAGACCACAAAGATGATCAGAGGGTTGAAGCTCCTCTCCTATGCAGACAGGCTGAGAGAGAGTTGGGCTTGTTCAGACTGGAGAAAGGCTCCAGGGAGACCTTACAGCAGCCTTCCAATACCTAGAGGTGCCTACAAGGAAAGTTGGAGAGGGCCTGTTTACAGAGGCATGGAGTGATAGGACAAGAGGTAATGGCTTTAAGCTGAAGGAGCTTAGATTTAGGTTAGATTTTTCTCTATGAGCGTGGTGAGGCACTGAAAGAGGTTGCCCAGAGAAGCTGTGGCTGGAAGGGATGCTGAAAGATGACAGAGAGTTCATCCTCCAGATTCATGGTGGGATCAATTTTCCTTGAAGTTTAGCCTTTCTTATAGCTTTGTTCTTTAAATGCTCCAGCAGTGGAGATCCAGCAGCTTCCTTTAGTGGCCTACACAAGTGCTTTGCTATTCTGATTTTTCACGGATTCTCTGGCAGCTACAGCTCCTACAGCAAATGGTGTACTTTTTCCACTTTGCAGTCAACTTTGACGTATTTGAGGTCTGTTACTGTGTCTCACTTCAGTTTTTTTCTTCCCTAGACTAAACAAGACTGCTTCTTTCAGTCTCCCCTCAAAGGTCAGGTTTTCTAGACCTCTGACCCTTCTCCTTAGTTCTCCCTTGGACTCTCTCCAGCTGATACGTATCTTTCCTAAGAACTGGCACCCAGACCCAGCACTCCATCCACAGCCTTACAAATGCCAAAGGGAACAGGAGATTTCACTCTCATGTCCTCCAAATGACACTGCTGTGTGTGTGTGTACATCTGGGCACAGATTTCTTGGGGAAGGCCTGGGAGTGCTGCAGCTCTGGCATTACATCGGCCCACATAGCGCACATACCTTGCCATGCTGCTGCAATTGCACTGTGCTCCCTGGCCACTTGCAGTGTACTCAGCTCCAGATCTGTTGATACCTGTTCTTCTGTGTTTGCTCTGCGTGTGTAACTAACGTAGCCTCGAAAGCAACACAGTGCAGAGTTACACCATCTCACACCATGAACTGCACCTAGAATTAAAAGCTGCAGCAGCCACCTGGCCTGCCTGTATCTGCGTTGGGTCAGATTTCTACCATCCCTCACCCTCTGTGGTCGCTCCTGTGAGACCATCCTGGGCCAGCATCATGCAGGGGACAAAAACTGTGAGCAAATGAGCTTCGGGTGGTCAGGCCTTACATCAGCTCTCTGCAGCCACTGCATAAGCAGCCTGTCAGGGATGGAGTGGCCACGTTTACCAGAGCACCGAGCTCTCTGGTAATCCGTTCCTGAGGTGTTACCCTTGGCAGGCCCAGGCTGTGTTGGAGCAGAACCATGGCTGCTTCACAAACTCTGCAGAGCCCCTGTCCTGGTTTCGGTCAGGATGGAGGTAACTTCTTTAGTAGCAGCGGATGGAATGCTGTGTTTGAGAGTTAAAATAGGAGCAGTGCTGATAACACCCTGATGTTTTTAGTTGTGTCAAGCAGTCAAGGACTTTTTCAGTTCTTCCTATTTCTCTATTCATGAGAAAGGAGGGGCGAAGCCAAGACAGATGACCCAAACTGGCCAAAGAGAGTATTCCATGCCAATTACGTCCTGCTCAGTATAAAGGGGGGCTGATGGGAGGAGGAGCAGGGGCGGCTCCGGGACATGTGGTTCTTGGGGGACGGTCGGGTTCCAGGACGGCTCTGGGTGGCACGGCCTGAGCTGTGGGTTTGGTGAGAAACTGCATTGTGTATCAACAGCTTCATAGATTTTTTGCTCTAAAGTCCTGTTAGCATTGTTATATTTTATCTTTCTGCTATTTTAGTAAACTATCCTTATCCCAACCCACAGGCTCTTGGTTTCTTGGTTTTGGGGTTATTTGCCACTTCCTTTTCCCTTCCCTTGCCTCACACCACCACCCCCACCCCCCCCACCCCACCCCCATTCTCCCCCTCCTCTTTTCCTTTAAGGAGCAGGCAGCTGCGTGGATCTCAGCTCTCAGCCAGGGTAAAACCACGACATCCCCCCACCCTGGGGATTCTTCTCTTGTGCAAAACTGTACCACAGACAGGTGGATGGAGCCTGGGGCAAGAGCTCAAGCAAGCATCCCTGAAGCGCTTTGCTCTAAGCATACCTGAGTGTCGTGGTGGTGTTGGTCAGGCAGGGATTGCTGACGCAACAACTGTAACCTACTGTCGCATGCCTGGCTGTAACTGTAATGGATCCAGGGCACCCCAGAGCAGCGGTAGGTGGCAGAGCGATGACTGTTGCTGCTCTGGTAATCGTTAAGAGTCGCAGGTTGGCGGCAGTGCCATGCAGGAAGGAAGCTGGTGCAGGGTGCTGTCTCTGAAGTACAAGGAGGAAGCTACTACCCTCCTCAGAAGAAACTAAACACTTGTTTGCTCGCTCTCAGGAAAGCCATTCCAAGCTGTGGTCAGAAAGGGATTCTGCTTCAAAACAGCCCGAGGATACCACTGTGCAAGTGATACTTGGAGATGGGGGAGGGCTGTTTTTTTCAAACTTTGTGCTAGAAAATCACAGGCCTGCAATTATGGAGAACATCAAAGTGAAGAGAAGGGATTTTAAGTGAAGTTTTTAAGCTGGGGCTAAATAATGACAGGTCTGAGAGTTCAGTGACTCTCTCTTAAGAAAAGATTTTCTGTGAGGGCAAGGGTGGAGCTGGAAAGAGACTAATCCCTGTGCTTGCCTTCCCACTACCATCTTGCCACTGTTCCCTTTCCAGAAAGACTTCACAACACCAGCCTCCAAAGCCTGTCGCTCTTGCTCCATGGCCAGTTTTGGTGCCTGGGAATTGAGAGAAGCAACAAATTCTGTCTCTTGCTTCTGCATGCTACCGGCACGTCATCTAGCAAGTTCTGCTCAGCCAAAGACTAAAAGACTCAAATTTGAGTGTCACCCTTGGCAGCACCAGGAAACAGCAAGCCTGGATTTCATCTGCAGTCTCCAGAAGTAAGCAGGCTCTCCTGCTTTGTCACTACCTCAGCCATGTGAAAGGCCCAGGTTGAATCTGGCTTTCAGAGCTCTGCTTGTGGAGGTGGAAAGCACTGCTGTCTTTAGCATCTCTGGTCCCTGACCACCCTTATTGTTTGGGTCTGACAGAGGTGTTGTGCCAGGGCTGTGAAAGGGGGTGGCCTTTAAAGACTGATACAGAAAACCAAAAGACCTAAGTAAGCAACCCTGCAAAGACCTGCCCCTCAGTACAAGCAACCAACAGGTAAAACACAAAACCGAGAAGTCCTAACCATGAGTGACCAGAGGGCTCTGTGCTCACACCATAGACTAAGGATGCTAAGCCCACAAAGGTGGTCGTTTCACTGCACAGTGTATTTTAGGCTCATCTAATGTGACTGTAGGTGATTTTACCTGCTACATCCCTCTGCAGAACCAGCTCAGCAGCTGCCCGAGTTAAGCCTGCTGCAATTGCACATGATGCTCCTGTGCACTTCGGAGCAGCAAACGCCTTCCTCTTCAGGGGTGAAGGGAGGAAGAAAAGGGAAGTCTATGGGCAGTGTTGGTCAAGTATTCAATTTGCCTTGCAGGATGAAAGTAGATACAGAGGGTATGTGATAACACAGATACCAGACTGGATGTATAATTCTTGACTCAAATCAAGTGACACTGTGAAAGCAAAGGGCGAAGTCTGGTGATCAGCAGGAAAGTGAAATCAATGTCTTTGTGGGTGGGAAAGAAGAAATCCTTTACACAAAATGACACACTTAAAAAGAAAACAAACTACTAAATGCTTGCTGTGTGAAAACAGCTCTGTAAGTCACTTTGGCCCTAAAGCTCATGCTCTGAACAAGCATGGCTGACCCTAGTCTCCCATGAAGCATGGCCATGTACCCCACCAAACTCCACCTGTATTTCAGAGATGCTGAGTTTTTACTGGGGAAGCTTCTGGTCTGGGAAAGTGGAAATGATGAAAACAGAAGTAATTTGTTCAATTCTTTACTGTAAGAGCCCAACATGGAATTCAAATATAAGTGCTAAATCCTAGAGCTACAAAGTTTTTGTGTATCTACAGAATATAAGCAGTGAAACTTGGCTGCGAGACTTCCCAAAACAAAAGTCAAGGGCCATTTCAACACAGCCTTGTTCATTGTTGTACAGTGACCAAGCTCACCTGCCGGGCCTCATTACAGAAGCTTATGGATGTTCTTGGCAAGAAAACAGACACCTCCCCAGGGAAGCTCGTGACCTGTAGCTAATAACTAAGCACAAAGAAAGAGCAGCAAACAGTAACCAGAAATGCCCCAATGTCCTTGGGCTCCTTCTTCTTTTCATCTGTTGCAGGCTGAAGAAATAGGATGTACGTCCAACCGTTCCCACGGTGGCTCTGCCCACTGCCCTACAAAATAGACAAACCCTCTCCTTTCATTGGATTGGAAAGACCTTTTCGGAGACCTGCTTGGTCTGGCAAGGTTTACATGATGCCCAAGGAAAGCAGCAGCAATCTTGTACAGAGGAGAACAGAATTCCAGGAGCCTAAATAAGGAAAACCAGAGTTGTGCTGTAATTACAAGCACCTCTCTCATCAGGCACACCAGCTTCTGTAGCTTCTGTTGCTGCCGTTGTCTCCCTCTCCCAGTGCAAGCTTGTGTCTTTCCCCTTCGTGGTGCTGGTACAATTATTTGCAAGGGCAAGAGTCAAGTGGATCCGGGAACTATCCCAAGTTTAGAAACAATCTTCCTCCTCCCCCCTGCCCCCATTGCCTGTAAGTTCATGAAACTCTGGCCAAGAACATTCTCTTGCTTTTGTTGAGGAATCCATGACCAGCCAAGAATTGGTATGGGGTTAGGAGTGAAAAATTAAGGTATTTCCCAGAAATCTAGGCAAGAATTTTGAGAAGTGGGGATCATGAATTTATAAATACAAATGGGAGGGACAATTAAGAGAGCAGCTGTAATACACTAGAAACCTCCCAGTTGTTCTTGATTTCATTACATTCTCCTGCACTGATGTCGTACATTAAATCATCTAATCTATTCTCTGCCCTGTGCAAGAACAGATAGGTAAATGAATGGGATTGTTGATAGTGGGAGTTAATAACATTTTTCTACTTATAGTACCACCAACCTCTGTAAGAGGGATCACTGGGTATATTTCATACAAGTAAGAATAACAACCTTTGATTATGGGGATAGTTGCTTTGTAACTCAACTCCAAGGAACCAAAGAAGCAGCATTTGGAAGATTGATCCTCATGGAAACCCATAACATGTCTTAGGGCTTGGATCTCCGTGGTGCTGAGCATCTCCCAGAAAACGCTGAAAATCCTCCCTCACTGAATGGCAGCTGAGAGCTTTTGGGAAGGTGTGAAAAGTGGCTTTTGGAAAAGGGCTTTTAAACCACAAGGCTGGGGGTGCAATACAATAGGACTCTGCCTTAAAATGCAAAGCTCAAGACTTCTGTCAAGGAATGTGTTTGCTTCCCTCCTCCCTTTCTTTCCCCAGATCTTGCCAATTCCCATATTCTTCCAGATTCCTCAGGTTGGAAGTGTCCTGGTAAATAAGAAAAACTAGAAGGCAGGAAAAAATTTGGATGTATTTGTTGTCTCTAAGCAGCCACGTGATGAGGCTGTTGGTTCATAACTTCTGTTGCTGGGTGTTTGATTGTTATAAGAAATAAAAATGCTCCTTTCCTCTTCAAAGCCTGGTGTTTTACATATTTCTTCAAAGTGAATTCCTTCACTTTGTCAGAAAAAAAAAAAGAAAGCCATCATCATCATCTGCATCTCTCTGCAGGGCATAACAGTGAGGTTTCCTTCAAGTCTGTTACCATCTCTCCAGAGCGATAGACCTGTTCTTACATTTCCCAAGATTTTCCATCATTAAGTGCATCCGGGAAGATTTCTGAAATGCGTAGTAGACCTGGATTCCCCAGACCTGGCTCCCCTGAGCTGGGATGCCCCGAGAGGCATTGGTTTCCAAATGGTCTCAAAATGGAAACCACTTGCATTGCTTTTGAAATTCATGGGTATTACTGTTCCTATATATTCACGTGATCTTTCTAGCCTGAGTAACTCGTGGCAAGGTAAATACAAGAGGCCCAGAACAGCCTTGATTATTATTTTTGTGCTTGTGAAATCTGTAAGCGTACAGAAGGAGCATCATATGACACATGAAGACAGAGACCATACAGAACATCTGTCCATTATGTTCTGTGCAGTTATTTATGCCAAGAGGTGAAAGAAGACATCCAATTTCATCTCCAGTGTTTCTAAGAAGCAGAAAACAAATTCCCATCTCTTGGAAGAGGAGCTCACTGGTGTAATTCAGGGCCAGATCCCACCTGGTGTTGAGCATTGCCGCTCAGTTCATCCCGATGCTTTGCAGCATCCTTTCAGTTCATTCTCTATACCCCTCTCTCCCCTATTTTTGGCCACGAACTCTTTCATCTGAATCTGGTGTACTGGAACGTGGGTTGCTCTGCCCAGGATGGTGTTGGGCAGCAGGGTTTCTTTGGGCTTCCTCTCACATCTGCAAGAGATGCAATCCAGCTTCACAGTGTTATCTGAGACTACCAGGGGAAAGCAATAATGCCATCCCCACCACCCCCCCGCCCAGCCCTGCTGGTTTAGCTGACGGAAACCCACGTGAGGCGTCTGCGTACGGGTACATGCCCTAATGGCTCGCGTTTCTCTCCTGCAAAGCTGCTAGATGAGCCAAACGCGCTTAAATTCAGCGTTTTCTCGTTAGACGGGGTATCTGCGGGCAAAAAGCAGCAGACGGGCCTGGGAGGGTCACGCTGGGTGGCTGTGGCACCCTGCCACGGCAGCCGGGTGCTGCGGGTGCCGAGCCTCGGCCGCCAGCGCCGGCAACCCCCGCCCTGACCAGCGGCTGCCAGTGCAAAGCGAGCGGCGTCCTGGCTGCGGGCTCGCCTGCGCGGCCCCGCGGGGAGGCCGCATCGCGCGTGGGGTGGCGGCAGGACCGCAGAGCTGTCGGGAGGATGTGCCGCCCGCTCCGACGGCGAAAACATCCTCTCCGGGGACCAAACGCTGCCCTGCCCCGCGCCACCCCCCGCCAGGGCGGAGCTGCGAGCCGCCCGCTCCCGCTACAGGCGCCCGCGCCGCTCCTCGCCGCGCAGCCGCTGAGAAAAAACCGCCCCGAACGCAACACCGGGCTTCACCGCACCGTACCGTACCGTACCGTACCGTACCGTACTGTACCGCACCGTACCGCGCCGCGCCCCCGCCGGCCAGCCTGCCCGCCTGTCTGCCCGCCGGCCGGCCGGCCTCCCCCCGCCCTCGCCCTGGCGCTGGCCCTGGCCCCGCCCTCAACCTCAGCGGATCGGCGGCATCTCGCCTATCGCGACGGCCCAGTTGGTGACGGGCAAGCAGAGGGCGCAATGAGCGAGGCGGCGTAGCTACCACTGCAGGTTCGGTCGCACCTCCAGGCCAATAAGAGGCGCGGGGGCGGGGCGCCGCGTCCTGCCCCCGCGGTGCTGCGCGCGGCGGAGGGGGAGAGGTGGGAGTAGGCGCCGCCGCCGCCTGCTCGGGCTGAGCGGCCGCGGGGCCGGGTACAGTGGGCAGTCCACCGGGACGGGCTGCAGCAGCCGCCGCCGCCATGGATCACTACGACCCGCAGCAGACCAACGACTACATGCAGCCGGAGGAGGACTGGGACCGGGACCTGCTCCTCGACCCGGCCTGGGAGAAGCAGCAGAGGAAGGTGGGCGCACGCTCCCCGACCCCTCCCTCCTCCCCTTCCCCACACACAGGCTGCGGGGCCGCCGGGACCCGCCGCCGCCGGGATCCGGCGCTGCCGACTCCGCCGTCCGCAGCCGGGGCCGGCGTGCACCTGGCCGGGGGCTGACGCGGCGTAGCGAGGCGAGCCGGCGGGGGCGGGCGGAGCGGGCAGGTGATGGTGGGCCGGGGAGGGCGGTATCGCGGCGGGTCGGCAACAGATGCCCGACCTGTCACCGACACCCGGTTGACTACGGCGGGCACGGCCCGCGGGCACACCCGGGCGGAGCGGGACCCCCCGGGAGCGGGGGCGGGCCTCCCCTCGTCCCCCCGCCGGCCGGCCCGCTGCGCGTACCCCGCGGCCGGCGGCGGGACGGTGACTGGCTCCTGGTTTGAATGGTGTGGTTTGGGGCAGGGCCTGCGCGGAGCTCATGTCCAAAAATGGTAACATTCAGCCCTTTTTTTTTTCCTCTACCCCGAAGGGGTGTCGGTGGGGAGGGGAGCTCAGGAGGAGCTCCAGCCTTGCCGCTCTTCAGGGCTTTTTTTTTTGTTGGTTGGGGTTTTTTTTTTTTTTCTTCCCCCTCCTGCTTTAAACCAAAAGCATCCTGTATTAGATCACTCCGGAATACTAATCCCCAAAACATTTCCGTTTTAGTCACTTCATCAGGCAACAATAAAGCAGAGCGTGAAACGACACGCATGCGAACATGGCAGGGGGGGCACCTCGGGGTGCTGCAGCCTCCCACCGCTCTTCCCGGGCTCTCACTTGTTCGCTTGGGGCTGGCGTTTCGGGTCGTGCCTCGCTGTGCTGAGCTGCGAACAGTCAGGGAATCCCAAAACCTTTTGTACTGGGGGGGGAGAATATTGCTTGTTTATGCATAGACAGAATATTAATATATATATATATAATGTATCCCGAGGTGTGGGGCTGTAAAGAGCAACTGGGAAAGGAGGGCAGGCCAGTGAGAAGACTCTTCTCCCTCGTTAGTCCTCCTTCCAGATGGGAGGTTTTCAGATGGTTCTGTTCGTAGCTGTCTGAAATGGTGTCACTGAGAAGTCTTTCCCCTGGAGTCTGATGAGTTAAGTGAGCTGTAGGATTGTTGTCAGCGGTTTCCTCTGTTTCCTCACTTAGAGGGACTTTGGTGTCTGGGGTAGACAACATGAAATTAAAGCACACAAACAAGGGCGTTTGATGGAGAAATAGTTGATGGAGTGTGAGCTTACATTTAAATACAGGAGAAAGAGAGGAATATGATCTTGGTTTGGGATGTGAGTGCTGGATGGTGTATCCAAAGACTAGGCTTTACTCTGAGAAGGAAAGTTTCTTCCTTTTCAGAAGATCTGCCTGGCTGTGACCTGCATCTCCAGTTGTACACCCGTATCTTCCTCATACACCTAGGAGTGGTCAGTGGGCCCCAGAGCGAGACGGGCAGTATTGCTCACAGGCTGTAAGGGGAAATAATTGTCATAGTGGAGGGGGGGTTTTGCCTTTCACAGTGAGGGGGAAGTAGTTCATATGTAGGAGGATACCGATTTAGTTGTTGGAAGCAGGGGTTGAACCTTTGGTTTAACGAGAAGCTCCAGAACCTCAGCTGTGGCATGTGCTCTGAAGGACATGCTCTTTTAAATATTGCCTCCTTCCAAGAGTTTTTAAGTCCCGTTACGCCTATCACAAGAGGGGGACAGAGAGCCACTCCAAACACTTGGGTTGCTTGTGCAGAGGGGGGAAGAAGCCAAGAGGAAGCTTTAAGGAATTAACACATCTGCTTCAAAACAATGCAAGCCAATTTCTTTTGGTTAACTGCTGCTGGCTGGATTTGGTGTGCTGGGTGTTACTCTCCACCTTGGTGAATGGGTGGGCTCTATATACTTAGGTGTCCTTTTCTGGTGGTGGAATGACTTGGTGGTTTCTCTTCCTGCCATGGATACCTGAAGCTGCTCCCTCCTGCAGTGGGTGGAAGCTCATAGCTTTATTGTCATCCACCCTACTGGAGTCTGTAGGTAGGAGGATCAGGTCTGGGAGTGATGGCTCTTCCTAGTCGCAGCGCATGAGGTTAATCTCCTCTCAAAGGGATTGATGACCAGACCCCACCCTGAACAAGCTGTGTGGATTTTGAGAGATGGTCGTGTACCCTTGCCCAGGGCCTGAATGTGACTGAAAGCCCCGTTGGGGCCCTTGGGCTCGCTTCCTTTGGAGGTGGAGAGGTAACAGTATTCACCAAGCATAAGCCTGGGATCTGTGTAGTAAAACTGTCAACCCTTCCTACCTGTCAAAATGTAATAATTGTTCATTACTGTACATGTTAATTAATAGCATACTGAGGTCAAGAGGAGAGATTCATGCCTCCCAAATATTCCTCTAGGCTGTCTTCAGGCTCAGTCTTTCCTGGTTGATGCACATGGTTTAGGTTACTTTATTCACCTGAGGGATAGCTGGAGAGTTTTTGACAGAGAATATCTGTCTCATCTAAGTACTTAAATCAGACAGTACAAAATCTGATTTAAGTACTGCTGAGTTGTTACTTGTACCACTGAAGCCAGGCAGTAAGGCAGACTTGAAATTTTCCTGCTTGGGCCCTCTCTGGGAGGAGAGACAGCATGTCTGAAGTGGTGGCATGGCCAGGAATCCAGTGAGTAAACTTCTGTGTGAGAAGTGACCATGTCTTGCCGGCTGCTTCCAGGCCAGCCCCTTGCATCCTGGCTCAGTAAGGCCCTGTGGGCTGTGAATAGCTGTACCACAGTGCTGTCCTCTGTGGCTTTGTGCAGCTGGGACTAATTGAGACTTGGGAAGCAAACAGTCTAGAGATGTTGCTCACAGATGAATTGAATCCAGCTCCCCTTCTCCCAACTGCACAGGCTCAGCAGAGCTCATGGTGGGCATCGGAAGTGGGAAGAACTGCTGATTTTTGGTTTTTTGAACATAACGGCCTCGACAGGCAGGCTGTACTGTAAGGACAAGTTTGCTGAGTCTTCAGGAGCTTGTTTGCAGGTTTCCTGCCTGCACTGAGACATTATTGGCTGTCAGGGCTGCTGCTTGAGATACCATCTCAAGAGTTGCTTTGAGTTTGGTAAATAGACAATCTGTAGAGTGAATTTTGTATTTGGAGGGTGAAGTTTGGCCTGTGGAACACTATACAGAGAAGAGACTGAGACACTGGTCTCGCACCTCTTCCCACCTGCCCCTTCCTGAGAAGTTACTGTTTTACAGTGTAGGGATGAAGTGACAGTTCCTAGGAGGAAAGCAGCTTTCTATGCAAAGCTTATTTTTCATGTCTATCAGCAGAGACTCTAAGAGGTTTTAAAGAGCTTGATGCAGCCTTGCTATTCGCAAGTGTCAAAAAAGTATAATGTGCAGAACAAATTCAGCTATGTCTCACTTGATGTAAGCTTTTTGTGCAGGAGCAGGGGGTCTCTTCTAGGGATTGCAATACTTTGCACTGTTGAACTCATCCAGTAGTTTCTTCTAATAGCCTTTTCATTATTCTCCCCTCTCCTGTCTGGACTTGGGTCTCAAAGTTGTACTAGCCAAGGTTTAACAAGGCTGCTTCTGCTGCTTCCCAGTGTTACAAAGCAAAACTTGCTGAAAGCCCCTGCCATGGTCTCACCTAGCTGTCGAGGCAGAGAAGCTCGTCCTGCCAAAAGTATGTATATGGGTGTTTACTGACAGATGGCCAGCTGCAGTGTTGAGACTTTTCCTGAGTCATTTGGGGGGGTTTGGTGAAGGAGCTGGATTTGGTCTTGAGGGACTGGATGGGTGCTTGGTGCTTCTTGGCAGGTGAACGGTGGTAGTGAGGAGGACAACCTCCTGCTGTTCTGACCTGACAACTGCTACCTTGACAATATGAGTAGGAAGCTGTGTTTGTTTGCCATATACAACTTAAATGCTGTAAGGAACACTAGTGATGCTTTTGTTCTTTTTAAAAAATAAAATTGGATCAAGGAAATAAAGATGCCTTTACTTGGTGCTGCTCTGCCTCACTAGGTTGGCGTTTCTGTGGCAGTAAATGAGAGCTCTGCACTGTTCAGTTACAGTGTTGATGAAGCAGTGATAGCACAGACTTTGGAAGCACCTTTTCTACCTTGAAGAAGTACTCCCTTAGTACAATTATTAATGAACTAACAGACATGCCCTGTTAGAAATGTCAGTCTCCCAGAACCTCTCTTGACACTGTGCCATGCACAGCATGTAAAGATACAAGGGTGATTCTATAACTGAAGAACCCATGGGTCTCATGACCCTATTGTGTCTGTGACCAACAGGCCTTACTGCTTTTGTTCTGCTTTGAATTTTGCTGTCCTAATCATCTCTCTGTTTGAGCTGGGGTTGTCAATGCTAGGAAATACCTGTTAAACAGAGCCCAGGTCCCTCATGGAAACATTCTACCTCCAAGCCTGCTGGTAGCAGGCTCAGATCAGGTGGTATGAGAGTGACTGGTATCTCTGACAAAATGTGTCGCAGTCGCAGCTCTCTCTTTACCTTGGATTGAGTGTCCTTTTATCTAGACAGGGGTCTAGTTTGAGAAGATTATCTGGATTTCCAGAAAGCTGCAGCAGTGGTAGCTGTTGTGGACCTACACCTGATCTGTAGTCTGTTAAATTTTCAGAACCATCACAGATTCAGTGGAGAGGTAAATAAATGTGCGTTGTAGTGAATGTACAGCACTGGGTCCCTTAGCTCTGCTGTGAGTGACACTGCATGTGCAGTACCTGATGTGCCTTAGCAAGGTGTAGTCCTTGCATGGTCTTAGCAGTACGGGTGTGCTGTAGGAAAGGCAACCTTGGTGCATCTGAGGGTCCTGGTGCCTTATTTTGCACTGACCAGTATCAACATGGAAGTGGAATGGTGAAACCTGTAAGGCTGCTGGCTCGCCTGCCTGTTGGACTGTAAGAGAGCAGCTCTTACCTTTTGGATAAAGCTGTTGTTTAACGTATTTAAGCTTATTGCTAGATACTTGTTCTTCAAAACATTTGACTCACAAGTTGCTATAGGGGGCTCTGGAAATACCTGACTTTCTAGATCAGCTATTTGTCCTTGAGTGTGGGAGCTGCCTCGTACTTCCTGTGATCAGGCGTTGTCAGGATGTGCGCTTGTGGGTTTTTAACAAGAGTGTTATTATTCATTGTAACATCTTGGTGCGTGATGAATGAGTTGTGTGTGCTTTCTTGCAGTGACTTACCTGCTTATTCAGTGTCTTATCTAAGGAGGAAGCTAAGGAGAACGCAGGCATGGGATAAAAAGGAGACTGAGTGTTCTTTTGGGGGCCTCTGACAGATCCCAAGGATCATCTCATGAGAACATGATGCTTGCCAAACTGTGTTGAACTGTTTCTTTCTCCTAATTCTCTAGGGAAGGGTGAAACACCTCAAAGGTATCCAGCTACCAGCCCAGCAATGTAAAGTGTCTGTCTGGGGAACTTCTTGCTGATTGCTTCAGGCAACCAGTTTTAATTCTTGTGTGTGTGATTTGGTAACGAAGCTTTTGCGTGCGTAAGTGCAAAACCTGGAGAGGGTCACTGTATTCCTCCCTGACAGCTTGCAGTGCTTGCTGGTATAGCTTGGGATGCCTGGCATGCCACGTAGGACATCTTTAAAGTGGAAGCTGTTTAGAAACTTCTGTTTTCTCAGCTGTCTTGTGAGAACTTGCCCCCTTAAAAGGAAGCAGGTGCTTTTGTATGAGGTGCTGTTGTCTGGCTGTGAAATCCAAGTGTAACTGGATGGTAGCTGTGGGAATGTGGGCCAGTAAACACCAGGATCACGTTTTTAGAAGCTGCGTGTATTACAGGTGGAGACCCAGTGAGTGGTACCTGCTCTTACCAGCACTGAGGTGACCACCAGTAGTAATATGCTCCCCTGCTGCCCCTGCTGTAGACTCCTTGCTTTTCTCATGTGTGCTGTGGAGGTTTGGTTCTACAATCTTAACATCTTGTGCATTTTTTGATTTTAACTGGAGGAGAAGCAGGGTTCAGCTGACCTCCCCAGCCAGGTTATAAGCCTATGTGCTTGTCTGCTGCCCACTGGGATCCACTTAAGACTTTGGCCTGAAGTTCTTAAGGTTGGCACAGGCAGCAGTGACAGGGATGGTGAAAACTTGCACGGCTGTGCTGGGGAAGGGCTGAGAGCATTTTGCAGCTGCCTGTGGATTATCACTGTTGTGCCTGACACATAGGCTGTTCTCTGGGGTGCACTTAAACTAGCAGAGGATGGCTGTGCTCTTTCTGACGATGAGGTGCGGAAAACAGTTACTATAGAAAAGAGACTGGAGAGCTGTTTGGGGAAATGTTGGGAAGCTGCTCTAATACAGTGGACTGCTCTCACTGTAATGTGTTGCATCTACCCCAGGGGCTTGCTGGGTATATTTGCTGTGATTTTTCAGGCATTTTGTACAGTCTAAGCAGTGGTGTTTTTGGAGAAGTGGGGGGGCACAGTGTGCAACTGAGTTTACTGTTCTTCTATATAAGAACATAAAGCTGATTTCTTGCTGTGTATGGCTATTGGAAACAAGATGGTTACTGTAAGGAATGTGCCTAGCATGACTTCTACAGATCTCGTGTAGCAATGGAAAAGTGTCTCATCTCTCCTCAGAGCCATAGGTGAAGGGGGGCGTAGGGGAAGTGTAGTTTGCTTGGCAGCTGCTGCATGGGAAAAAACATGCCTTTAGCTAGAAAGGCAGTGTCATCTTTTTATAGAGGCATAAGATTTGCTCTTACTGTGGTTTTTGGGGCTGAAGAATGTTACACAGAGCTTGGGTCTGTTGGGATGAGCTGGTGTGGAGCAGTAAGATAGCCTCATCATCATCAGGACCTTCTGTCTGGTGCTACTCATGCCAGAAAAGTCTCTTTTGAAGTTTGTGAATCCACCTGCTGCTTTATTTTGACATGCCAGTTTGACATAGCAGATAGGTTCTAAATGGTCACTTGTGTCCCTGAGATGGAACTGGGGACTTCTTTAGGGTTGGCCCAAGATGCTGAAGTGAGCAAAGCCACTAGCATGAACATGATGAGCAGAAAAAGCTCACTTCCTATTCTCCTCCCACCATTGCCTTCCTTTCTCTTGTTCCTACTGCATGAGAACAGAACGTGGTTGTAGGATGTTTGTGGTGTGACCTGGTGCCAGTTTAACCTCTTGGCTCCCTATTAGGCAGTAAAGCAAAAGCATTTTCTCCCCACGTTGGTTTCCTGTTGTTCTGTCTTTCCTGCTCAACTGGCAATGTCTGTATGCTGTTGGTAAAAGCTGGATCAGGCCTTTGCAAGCCAACCCTTGTACCAGCAATGCAATTGTCTAACATCAAGTTTTTACCTGCAGTTGTCCTCTCCTTCTGTATCTGTTGCTGCTTCGAAGCACTACAATGTGAGCAAGGCTCTGCAGAGACCTTCTCCACCCTCAGTGCGCTAAAACAGCTCCCAGTGGCAGGGCTGTGGTATGACTGAATAAACAGAGGGGATTTTGGTCTCTCATCCAGATGAGTCTTTGACTTGTCATTCTATCTACATAGACTGAAAGCCTCCTGAAAATGTGTTCATCCCTGTGGTGTGGGAATAACAACAAAACTGGTCTTTCCATTATATTGGAGCCAAGATGGAAGTGCTGGCAGGTGAAAAGGCTGTGTCTTGGCCATTAACAATCACTACAGTGGATGCCACTGATAGGAGTCTCCACATATCACCTGTCTGTTGCTCACACTGGAGTGGTTTCAAATAAATCTCAATACCAGCAATCCTGGGCTTCTGGGCAATCTTACAGAAACACACCAGTGTGGATAGCTGATAGGCAGATGAGGCTGCAGGGCAAACTTCTTAAGCAGCAGCTCGTTTCACATCCTCATAGATGGCTTATTTGGTCAGTGGGAAGGCAGGGATGACTTGAAGTATCAGCTGGCTGCTGCGTTGGCAGCCTGTTTGGCTTTGCAGGGACAGTGCGTTACTGCAGCGTAGGGCTTCCCTGTCAGGATGGCACAGGTGGGCCTCGCTTTTCAGAGGAACCCTGTTGTATCTCTGTGCCCCACAGCACAGTGTGGGTGGGCAGCCTGTTCACGCTGCTCCTTTTGTGAGCAGAGTGCTGTACGACCAGAGAAGTGTCCTGCAGAATACTCATGTTTCCTTTCACAATGCTAAGGACAGCTCTCCCATCCTACAGAGGTGCTGAAGTAAGGCCAGTTGACAGCAGAGGAGGGAGTTCTGCTTTCCATGACTTTAGATCAGGCAGCCAGGGCACTTGCTGCTACTTGCTGCAGCAGATGATACTAAGCACTTGAACTTCACCGCTGCTGTAAATGGAATTTGTGCTGCTACATCTTCGTTCCAGGAGCTAGCCTGTAAAGGCCTCAGAGACGAGGGAGAGTGAGACAACCATGTATGGTCTCTGCATCCTAGCTGAGTGCTCTTTTCATCATGGAAAGTGATGCATACATCCCAGAGCCCTGTTTCCTGGCCAGATTCCTGCAGCTGAGTTTCTCTTGCTACCCAGTATACTTACCTGTGATTCCCCCCTCTGTTGATTTAAATCTACCCTTCAGTAGATTCAGTAGTTAATTCTGCTATTTAAATGTATTATCCACAAGAAAACTTCCAACATTTGGCTCCATGGGTGAAAAAAAAGCAAGTTAATTTCTTAACTCCTAAACAATGCCAAAGAAAGGATACTTTGTTTAAAGCTGTTAAACCTGGTGCAGACATGGTCTAATCACAGTGGAAAATACTTAATTTCCTAAGGAAAACTTTGATTGCAGCCAAAAGCAGTGCCAGTCATTTAAGTGTGTTTATGCTTCCAGGTGAGTTTCCTACATGTTGTATCTGGTTTGGGAGATGCAGAGATCTCCTACTGGTGGTGGGGGGCAGGGGGAGCGGTAACTCAGGTGTGAGGATGTGGTGTGAAGAGAAGTGGGAGGGTATGTTTGTTCAAGCCTCTGTCTTCCCTTTAGCTCTGCTGGCGGTGTTGCTGTGCAGGAGAACCCTCTCCAGATGAGGCATCGGGCTTGGCCATACCTGGCTCCACACACAAAGCCAGCCCTTGTGCTCCGTCAGAGCTGGCTCATCGAGTGCCTCTTGGCAGTGGTGCTGGCAGGTGGCTGCGCTGTGCACCGAGGGCTGGGTGCGGGCAGCAGTGGAGCACACGCATGAATGTGAACCAGTCTGTTTCAAAATGGCTAACACGTGGAAACTTGCTGTTTCCTGAGGGTTTTGTTGGGCTGTTGGGGAACAGGGATGAGAGTGTTTCCAGCTGTGGTGAGCCAAGTGTGAACTCACTCTGGGCAAGGTGCCCAGCTCCACTAGTTTTCTCCTGCCAGAAGTCCCCACCCTCCAGCCAGCGATACCAGGCTCAGTTTCTGCCAGTCCTCAGCTGAAGACCTCTGAAAGGGGAGGAGAACAAGAAAACCAAACAGAGTAAGATACTGCTGAGGAAGGGGGTGTAGGGAGGAACTGAAGACCTTGAGCAAGGGACACCACTGAGGTGTGGCAGTTGTAGGTGAGGGTTAGCAAGGAGTGTAGGGACCTGCTTTACCTAGGGCAGCTGGAGAGGAAAAAGTGGGTGGTGAGAGTGTGAGGTTCTTCCTTGGTTAGGAAGAGCTACCCAGCTTGCAAGACATACTCTTGACAGAACCATGAGAGTAGTCATCTGGGAATGAGAATTGTTCCTTCATCGTGGTTTCAACACACTTGGGACTTGTGTAAAATGGGTAAAATAAACCAAGTATTAAGTGGTTCCTTTCCCCTTTTGTGGAGGGTGCTGAAAGGTGCCCTTCAAGGGGGAGGATGTGCATCTGGGGCCTCCTGTAATTCCCAGAAAAGGCATGGCCACAAAAATCTTAATCTTCCAGAGCTGGCAGTCTGCTTTGTTGCAGGCTCTCTACATTGGGGTAGAACTTGCCAGGATCCATTGGTGGATCCAGCCATTTTTCTGCAGAGACAGCTCTGTAGTCAGATGCTTCAGAAGAAGAGGTATGAGTGTCAGGTGTGCTGGGAGCAGCACCCCTGCATGCATTGTATGGATTTTTAGTAGCTGGAGCAACTAAGGGATTAAAGCCTGATAGTGTGGTCCTTGCTCTACTGGCAACAGTTGCTGATGAAAGGAAATTTCTAGCTGTTCTTTCTGATGAGTGTGTTTTGCTCCTGTTAATGTGGGTGCTTGCATTCAGCTGTTTGGAGCGAGCAGGTGTCAAAGTTTCTGAAATACCTGTAGTCACAACTCCTCGCATGCTGAAACAAAGCACTGTGGGCTTGATACTGTGTCTGTAACAGTGTGCAAGTGCCTGTCTGCATTATGTCTTCTGGGTCCAGTCCTGCAGAGGTGTTGGAGTTGATGTGGCCAGCATATGAACAGGAGACCTTCTGTTCCTGCAAGCACACCGCCTCCAAGACTAATAATTTTCACATGCCAGTGTATCATTTAGTGATACATTACACTGCTCCTTGCTGTTGCAGCCTGTTGCACATGGTCTGACCTAGCCAGTGACTGACAGCCTCCTGCAAGGAGGAAGGCTGAAAGTCCTTTCCATCCTAGACCAAAAGGAGTATTTCCCTCCCCCTTCTGTAAGGGCTCTTTTCTTCAAAGCTGTTAACTGGCCATAATCCAATTATTACTACTGTAATTAGCGAACTGCTTACAGTAACTAAAACACTTGAAGCATAATATCCTCTGTGTTTACAGATTTTGGAACACCTTTTGCCTGCAGTCCAGTGAGAGGTTAATTACTGCTGATGGCCCAGGAGCGGGTGCAGGTGGCATGGCAAGCCTGGCACAGGCCATGCTGCCTTTCCTCCAAGTCAGGTGGTACCATGTGGGGTTCCCACAGCAGAGGGAAGCTCAGGAGCCCCATGGAGCTGGTGTGCCAGGTGGTGATGATCTCCTGCTGCCCCTTTGCCAGAAAAGAGCCTTTGCTGTGAAAGCTGTGCTGGAGGACCCCCTGGTGTTGGGTGAGACTTTCAGGTGGCGATGCAATAGTACTTAATGCTTGTTTTATTACATGGTAGAAACTCCTTACATCGCAGCAGGCTCAATGCTGCTTGCTGTCAGAGCTCCCTGTTGTCCCTATGCACAGTGTCTGTGCTCTCTTCTACCCACCAAATTGCTTTGTAGGCAAAGCCAAGAGACTTCAGCTCCTGGCCCTATTTGTTCTGCAGGGCTTGGGGTTTCCCAGCAGACATATCCCTCACCCGCATTCTTCAGCCACTTCTCCTTTTGGGAGCAATGAGCCACTTTCCTGAAGGCAGCTTCTGCCCTCCTGTTCATACCTTGGCACGAGGGTAGTACCAGCATGCTTGGCTCCAGCCTTTGTTCTGCTTCCTCACTTTGACCTCCTGAGATGAAGCTGCTTTTATAACTCAGGCTTTTCCTTCTTTGGGAGGACTGTGGTGAGGAACAAGTGTGGGCAGCTTTTTAAATGGCAAGCTCTGCTGGATGAGAAGGTGTTGAAGGTGAGTGAGAACATGCAACTGCAGTAAGTAAAGGCCCTGCAGTGGTAAAATACCTAGCTGCCCAGCTGCTAGCCAGCAGCTGGGAGGTGTGCTGTATGCAGCAGCTGAGTAGTATTTATTTGCAGTGTTTGGTCTGTGATAAGGTAGGAAAAATGAAGTCTCTTTTGCCTAATGGTTGACTGTTTTTAAAAAACAAAACCAAACCATCACAATCTTTCAATGAAAGATTGAAAATGTACTTGTTGCCATGTAGGTCAGAATGGTCAGTAAGGTGAGGAGGAAGTCCTAGAGTGCCAGTGGCCAGATATCTGTCCCTGTAGTGGGCCCTATGATATGTCAAGAAGGCTTCCTGGTGGCCTGAGCAGTCTCTGCCTGTTGTCTCACCTTTGCATCTTCCTGCAGTCTCCTGCCACGTTTGTAGCCTGCAGGGTAACTTGAGGGAGGGGCAGTGTTTCTGCCCTGCATTTGTGCAGTACCTTGTGCAGCAGAACTCTCATCTGTGTGTGGTTCCCAGATGCTGCGAGACCATGAGGACTGTAGTGATGGTAACTGATTTTAAATGGACCCTCTTTTTTTACTTCTACGTGTTATCTTAAGACCACTTGTGCTTATTACAGCACATAAAAGTTGCTTCCCTGTTTGTAGTACTTGCAATCCACTTGACTCAAAGCAAATATTTTCAATTCCATGCTCTTCTGCACTAGCACCATGCATTTGAGTTGCTGCTGGGTTTAGGTGCTGGTGCAGCCACAATCAGCACACTCTGCTTGAGTGCTTCACAGTCTCTCTTAAGGATCAAGTCTAGTAAAGACCACTTTAGAGTAGTGCTTCTGTATTTCTGTCATCTTTAGATTCAGTTGTCTGCTCTGTGTCCCACTACTAAACTGGGAATGTAGATGTCCTTTTCTTCACAACCTTCTGAATCTGCTAGTGAAGTACAGCAGGATTTTTGTAGCAAGTTTCTGCTGTGGACATTGCCAAAGCAAGCAAACTGTCATCGTGCTATTTTTGGTTAAATTTTGCTTTGAGTTTAAAGCTTATGATGGTACTCCTTTTTATCTGTTTTTCTACCTGTATTTCCCTATCCCAAATTCTTTCCTCCTCTTCTCCCTTCCCTCCCTTGCCCCACCCTCATTAACAAGAGCTGGGAAGAGTAACCCATATTCCTGTTTTACTCTGCCAATTGTGTTCACTGATCTCATGATTTGGTTTGAAGATTGCCGTTCTGCTTAGGTGGCATGCTGGCTCTCATGGTCTGCATATCTTAACAGTGATGTGGTGCTGGAAGGAGCTTTTGAAACTTTGTAATAAACTTTTAATAATTATCTCTTTCCCAGAGATTATTTTGGTGGTGTTGCTTTCATTCTGAACTTATTTGGAAGTCTACTGTGGGTGATGGCCTCTGCAGCCTCCCAGTAAGCCTTGCTTTACTGAGTGGGGCAGCAGCAGGCAGGCTTGAGCTAGGGGAGTACTTGCACTGGGGCTGGCTGTGGGAATCAAATGTGTGAGTTTGGTTTGCACAGCCTGTCTGATGGAAGAGCTTTCTCAGCAAAGAGTAAAGCTCTTCATCAGTGCTGGGGTATCCTTTGGGTAAGTGTGACTCTGGCTTTGAGTGCTGTCTTGATGCTATAGCAAAGAGCGAGGTGTTGGCAAAACTCAGTTGTGCTTGTTCCCCTCTGACTTTCTTGTGTGATGGGTTGGTAGGTCACATTTTCCTGTGACTACTTATCATGTGAACCCCTAACAAGGTTTCATAAGGGTGCTTATTTGTCATGAAATTGTGATGCACCAGAACATCATCATCATCCTTACAAGATTAGTAGGAGAGAGAGTAGAAATATTAACTAGATATGCCCGTTAACTGGGGCTTAATTTACACCCCCTTGTTTGCTACCTACAAAACATTTTTCACGTGTATGTTGGGGGTAACATACTACAGAGCTCTTATTGTAGCTTATGTAGCACTTATCTGCTTTTTGAGTAGAGAACTCTAGTAGTTCTGCAGCCTTACAAAAGGGTTAAATAATGTGGTGTTTAATTGCTGTCTGTGAAGTGTATTCTAGACAGTTTGCCAGAGGGTGACATAAGGTATACTCAAATTGCTAGTCCCTGTTGATTAAAAACCTGCCAACATCTTCTTTTTTGCGCCTAGTTTATTTACCTTTTGCATATGCAAATGTTTAGTGTTCTCTTTTAATCCATTTACTTGGGGCAAGACTCCTCCAGATGCGGTTTCACAATTTTCAGTCCAGTCTGACTGCTTATTTATCGCTGGTTCTCAGCTGGATGCACCCATGATCAGTACCCGTGCATGCTGTGGAAAAGTGAGTTTTCAAACAGGTAAGTTTGATCCTGCTGAGCCTAAGGTTAAGAGAAGGAGGAGGTGATGGGGTGGGGGAAGTAAAGGGTGAGTACAGAGCTGGACTACCCGTTTTAATGGCAGCTTGTCAATAAAGTAGTCAAGGCCAGACATGAAACTTTGTCCTTCAGCATTATGGTATTTGGAGCTGCAGCAAACTTAGAGGGGACCTGGCTCCAAGAGCCACAGGAGCTTGAGGTTTGTGCTCTGTTCCAGGCTTCTGAATACCTTTTACTAGTTTGGAAAGCAAAGGAACAGCTTTCTCTTTCTTTAAGCCCTGCCCAAATTCCTTGAATTTTTGCAGCTTGGACCAGGTGATAATTCTAGTCTGCATGTGAAAAGAATAGTGTCTGCCAGCTCTCCATAGGTAGGAATGCAGTTTAAAAAAACACCTCTAGCCATGAAAGATATCTGAGATTGAGGGAGGGGTTTAAGAAGGGGGGAATGGAAATCTTCCTCACCAAGTAATGTTGGAAGCATAAACTTGATGGAGTAAAGGGGCTGCTTGAGAAATGAGTGTTGTCAGCAAGGCAGACAACTTCCCTTCTTTGCAAGGCACCGCCTCTGCATTGATCTAACATAACTGTTTGTGGATCTGAACTGTGAGCCAGATGAAAGAACTTAATTGGTGCTAAAATTAATTTAGCCAAAGCAGTAAGAGGGAGAAGACTTAAACCTAGATAGAGAGGGAGCAGAAGGAGGATGGGAAAGATCTGGGGGGAGTATAAGGATGGTCTGTCTGTGTTCTGAACATCACATTGCCTTAGTTCCCCAAGCACTGGCCCTGTACTGGGATTTGGCATCTGTCTCATTTTTTGAGTCCAATGCAGTCTCTCCTGCCTTCTGGAAGTGAATGCTTAATAGCTGGTCAAAGAACTGCTGTGCAGCAGCTGCTGAACTGGGAAAGAAGCTGCTTCTGTTGCCTATGCACGAGCATTAGTCGCCTCCTCTTAGGCCCTGCAGAGATTGCCAGAGCTCAGAGCAGTTCCCACGAACCCATTTGCTGAAGCTTTGAGGAAACAAAGCTGCTCAGCAAGTGCAGTCTGTAGTCTTCCAAGTCTGAAAGCTCTAAACCTGAAGACTTTGCCATGCTGCTTTGCAGAATACCAGGCTTCATCCATGAACAGGTACTGGTAGTCTGATCACCAACTTCAAAGAGTGACCAGGCTGCTGTAGAGAGTTTGGGGAGCAAGGGCTGTGTTGTGGGTTGGCTCATCATACCTAGAAGCTGGTGCTTTCTTGTTGGGGTAATGCAGCTGGCTGCTGCTATGAGCTGAGCTTGATTTCCCTGTCAGTAGGGAGATGTGCTGCTGCCCTGTTTCTGCTGATGGGTGCCTGGTTCTTGATTCCTTAGCAAATGCATAGTGCTCTGGTCTGATCTGCTTTTGCTCAGCCAACTCTGGCTTTGAATGTAGTTCAGAGCCTGCAGCGTGAGCTTGTCAGGGCTCTGTGCTGAGTCTTCCTGGGTAGAGCGCAGCCTACAGCAGTCCTAAATACAGAGAAACCACAGAGCTGGAGACAGGCTCTAAATTACCAGGATTGGGTTCTTAAGCGTCAGGAAGTCAGGGGAAAAAAGCCTGTTAGAAAGTGGCCTGCTAAGCAATGCAAAAGAGGCTTAGCTGTTTTGGCAGCTGAGAAGGGAAGAAATAAATTCTGTTTTGCTTAACAATACCTTACCTGTATGCAGAAATGGGCTGGCTGGCTCATGGCATGGGAGACAGTCTGATATGGAAATGACTAATTTCCTCTGGCAGATGTCAGTGCAGCCTGTAGGAGGTAGGATGTGAGGAGGTCCTGGGCCTACTACTAAGTGTAGCTAGGCTCACAAGCTTAAAGCTGTGAAAGCTCAACTTTGAGTTGGATTGCCTGATCTGTACAGGAAGAAAATGTTTCTCTTACAGGCACAATGCTTTGTAGCCATTTGACTACATAAGAGGAAGAGTGCTGCAAAGGTTAGATCCTATGTGCCTTGATGTTAGGATATGTAATCCTGTGTGAGGGAAGAGGGGCTGGGGGGCAGCTAAAATTCATTACCTAACCTGTCTCCAGACTGCTGGTTCAGGCCACTTTCTCTTCCCAAACTGTGGTGGGTGCTGGTGTAGGATTGTGTTGGCCGTAACTGCACAATGTGTGGCAGCAGTTGGAGTGGGTGCACAGTGTGCGATGCGCTGCACTGGATGCTTGTGCAGCAGCCCTGGTGCCCCTGGGCAACAGCCAGTACCTACTGTGGTGAGTAACAATTGTGTGATTGCTTGCTGAGGAAAGGGTTGGGACAACTGTGCTCTTGCTCTTCAAGGCCACCCACTGGTTATTAACTGTGTTTGTACTGGGATTATTTCTTCCTGGCCCACAAGATCAGCCTGAGCCTCCCACTTCAGGATCTTAATTACCCATATCCTTTTCCCTGTGAAGCTGCACGTAGACCAGTTTTGTTGGATGTGGCTGTGGCTGGTTCCTAGCCATGCAGTTGGGTCAGATCAATGAAAGTAGATTTCCAGGGGACTGGTTATGGTGGAAATAGAGTTCATCCTTCTGCAACCTTCCATTGTGCGGATGTGGTTTTCCACAGGAGTCAGCAGCAAGCACCAAGCAGAGGACAAAAGGCCAATCAGCCTCTGGAGATGCTGTTTTGCTGTTCCTCCTGCAATGTTGTGCTGAAGTGCAGCTGCCAGCAAGAAGAGGGTTAAGTGCACATATCACATGGCACAGTTCTGTTTACTGCATACTTCTCATAATCGGGGCTGGCATCCAAATCCGGAAGAAGATTAGTGCTTAACCAGAGACCCTGAAACAATGTGTTTTATGTTGGTATTCCTGTGAGGCTATGTAGTCTGCCATTAGCTCTCATGCAGAGAGGCCTGCTCATCCCTGCAGCCCTGGGAGCTATGGGGAGAGAAGAAAACAGATGGTTTCAGGAACAAAGATTGGATTGGACTGAACTGCATTTATCATCGATGTAAGCTTGAAGCTGAGGAGATTTTCCAGGAATTAACTTGTTCCATAATAACTTGATCTCTACCAAAGGGGGTTCGGCCGGGCCCTTGGTCTGAGGTTAATACATGAAGCTATCCAGGCTCGTCAGTCTGGGAAATCGGACTGTGCCCCTTGGCATAAAGGGTTGGATGGGAGTCACTGAGTGACTTGGCCACTACTGAATACAAGCAGTTGTGGTGGTGGAAAAAAAAGAGTAAAATTCAAATCAGTTACTGAGGTGTGGTTTTGGACAAGAAGGAAGGTGTAATTTTGCAGCACAGTCTATAGCTTACCTGTGCTATCAGCAGGGGCATAACTGTAGCAAACTTCAATGGGGCCCTAGGCAGGGTGTGGTTTACCTTCCTTCTGTTCTTCCTGCAGAAGGCAGATCCCTCTGTTTCTTTCTCTCCTAACAAACTCATCTCTACCTGTACATACACACAGTATGGGGCTTTTTCCTCCTCCCATGTAGTACTGTTCACTTGTGAACACCTGCTTTGTCCTCCTTGGAGCTTCAGTGCATGGGACAACATGTACTGCTGTTACTTTCCAAAGTTGTTTCTGAAGACTCCTGTTATCCCTTAGGAATTGCAAAAGTTTGCTTTACCCCATGTGTCCAGAGGTCTTTTTCCATCACCACCTGTCCTGTCTGGAAAGTCTGATCATCCATGGATGAAGTTTATATGAATTAGACGTGGAAGAGGAAGGATTGTTGGGTGTGCTTTTTCCTCTGTGGTGATGCTAAGGCTAATGGCAAAGTAACTTTACTATCCTGTTTGTTATTGGGGCCTACTGGCTTAGGAAGCTCATGGGCTGAAGGTGAATAGGAAAGGTTTTCCAGTCGTAGGAGGGGATTGAAATAAACCTGTCCATGTGTCTGTTGAGGGTAAAGAAAGGCGGTTCCTTCTGATGTTATTATGAAGTTGGCTTTTGTTTGCTTTTCTGTACTTGAGCAGGAAAGGAGATGAGTTCCAGCTTCCTCTTCTGTTGAGTGCTAGGTGTGGCTGCTAACCTATGGCATAGTGTCTTAGCCACAAATATTAAATATAGGAGCTTGAGTCTGTCTTGAATTAATTCTTCTGTATTGGTCTTACACCGAACTGGTTTACTGTAGGAGAAACAAAGCTACTTGGAACTTCCAGAAGTAATCCCAAATTCCTCTCTCTAGAAGAGTTACGGTAGATGCTTTAGGGTGCTAGCAAGATACCTGTTTTCAGTAGATACTGACAGACCATCTATGGATATTGCTGTAATGAGGTTATCTTCTGAAACAAATGACAATAAGTGTTCCTCAGCTGTTTGTTCTGGGGTGATCTGACTTTCATGGTATCTGCCATCTGCATGCACCTTGCCTTGCTCAGGTGATTACGTAGTTGAGAAGACAGATAACAAGTATGCGTATATTGTATGGGTTATATGTTGTGCGTGCATATATTGCAGAGTTTAGGAATTCCCTAGGTGAAGAATAAAATATCTTGAGTGTCACAGATCTGAAAAACCCAAGGTGGATCAAAAATGGAACACGATTCAACAGCTGTGCATTTTATCTTGTAACCATTAGGAACAATTGCTAAGTATCAGTTGTGATAGCAAGCTGAATGGCAAATGTTTTGCTTAGCAACTGTTGCAAAGGAAAATTGTCAGGCAACAGCAAAATTGGGAATGGTGAGTACAGAAGGCACTAAAGAGATGAGCTGTACTCTATTATCTGTGACTAACTGATTTGGCATTTTCTTACACAAACATGTAAGTATATGAGCATTTATGAATATGCATCAAAGCAAGTTCAATCAAATCCCCTAGCTTCATAAATGCTCTTGCTGCCTTTCTGTGTGTAGTAGATACTCTAGGCAGCTTCCCCACCAAGGCAGCAGAGTTGAAGAGCTTTGTGGTGGCAGATTCTACAGCCAGTCCTTCAGCAGCGGTGAGTGACACACCATATGCTGTTTGTGGGAGTGCTTGCTCAAGCAGTATCAGCTGTGGAGCTGCCTGAATGGAGGATGATTCTACAGTGAAGAAGGCTTTAATTTTGTCATGTATTAAGTATGCACATGTTAGAGAACACTAAAAGGCTGTGTGAGTGGGGCCTAAAGTCTGAAATAAGAAACTGATACTAAGCTAAATGACTGCCTTAAGCATTTAGGCAAAGCAGTGTGTGCTTCCCCATGCCTCCTGCCCTTGCGACTGTAATCTTAACAAGGGCCTGTCTTAGGCGTGTGAGTAGCAGGTGGGTATCAGGC
The DNA here is from genome assembly GCF_964237585.1 of Gallinula chloropus. Lineage (NCBI taxonomy): Eukaryota > Metazoa > Chordata > Aves > Gruiformes > Rallidae > Gallinula > Gallinula chloropus. The sequence continues at coordinate 16,407,999 of NC_140088.1, read as the reverse complement.
TACAAATGCTGTCAGGTAAAGCACTTTCATTAGGTGTTACTTATTCATGGCAGAAGTGATTAAAGGCAAAAGAAGCCTACCTAGAGCAGGCATGTGAGATGTGCCTCAGTGTGCAGGAGACTTTCTTACTGGGTTATCTGTGAGACAGTGCTTGACAGATGTCTTATGGACTCTGTTTTAGTTGTTAAATTGTGAGCAAATATAGATTGAAAAGTTATGTAAGGGTCAGAGTACAGCTTAGTAGTGGCCTGTGCAGGCTACTTGCACAGTCTTGAAGGCTTTGTTTTTTCCCCAGTACTTGGCATTGCAGTGAGGCTTTAAAGTGCTTTTGCTGCCCTTCCAGGCCAGGGCTCAGGTGGAATCAGGGCACCATCTCCAAAGTACCTGCCCTTTTCTTCCTTTCCTGTCCCAAATGTATGTCATGTAATGAGGGAATCACTGTTTTGCTAGGGTGACAACATAGCTCATGGAAGCTCCCCAGGATGAAAGCTGGAACCAGAAGGGCCTGGCAGGAAAGTATCTTCAGTGAAGTCTTAAACTTTTTTGAGATTCTCTTCCCACCTGACACTGAGATTTCTGCAAGTCCTGTCCCTTGCAGCGGAAAGGTGCTGGAGAGGGTATCCCTTGCTGTGATGGGTTGTAGCAGCTCTAGTATGAGCATTGGTGCCACTTGTTATACTTTGAACTTACAGTTCTGTTAATCTGGCTGTCCTGTATGGGTTTTTTGTCCTCTTTTAGCAGGAATCCTCTTTGTTGCAAGCCACAAGTAGCTCTCAAATAAAGGTAGGGTCCTGACTACCTCATCCTACCTTTAAGTGAAAAGTTGTAAGTAAATCATTTGCCTTTCCCTGTGCTCCTTCACATCAGGAGTGGGAGTTTCTCCAGTGTCATTTCCCCATTGAATCTCTGAGGTTTCAGATATGGTGGCAAAGAGCATGTGTTGCTCTGTTACAGATGTAGTGCTGTAGCTGGTGAATTCAAGCTGCGTCTCCATGGCCATACTCTTAAGCAAAGTATGAAATGGGCCCCAGGGATCCTCCATGGCTGCTGGAGGAGGTGGGTGCTACCAGCCGATACTGGGCAAACCTGTGCTGTTGTTACTGACTTGCTCTTCCTTGCATTTAATAAAGAACCCTTTTATTTTAACACAGGTGCATCCAAGGAGCACTTTATTTCAAATGGTGTTCAGTTGGTGGAAAGTAAATGGTGTCCCATGAAGTAGATGGGAGAATGTCACAGGCCTGCTGCCAGACCCATGCCCAGTGCTGCATGGCTGCCAGGGCCTTCACAGTGTGTGAGACCTGGGATATCTCTGTCCACTGGATACCAGTGGTGCTGTGCTGGCTTCTCCCTGTGGCTTGTGCCTCTTCAGCAGCAATGTCCTATCTTCCAGCTCTGGCCAGTGTGCTGAGCAGAGCAGCCAATCACCCCAGTGCAGGGTACCCCTTTTACCATGCATGGTTTAGTGACCTGTCCCTAAATGAGGGTTTCCCCCTCTGTACTGGTGGCTCTGCTGCTCCCCATGTCCAACCACAGCAGTGGTTCATCCCTGCCAGCCTCTTTAGGGTGGCATCTGTTATCTGTCCCTCTTGGTCCTTCCTCTGTGGTGGGGTGGTGCTGGTCTGCCCAGATGCCAAGGGGATTGCCGCTCTGCTGCCTTCCCCATCAGCAAGAGCCCTGTGAGCAAGCCAGCTGTGCCTGCCCCCTGTGAGAGCTTCTGTGCTTCCTCAGCGTAGCTTTGTCTCCCTTCACCAAGTAGGGAACTTGACAGGTGTATCTGCTACTGCAAGGCAGTAGCTGATTTGTGTCAGGAAGCAGGGCTAGGAGCTGAGACCAAGGCTGCTGAGCAGGAATCCATCTATACATGCTTCAGTGGCATACTGAATGGGCACAGCTGAAAGTCTGCTCAGAGACAGTGGCCAAGAGTATGGGTGTGGGAAGCACAGTTTCATGGTGCTTGCACACCATACCACACCACCAAATTACACTATGGGTTTCCAAAGTCATTTTCTGAGATCTAAGAAAAAAAAAAAAGCCATATAGCCTAAATCAAGGCACTGGTAAAGGACTTCAAAAGGATGTGATGAAACCCAGCATGTCCTGTGGGAATTCCTTTCTGATGGGTGCTCATGGAGGGCATCTCAATGAGTTCATCTTCAGTCTCCTGCTAGCAAGTTGCTTAGGTTCATAGGCTTTTCCAAAACTGCAATAGAAAGTTCCAAACTGGATTTTCATTATGCTTCTGCATTGAATAAATCCCATGCCATGCTCCAAAGAATCAAATTTTTTAATTTCTGTTTTCAAATGCCATTGAAGATTCATATGGGATTAGAGGCTTTTCTTGTCCGGGGAGGGGGGGAACAACCTGTTGTGCTGTGCCAGGGCCTGAGGGTGACAAAATTCTGTGGTAGCTTGGGACCACTGCTGTAGAGCACCTCTGCACTCTTTAATGGGTGTTTCCTATTTTGAAAACCATTAAATGCACAGGTTTGGTGGGTGATAATTTGTGAGCAGTGTTTCATGCATCACAGAAAACAGGATGAGGCTGTGTTCGGGTGAGTTTCTAGGTAAAATTAGCGGTTCCTGCTATCTGCATGCAAGTATGAAGTGTAGTGGGCATCCTTGTACTGTGTTCTTACTGACAGGCTAGACCTCAGATCATTTCCTGTGGTCAGGAGCCACATCTGAGAGTTTCAAGAACAAGGCATGCAAGTTGAGAACCTCGTAACTAAAATAACATGCATTTTAGATGAGATCAGAGCTTACTAGAAAGGGAAAAGAAACCTAAATAAGGATATGGGTTAGGAATAGGATTGCATGAATACCCAGTATAGGCAAATAACACATTGTGATGGTTCACAGTGTTTTTAATGTCCTGTTACATAGAGGGTGCTGGTTCTGTTACCCAGCTGAAATGACTGTAAATTTGTAAGAACACTTTGCAAACTTGGAGTACACAGGTAAAAAGTACTCCATCCTTTGAATGGTTTTGCTTCTGCATATGAGAAGGGCAACTCCCCAGGCTACCTTCAGAGCTCTTGTCAGTGCCAGCTCTCACTGGTAGTTAATGTACAGCCACAATGTCCACAGAAAGTCTAGATTTCAACAATTATTTCTGTACCTTGATAAAGTCTTTTTCGAGAGTGGCAAGGGAGGGGCAGGAAAAGGGAGAATTATTAAGGAATTGAGCCTTAAAAAAGCTAAACAAATCATCTGTAAGCTGTGAGGTATTGATCTGACCTTCACCCAAGTCAAACTACATTAAATCTGCCATGGATGTATGGAACAATTGCTGCGTAATTATATTCTGCTCTCTTCTACTGCACTGTAAAGCAGAAGTAAATTGAACATCTCTGGTGATTTAAGGAGTGTGCTTACAGAAATGTTTTGTTCCTATTCTCCTGTGCAGGTTGAGCACCCCACTGTGCTTTGCATGCAGGCGCAGCAGGGAGTGGCATGCTGTTACTGTAATGTCCATAATTGTTCATCCCATCCCTTTTAACACTTGCGGTCTCAATTCTAGGGTATTGCTGTGCATTAAGCAGATGAGTTGGTGAGCTGTTAGGACTCTTCCCTGTTGGGTTTTTTCTCCAGTTTACTTTGAATTAATTTAAGATCCAGTAAGGTGTTTGGGTAGTGCCAATACAAGTGGTGAACACTTGAGGATTTATCACCAGTGACTTCTATTTGTCATTATGTTACTTACCTGCCTTTGATTAAATCTCGTTCTTCATAGCTTGGCTTTATAAACCAAAATGTCTTCACCTTACTGATTGCCTTATTTTTCCTTATCACTTATAACTGCATCAGGTATTTGGGCTCACATGAAACACTGTGTAACTCCCCACTTAGTTCTCTCCATGACAGAGACCGGCAGCTCTATGCTTTCGTTTTCTGTTAGCTAGTTTATAGTCCAGGAGATAAGTTATCTCTTGCCCTGTGACTCTGTCTTTGAAGGGTCAGTGATGTTATAACAGCAGACTTAATGAAAATAAGTCAGAATTTGGGCAACAAAGAAGAAAAGTGCAAATGGCATGCTTGTTTCTGGAGCTGTGGCTGGATGGGACAAGTCACATACATTTGTTCCTTCCATACCAGCAAACACACTGAGGCAGTGTAGGAAGCCAGACTTCGTTAGTTCCGCTGATTACTGAATGGCTTATTATCGAAGAATAAATAGGTTACTATTTGGCTTCAGGGGTGAGGCATTAATTTTCAAGAAGAGCCAAAACCAATTAGGAATTTAATGCAGTAGTACACAGGAAAGGGTGCACTAGCAGGATTTTGTATTTGGGGGCCCGCACCTTGCATGTTACGTTGTTGGCTATTTGAGTTACCCGGGACAGCTGATGCTCTGTGGTACTAGGAGGCTAAGGCACCTTCTTGGGGGGGAAAAAGCCCTACTGATAACAGAAGCAGTTATGAGTTTTGTTTGTTCAAAAATAGGGAGGGAAGATGAGGACAAGGCCCTCAAGGATGTTTAAATCTAATGCTGTGTTAATGGTTAGCCATGATGAGGGGCAGATGAGCACTTAAAGCTGTGACTATGAAGATGGTGTTGACTTAATGCCTGTGGCAGGTGCAGTCAGTTCAGCTGCACTATGGTAGCCGACCCACCTGAGTGTGATGGTGGTAATGCAGGTGGAGCTCGTTGTCTGGCAGGGCAGCACTGGTAGAGTGTCCTCCTTTGCTGCTATTTGCAATCAGATACGTGTGTCATCCAGTAATGGATTTCCATTGCTCTGCCCTGGTGGTGAGGAAGACTTTGGACCTCAAGGTGGAGCAGCTGCAGTTCAAGCACACACTCTTTCTTGCTGCACCTTTTAGTGAAATAGCAATGTTCAACAGTAGGGCAAGGTAGAGTTTTGCTGGTAACTATGGCTGAGGTGGATTTTTGAGTCTATGCTCTCCTTAAAGCTGGAAAAACAGCTTTTGGGAAACATTGCTACCCAGTGTGCAGTTACACTGCTGCTTGTGTGCTTCTGCTGCCTGGATGGTGTGCGATTAGCCCTGCACACTGCAATGTTTCACAGCCCATTGCATGTGAGGCTGGCTTTAACTCTTGCTCTTACAGCTTTGTAAGTCTCGAGCCCAGAAATCCTTGCCTAAATTTAGATGTAGCTGCAGCACAATGCTGAAATGTGGTGGTGTGTCCTGTTGATTAAGTAGGCAGCGTGTGCTATACTGTGATGCCAAACTTCTGAAGTGTATCTCGCATGGCACATCTCCCTTCCTTCCTCTTTAGCTTGGAAGAGCCACAGCGAAGGGATGGCACTGCACTAATCCATTAGCATGTAGGAGGCCACAGCAACAAATACTGCTTTTGTGCCATGGTTTCACCTGTGAGATTCTATTTGTTCCCAAAGGAATGGGCATAGGAACTGTTAAGGACTCCTGGTGCAGTAGCTGGAAAGCCAGGTCTCAGCCTTCAAGACTTCATGAAGAGCACGTGCTTCCTGGGGTGGCTGCAGCGTGTTGAGGGCTGGTGAGGTCTCTTTTAAGATCAGACGAGTGGGATAGAGATGGAGTGGCACGCAGGCCCTTTAAGAATGAATTGGCAAAAGAAGAGCTCAGTATTTAAATTTAGTGCAGACAAAGAGGGGAAAAAAATTCCCTACAGCATCTGGTTTATATTACTGCTCTCTGCTTCAGTAGAGGGTGTGTTTACAGTGAAGTTCTCCAGTGTGTAGCAAAGGGACTGCTCAAGCTGCTTATTTCTAGGGGACTCTGAGCTCAGGGTATGCCTTGCAGCTGTCCCTGTGTCTTCCCTTTGGCCTCCTTAACTAATCCCATTTTGGTCAATGAGCAGAGTGGTGCCACGCTGGGTATCCAAGGGTGTCTGAGCACAGCACTCCATCTTCCAGGGCTCTCCAAAAACACTCACTGCCCCACGTCCTTCCTATTTTACTCAGCCTAGAAATGGATAAAAATAGTCCCCTGATTAAGTGACTGTATGTCTGAGGGCTACCTACAAAGACAACAGAACTGCTGATGCATCAGTGTCTGCTGATGCTCTATTCAAAGCATTAAAGCAGACACTTCTGACTTGCTCTAAATGTGAGGTTAAAGCTCGGCATGGGAGGTGGAAAGAGCAGAAGGATGGCTGGGTTTTAGTTATGGTGGAATTTCTCTTCTCTGTGTGTGTTTTCTTTATTAAAGTGTGGTTTGTGGTCTCAGAGCAGTTTCAGCAGAGCAAAGTGCCAAAAGGAAACTTGAACATAGTAGCATTATTGGAGCAAGCTACTCACCAGAAAGTAGTAAAGCTTTGCACAGGTCTGTAGCAACCCATGCAAATGCTCCCTTCCACCAGTACCTTGTGCATCCTGTCATGTATCTCCCTGAGGGCTGACTGACCCTCCAGTCATGTATACTGTTAAAGTACAGTTCTCAGTAGTGAGCTCTTGCACTCTTGTGTAGCTGGCAGGGAGGCTAAAAATTTTCCAGAGCCCAGGCACTTAATTGTGTTGCAAACTTTCATCATGTTCAAGGATAAAATACAAATTTTTTAAACCTAGAACTGTGAAGAAATAATTCCTAGCCCACAATGCTAGTGATCATTTCAGTGTCTGCTGTTTGAAACTTTGGGGAATAGATGTCATATGCTTCCAGGCAGAAGGAGGAAGAATGGAAAATTCTGGATTTATGTTCATGGATAATACAGACTTTTCATATGGTCATTCTCTCCAGCTGCTGCTGGATGAAAGCCTGTTGCCATTACTGCCAAAGTGAGATTAAAGCTTGTAACACAAACTCTTCCCTCAGCTATTTTTGCAACTTCCCTCATCCAAGAAAGCACAAAACCAACTCCCACCTCTCCTTTTTCCTCTCATCCCAGGATGAGACAGAAGCAGTTCTCATCTTGCAGTTTTCATCATTCCTTCTCTTTATACAGCAGCAAAGAAAAATAATCATTGCCTGACCCCATTCAAATCAGTTCCCTTCAACACCACCCTTGTCTGCAAAGACTCTGTCCATCTCAAACGGTTAGAAATGTTCTTTGACCAAAAATGTGTATCTTAACTGTAGTATTACAGGTTGTTGGGGTTTTTTTTTAGTGGAAGGTGTGAGTTTTCCAATGGGGGGGGAAGCAATTTTTGGGTGGTTTTGGGTTTTGTTGGCTGGGGGGGGGGGCACAAAAAGCCCCACATATTAGAGATCTTAAGATTTTGGCCAGTTTCTTTTCCCTTCTGCAAAATAAATTTGGATATGCAGCTAATAGTTCAGTTGTATGGGTGGAGTGTTTTCCAAAGGTGATTTGCACCCATCCGACTCCTGTAAAGTACCATCCTACTTGGCTTCTAGCTTATTGTAGAAGATGCCTTTAAAGGAGTTCCTGCACAGTGGAAGAAAACAGGAGCATGAGGCATGTGAACTGCAGCTCCTGAGAGACATTACAACTCCGCTGCCAGAGAAAAGTCCTGTGGTTTGTGACATATTTCATGTATGCATCCTTGCTGAAACCAGGTCCTTTTCTGTAGAGCAGGAAAACGATGTCTCTTGATTCACTCTAGCCAGTTATCTCACTGAAACTCATTCACTTTTCTAAAAAGGGCGAAATTGCAGTTGTTGATGGGGAGTACTCATTATTTAATAAGAATAGAGCCAGGAATATGGTTAGTGTTGAAATAGAGGTACAGGAAGGAATGGAAAATATGAGAGATTTAATATAGAAATACTAAAAAACCAAACAAAAAACCAAAAGCCTAAAACCAACCCTTTGTTTCTGGTGATTTTTATTCTTCCCATCCTCTTTCCCAAGGTAGCATTTGCATTAATGCACAGCATCTTGGGACATTTGGCATGGCAGGTAAGAATTGTCCCAGTCATCTATCTTCTAGCCTGAAGCTGGTCCAAAAAAAAAAGATAACTAGCTCTTTTTATTGGAAAGAACTAAGGAACCATTAACTCTGAGGCTTATTAATTTTCCTTGATGAAAATACCTAATTTTTCACCTTGAAGAAAATTAGTGCTGAGTTTTAGAAACGGTGCTAACATTTTTATACCCAGTATGATGCCTTCTCCTCTGGCCCACTGAAGAATGTACCTTTTATGCCAATGGCCTTTCCTATAAATGGAAATCTCTGGGTATGTGCAGAGTACAGTGAAAAGAAAGCTAGTGCTGGCTCTCAGCCTCCAGTTTACATCATCTGTCCTCTCTTGTGGTGAGCACTTTGACCTCATCTCCTAGAAATGAGCAAATGCAAGAATGTCAATGTGTCTGTGGCTAAGATTTAAATCACACTCTGTCCTCGGCCATTGGAGTTGCTAGAGCTCCAGCTCCTGCCTTCAGACTATTCATACACTTTCCTGACTCCTTTGTGGCAAGTTAAATTCCCCAGCCAGATCCAGTAATGCCATGTCACTAATCTGTTCTGTTTGAGCTGCTTGTGTCTTTCCAAGGGCAGCTATGGAGCAGAACATGAATTCTGCAGAATGGTCCTGGGCTGAGGACACCCCAGGACCTCACCAGACAACAGGGATGTCTGTCCACCCAGGGTATCAAAGCTGGCACTCTCCTCCCTGCAGTGCCCTTGTGCTCAGTTGCTCAGAGAACAGTGTGTGAAGCCTCTAGCTCTTTGGGGTGGAAAAGCAGAAACAGCAAATGTTTTCTGTTGGGTTTATCTGGCTGGTAGCAGTGTTCTCTTCCCTGTTCTTTCTGCAGTGCATTTCCCCCCTGTGTTCCCATAGGTTTTCCTGTCATCAGGATGGTGAAAATCTTGTTGCTAGGTTTAAAGAGACATAAAATTTTTCCTGCTGGTCTCTGGCAGAATGCTTTCATGACTGCTTCTAAATAATGCAGCAGCAGCTCCTACAGCTCATTTGGACTTGGAGTTGCCAGGTTCTTTGTCGTTCTGCCACGGTCCCTTGCAGAGCAAGGCCTGATCCCAACCCCTGCAGTCAGTGGAAACACCCTCCTTGGTAGCCTTCAGCTCAAGTCTAGGCAGTTTCATCATGTTTCCCAAGCTTTACCTAGGATGGCTATTCGAACAGTCTCAACACCCTCCCAAAGGAAACAGATCCCTGGTGTGTGTATCTATCTTTAAGCCTCACTTCCTTCTTTTCTCTTTCATAAAAGCTTTGGAAAATTAGGCTATAGAAACATAGCACAAGCTTTTTAAAGAATAAAAAATACCAATAGATACTAGCTCAGAGCTACTGTGATACCTAAAGTGAAACTGCTTTTGCTAATAGTTCAGCTTGAATAAAACATCAAAGAAGAAATTCTTGAATGTTTTTCCTTCCCTTTGAGTCCTTGATATCAGTCCCACATCTGATTTTTAGAGAAAGTTTCTTGCTTTGAACTGCATAAATAGTTCAATACAAAATAATTAAGGTCAAAATAGATAAATAGGAGCTTTTGGTCATGAGATCGAGAAAGACTTTAAAGAGTACATTGCCTTAAAGTTAAGTCATATTCTGCTTAGATCCCCAGTCTGGAGTCTCTCAGTAGCCATTGGGAGGGCAATTTGGAGCAAAGACAGCAAATCAGGAGAAGCAGAGAAGGGCTGTGCTGTTCTCAGCTTGGATGATCCAGCATTATCTCCATCTCTTAATGCAGTTGCTTTCTTGAAGTGGCTGAAACATTGAACCACAGTAGTCTAAAACAAAGCTCCTGCTGTAATTATCTATCATAATTTTTAATCTTCCACTGTCTCTCTCTTGTTTTGCTGTAAGATCTCCATCCTGGTCTGAACACACTTTCTGGGAAGACCAGACCAGACCTCTGCTTCTCTGCTCCACTGCAGTACTGGGCTTTGGTTCCTGTACTTGCCAAGTACCGTGCTGAGGGGCTATGCCCTGCACCCCAGTACAGCTTCTACACTGGGTAGCCCTTGCCAAGCTGTGTCCTCCTGCCGCTGCTAATTCTGGTACCTTGCCTCAGACACCTCTACACTGGTTTCTACTGTGCTGTCCAGGTGTGCCCACAGACTTGGCACATCTCTCAAAGCACACCTCCATACCAGTCAGGGCTGTATGTGAAGATAGGAGATCCCATCACTTTCAGTGCATGTGGTGGTAAGGTAGTGTTAGAAACTTGCAGCAGCATGCAGATGCCCTAGGGCCCATGAGGATGCTCACTAATTAGACCACTCCTTGGTCTGTGATGCACACTGAGAAATAGCTTGCTACTCAGCTCTAGTGTAGACACTTAAAATTGTGTTTTATCCTAGCTCTTAAATGACACATTCATGCCTCAGCAAGGAATGTGTCTTAAGATCCCAGAACAGACCATCTTCATAATCTCACCACCCACAGTAGCTTTAGCACTTTCAGTATCCAATTAAAAACAAGTCACGATGTAATTCAATTTTAAATATATTAATAAATACCCTTCCCCACAACCACAGGACACACAGACACTGACAGAGAGGAATTTGGTTTCTTCCTAGCTGGTTTATGTGCTGGGTATTTAAAACTAAGTGAAGACACTGTAGAAACTACAGCTGTGCAAATATGTGCATCCACCTAGGAGGATGGGAGGAGAGATGCCTGTGGTTGACTCCCTGTAATTCACCAAGGATTTGGTGATTTCTGATGCTGCTTGTCTGTGTGCTGTTGAAAGGCCTACATGTTCAATGGCACACTCACTGGACACATCAGCAAGCTTGTGCCACAGTAAGGGCTATCTCTTCATGCAGGAGAAGGTGCAGGTGTTGGCACCATCCCAAATAGCTGTGCTGGCTTCACAGAGGTTACAGCAGGAGAGTGGTTGCTGGGGTGGTCCATGTTCATAGTTCCTGAGGGTCAGTTCTGTATTTTGCCTTTTAGAAGACATTTACTGCTCATGGGAGTTAGTGGTGGGACGTCTTTCACAGTGCCTTTGTGTAAACATTCAATATCTTGCCTACACCCAGAGCAGTTAAATCATTTTAAGCTGTGCCAAGGCAGGTTCAGATTAGATGTTAGGAAAAAATTCTTCACTGAAAGAGTCGTCAGGATGTGGAACAGGCTGCCCAGGGAGGTGGTTGAGTCACCATCCCTGGATGTGTTTAAAAGATGTGTAGATGAGGTACTTAAAAATATGGTTTAGTAGAGGACAGGAACGGTTGGACATGATTATCTTAAAGGTCTTTTCCAACCTAGTCATTCTGTGATTTCATCCTACAATATATGTGACATTCCCTATACTGACTGGATATCTCATTTCCATCTGGAATGACGGATGGATCTCCTATACAGCTCCTACATAGGCTCTCAATTATCTGTCTGAGTAACTGCAACATCCTTTTTTTTTTCTGACCTCTGATGCAATCCAGTAGCACCCCTCCAGTAGCAATGCTTTGTGCTAATTTGCAGCATCCATACAGAGCAGTGGGCAAATACATTAAGTTTTTTCAATTATTCAACCTGTTTGCTTAGGTCTGTATTTAGAAAGCCTAGGGTAAATGAAGCTGTAACTTCCTCTTCCTCCCTTCTGCTTCATTGGCAAAGTAAACAGCTGAAGAGCCACAAAAAAAAAAAGCAACACCTGTAAATCCTCCCAGGAAGCTGAAGGGAACAGCAGCCCCTTAGGACAGCAGCATGGGAGATTGACACAAGCGCTCTGGGGAGTCCCGAGTGTATTTGAACCTACACTGTGTGAGGGCTTTCAGGCACATCAGCTCCTGCACTGCTGGCTTTGTGGGCTTAGCATAAATAGAGAGCCTACCTTGCCCCATGAGAGCAGAAGCACAAGACAGATTTTTAGCAGAGCAATTGCATTTACATCTGCCTATGGAGCAACATGAACCCACCAAGAGGGCAATTTCCCATTCTTCCTGTTAAAACTAGTCCCATTCCCTTGTCCCATGCTTTCAGATGTTCCATGGCTGGAGTGGATCTGCATGTCCTGATTTGTGTTGCAGTGCCAGGTTTTCTCTGTCTGGCCCTCCCAGGGTTTCTCTGGGGCTGAGTGGGTGATACTTCACTGTAAAATCAGTACTGGGTCAGAACAAACCCTCAGAGAGAGTTTGGGTGGTGAGATGTAAAGTACAGCTGTACCATCAGGGACATAAGGCTGCTTGTGAAGCTTTTTGTCCTGGTGTTCTGGCCCAATCCCGTGCCGGACAGTTGGATTTCAGCCTTCATGAATCAAACAGCCTTGTGCTTTCAGTAGTTCGTTGCTGCTTTTCAGTCCATAAATAGTGTTCAGTGAAATTATGTCTTCCAGTATATCTTCAAATGCTATAAAGCATTTGGAAAGCTCAGCATATAAAGTGCAGAGACATGCTCTGTTTAATTTTTGTTATGAGAGAGCCTGAAGCAAGTTGACATTTATGAGCTGATTTCATAGGGGAGAGAAGAGCGTAATGAAGAGTTTTGCTAGTCTGAGCTTCACAATAAACTCTAGAAGACTGTACTAGCCAGCTGATCTCCTTGTACAGGGGTTTTTTTTCATGTTTTTTGCATGTTGAAAGACTACTTCTAAGTTCCTAGCTATTAGTGCTGCCTAGCAATTCTGGGATAAAGAGAGCTTGGACTTTACCAATGTTAAATGCCAGCTGACTCATTGATTTAATGGTCATTAGCTTTCAAATGCCAGAAGCAGACTTCTCCTGAAATGGTGCAGCAGAAACGGAGTTAAGGGCTCCAGAGGCGCAAATACAGAGCAGAGCAAATATTTACCTTGTGTTGGACAGGAAGCACACAGGATGGAGATTTCTGCCCTTGCTGCTTTAGCCTGTTGTTAGCTAATAAGTGATTGTTCTGGCTGCAAAGCAGTTGATACTGTGCTAGTGGAAAACGGGTGTGGAAGGTACTCCTCCTGGTTTGCTTTTTTTGGTCCTGTCTTTCAAGAGCGGAGAATTAAAAATTGTGCAAGACACTAAAAACTGTATTCCACTGAGCAAAAAATGAAAACTCCTACACTGAATTTACTTGCGCTGCCTGTAAGTGATGTGCTGATTCATTGCCATCATCTAAAAGGATGAATTGTTTGTAAGGAGGGTTTATTTTCCCTATGCAATGGTTCCTAGCTCCTCTGGACAAGGAGAGGCTTTGGTGATGGACTTCACATTCTCACTGGGATCCAGCTTGGCTTACACCATTACAGTTAGCTACTGGTGTAGCGTTGTTCTCATCCTGAGCTGCAGAGATGGGATTTGGGAAGTGCCTAAGAAGCAGTGACAGACCTCTGTGGTTCCAACTTGCAGGGACTGTGCTCCGGAGTTGGGAAGTGCAAGTAAACTTAGAAAATTTTTTTTCACCCTAACATTCCTTACGCAGCCACCAAATGGCTCTTTAGGTGGAGGCTGGTAACCCACAGAACAGTGTAATGATACCTCCTGTTTTCAGGACATGGTACTTCAGAAGAAGCATGGGCTATATTTTGTCTTTCAGCCATGCTTGGAACTCAGCAGCTGCAATTAAACCAGAACAGGACATTGCCACTGATGCCAGTGGTACTAAGCTCCTTTTGTGGAGGTGGTGAAATAGTGCTGTGATTGTCTGTAATGATCCCTTCTGAATATCCACTTAACTCCTTTGGCCTAAGAGAATTGGCTGACTGTTGGAAGGCAAAGCTCTTCCTTGTGCAGCATTGGTCTCGCTGACCATCATACCTGTAATTCTTTGGAGGTCAGCTGCTGATAATGTAACTCTTGAATGCAAACCATGCTCTTTGAACCACCTCTGCATCCTGGAAAATCAGCTTGGAGAGTAAATGCTGAAAGGGTTTATCAGATGCCTTTCTTCTTTTTAAAATTGTTAGGTGGCTTAAATGCAAAGCAGCACACAGTGGAGGTGGTTGAGGTTAGAAGATTAAATTGGAGGGTATGGGGAATGGTGGCTAATCTCTTCATTCAAATTCAGACAAAAGGTGCTTTTTGGTGCCTCCCTGGACTTGACAATGAGATTTGCATAGAGGATCTCCAATCCCTAGAGCTCCTCTGTGGGGAGAGGATAGCCGTTTGTTAATATTTGGGGGCATGCTAGCAGAATCCAAGTACACCACAGAGTAAACCAGGAGATGCACCAGAGAGACTGGGGCTGTAGGGCTGCTCTTCATTCACTGCAGCTGAAAACCAGCAGTAGATAGGTATATAAAGCTGCTGTCTGTCACTGGCATGAAACTGATGGGCCAGGAGACTGTGTTTTGCCTTATCTGGTCACAGTTGTACTTCACAGAGGGCCCTTTCAACTCCAAGCTTTCTTCACTAGATTTGTTGGTGTGATCTATCTTGTCTAGCCATAGCCTTTCTTATGCTGAGATGTCAACAGGATCCAGGATTACTTTGTAATCGCTTCCTAACTAACTGAGCACCTTCTTGACAGCTTATACTACAGCATTGAGCAGGAAAAGAAGCTGCAGCCAAGCCTGTCTTCTGAGCCTGTGTTAAGTTTGGGGAGGGTGACAAGCAGCCACCCATGAGGTCCCACAATTTTTCTAATTGCTTTAAGGTGTGAAAGGAGGAGTTGGAAAAGGGAGTGCCACAGCAACTGTTGGAGAGCAATAGCGCCAGGAAGGGGAAAATCATATGAGATCCTGGGGGTTAATGCTGCTAATGGACTAATGCTGAGTGCAGGGAAACTTGGACTGGGAGGTTGAGATTTGCTGTTTCATGGCCTGCCCAGTCTTTTAGTCCAGAAACTAATAAGCTAATGATGGCCTAGGCTGTCTGGTCAAGGAGCAAGAGAGAACGAGAGATTTGTGGTGACTGTGGGTTAGCATCCTCCTTACTTGATTCAGTATATTCAGCTCCCAGACTACTAAGGTGGAAAGGATCCCACTTTGGGGCAGCTGGAACTGCTTTATTAATAATTCTGTTGCTTAAAAAAGCTGTGTGTGCAGCAGTTTTCGGTTTGCTCTTAATAAACTATTAGTCATTATTAACTGAGTGTGTTCCAGATAATTTTATTTAAATAAAAATCCTTGCAGCATGGACTTGACTGCAGTATTTGCTACAAGAATTAGCAGATGTCTCAGCAGCCCTGTGTGGATGGGGTTGCACTAAGCAGGCACTGCAGAACGTCTGCTTTCAGGCCAGGCAGGGAGTGCGGCCTGGCTGTGGGCTGTGCAGTCGGAAGGCCAGGTGCAGTCCTCCGAACACAGGGCTAGCAGAAGAGCACCACTTGCAGCTGGGTAAATTGGTTTTTGTTTTCCAGCTGTGCATGATGTATTGTTTGAATATCCTGCTTTCTTTTCTGGTGGCTGGAAAGGGAGTTTTCCTGTCATTTCCCCTACAACGCTAGAAGAAAGCCTGGGCTAGCACCCATAGCTTTCAACCTGGTCAGGACCTAACCTTGCGGAGTCCATGTGCTCGCAGCATTAAACTGTGCTACTAGGCTGAGATCTGTGTGCTAGCAGCTCCACCCCCTTCTTAACAGGAGCCAAACCTTTGAGGGCACATCTCAACAGCAGAGCTGTGTTGAAATACTTGCTTAAAATTCATCCCCCAGTATAAACACAAGGAAGGAGGGTGCCTTGGTGGCCATGAACACTGCCTCTCTTTGAGCACGGTGGTGGTCTGGCGAGGCTGTGCTCCAGAGAATGCTTTCTTTGGTTGCTTAAGCCAGACCTTTCTCCTGTCAGAGGGGGAGGCAAGCAGCACTGCTCTGGCTCAATTACAGCTTGTCCAGGGCTATTACACAAAGATGGCAATCTCTTGGGTGTGTCAGAGTTTGTGCTCACCCATGGAAAGCAGGGCTGTATGGAAGAGTGATTTAACAAGGAAAGAAGTAAAGAGCATCTGGAAAGGTCAGATAAAGCTGGAATGTCACTGTCACAGCCACAGAGAGATAAAACTGACCATTTCTTTAATATGTCATTTGTGTGGTTGTGGTAGCTTTGACACTTACGTTGCTAAAATTGCTCAGTGGCTGAAGTGCCTTATGGCTGTGTCCTTGTAGCAAAGAACTCTCTAGATCTGCTCTCAGTGGTGTCACAACACTATTGCTTTCCAAGCAGAAGCATTGCATGAACTTAAAAATGTTGACCTTCACTGTTCTGCTTCCCCAGGTTTCAGGAATGCTGCCTGAGCCACTTTGGTATGAGAAAGATACTGAATTTGGAAGGGACAGTGTGAAAAAGAAAGGTCGCTTATTGGCTTGCAGAAACAAAGGCAAAAATTTGGGGAGTGCAGAGTACTAGAGAATACTTGTAGAGGTCACCCCATTGGTAAACCTGCCTCCTAAGATGAGGCTACAGATAATTTCCTTCCTTTTAGTGACATTTGTTATTTTTTTTTATTGTGTGACAGGTTATACTGTGGTAGAATACGACGGTGCCGTTGTCCATTTCTGTGTCTCAAATAGCGAGACGTGATCCCAGTCTCAGGGGTACAGCTGATGAAGCTGGGGTGTGTTTAAGAAAAAAACGACAACAACCAACCAAAATAACTCCGAGTGTAGACCATAGCTATGTGGAAGCTGGGGAGGGCAGAGAGCAGTGATGAGAAATCCATGCACTTGAGCACATACATGTAAGCGTACACACGTCCTCCTTCACTGGGCATCCTCCACTGTGGATGCTGAACAAGACAGACCTACAGGGAGATCCTGGTGATCTGTTGTGCCTAAGAATGAAATTAAGAGTACAATACATGGAAAGATCCGTGGGCCAAGATACACAGCTCTGTTTGCACCTCCTGTGCAGTTACCATGGAAAATCTGTGGTGTGAGATTTGTATGAAGAAAATCCAGTTGATGGTATGGTTTTGTGCTCTTACTTAACAGTAAGTAGTTTTCCAGCTCTGTGAAATTTCTCTAAGTCTCAAGATTAACAGAGTATTTGTTCCCTCATCCTTGGGATAGGAAGTTAGGGGTAAGCGGGAGAATAATTTCTAGACTTCTGTGTCTGCAGGCAGTGAGAAATGACATCTGCTGCCTCAGAGCAATGGCTTGAGCTCATGACTGAGGAGATGGTACTTCCTGCTTGCACCCAGCTTGTTTGCTGTTGGAAAGCAGTAGAGCAGGGCTTAGGGGCAACGCCAAGCCAATTGCCACTGCTACCTGTGATTTAGGGCACAGGGAAGAGAAGCTGCATTACCCAGAAGGTAGATGGGGCAAGCACATGGTTTCAGTAGGCCTCCTAAAATAACAAAAAGGTTTCTGTGCAGGTCTGTGAAGCCAAGTCAGTAAAATGGCTCCAAACAAGACTGCCAGGATTGCAAGACCCAGCGGTCAGCAAAAACTTCAGCTCCCAGAGCCCATCAACTGTGTTGAAGACAGAGGCAAAGAAGTATTAAATGCCTCTGCTTTGTCTATGTCCCTGTTAGTAAGGTGACAGTTATCATCAAGTTCTCTCTGGTTCTCCTCTTGTTAATGTATTTTAAAAAAAACCTTTTTGTCTGCTACAGTAATGGTCAGCCTCAACTTTGAGCTTTGGCTGCACACGTTTTCTCCGTACAAAGGCAAACAGTAATCCTCCCACATTGCCTGACCTTGCTTCCAGCAGCTGTACACTTTCTTTTTCCACCTAAACTCTTACAGAGTTCAGCCAGACCATCCTTCTGCCCCACCTGCTTGACTTACAACAGTTTTGGAGTTTCCTGTTGCTGTGCTTTTAGAAGGTGGCTCATAAAAAGTGATCAATATTGGTGGACCCCGATGCCTTTAAAGCCATTTCCCAGGGGACCTTACTAAGTAGTTCCCTGAGCAGCCCAAAATCTGCTCTCCCCATATCTAGTGTCACAGTTTTGGAGGCAGTTTTCCTCCTCTCACCAAAGATTTTAAATTCTTTTACTTCATGGTCACTATGGCCAAGATGGCCACCTACCACCACTTCCCCCACAAGCCCTTCTCTATTCACGAGCAACAGATCTAGGAGGGCACCTTTCCTCATCGGCTCCCTTAATACCTGAACAAGAAGTTCTCTTTTACTCCTGTGCAGAATATGCAGCAAATGCATCATAAAACCATTTTCTGATTATTATGCTTTGATGGATGTTGCTCTGGGTTGGTCTGCGAAGAACATAGTTTGTGAATCCCACTGCAATTATTAAAAGCATTCATAAACCTGCTTTCTTGTAAAATAACCCCATCATCCACACTGGGCTGTTCATTGTTGCTGTTTCCTGTTGAGCTGCTTATGGAATTATGCTTATTGGAGGACCTGAAGGGTACCTAGAGAAAGTGTCTGCACATCTGAGAGCTGTCTAGTGGGAGCTGTGTGGGCTCTATTAAACCTTTGCAGTCTGTGTCCCTGAGGAGCTGAGGAGTCAAGATTTGCCACTGATGGCTAATGGCAACCTTTTGCAGGGTTGTCTCACTTCAGCATGTCTGAGGCTGTGATGTGGTGGAGGTGGCTCCAGCAGAGAAGTTGGATGGTGGCCATGGGACTTACTTCTCCACCAAACCTAGGTGACTTGCAGCAATACAAATACTTTCACTGATCTGGCTCTCCTGCCAGGCTCTATAATAATGTAGAGTTTAGAAGATTTGTGGTTTGCTTTTAATTTGTGTTTCTTAGAAATGTAGACCCAGTTGCCCTCTTCCATCCTTAAAACATGCAAAGAGATGCCCAGTTGAACTATACCAGGGTTATCTATAAATGAGAATAGATCTTTCTGATCTACTCTGGGTAAACTGAAACAGCTTCAGAGAAGTCACACAAGAAGTAAAAGTTCAGCCTAGTGGACTGTGAGTTAGATCTCAGGCATCCTCCTCAATTAAGACAGATTTTGTAATGTGACCCAGGGCTGTTTAGTACGTCTACATATCTTGCTTTGTTTGCTTTCCAAATATGAGGAGGTTTGTGGGCATCCACAGCCTTCCTGATGTAACTTGCTCTCCTAGTTTCATATGCAATGGTCATGTAGCATTTCAAAGTATCTCTGCTCTTATTTGCTGTTCTAGAGGAGTGGAAGGAGCCTGGCTGCAAAAGGAAGCCAAATAAATAAACCTCTTCTCACATAATAATAGCCCAGGCAGTGGAATGCAGCACATAGTGCCCAAAGGATGTACTTCAGAATGCAGGGCCCATTTCAGATAAAAACAGTCTTATTTGAAGAAAAAACCCAAACAACAAACACCAAAACCCCCACAAAAACCGCCAAAGCACTTTTATTTCTCAGGGGAATAACAATAAGAAGTAATAAAATGTGCTTAATGACTTTCTCTTTAAAGCTTCCAAAGCTGGAAGGAAATCAGGCCATCTTGGGGAAAAAAAGAGATCCCAGACTTTCACAATACATGCATCTGTCCAAAGGGCTATTACCATGAAAGTATTTGCAGCTGAACTGTTGTCCTGCTCTGTCCCTCAGCCTCGGCAGAGAGCAAGGCCAGAGCACAGTGGCAGGAAGCTCGGCAGCTGTTGAGCAATGCTTTTTCCAAGAAAAGATTCTGCTGCGCTATTTGTAGTCGTGTAAGCACGAATGTGAGCAGGTTAGTAGAGGAAGCCCAGCTTCCAGATACGTGAGAACAAGCCCTGATGCTCTTTGCTGTTAGGTGTAATCTTTCTTTGGAAATCCTGTGCATGGTAGAAGTGGTGGTGACCAAACTTCTGCTATGTCATGCCTCAGTATCGGACAAGTCTTTCCTGGTTTGTGTCCCCAACAGCCTAAGATGGTATGACTGCTGTGGGTCCACTCCAACCTCCTGCTTGACCAATGTGTGCCAAATTTTCTCTTGCAGAGGCATGTGAGACTCTGCTTGAACTGCCTCCGTGCACTGGCTGAGCAGAAGAGTGGCCTTACCAGAGAAAGTAAACAGTTCTTTGCTGGGCCAGTGAGCTGAGTTGGCTCTGGAAGCACATCTGGAAGAGAGAGGGAAGAAAGACCTACTTTCCTTGAGCACTGAGCTTCTAGACCCACTCATTTTTTGAGTAAACTCACACTTCTATTTAAAGAGTGGTTATGGGGCTATCAGTTTGCACAAAGGAAAGTTTACTTGGTGTCCTGTTCAAACACTGAAACATATTCATTAGAGCTTGGACAAACTCGTCCCCCTTAAGAACTAGTTGTTGCCATTTACT
Source organism: Gallinula chloropus (assembly GCF_964237585.1). NCBI lineage: Eukaryota > Metazoa > Chordata > Aves > Gruiformes > Rallidae > Gallinula > Gallinula chloropus. The sequence continues at coordinate 16,388,108 of NC_140088.1, read as the reverse complement.
CTCCAAACACTACTTTTCATGTCAAGCAGTTTCTGTACCTCCAGGGTGGGCTGTTTGACCCACCTGTTTAACACCATGGCACACTGAGGTGTCTGAGGTGTTTTATATTTGCTTCTTGTGTTTTGACCGTTGTATAGTGGCGCTTACTTTTCCCTTTCAGACCCGTTCACGTGGTGCTCTTTAGATAATCCCTACAATCACACCCCTTGGATGAGATGGTCTCTTCCACGTCAGTGCCCCGCATGCCCATTGTTCAGAACATGAGCTTGTGACCACAGAAAATGTGTCTTGTCATCAGTTGTGGTGAAATTCATTTCTCTCATGTGAGAGATCCTCTTATCCAAAGTACTTGAGGTCAGAAGACATTTCCAAAAAGTTTTGTTTAGCCTGAATGCCACTAGCTGTGTTGTACTTTCAAGTTTGGAAGAACTGAGACCCAAAGTTGTATTACTACTCCAGTGGCAGTGCATAATATCACTAATTGCAGATGGCTGTGATTTCTGTCATTGAGGTGGCTGCAATGATGCTTCTGGCAGAGGCTCTCAAATAGTGGGAGTTTTGGCCTGTGCAATGTTGCTAAGTAATGCTTTTATCCTTTCCAGGAGCTGCACTTCTACTGATACAGGTGATAGTGTCTTTATTCAAAAAGCATTTATTCCTCCACACGGTGGTGGAGGGAAGGTGAGACAGTCACACAGGGAAGGTAGGTCTGCTTAGCAGCAAGGACCAACACTACTGTGATGTGGTTTATGTGGCTTAGGAGCTCTGAATGCCCTCCCTCAGTGTCTACGGGCTGCATCGTTTGCTGAGGATTGAGTAGACCAGAGACAGTTGGCCAGTGAAGAACAGCCCTTTTTTCTCAAGCATCTGTCTAGAGACAAGAAAATCTGGAATGCTGTCTTTTGTTCTCCTTCATATTGTGATAAGGTGTATCATCTAACACTGTGTGACTCCCTAGCAATCTGAGCACTTTGGATGCCTTGAAATCAGTTTCCAGTTGTTCTAAACCAAACAAAAACGTAGGGTCAGCTCCAGAAAATCAGAGATGCTGGAGCTTTAGAAGTGACTGTCTCTCTTAGGCTCCCTGTCACAGGAAGTCACCATGTAACTTCTTTGGATATTTGGGTACTAACACTTGTGCTCCTAAAGGACAGCAAATTGAAACATGATAACCTAACCAGCATTTTAACCTGTGTCACTGTATTTAGCAGCACTGCTTTGGTTCTGAACTGTTGTTTGGCTTCTGGGAAGATTACTGACGGCTTTTTTTTTTCTTTCCTGTGTTTTAGACATTCACAGCATGGTGTAATTCTCACCTCCGCAAGGCTGGGACACAGATTGAGAACATAGAGGAAGATTTCAGGGATGGTCTTAAACTCATGTTACTTCTGGAAGTCATTTCAGGTGAGAGAGGTTTTGTGTGGTGCTCTCAGTGTCCTGAGCATCTCTGTTCTGAAATCTTTCTTTCCTCTTTCTCATGTAATAGGGGCGGCAAGGGCTGTAATGTGCAGATTTTGCTGGAATATCAGAACAGCTGCTTTCTGATTCAGAACAAATTTCTTCCTAACAAGTATCTTGTCTCCAGCAGTGACCATTAACATGCTTTTGGAATGTACTCCAAGCTTCATGACCTGCACAGGCTGCCCATTGCATTCCTGTCCTGCCTCTCTGTTTTCCTCTCCCGGCAGGAATGCACAGCCTACTGCGAAGACTCAGGCAATGGCCCTTGCTGCTTGGCAGGGCTGATGAAGCAGCTCTGGGAAGAGTGTTGGAATGCTGCACTGGCAAATCATACCAAAGCCACATGACAGCAGGAATAGGATAGAAGTTATTGGAAGAGAGAAGTCAAACCAGTAAATCTTATGTTGTTCAGTTTCAGCTGTGGCTGAAATTTTTCCCATTCTATTTTAAATCTGATCTCAGTGTTCAAGCCTTCAGGGGAAAGAAAATCCCAAAGAAAAGCAAAAAAACCCCCAAAAAACCCAGTCTGAAATGAAAACAGTGGCATGGACAAGTTAGGTCAGACTTGTTTTCACTCCCTATCACAACTGTCCCACTACCTGACAGATATCTCGCAGGGATTATTTCATATAAACAGTAATCCCTATTGATGTGCTGATTAAATAAATACCTTAGTAAAGTGTTGTGGGAGGCATGAAGGGGGGATAAGACTCTATGTGGGATACTGGAGTTACATACTCACACACTTTCTTTTGATGGCTTTTGAGCCAGTGAGAGCAACCTAGTGACTTGCACTCCTGACCTTGATAGAATTTAAAAATAAAATTTCTATGATAGAAGCACTCAGACTGCCTTCTCTCTGCCCCTCTTTTCCCTTCCTTCCCTTCCCATTTGCCACCTTGATGCTCTCAGTATATCTGCTTTTCAGATATTTAGAATATAGGATGAAATCCCAGGGGTTTTGCCCATGTTGGTGGTTTGGAGGGGTCAGAGCTTAAAATACTCTGAGAACCCTGTAGCGTGCACGCTGCCTCTGCAGTGCCTATCAGAAAGGAGGCAGCAGAGTCCTGTTTAGATTCTGTGTTTATGTTGCCTTGCAGAGGAGAGGCTTTGGCCTGGAAGCTGGGGTAGCTGGGCCTTGATGGCTTATTTTCTAATTGCTGAACTGGAAGGTAGGGGAGAAAAGCGTGAACAGGGGAGGTCGGGTGAGGCTTGGTGCTAAAGTAAGGGGTCTCATGTTTCACACTGCCTAACTTCCTTGTCCCACCCGCTGGCCCTTTGGGAGCTCACCAGCAGGGCCTGTCAGACCCCTTTAGTTTGGGGGAGAAGCTAACAGCGTGCAAGTGCTCTGGTGGTGTGGGCACAGTGTTTCCCCAGCCACTGCAGAGCATGTCTGTGCATGCAGCCTGAAAATAGATGCCCAGCAGGCAAAGGTATGGGGAACAGCTATGGGCTGCATCCCACCACACACCATGGTCCTTCACACTCTAAGAACCAAGCATCCTTTCCTTACAGCCCGCAGAAGTGAGAAGCACAGTTCTCTTAGGTGCAGCAGCAAAGGAGAGATTTAGCAGAGTTCTTTCCCATTTCATTTCTGTCACTGGCAGCTCCATTTCCACTTGTGAGCCCTGGTGCTCTGATGGAGCTTCCTTCCAGCTGCTGGCCCATGGTTGTGGAAGCAGCCCAGCCAGCAGTGTGGGGGTAAGGAGTCTCCTGCTGGTTGGCAAGGGCTTGCCTATACGTTCCTGTCCTGCCGTGGTTCCCACTGATCACCTGCCAAAAGGGTGTCACCGGATGGCTCTTAGCCCTCCAGTTGCAGCTTCTGGCCTTCCCTTTCAGCTCTTGGCTCACTCCACACCTTCCTCTTCCTGTATTCTGGGGGACTGCAGAGCTGCTGACGGGAATTTGGCGTGGGCAGGGTTGCTCTGTGGCAAGCTGATCTTTTCCTCTAATCCAGAGGCTGATGGCCATAAGAACCATCAGAACCAAGAGCCTCCCCCCCCTGGCTGGGATATGTGGGAGGGAGTGCTGTCTCCCTCCACCCTTGCTGCAGTGGTGGCTGCCACTGTGCTCCTGTGGGAGGAAGGATGGAGTTTGCATCAGGGAAGCTGCTGGAAACTATAGGGTGGGAGAGAGACTGTGCTGCTGGGTCTGTGGGAGACCTGCTTCAGGGTAGACTCTGTGTGTCCTTGGGGACACATTGCTTTCTGGCAGGTTGGAAGCAGATTTCCCATCCAATGTGACTTGCCCAAATACGGAAACAGTGATGATGTGCAAGAAGAGCACCTCAGTTTTATTCAGCCTGGTACCTTCTGCTGTTAAGCTGTGCTGCTGATGGAGTCCCCTTCCAGCCCAGGCAGAGCCCCTAAGTGCACCAGCCACTGTGCTGTAGGGAAAGCTCCACAGGCAGTCCTGGGACTTCACTGTGACTCCTCTTCCACCGGCCTCCATGGTGGGAAGTAACAGTTGGGCCCCCCCATGAAATTTCTTCAAGAGATACACTTTCATTTTTCACCACATTTCCTTCCCCTGACAAAACTGTTTTAAAAATAGTGCTACAAGATTGAAAAAGGCTAAACTCATGTTTAGTACTTTCAAATAAAGTTAGAAGGCTTTCTGCTCACCCCCACACTCCTCTCTTCTCCCCCCTCCCCCCCCCCCCCCCCCCCCGAAGAAATGACTAAGTGAAATTTTTCCTAAACAAATTTGCTGTAAACAATTTCTATGCCAACACTTCCTTGCATTGTTTGGCTTTTAAAGTACAGCCTTGGGCTAGTACATGAGAATGAGAGAATGGAAGCAAGTAGGCTATTGTCATTGTCCTAGCTGGGAGAAGCACTGAGAAATAAAGCAATGATGCAGATAGCTGAAAGTGGAATATATTTCTAGCAGGCTTCCCTTTTACCAGTCTGCATCATTAATAATGTATGGCATGGAACCAGATGAAGCTTTTCTCAGGAAATCTAAATTTGTAATAAAGTCCAAGTCTGAAGGAAATAGCCATTAGGTTTTGGGACTTAAGTTCCCTTCAAAAAAACTACTCTAAGACAAATATCCTGTTTGAGAGAGGGAGACTGCAGCTTTGCAACCACCTTCAACTGCTCAAGGATCGCGTTGCTGTCAGGAAGCAATCCTCCTTCCTCCCTCCAGCCCCTTCTCCCTCACATCACACAGCCACAAGGTGAATTGGATTGGCTTGCAGTTCCAGCTAAAACCTAATCTCTTGTCTTTATTTTTCTTTGTGCAAGACTAGTTTACAGTCACATTAGCTGAAAAAATGGTTGGTTTTTAGCTGGCTCAACCCATTTGTTGTCATTTGGCAGCGTAAGTCTATTGTGAAACTATGTATAAAAATGTCATTGTGAAATTGTCACAAAAAATGCTTCCACTTTTATTTAGAATGGCTAGCATTATTCAGATGGAAAAAGACAGCAACATACCATGATGTGTACTTGAGGCTCTATCAAATCAAAGATTTTTTTGAATCCTAGCATGGAGCTGTAGTACCATAAATCCATCTTTTTACTTAAATTGTCACACACCAGTGTTTCATTTCAAAAGCAAAGCTGGTTTTGTCCTTATGCTTGAGAGCTAATGACACCAGCCTACAGTAATCACTGAAACACTTTTAAAGGATTTTCATTTCCAGACTTTTCTTTTTTCTTTTTGGTAGGGCATGGCTATAGAAATGATGTGTTTTTCTCCCTCAGCTTTTTTCCAGTCCTTTGTTAGAAAACAAACATTCCAGTTTTACTATGAAAAGTTCTTTTAAAAGTACGTTTCTTTCTCACCCTTAAGCCTTAAATAAAGGCTTTAAGTCAGCTCACATTGACTTAAATATTCAGGTTCAGGATACAGTAGGAGACTTGGAACTGGTTACGTCAAGTGAGTGATTACTTGCCTAGGCTTGCCCATTTGATCTCTTTTTAATCATCCCATAACTTGGGTTAGTGTTTTTTTCCCAAAGTGCAAAACCTGCTTACGTTTTGTTTAAATCTTTTTTTGTATTCTGCAGCCTGTGATCTGAAAGCAGCTGTTGGGCTTATGTTTTTGTGGTGTGTCACAGGTGGTTCCTGATGTCCCATCTAATTATATTTCTAGTATGGGTTGCTTTGAAAAGTCCGCTTGTCTGTCTAAGCTCGAATTTGCTTAGTCTGTGTGTTGGTTTACTGTTAGTAAAAGTAGGCTGAACACCTAGTTACAGGCAGCCTATCAGGAAGGGCAGGACTGCACTTAATGCACCTCTCTCAAATAAGTAAGGTCAGGAAAGTGCTGTTCCTAATCTTCCAGCTTTGTTCCAGTCAGGAGCTGGTGTTTACCTGAAGACTGCTTTCTCTCAAAGGTTTACCTGCTCTTACCTTGGAGCTTGGCTGCTTTCCTCTTTCTGCCTCCCTATAAACATGTGATATACATACCACTGTGTAAGACTATTGCACGGAGTTACATTAAATTAAGCATGTAATGGGAAGGGGTTGGGATGACAGTCTTTACTGATAAACCCACTTGCCAAAGAAGGGATTTTATGTACTGATAGAGTGGTAGGACTGGAGAGGTAAGATGTTTGTATCCTGGCTGGGGAAGAGAAATGCCAGCCAAATGATCACCCTCCTATATGACTCTAGAGAGTTTCAAGAAGGAGAGATTTGCTTTGTAAATCCAGTGTTGCAAATGCCAGGGGAAAACTCCTCACCTGTCTGTGGGGGAGGGAAGCTCGTGCCATTTCCATTTTCTATTGTCTATAGTTACTGGTACTGCCTGGCTCAGTGCAGTTTTAAAGGACCTTTGCACCTCTGGTACAAATATGCTGTGGAAAGGATGCAGTGCTGACAGTTCCTCTGTCACTAAATTATCTGGGGTGCAACAAAAAGCTACTTTTCTCTCTGGGCGTGCTTAACAGTGAGTGGCTGTCCTGCATTCACTGTGGAGAAAGGATGCAGGGAGGTCTACCCTCTGCCTGCCTGAGCAGTGGGAGCCACCAGCATAAGGAAACACCCACCAGGGAAGAATAGGTTCAAAATTGTTTTCTAATACCTTTTTTTTCCTCTTACTAGGCGAACGTTTGGCCAAGCCTGAAAGAGGCAAAATGCGAGTGCACAAAATATCCAACGTGAACAAGGCCTTGGATTTCATTGCCAGCAAAGGAGTCAAACTAGTATCTATTGGAGCAGAAGGTAAAGAACTCAGCTGCTTTGTCTGGGCTAAGCTGTGCTTAGCTGTTTCCTTTCTGTCATAGCTGCATATCATCTGCCTTTGTGCCTCTCTTGCCCTGCTATGTCCTTGTAAAATAACCATGGAGGAAAAAGGGGTATATTATGCCTTTGCTCTGGTTTGAAATCCCACCTTCACACCAGGTGGCCAAAACTAATTCATAGAATCACAGACTGGTTTGGGTTGGAAGGGACCTCACAGACCATCTTGTTCCAATCCCCTGCCACGAGTAGGAACACTCTCCACTAGCCCAGGTTGCCCAAAGCCCCATCCAGCCTGGCCTTGAACATGGCCAGGGAGAGGGCAGCCACAGATTCAGTGGACAACCTGTGCCAGGGCCTCACCACCCTCACCGTGAAGAACTTCTTCCTAATATCTAATCCAAATCTCCCTTCTCTTAAAGTCGTTAACCCATGTCCTGTCACTACACTCCCTTTTAAACATCCCCTCCCCAGCTTTCCTGTTAGGCCCTTCTAAGGTACTGGAAGGCTGCTGTAAGGTCTCCTCAAAGCCTTCTCTTCTCCAGGCTGAACAAGCTCAACTCTGTCAGCCTGTCTGCATAGGAGAGGTGCTCCAGCCCTCCGGTCATCTTCGTGGCCCACCTCTGGACTCTCTCCAACAGCTCCATGTCTCTCCTCTGCTGAGGACCCCAGAACTGGATGTAGTACTCCAAATAGTGTCTCATGCTAGTGGAGTAGAGGGGCAGAATCACCTCCCATGACCTGCTGGTTACGCTGCTTTGCTGTAGCCCAGGCCATGGTTGGATTTCTAGGATGCAAGCGTGTATTGCTGTCTCATGTTGAGCTTTTCATCCATCAACACCCCCAAGTCTTTCTCCTGGGGACTCTTATCAATCCATTCTCTGCCCAGCCTCTAGTTGTGCTTGGGATTGTGCCAACCCACATGCAGGACCTTGCATGTGGCCTTGTTGAATGAACTTCATGTGGTTCACATGGACCCATTTCTCAAGCCTGTGAAGGTCCCCTCCTGCTTTTCATGAGTTAGGGAAAATATTGAGCAGAAACAAATTAATTGGGATGTTTTTTTCTGAAATTAAGAGAAGTGTCAATTGAAGCAATCACAGCTGCTTGTATTTAGCTTGTTGCAAAGCTGCTGGGAAAGGTCTGTTGCTGTAGGACATTCCATGGGAAAAGGCCAAGTGCAGTTCCCAGCACAGGTCAAGGACCCCAGAGGCCTCAATTTTCAGGCCTTCCAGGCTTCTTGTTGTGCACACCAGAAAGCTGGGTGCTCTGGCTAGAACCCTGTGTATCATGGAGAGGCCATCATTGGCATCACCTCAAGATGATCTTGCAGATCATGCAGGGAGTTGCGTAGGATTTTTGTCTTTTGGGCAAAGAGGGTGGGTGTTACCTGAGAACCAGAAGAGCTTGCAAGTTACTAAGAGAGTTTTTGCTGGTTTATAAACCTTTAACAACTTGTCATCTTACCCGGGTTGTGTTTTATAATGACACTTATTTTCCTCTGCTCCGGACCCATGTGAGTCCTGCCTATAGACTCATGTTGTCACTGTTGCTCTGGAGACACTCTGCTTCTGTGGTATTTCTAGGTTTGTCTTTACAGTGACCACAGAAAATGAAGGGAGGTTTGTTATCTCCATCTTACAGATGGAAATACGTGGTTTCTCCAGGGAACCTCGCAAAAGAGGCAGGAAATGAGCCTGTCATACAGTTCTGGATGAACATTCCTCCCCCAGGAGAGCTGTGGGGCTGCACCCTGCCAGTTCTTAGCTCTAAGACATGTCCCCATCCTGTGTTGAACCCCCAGCCACTTGTTCTGCATCAGACTAGGCAGAATACCTCAGACACTGCAGGTGCTTATGTTTGCCTTACCAGGACCTTGATCTCTATATACTGCTTTATGGAGACTTCAAACAGTTTGGAACCAGTGTCCAGGGACATCACAGACACTTGTTTACTGCGTTTGGAATTTAAGAGCAAAACACAAGAGGTGAAAGGCTCAATGATACTGATGTTTTGCATGCAAAACTTTTCTTCAGTTTTCTTAGCTTTCCCCCCAGGAGCAACCTGAGGGAGTTGCTGGCCCCAAGTACTGTTTATGCAGCACAGATGCACATCTAAGGTCATTTCATGCCCTTAGAAATCATTTGCAAGTAAAGTGGTCTATGACCAAAGATCTCCAGGGCCCAGTTATTCAGTATGGATGCACAACAGGAATGAGGTGTGAGGTGCCATTTTGTGACAGAAGCCATGATTTTTATCTGTCTGAACAGTGATCCTGATCTTCCCTGCCAAGTGTTCCAGGCTTTCCTTTGTCCTGGTGCCCATGCAGCTACATTGTTTATCCATATGGGTTTCCTTACACTGCCAAACGTAGCATGGCACTGAAGCTTAGCTTTGATTTTTATACACAGCACTTGGGCCTTTGCTGTGATGCCAGCTCAAGCCATGCAAGTGCAATCACAGGATGAGCTCCACCACCCCAGCAACTGCCTGTGCCCCCAAACCAAATCCAGGTGACTCTGGTTTTCCCAGGAAGGGTAAGCTGCTGCAGGGGCTTCTGCTCAGTCAATCCAGGTGCTTGGTGTACAGTAAATTACACATCAGGCATAAAAGCAGACCTTTTCTTTGAACAGCACAGTTATAACTCTGTCCACAGAAGGGATTATAAACTTTCCTGGAACATAAATTTTAGGGGGTTACTTTCAGATTTTAAGAAGTCGTCATGCAGCAGCAAAGTAGAAGATAAAAGCCAATAAGGTAGCCATGACACTGCACCAAGAAGTGAGCTGTAAATGCCTTAGGTTGGACCAATCTAGGAAGTTTTCCTGGTGGTTTTTCTCCCAGAGGAGAAAACCACCATCCAGCAGCAGTGTGGTGGTACTGGCTAGGGCAGCGCACTCCTCACCTCAAGGCAGCCTGCTCCATCTCTGGGTGTCTGCAGGGCAATGGGGTCCTGTGTGAAGGGTCTTCTGTTCACCTGCAGTTCTCTGTATGGGTTAAACAAACAGTTTAATTTACTGGACATCAGTGTACTGGCTTAATTTATTAATTTTTAGTTGGTGGTTAAAAAATAAGCTTCAGAAGGAATCCCAAGGAGGGACTTAGGTCAGCCTCGTGAAACCTTGTGATTGATCAGAGTATAAAGCCAGCAAACAATGTTTTCATGACATTTATCTCACAGTGCATCTCATAAAGATCCCTCTCTGCTGTTTGCAAGGCAGCTCTGCAGCTGTGTCCCAGTGAATGAGAAACAGAGTTGAAGAGGACTTCTACACACAGCTTGAGTGCAGGACATATTCCATGTCCATGTTAAGTGGAGGGTGAACTAAGCAAACAGAATAAGCAGTGAGGATTAAGAGATGCTTTTTACAACCGTCTTTGTTAACAATTCAAGATGCTTCTAAACATTTTTGTTTAGCTCAAGTCCATAGGATCAAAGCAGTTGTGGCATACAGCAAATCTGTGTAAATCTCAAACAAGTATTGCTCTAGCCTGGTACAGCTTCCAAATGGTTTTTCATGTGCTTTTAAATATCTGTTACCTCAGGAGCCTTACTTTGCTGTAATAGATTCCATACTAGTGTCAAATGTTCCTGGGATGTGACAGAATCACAGAATCACAGAATTATCAAGGTTGGAAAAGACCTAAAAGATCATCCAGTCCAACCATTCACCTATTACTACTAGCTCCCACAGATTGAATAGGTCAAGTATATGACCCTAAGACTGTTTTATTTGCACCTCTAATCTGCATAGAAAGCTTCTACTTTCTTAGACATATGTGGCTCAGTTCAGCATAAAGACAGCTTTGGCTGAACTGATCCTTATTCTCACATTAATAAAAAATAAAGATATAATAAAGCTTAGAGATTTTAGAAATAAAGCTTAGAGATTTGAACAATTGTAGGAGTCACTGATGTGTGAGCAAAACACTTCCTGAAGCATCGGGCAGAGCAAGCGTACATTTGAAGGTGGAAGAGAGGCGAAAATAAGGTTTCTTCATGTCAGTGAGTGAAACAGAGCATTATATTTGCTCCTGTCTCCTGCCTGCTCACAATTAGGGAGCTGAGATGTACAACCCATTGTTGTACCCATGTACATCCATGGCTGGACCGTCATGAAAAACATGCTCTCTGAAGACATTGGTGTGAATGTTTGTCCTGCTTTATTTGGCTTTTGTTAGGATAAAGAAAATGCAGAATAGCCTTTTTTTTATGTCACCATTGTTACTGTATGTCTTCACTTCCCAAGATCACAAAGCTACCCTGCCAGTTGCTTGTCCCCTGCAACTCCTCTCCCTGGGGTGACCAGAGGCTGTGCCCTCATGAGCAACTTGTAAAGTGGATAGAAGGCGTATAACAGTTCCTGTAGCATTGATTCTGCTTCTGACCACCCAGGCCAGGGTAGAAAAGTAAGCTTAAACATTTCTGCATTTTTCAAAATGAGTTCATGCATTTAAAAATGGCAGTGGCATTTTAAAGGCCACATCTGTGTAGCCAGCTAGTCTTGCTCCTAAGGACTGAATATTTGTCAGGCCCTTAATTGGCTGTCAAACAAATGGATGTGAGTACTGTACTTTTTGCATATTTTGTTCATGGTATCTGGTATAATAATGGGAGATGAGTGGAAGTGTATTCATTGGTGCAAAAAATTGCCTTCCAGTGGATGCAGATGCCTCATCAGCGTTAGCCAGCAACTGATCTGCCCACAAGCTGAATGTAAATCACATTAATAGCATGTACTTGCTGCTGCTGTTCAGGTAACAGCTGCCTGTGGTGGTGGTGTTGGAAGTGCAGACAGTGCTTGCAGAGGTCCTGCCTAGAAGGAGCACTTGGAAAGCACAGTCAGGCGAAAGATACTGTCTGGTGTTTAGCCTATGTGAACTGCTCTCACTTTGCTGAGCCTTACTTATATCAGTGGGGAGCAAACACAGTACCTGTAATTAAGTATTAGAATGTTCTGTCTTTGTAGTCTTACGCTGAAATTCTTAACAATTCCTGTGGAGTTTCTTTCTCTTCATCAGCAGGACACAGAAGGCTTCATGCAAACCTGTTTTGCAGCCACGTTTTTCACTTTTGTGTCTTGGCCATGTTCCATTATATTTGAAAGAGACCTGGCAGGAGCTGAAGGGATCCTAAAGGAAAAAGAGGGATGCAGGAGTGGAAAACAGTGTGAGGGCCAAAGAGCGTATGGCCTCTCTGATCAGGCTGACTGACTTTGTAACCAGCTCTTTCATTAGCTGTAGAAATGGAAAATGCTTGTCTGCTTTTGTCAACTTCATTCACAATTAAGAAAGGAAGAAAAGAACTGGGTGTAGTGCAGGTGGTAAATCTGAATCCTGGGATAGATCACTCACTAATCTTAGGCATCAGTAGCTGTCTGATGGGTGGTGGGTTTTCTCTATGTCAAGAAAAAGTAAAATGATCTGTAGGGATGAAGTGGTGGAAATATTCTGGACTTCTTCCGGAGCAGCTTTGTTTTGGGGCACTGCTAAGGAAGAATCAGACATGGGAGCAGGAAGCACACATCTTCCTTTTTAAATGAGTAATGTGGTAAAGAAGGGTGGGAGGAAGAGATGCTTTCCACCTTAACTCCACCAGCAAACTTTATAAAACTGGAACTTGAGAACATGACCAGAGCACAGCACTGAGTTCTAATGCCACGTTAGCAACTTAACACCATCTGGTTTTATGTATCTTGACCTTTATTTCCAATTAAAATCCATGGAACAGTAATATTAATTACCTGTTTCAGCTCACTGATTGATTTATTAGTGTTCAAAAAGCATTTTCAACATTCAAGTGTTGCCATCAGATTTTAATCTAGTCCATTAGAATAAAGAGCTCAATTTGTTTCAGATCTTAAATATACCCTGGGGTCCTCCTGCCAACTGATGTGGGTTTCGTAAACATTGGAGGTTTTTGCTTTTTGAAAATCCCCGCAGATACATCACATGAACAAAACAAGCTGAAAACGTGGATGCTGCCTTTTATATTTTAGCTGTAGTACCTCAGGTATTTGTGGCACTAGTAAGGATTTTTCCTTAAGTTGATCGGGGTGCTTTATTGGAGGAGTGGAGAATACAAAAAATGCAGAATTGAATATACTTGCCATCACATAATGTTTCCTTACACCAGCCTAGCAGAGTAACCCCCTGACCCCAAAACACCTGTAAAATATTCATTTTTGAGAAAAATGTCAGCAGGCAAACATAATGCAGAAAGGAGTGAGCAGCAGACACGGGGCTTCACTGCAGCAGAGCAAGGTGGCGTGCCTTGTTTTCTGTCTTTTAAATCTGTAAATCCCTAACGCAGATGCATGTCAAAGCACGGTGGAGATTATCCTTCTGATTTACTCTGGAAGTTGCACCACATGTATTGCTAAATCTCAAGCTTTCAGGATTTTTGACCAGATGGGCATGGTTTCTGGAACAATGTGTTTGGGGTGTGTGTGTTACTTGTCTATTGGTTTGGAATACACCGAGGTTTATTTTTGGAAAACTTTTGGTAAGAAGTAAAACTTTTTGTATTAACAGCTTAAAAGGAAAATTTCGAATATTGTTACTTTTGTGACAGGATCCAGACAGGTGGTACTTGCCCAAACTCCAAATTTCTCCTTGCCCCAGAGCACGTGTTCCTGCTGGGCAGCTTTATGGAAGCAGTGACACAAAGGTGGCTGCACTAGTACAAAAACGGTTTCCTGCAGCCTTGTTAAGACTTGAATTATTTTACCTCCAAACAGTAGGTTAATTTTAACATTTTTCTTACTGAAAACATGCTTGTAACTTGTCATTTGTTTGTGAAAGATCCTTCTGCCGTGCAAGATCCTGCCAGAGAATGAGTAGGAGAAAGCAGCTCAGCGAGTTTCACCATCCAAAAAAGTGAATGCTGTAAATTTTATAGCATGTATATATAGTCTGTGGAGAATTTTTGTAGCTGCTGAGGATCAGCTCTTGAGACCCAGCTGCTCACCATTTGGACTGTTTAGTACTAATTTATACATGGCAGAAGTCCCTTTTCTGGGCCAGCATCCCCCCCAGAAGCTTGATCCCCCATCCTAAACAGATCATACTTCATACACGCAAGCAGTCACTTCCTAAAACCTGAGTTGTTGACCCTTGCTGATTTATTTTGTGGAATCCAGTGAGCAGTAAAGCACATGCATAACATTTTAGTTTATCTTACAGTGTGCTCAGGCTGGTCAGCATGAGTCTTTGGTGCCTCTTCAAGCCGGATGCATGTACTTTGAGGAATGCTGTATTGTGTCTTTTGGCGATTACATGACTGAAAAGTTCTGTGCAGGCAGTCTGGTGTATTCAGGCTTGTTTGAAACAAGTGTTTAGGCATGTTTGAAATTAAAATGCTGATATTTGTTTTCTTGGGTTATTTTGTCCACATGACAAAACCAGCTGTCTGAGCTCATCTGCACTGGGAAGTCAGACTGGTGGTTCTGGTATAATTACACTATGGCAGTTATGTTAGTGACTTGGAGCAGACATATCAGAGTGAGAGAGGAAGGCTTTTCTTTTCCCCAGTTTGGTTTATATGGCAACTAATTGATAGAAATTAAACAGGAACGAGGTATGTTTAGGCCCCTGTGGGGAATTACACTAATCTAAATAGGCCCTTTTTCATTGGATCACGGCTGTCTGCTTTACACTCAGTATTATACTGCAAGAGAACCAGTCTAATTATTGAGTACTACTGGGTAAGACTTTTCTGTACCAGCAGAGCATCTGAGGAGGTGGGAAAGAACAGTATTCAGCTGGAATTCCAATTCTCCCTTCTGCAAAAGGGAATGCTCTCTAATGCTCCTGTTTTACCACTATTTGCACTTGCCACTCGATACTTTCTATATCTTATCTTTCTACCTTTTCTTTTTTCCCTAGAAATCGTGGATGGCAATGTTAAAATGACTCTTGGAATGATCTGGACCATCATCCTTCGTTTTGCCATTCAGGATATCTCAGTTGAAGGTAAACCTGTCCTGGTTTTCTTCCTAGCAGCTGGTGTAGTGCTGTGTTTTGAACTGAGAATGAGTTTAATGTTGATAACGTGCTGCTTATTTTAGTTACCAAGCAGTGAAGGGCTTTTCAGCTTCTCACACTGGACTGACAACGAGAAAGGGGCTGGTGCCCAAGAAGCTGGGAGGGGACACAGCATAGCTGATCCAAACAGGCCAAAGGGATATTCCATACCATATGATACCATGATTCATATATAACTGGGGGTTTGAGTGGGGGAAGGAGGGGGCAGGAGGCAGTCCCACTCAAGAACTAGTTGGGTATCAGCTTCAGGTGATGAGAAGTTGTGTTGGGCATCACTTTGTTAGCTTTTCTTGTATATTCATTGATGTTATCATTGTCATTGTAATTTTCATGATCTTTTTCTGTCCTATTAAACTGTCTTTATCTCAACCCACAAATTTTACCTTTTTTTTTTACCGTTTTGATTCTCTCCCCCATCCAACTGGGGAAAGAGGGAGCAAGCAAATGTTTGTGTGGTAGCTTGAGCTGTCTGCTGGATTGAACCATGACAAAATCTTAAATTTGTTCCAGCCACTGTTCAACAATGAACAGCTGAGGTAACTAAATGGCATTGCCGCTTAAAAGACCCAGAATGTGCTCTTAGAGCGAGTCACTGGAAGATCCTAGGGAGCTATCCTTCCCAAGCTGCCCTGCCATCTCACTGACGTTTCTGTCCAGGTTCAGATATATCAAGAAGAGTTTCACACATCATAGAACAGGTTGAGTTGGAAGGGACCTCAAAGATAGATAGCTTCATGGTGAGCTTTTCATCAACAAACACCCCCAAGTTCTTCTCCTCAGGGCTGCTTTCAAATATCTTCTTCTTGTAAAAGAATTTACAAGCAGCTCAAAAGGATGGCTAAGCCAACTCTATTCTCTAATCCAGAAAAGCATATTACAGAACCTAATTAAGAAAATAATAACAGCAAATCTATCCCAGTAGACTCTTCCAAACAAGGAATTTACAAGAGGACTGCATCATGTTTTTCCAGCATATGCTCCAGAGACTCCTGCTTTTGAAGAAAATGAGTTAACTGGTGTGCTTTCTTTCTCTAGAGACATCTGCTAAAGAAGGTCTTTTGTTATGGTGTCAGAGGAAGACAGCCCCCTACAAAAATGTAAACATCCAGAACTTCCATATCAGGTGAGTTACAGGCAAGAAGTTAGCTTTACAATATGTATAGGATCCATGAAATAACACCAGAAACTTCGTAGTATGGCTGAGTTGGGAAGGGGTGAGAGGTTTTCTAGCTCTGCTCTTACTGTTACCAAACTATCAGATCTTCCAGTGAAGATTCTTCATGATAGTGCTTTTTCCAGCATGTTGTGGAGAGCTGTATGTAAAGCACTTTGAGAGCTTAAGTGCTATCCATGCCAACCATGGAGCTAGCTATGGGCATCTGCCTTTTCCCTGAGGAGTGCACTTATTTCTCCTTCAGGGCTTCTATCTACACACCTCTTCTCAACTCTGAGCTCTACACCTGTCCTTGCATGCTCCACAGGACAGGTACAGAGTTCAGCATAGAGGACTGGCAGAAAGGAGTTGGTGATGCAGAGGTCAAGTCCTAACCACAGTGGGCTTTTGTAGGGGTTTTAAGAGATCTTTCTTGCAGTTTCATGCAGGTACAAGACGCTTCCTTCCCAGCGCTTACAGAAGCATTGTTAGCTAGAAACCAAACCAGAATTAGTAATCCTGCTGTCTTGGTTCCTTCCCCTGTGCTCATGCCTGTGACTGTGTCTGTCTCCCTGACTGAGCTCTCTTCTCTCTCTCTTGCAGTTGGAAGGACGGCCTTGGTTTCTGCGCGTTAATTCACAGGCACCGTCCAGAGCTCATCGACTATGGGAAGCTACGAAAGGTACAGCTCAATTTGTTCATCAAAGCAGATGCTTGGTTCCTTGGAAGTAAAGAGGGAGAAGAATTAGCTTGATAGACATAATTGGAGAACTTCAGCGCAAGCTGGCAGGCAGTTGCAGGACTGGAGGGAGGGATGAATCAGTACATTCAGGCTTCTTACTGAAGTGTGAACTTAATGAGCTTCCTACTTGACTTTCCCTGCTTTCAGGCTGCGGTACATGAGACACACATGCCCCTGTCTCAGCTGATGAGCAAAAGCTGGCAAATTCATTAGCACCAAATGTGAGAGTAGTTCTGTGCTAATGTCACAGTCTAGTGAGTCACATCAGACTTAACATTTCTGTGGAGAGTTGGATAGAAACGGATTGCCTGGTGGTCATTGAGGGATCTGTGTACCCTCACTGGACACTTGCCACATGCTTCCAGCTTAGTACTGAGCCATCTGCAGTACCAGCCTTCTCCTGTGTTGTGATTTAGCCCCAGCTGGGAGCTAAGTACCACACAGGGGGAATGGGAAGGCAAAGGGAAACCTCGTGGGTTGGGTTAAAAGGATAGGAAGGGAGAAATAACAGTAACAGGACTTTATGGCAAAATATACAAAACTCACGATACACAAATGCGGTTTCTCACTGAGCCACACAACTCGGACCATACAGCTCAGAGTAGTTCCGAGGCTGGACCGTCCCCAAGCCACACATTCTGGAGCCAGGCACTCCTCCTCCACCACCCTCCCTTTATGCTGAGCATGATGTCATTGGTACAGAATACCCTCTTTGATTAATTAGTGCCACCTGTCCTGGCTGTGTCCCCTCACAGCTTCCTGGGTGCCCCTTTCCTTCTTGTTAGCAGGGCAGCATGTAAAGCTGAAAAGTTCTTCACTGCTTGGCAACAACTAAAACATCAGTATGTTATCAACATTGCTCTCATCCTAACTCCCAAACATAGCATCACACCAGCTGCTACAATGAAAATTAACCCAAGATATAATGCACCCCTTATTCAATACCATCTATGTCATGCCCAGATCCAGCAGTTCCACTAAGCATCACCATTTTCCACAAAGTTGTTGCTGGGCTCTTGTTGCTGAGGCCAGTTACAATTCCATCATCATGGCACTCATCCTTCATTCATCCTTACTGTGATACCATTGATACAGCATACAGCAATTGTAGCTAGGGTAATATACAATGGCAGGGTTATTTAGCAAGTAACATCACAGAGTTTCTAATTTATTTGCTATATTGACTAGTCTCACCCAAAATCAGGTCCCCTTGGGGTACACATTGGACTTCCCCATCCTTCTGCATCACTCACCAAGTACACCCAGGTCCTTGAGCAAAAACTATTCTGCAAATGGGCTTGCCTTTGCATGAAGCAGGGATAACCCAAGCTGTCTTCCCCAGCGTATTCTTTGTGCACACTATGGGGACTCTATTTCTTTCTACAGTGGAAGTCTTGATTGAGGAGGGCCAGCTCAACTGGTAGATCCCTTGGAGTTAACTAACTAGGTGGCCTTTGCTAAATGTGTATCTCAGTGTTTGAAGGTCCCATCAGCCGTTGGTCTCAGTGTAGTCTTTAGCAACTCATTGTACCATTCAGTTTTCCCAGAGGCTGGTGCATGACAGGGATGTGATGCACCCACTCAATGCTATGCTCTTTGGCTCAGGTGTCTATGAGGGTGTTTCAGAAATGAGTTCCATTATCTGACTTAATTCTTTCTGGGGTGCCTATCACCAGAGGACCTGCTTTTCAAGGCCTAGGGTCCTGTTCCAGGCAGTGGCATGAGACATGGGATATGTTTCCAGCCATCCCATGGTTGCTTCCACCATTGTAAGCACATGGTGCTTGCCTCAGCAGGTTTGTGGGAGAGTTATGTCATTGATCTGCCAGGCCTCCCCATATTTCTATTTCAGCCATCATCCTCTCTACCACAGAGGCTTTAACCACTTGGCTTGCTTGATTGCAGCACGTTTCACGTTCATGGATGACCTCTGAGATAACATTCATGGTCAAGTCCACCCCTCAATCACAAGCCCATCTGTTCGTTGCATCTCTTCTTTGATGGCCTGAGGTGTCATGGGCCCAGCAAGTTATAAATAATTCCCTCTTACATTGCCAATCCAGATCTATTTGTGCCACTTCAACCTTAGCAGCCTGATCCACCTGCTAGTTGTTCTGATATTCTTTAGTGGCTCGACTCTTGGGTATGTGGGCATCTACATGATGTACTTTAACCAGGTACTTTAACAACCAGCTTCTCCAGCCAGGCATGGAGCCTCTAGGCCAGTGACAATGGGGTGTTTTTCCCAGTCAGTACCAGGTAGGCTCACTTCAGCCTCCAGTACAGTCACCTGTTAAGATCCCCCATCACTCCAGAAATACAGATGTGTTCCAGCCTTCATGGCAGTGGGGTAAACTGGGCACTCGTGTCCACTAGAGCCTACATCCTGGCATGTAGGTATCAGGTGCCAGAAAAGCATTTGCTATAAACTCTCAATCTTACTTTATAAATTGACACTGGTAACACGATATTTAGCTGCTCCTAAGTTTGCTTCCTGTGTGTCTTGGGGATGAGACTGCTGAGTGGATGATGAGAATAAGCATTCAGTGTTCTGTGCTGCCTGTGGTGTGTTGACCCAGCAGGGTGATGGAAGACCAAAGCCAGTTCTCATCCTACTAGCTTTCCTGCAGTCTGCTGAGATCTGGTTTCACTGTATCTCTGCCCATGTGGAGTGAAATGTCACCAAGAGCATAATTCATGTGTTGTTACTGGAGCTAATACACAAAAGGTTTGACCATCTGAACTCTTAGGCTGTGTGTTTATAAACTGTGTTTATAAACTGTGTCCATGCTCAAAATTAGCTAGGGAAATAAACATAGAAGACCATCACTGATAGACCTGGGCTCTTGGATCACTGTGCAGATAGACAGTATGTAAATGAGATAAATTAGCTGCATCCTTGAGGCAATGAATTGCACAATCCCTGATCTGCTCTTCAGTTACCTTTTAGATCTTTACTGTTTTGCAGAGCAGTAAGTTGTATCACCTGATCAGTTTTAGTGTCTGGAGTCAGCACATGATGAATAAACAGTGGGGAGAGACTGTACCTGTTTATGTAAACAGCAGCAATAAAAACCAAGAATTATCAGAGCTACATAGTGTGTCTGACAAACACAGCAAATACTACAACATTCTCTGTTACCAACAAAACCCAAAGCCAAATCCAACAACAGTAGGGGAAAGTTCTTTGGTCATGTTGCCTGCAGGCTTTCTATGGTGAAGGAGAGGATGGAGTTCCAAGCCAAAAATCAGTGTAGATTGGAAGGGATTGTTCTCCTTGGAGTAAGGTTAAAGGGAACCAGCATGCTTTGTTCTCCCCTCTTCTTTGTTCCCATCCTTCATCAGGTTCCCTCTGCAGTCTTCTGACTCTTTCTGTATCATTTTTATTATTGTTCTGCCTCACTTACTCTGAAGGTATGAGATTAAGTGCATGTTTGAGAACTCTACCACAACAAAAAAAATCGATGGCCAAAATCTTAAGCAAATAGATGGAAAGAACTTAGCTCAGAGCCTAGCCTGCAGCTCTGGCAGTTCATGTGTGCTGAAGAGAAGTAGTCTTTTTTTATGCTAGATCTTTGAAACCCATTTGTAGAATGTCTAAATATGGCACCTTCCTAATCAGTATTTGCATGGACTATTTCTGTCACTTGCTTCCTCCTTTACGGCTTCTTTCTCTTCCCCTTGGCTCAGTTCAGCTGATGGTTGCCCTTCTCCTTGAGTGCTACCTTCCTCTCTCTCCTTCCCTCAAAAACAACCAAGTAAATAAACCAACCAACTCCAACTCTTTGAATCATCCCTGGCTCTGCACAAGACTTACCTTGCAGAGAATTACACAAGAAAGGCAGCTTAGAAGTAGCCATCACAGTAAACAGTAGATGAGAGGTCCATCCCCAGGTCTCTTCTAACACTAGGGAGTGATTCTTGGTGTCTCAGCTGTGTGCGCCTTTGGCGGTGTTGTGTGTGTTACTGGGTACACATGCACGTGTAAGAGAGAGAGGTAAACATCAGGCCCAGCTGCCAAGAGGTGTCCCTTGTGCCTCCTGCTTGGGCAGCATTCTTGTACAGGTTTAGTGCTTTCTGCTCCTTCACAGAGGCTCTGTCTGTGCTACAGATCCTGTGTTGGCAGTGTGTGCTAGCAAAAAAAGCTGCATGTCACATTTCCAAAAGTTAGCAAGTTCTTCTGTCAGCAGTTCTGTACTGAGTTTATGTTCTTAGCTATTTTTCCAAGTCTTAACTATACTAGTGGAGCAAGCACAATTCTTTTCTGTCTATATGCATTGCCTAGCTGAAGTTGCTTATATAGTCCAGGCCCCAGAATAAAACGTGCAAGTCCACCCAGCTTTGTGTTGGTGATTCCTTGACACCACAGCTACTCATTTGGTTAGATGGTTTCTATTCAGTTTAGGTCTGTCTGTGCTTGTTCAGCTCACATTCAGCTCATGGTCTACATATGATGGATATGCAGAAGATAGGGTTTCTTGTCTTCTTTTTATCCCTGACTCTAGCTCAACTCTGAGCCACATCCAAGATCTTTTTATCAAGTGCAATAATTGATGGCTCAGACACCCCATCATATACTGCAGTCCATTTAGAAGCGTGTTCCCTGTGCTGCTGTGTTGGGTGCATTTATTACAGATGTTTCTGAAAACATGAGTTGTACCAATTGGATTTCTTTCCTGGTGTCTTCAACACTGGCAGATATTACTACATTACTACAGCGCTTGCTCTCTCTCAATTTTCCTCCCCCTCCATCTCCTTTCCTGATCACTAATTAATAGAAGATTACTTTTTTAATGTCACACTGCAATAATTGCCATGGCAACCTTGTGTGCTCCAAGGATGTGGAAGTAGCTGGAAGAGGAGAAAAGATTCCCTGTGTGAACTAGGGTGGTGGTGAAAAAGGAGGAGCCACGATAGTCTTTAATCAGCAAAAGCAAAGAATGTGCCAGGTGGGCATTTGTTTAGGACAGGTTTGGTATCTGCCACTGTTTTAACAACATAATTCCTCTGGGATAAAACTATAGTTTTCCTCATGGTTGGCCCAGCAAGTTACTGCTCTTCATTTTTCTGCCATTTCTATGTTCACATAAGCAGAGTAGGAATTGATGCATCTCTGCGTCTCACCAGGGTCAGTGTTCTTCTGAATGTGTGTTTCAGTTGTGGAAGGAATCAGGGGACAGGTGATTTGGCTTTTACTTGCTTTGATGCCTTTGGGTCCCTGAAGTGTGCCTGCAGCTATTGTACTGCACTCCAAGGCTTGGACCTGCCAGAGCCAGTCTTTACTACTTTTTGTGGGGGTTGACTGAAATAGGTGATTTGAAATAAAAATTAGCTGGTGTACAGTGGGGTGGAACTGAAGGCAGTGGAGTTAGAGGACTTTCATAGGGCCATGCTTTAGTCCTGGACAAGTCCCCAGGGAAACCCTGTCTCTTACACAGAGAAGCATCACCTTTGTCATGCTCCACTGTCCATGAGGGGTGAAGATTTTCCTCCAGGGAACAGGGTCTTGTTTAGATTTAGCTCTCTGATCATCTTTGAGCCAGTCTTAGATATAAGTAGCTTGCTTTCCCTAGTACTGTCTTCAGTTTCATTCCCCAAGAGACTTATGTGATCACACATCTTCATACATATGAAGTAGAAGTCTATTGGCTTCATCTAGCTGAGTTTCCAGTTTCCTGCATGTTAAGACTTCCAGCTCTTCCTTTGGGAGTGCCCAAGCCCAGTAAGTTTTCCTATCAGGAAACCTCTCCCAACTTCCAGATTAAAATTTCTTTTTAACCTTTGGGAACATTACTCCTGGTTTTGTTACTTTCAAACTGATAGGGAAGCTATCTGCAGGGAGTTTGCTTAACTCTCTTTCCTCTGGGAGAGGCTGACAGATCTTCAGACAGCTCATCCAGGTGGTCAGTGCTAAGGAAGGGTCAGTCTTAATGCTAAACACACTTGTCAGGGTGTTAGTAACGTCGTGGTGGTCGTGGTCAGCATAGGATGACACTTGGTTCATAGCAATGGCATTTCTACAGAAGAAGAAGATGGCATGTGGACTAGGGGAAATGTGACAAGGGAGCTGCCACTTGGTATTTCTGGATGCTCCTGTCCTTGAGTGAAAGGGCATTGCTTTTCCTTCCTAACTGGAGCTAGGGCCCTGTCTACACATAATGAGTAAGGTGTGTTATCTACAAGCTATTCTCCCCAGCTCAGATAAGGTTTTTGGTTACACATCAGGTTCATTCAAATTTCTCCACAACAGGCACAAGAGACAAGTAGGATGAAGTTGAAACAGTACCAGCTTCTAATTCCATGGCACAGGATGATGTAGTCACCATTGAAAGTGTATTATGTAGGGATAAAATGCTATTGGACACGGAGCTGGAGGCCTGTTACCATGTGTGACAGCTGCTGCTTTCATCACAGTATGCTCATGCAGTGTTTTCCTTGCTTAATAGTGACCAGTCCCAGTGGGCTAAATACAGATCACTGGTCCATGTCTATTTTGATGGCCTCTCTGTGTGATTTACTTTGGGAAACTGGAGATGTTCACCCAAAGGAAGATGATACTGATACGGGATGCCAACCTAATACACATAGTTCCTAGGGAAATGCAGCAAACTTCTGTAACCTGAGGGCTACATAATGACCAGTGCCACAAAAGAACTTCTCTGCATACCTGTGCTCTGTCTGCCCCAACCTGTGTAACTTCATTCGGTGCTGGATGGGTTCAAAGAAAACTGCCTCTTGGTTAGAGTTTAGTAGCAGCTTAATCTTCCAAGTCAAAACAGTAAGCAAAGATGCAGTATCTCAACTAGAAAAGGAACATAACGTGGATGCCACTCTAAAAAGAAGGTGAGGTAATTATACTCCCTATTTCCTAACGTTTAAGGTGGGGCCTTGGTGTGAGTGGCACAAATGACAAAAAGGATCAAGAGTACCCCCCCATCCTACCTCTCTCCAAAAGACACATAGCAAACATGGTAACTAAACACTAGCAGTTTCTGCACCATCTTTCCTCCAGCAGAAGCCACCTGTCCTGGCAGTAGGAACTGATAGTGCAAATGTCATTTGTCATCCACTAAGTGGATTGACCTTTCAGAACAAGTATCATGGATATACAGGAATATATGAATCGGGCTTCTGTGAGGGTCTCACACAGGTTGGTAGGTATCTTGTTGCTGATCATTATATTTTAATACTGGAAACAATTTGCAGAGATCTTTCATTTCCAGTGACATCTGTGTTTCATAGTCTCTTGTGTGGCCCTTTAAAATCTGGTTATCTTTGTTATATGACTCATGATGCAATAAGTCACATTTAACTTTGTTTAGGATTTGATTACTGTGTATTGATGTCTGTATCTGAAGTGCATCCTGCCACAGCAGAAAGTTTATATAGAGAGGAATAGAAATGTGCTAAGGAAATGAGTCCTGTGTGCTTAGAAGGAAAAGCAATACTCAGAAAAAATGGGTACATTTAAAAAATATATATATATATTTTGTAGAGATTTGTTAAAACATTTCTCTTCCTCCCACTCAACTGATGTTTAACAAACTACAC
The DNA here is from genome assembly GCF_964237585.1 of Gallinula chloropus. Taxonomy (NCBI): domain Eukaryota; kingdom Metazoa; phylum Chordata; class Aves; order Gruiformes; family Rallidae; genus Gallinula; species Gallinula chloropus. Next base: position 16,363,966 of record NC_140088.1, on the reverse strand, counting down.
TAGCTAAGGACAGCACCTGTTGCAGATGTTGTTACTATTTTAGTGTCACTTAGATGTTCTAACAGATAACACTGCTCTGCAGCTCTTTAAAATGGAAGTTGCAAACCTAATATAAGCATGAGACGTAAATGTGAGATTTGGCTGCTTACTGCTAGTGTGATGTGAAGCTAATTTTATTTTAAACTAGGTTCAAGGCAAAATGTATTATTCTTTCTTGTTGCAAGTGCATAGATTATATGTTAATTAACATATCATGAGTCTCCAGGCTCTGCTTTTGAAAGGAAGCTAATTATGTCATCCTGCTATGTGAGGATTCAGACATAATTTTGTCTGGACAGCACAATTACCTGAGTCAAGCCAAGCACAATGGCTCTGTTTTGAGAGATATGCTGTGTACCTTGCTACAAGTCAATGCTTATGCTCTGGTTCTGTTTCTTTCTCAGGATGATCCTCTCACTAATCTAAATACAGCTTTTGATGTGGCTGAGAAATACCTGGATATTCCCAAGATGCTGGATGCAGAAGGTAAAGTAGAAAGAACTCAGTAACTTTTAACTTCCTTTTTTTCTCAAGAAATTTGGCACTTCTAGGTGGACTTGCATTGTGCAAGAATTCAGTAACCTCTGAATGCTCCCTCTGTCACCACATACTAAACATACAGGGAAACAGTTACAGTGGAATAATGAATCACATGTTCTGCTTCCTTTTCCTCCCATGCCCCTTGGTCTTCTGAGTATGATGTGGAGATCTTAACCTCGGGTTGACACACAAGACAGAGACAAGGAACCTGGTTATGTCCACTGCAGACTGAAGTGTTCCCTTTCAATAATCAGGATTAATACTGAGTTAATGTATGGTGCAGGACTGTGTTCCTTTTGCTCCAGAATTATATTTTTTTTTCTGAGCTCTTTCTGACATTGCTGGTGATCTTCCTTGTGGGGCATGATCTGGCCAGAACCAGGACAGTGTGATATACTGCTGCTTCTTGACTACTTAGAAGTGTTGGGCCTGAAGATCCCTCACTGACCAGGTCTGGAGACCAAGACAGAGATCTGTGTTGTTCGGAGGTGCTTTTGCTACTGACTGTGACTGCTTCCCTGAGGCCACTGAGACAGCAAGGGTTTCTTTTCAAAGCCTTGTCAAGACCAGCTTGGCAATAGACTTTGAAGACTGTAACTCTGGAGTGCAAACAACAGCCTGAAATAGTTCACTGTTTGTTGGCTGTGTGCCTGAAGCCAGCTGGTTTCAATGGTAGAAGCTGTATTTCAGGCTTGGTTTGGACAGAAGAAGCAGTTAAAGGCTTTTGCTAAATAAAGGAGTGAGAGGAACAAGGAGGGAAAATGTGGGGATAGGGCAGCTGAAGCCACTGAACCTGTATTTGGGTAACTACGACGTTCGTATTCTTAGGCAGTATTTCCCATCCCCAGGGATGAGTGTTGCTTTCCCTGCATTCATCATGCTGAGGTCAAAACAGATCATGAGGTTTCTGGAGTAGATTCAAGTGCTTCCTGACATTCTGTAGGAAATAAAGCCAGCAGCAAAATAAGTGGATCTAGCTTCAGATCTCAGCAAAGCTAGCAGTGATGGAGGAGGGCCCCTTTTGCAGGAGTTTCCATTGCTCTTTGCTGATCACTCTCCTCCCTCATGGAGTGGAGCTAATGTGCATTCCTCCACACCATTAATTCTGATCTCTGGAGGTGTTGAGTTTCCCTGAAACTAATGAAAGGGCTTTTTGAAATTCAAGCCATCGTTGTGTTGAAATGGAGGATGGGGGCATGGAAAGGAAGGGGAGAAAGGATCTTTCCTGAAGAACTGAGTGGAGGAATTGCAGTATAATACATCTTTAAAAGCCCTGTCAACTTGCTGCCAGTTTGGATTGACTCCACCCTCCCATTTATAGTAATGTTCGCAGGACGGGGAAATCCTGTGACACGAGATGCTGACATACGGCTGCATTATCCTGTCCAGACCCTGGAAGCAAATTTATCATGAGGGAGGGGAACCAGGAGGGTGATCCTGGTTTCTGAGACACACATCTTCCAGGGAATGCTGGGAAGCCCTGTCAAGTTGCTATGACAAGCATATAGCCCAGCACACCTCCTGGACAGTTGTGGTTTTCCTTCTCCTTTGCTTTCCTCTCATCAATTGATTATGCTCTTAACGTGAGGTTTTTTTTGACAGACATTGTTGGAACTGCCCGTCCTGACGAGAAAGCCATCATGACCTATGTTTCTAGCTTCTACCACGCCTTCTCAGGAGCCCAGAAGGTATCACAGGATCCCAAGCTCCCTCCACAGAGCACACCTGGTGCCGTTGCTAATGTCCAAACCTTTTTTTCTTTCTCTCTTTCCTCTCTAGCTACGGGCATCTTTATTATTATGTTCTTGGTAGAGTTGGCTGTTGGTTCAAAGTGGTGCCCCAGACATAATACTTGGGACAAGGGAGCCAGGAGTCCTGTTTCCCTGTGGTCAGTAGTACTTCCAGTGGCACTTGTGTATGCCAGCACCTTGGAACCACATGGATCCAAGGGAGTGGGGAGCTCTGCTCTGCCTTCTCTGTTTGCCTTCCAAACTGTTACCCTGGCAGTCAAGGACCTGCACCCTCTCTTCCAGGGAGATCTGAGCAGAGCAGAGCTGCTCGATCTCACAGAGGTGGAGAGCACTGCAAAGATGCTCTGCTTAGTAGGACACTGCAGCCCCTGTCCCCACTGGAGATGATTCTGATAGCTGTTCACTTATTTTTCTTTTTCAAAGGTGGAGGGACAGATCTGACTTTAGTAGTTTTAAGGAGGGTTCAATGGATACCCAAAGCTTTCTCTTTTACCTTAGATGTGCTGCAGGTTGCTTGCACCCTTGCTTCAAGGTCTGAACCTGCTGCTTTCTTGAATTGTGCCACAAATTCAGTCCCAGTTCCTCTGGGGCTTACAAAGCATGTCTAACGAATATGCCCATGGTGATTTTGCAAACAGAGCATTGCTTATCATGACTGAGATGCCTGGTTTTGTTCATTTGTTTCCTTTTCCTATTTTCTCACCAGCCATGCTGGTAACGAGGCAGTTGAGTCCTTGCTGTGTCTGGCTCAGTTGTTTTCCTGTTGGTAATAGAGTCACTTCAGGGAAACCATTTTGTGGGTGAAACATTCTAAACATCTCTCGGCCAAACCAAGCAGCTGCCTGTACTTCAGTGCCATAGGAACAGGCAGTGCATGTTGCAGCAGAGCAGATACTGTGTAGGAAGCTCTCTGTGTAGGAAGGCTCTGATCTCCAGCTCCTCGGTGTGCAGAAACCCTCCCAACAGCCCCTTTTCATCCTTGGGCCAGGCCCCTGGACCGCAGCTGTGAAGGTGCAGAGCCCGGATCCTCAGCTTGGGGTTCCCCTGGATTGGGGGGGTGGGAGGGGTGCCTCTTTGAGCCACAAGCCAACGCTGCTAGCCACCTTCTGATCCGAATTCCCAGCTCTCCGCATGGAAATCTGTTTGGCCTGTCCTGCAATGCATGATGGGAAGTTTTCTCCCCCTCTCTCACGCCACCCATGACTGTTTTGTTTTATTCTATGTGCTGCTTCTTACTTTATCCTTTCAACCTCTTTTCCTTCTCTGCACAGATATTATAGGCACGCTAAGGCCGGATGAGAAGGCCATAATGACCTATGTCTCATGTTACTACCACGCCTTCTCAGGGGCGCAGAAGGTGAGACTTTACCACTAACAACCCCCTCCCCACTCCCCGCCCTGGCCCACCGCTCCTCTCCACCGAGGAATGAGCCAGACCCTGTCTGCCCCAGGCCTTTGTCCACCCCAGGGCATTTGCAGGGAAGCCCAGTGCATCCAGCAATGCACTTGGACGTGCCATCTGCAGCCTTGCTGAAGAAGTGATGTAAATGTCCTTTGAAACAGACATGAGCTGCTCCTTCCCTCCAGTTTCACACCCCAGTGGTGGAGAAAGCATTTGGTAAAGCTGGCATCAAAAGATGAAAGAATGTCTGTTCTGACACAGTCGGTACCCTTTCAGTGACTAGCGGGAATCATCCTGGCCCGGCAGTGCGCGTCCAGAAGTACCACAGTCAAATCAACCTCCTCCAGGAAATGACAGCCTGTCCCCCTTGAGCTGCCATCCTGCCTTCCACACTCAGCCCCCGCTAGGTCAGTGGTCTTTTCCTAAGATGAATTATCTGTGAGCTGGTTACATAGCACTTTTGTGCTCCAGCCATGAAGTCCATTCCTACCAGGCCTTTAGATTTCCCAGACTCACATGCTTCTCCATTCCTCGCTTCTCCCTAGTCATTCTCCTCTGTTTCCCAAACCACCTATATGTTTTATTTCTCTTTCCTCTGCCCATTTCCATAACTTCAGTCCTTCTTTCTCTGCTTCCTCTTTGCTCCAAAGTCTCTTTGCCTGGCATCAGGACGTTTGTCCTCAGAGGAACCAAATAGTCAGTTTGCCTTTGGGCAAACTTCCTCCAAAACAGCAATTTCCCTGCGGTCCTTTGAATAGAAGAAAAAGGTCCATCCTTTCCTACCATGCCAGAGCCTGACTGGGCTGCAGCCCCTCCACAAAATCACTGCTAATTTCAGATTGTATGCTTTGGAACAATAAAATGCAAAGTTCAAGGCTGCATTCTTCATATTACAAACAGATGTAAGATCTCCATGTCTCCCTCAGCCACAACTTCTTTCTCTCCCTAGGCCTTTTCTATGTGACAGTCCATGAACTGCCCAGCTTGAGGGCTGACTTTACCCAGGAAGAGTACATCTCCTTTGTACAAAGTAGTGTTGATGCAGATACTGTGCTGATGCTGGCTTTCAAAGGGCCAATGTAGGTTCCAAGGAGCAGCTCTTTAAGCTTTTTGTTCTCTGCCCTGTTTCATATAAATGGCATGATACCATCTTGTTTCCAAGGAACTGGGAATATATCCCACAGCAGTGTAGTAGACTTGCCCATCTGGCATAATCTGTGTAGTCGTTTCCACTAGGATCCTGCTTTGTGAATAGTTAGAAACCTGTAAAACCAGCTGCAAGCTCTGGCCAGCTGTTGCTTGCCCAGCAAGCCTGTAGTCTCAGAACTCATGCCAGCCTGATGATAAGGCCCGCTGTTTGCCAGGTCTCCCTGAGGGACTGCTCCATGATTGAGGAAATAGCAAGCCACAGTATAAGGGGGGTCATAGCCTGCTACAGGATCAGCCATGCCCCTTGCTAATCCCTTCTTCTTCTCTCTGTGCCCATCCCAGGATTTGGAAACCTGCTCAGCAGGTCCCATGCTCTCATCAGTAATTTAGGTGGATGCTAGGTCTGCTGGGATAACTGACGACAACCTTTTACTGCCTCAGGACCTAAAACAAGTAGCTGGGGCAAGAACCAGAGGTGGAACTTCGTAGTTTAAAGCTTCAGTCCCATGTAGTGAAATTGGCTTGTAGGCCATGTTAAAGATTGAGTAAGTTATTAATATTTTAGCAGTCCTGATGGGCCAGTAACTCAACTGCGCCGAGACAGGGGGGGCACGACTCCTTTTTGGAGCTGCCCAAGCTATACAGTAGCCATCTGCTGAGTGACACAGATTCAAACCCCCAGGGAAATGCAAAGGGATTACTGAATACAAGCCCCAGACTGTGATGTGTTGCCACCTCATGTACAGTTAGGTGACTTACTGTGATATCGCTCCATTTTTCATTCAGATTTTTCATTACTGCCACCAGTCCTGAAGGGGAAGTCTCATGAGCCGCTTTCTGCTTCTTTCACTCTCTTATACTGAGCCTTTGAAGGTACAGGGTCCCCAGCCTGACATGTGTGTGTAGATGGCTGCTTTTTCTTTATGCCATTTTATATATATATATATATTTGTAGGTATACTTGCTTTTGTTGGTTTGCTTGTTTTCTAACTGCTTCTGACTTTCACACTAAATGCATGCAACTATTGGTTGGCTTAATATTTTGTAAATTTGATTTCTGGGGTGAAAATTTCTAACTAACATTTTACCATTTTATTAATAGATTGTGTTTGGTGTATGTATTCTGGAGTGGTCCTCTGAAGTCAGAGGACAGCAACAGGCAGGCATCTTCCCTATGTATTGCAATGCAGGAATGCCTTCATTTATGATCCTTCTCAGCAAAGAGACCTGGATCCATGAGCTAGAGAGATAACGTCTCTTCCATCCTAGTCAGATCAAGTCAGCATTGAGAAGTACAGAATAGACAGAAGGGAGAGAAGTTACTGCTGCTTTGGCTATTCATATTTCCATTTGGAGTCCACCAAACAGCACATGCATATCACACAGCAGCGCAGTATCAAGCCCTCCCCGGAGTTTCCTAGTGCAAGTAGTATATAATCTGTCAGCCTGATGCTGCGCTGAAGCTGAACAGCTCACACAGGGTCTGAGAACACAGACTCCAGGATGGTGCAGCTTCTTAGTTCTGCTCCATGCACTGTAAACATCCTGGCTTGTTTGGAGCCAGCAAGAGCATCCTAAATGCATCATTGCTTTTGGCAGTGTGGGAAGCTAAAATGTCTTTTCCCACCCCACTAATGAATTTTCAGGGGGAGCTGCCTTGTCCTCATGTAAACATCTTAGTGTGCCACTCTTGCCTGAAAATGTTTCACTGAGTTTGCCATCACACCACAGATTAGCTCATTAGCAGCAGCATGGGAGCTCTTTATGGAGGTTACCTGAAAGCGCTGGGATCCTCTAGTCCTACCCTGCTCAGAGCCAGGCAGTACAGTGCATTGCTCCTTACGCCGATAGCGAGAGCGGCCGCGCAGCTTTCCCTACCGCTCCGGCAGCACGCTGTTGCACAGAGCACGTCTGGAGTGGACAAGGGCCACAGGGAAGCCAATACTGCCTGGGGAGGGAAAGCCTCTACACTTCAGCTGTTAGGATAATATAAACAATTCTGTAATTGCTGACCTTCAGAGGGCTTTTCTGTTTGGACAGATGTTCAACACACATATACACGCACACATACATATATTTAAAGACTTGGGCAGCTGGGGGAAATCTATCATCAGATATATGTAAATATGCCTATGTAAAATGGGGTCCCTCCTGCACAGCTGGCTGCTGGTGCAGGGTGCTCCTTTCCTGGGATGATTGAGATAAACATTTGCACCATCAGTTCCCTGCAGTCACTAGGCACATCATGGTGGGGCTCTGGCAATGTCTTTTTGACATTGCCAGTTTCCTCTGGATCTCAAAAAGCACTCCATTAAAATACAGACTTCAGTTAAAAACAGATTAAAGTACAAGCTTTCTTAAATGTAACCAATGTTTGCACTTTTTACAGGATTTTTTTTTTATTTTTAGTGAAATTGCTCTTTCTCCTGTACAGGTCCCTTTGATATCTGTTTAAATTAGTATCTGTGTATCTGCTAGCTGGTCCACTTTAATGAAGGGACAGATGATTGAATATATGTTTGTACGTCTTCTTACAAATGACTAAGATTCCCAGATCCCCTGGGACCTTAACAATCCATACATCACTGTATAGCCTGTGACCTTACTGCTATTCTTGCTGCCTCACATCAGCAGCAAAAATTAGAGGATTTTTCTCAAATGGCCTTGGAGATTGAATAAACAGATAATAAAAGGCCTTTTAAAAATAGCTGGCAAGTTTCAACCTTTTTCTATAAGCTCAGCAAAACCTTGTGTCAGTCCCACACAGTTTTAAGGCAGGACTTAGCATTCCCAGTTGGTCTGTTGTAGTGTTGGCACGTGCCCTGTGCTCTTCATCTCCACATAGCCTCTGTAGGGAGGACGCCCATCACATGGGCACATCCTCCAAGGCTTTGTGGCGTGGCACCCACCATGATAATGGCAAAGGGAGCTGGTATCCAGAGATACGTGCTGAGCAAGGATCAGCCTGCTGTATGTTGTCCATGCCAAACACATGCCTGGCACTGCAGGCCAGACTGACTACTCCTGAGTTCATAGCTGTGATTTTTTTGATCCTCACTTTGTTCCAAATTCATGTTTTAACGTGTTCAGCTCCCTGCAGAGACACAACCACTGGTTGGTTTTGGTCCTACGATGGGGGAAAAAACCCCAGAACTAAATAGTAACAGCAGGCACGTTTTTTTGTAGTGAAACTTGTTTTGGAGAGTAAACAGAAAGATTACCCATTTTTCAGCTGGATCATAAGACCCTGAATACATGGTAGGTGTCATGTGGCAAGACGCTGGAGGCGGTAGCCCTGTAATGAGTGCCAGAAATACAGGGAAAGCTGGAAGACAGTTCTTCTGGACAGAATTTAGGGTTAAGAGCAGTATCTACCACTTTGTCTTCTAAACAAAGTTCGCTCTATGGGTTAACTCTGTTTAGATTGTTCTTTCTTGGGGTAAAAGCATGTAGAGTTTCATCAGCTTCACATTATGCACAGCTCTGAGTGATGGTGAGGGGAATAGAGGTGGTGGCAGAACCCAGGGTCCTTCTGTTAGGAAGCGAGCAACAGGGCCCCCTTGTAGGAGTAGTTTCAGAAAAGGCATAGAAATGTGATTGTGTCACAGCTCATAAGGGTGGGTTCAGTAGAGCTGAGAATCTCTGAAGGAATGTATTTATCTGAGAAGGGAAAAATAAATTATTATAGAATGTCAGATGGAAAGCAGAGAGGTCAGGACAGACGTTTCAAAGCACAGACATTTTGCTAGAAGCAAGGGTAGGAGACTTTACCCACAGGTATGTAGCAGGAAGCTAAGCTGCAAGCTTTGGTTTATATGGATTTTTTCACACTGTTTCCCTTCTGTTTTTCTTCTCTTCGTCAGGCGGAGACAGCAGCAAATCGTATCTGCAAGGTGCTGGCAGTCAACCAAGAAAACGAACAGCTCATGGAAGACTATGAAAAACTGGCCAGTGATGTAGGTGTCCATGGTGCTGTTGGTTTCTGGGTGGTGGTATGTGGAAAGGAATTGAATGTAACGCTGGTAGCTAATCTTGGGGAATACTATTGGCCCACATTTCCCAGGAAAATTCTTCTTTCCTTCTAGCTTAAGAAAAATTAAAGATCAAGCTTACCTTAAAGGCAAGAGCAATCCACTTTAAAACAGAAAGCCTCCACAGACTAGCTTTGAGTTTCTCAACTTATTAAGAGCAGCCACAAAAATGTTAACATTAAGGGGAAAATCAGGCTGGTTTAACGTGTGTTCCTTTGAATTATACAACTTTTTAACATCTTTCATACAAATTGTGCGTGGATAATACTGCAGAAGTTGAGAGCTGGATCAGAGACTGGAAGTTGAAGATAATTGAGGAAAGAAGTATGTATTTGCTGGTAGTTGGAAAGAATCTGTGTAAGATACCAGCTGAAGGCTGCTCTGGTTAACTGAGAAGGCTGACAGACTGACAGCTGTGAAACTACACAAGTTACCAAATGTGGACTGAAATATGTTTGTGGAAGATAAGTAGGGAAGATGGAGAACGGAAGGGCAAACAGCCCATGAGCCTGGTTTCAGCCTGGTCTGAAAAGCTCCACTCACTGTCGACCGGCCATTGCATTAGCATTTTGCCAGCCCTCTGAGTAAGTTTGCTCAGGAGAGCTATTCAGAGAGCAACACTGACACCAAGGAAGCTAGAGCAGGAAAAGTGTAGCTGGAGGCAAGAACTTGATTACTCCTGTCAGACCCTTCAGAGAAAGACTTGGAGCATCCTTTAGTTATGCAACAGTCCAGCAAACTCTCAAGGCTTTAGCATAATCTGAGGATGTAGTTTGGTTCTGACTGTGTAAAAGCTGTGCCTTAAGTGTGTTGCCTTGGCAGAGCTCCAGTTAAGTGGTACTGCTGCTTAGTGTGGTAGGGAGTGGGCTAGCAACCTTTTCTTTGCAAGCCCTGCTGGTGGCAGAATCTTTCTGACAGCAAATGGTCTCTCATGAGATTAGAGCAACAGCTGTAGTTTTAACAGAGTTTTCTTGTCATTGATCTTTCCAGCTGCTGGAGTGGATCCGCCGCACCATCCCGTGGCTGGAGAACCGGGCCCCAGAGAACACCATGCAAGCCATGCAGCAGAAACTGGAGGACTTCCGAGACTACCGCCGCTTGCACAAGCCTCCCAAGGTCCAAGAGAAGTGCCAACTTGAGATCAATTTCAACACCTTGCAGACCAAGCTGCGGCTCAGCAACAGGCCAGCCTTCATGCCTTCAGAAGGGAAAATGGTCTCGGTGAGTGGGGGGTAACTGCTTGTCTGTACTCCAACTGAGCCTAAAAAATGGGACTCCTTTTCTGACCATGGGTGAGCAGAGCATGCCTGCCTTCAGAGTGAGCTGCTCTGTGGGAGCAGCCCCAGGGAATATATAGTTCAGTGATGCCATAAGAAAAGAGAATTGGGTAATCACTGCTTCCCTTGTATCTAAACCAGACTCTGCTCTTCACAAGTTGCGTGTCTTTATGAGATGTCTGGGTGCCTCTCGTTTTTTCTAACTGAAAAATGGTTGGGTTTTGTTGAAGTTGCAGGTAGGGAAGTATTTTGAGAGGGATTCTTGTGCAGGCAGGTATATCCTGACACTGCTTATCTGCTTAAGTGTGGCACTTTGTCTCCCTGACCTGTCTGCACAACCCTGTGAGATTAAAAGCCCACATCTACTCTCTCCAACCAATTGGAGCAATGTAGCTCATGGAGACTAATGCTGACATGGATCTTAGTCACCTCATCCCCCATCTTCTAACCTGCCTTTTCTTCTCGTGCTCCTGTCTCTAGGATATAAACAATGCCTGGGGTGGTCTAGAACAGGCTGAGAAGGGCTATGAGGAGTGGTTGTTGAATGAGATCCGGAGGCTAGAGAGGCTGGATCACCTGGCAGAGAAGTTCCGGCAGAAGGCATCCATTCATGAGTCCTGGACAGATGGTAATGCCAACCTCCCTGCTTCCTTTTGCCTGACATAGCTGTCTGTTACGTAGGGATGAAGAGATGGATCAGGCATAGGTCTTTCCATGAGAGTTTTCTCTCAAGAATGCTAGGTTTATTTCTTTTTTTATTAGAAAATAATGCTTGACAATCAGCTTGATCTCTGTTCTGCTACATCCTGCAGCCTCATTGGTATTCTTAACTGTCACACAGTGAGAATTTTGGCTGGAAAAGAGCTACAGAGAACAGAGGAAAAGTTACTGTGCAGTAAATGCTACAGTTGACATTTACAAGACCAGTGTGGCCCAGTTTGCTGCACGTACTGAGATGAGTCCAGCGTAAACTGTGACGACACTGGCTTGAGCTGCACAGTGTGCCCTTCTCTGTTGCCAATGGCAAACTCACACTCCATGGTTTGAGAGTGAGAATTCTGCATCTCTAGGCCAGCACGCATGAGGACAAGCCTCGGGCAGGGTGCCTGAACTGGGGCAGATGTCCTTTTTGAAGGTGCCTGGGGCTGCCTCGATGTGTGAGAGCTGGTTTTAGGGGCATTGGGGGTCTGTCCTTCATTCTCCTGTCCTCTGGCTCCCTCCCCAGGTAAGGAAGCAATGCTGCAGCAGAAGGATTACGAAACTGCTACCCTCTCCGAGATAAAGGCCCTGCTGAAGAAACACGAGGCCTTTGAGAGCGACCTGGCTGCACACCAGGACCGCGTGGAACAGATTGCTGCTATTGCACAAGAGCTGAAGTACGGCACCCAGCACATGTCCCATCCCTGGGGCCAGAGGGGCTTAATCAGCTCTGCCCATACAAAAATGTCGGGAAGTCCCAGTGTTTCCAAACAGTATCCAGGATACTGCTTTCCAGTATCTGAATGCACCAGAGGAGCAGGCCAGAAAACGGATGAGTTGTGGGTGCTGAGAGGGCGGCAGAGTAATATTCCCAAACCAAGTTTCCATCCTCTTCCAGTTCATTATGTTGCTGTGAACCATTTCCTAAACAGTCTGACCTGCCAGTGGCACCTGTGGGGTTTCAGAGTTGTAACACCATCATACTTTTCTAGGAACAGAAGGAAATGGCAGAGGATAGCAGGCTGTTGGTTTGTTCTCTTTTATCCAAAAAAAAGTCTGAACAACTGGGCTTTAACCTTGTTTCCTATTTCAGAAATATTTACATATCCCACTGGCCTCTCCCAAGTTAGTGTCTGGGCTCAGATCAGTATTCTTGGGCTGAAGGACTGTTTTTCTCTAAAAAATCAGGATTATTGGATCAAGATCGTTATCTTCTTTAACAACACAGATTTAAATAATTGCTCCCTTGTCCACTGGGGGATTGACCTTGGAACAAGAGGAGGGTTCAAGGCAATCCTCCATGTCAGTAAGATTAAGACTGCGGCTGACTAGTCAGCAAGCACTAGCTGACCTGCAACTTAGAAAACACATGCTACATGCCAGCCAAAGCAGCTGCAGCTCTCAGAGCAACAGGGAAAGCTGGGCCCTAAGCTGAGGGAGAGGTGACTTCTTCCAAAGTGTCAGAACAGCGGGCCCTGCCATCATTCCAAAAGCCAGATTCCATCTTAGCGAAGAGGCCATGCCCTGAAAAAACATGGCTGAGCTCTTTTCTCCCCAAGAGGTACACTGCCAGGGAGATGGAGAAGGGTCTGTGGGAAGCCACGGCAGCTGTCCATGCCAGACACTTCTGGGGGCAGGCACGTTCTGCTCCCAAAAAGCAGTGGTCCAGCAAAAGTGGCAGACAAGCCAGGCTTTCAGAAGCAGTTTTCATCTGCAATGCTGGCTCTGTAGCAAAGTAGATCAAGGAACTGATCTGGATTAAAAACCCAGCAAAGAAGTTATTTTAGCCCAAATCAGTTTCCTGACTAGTTTACTTCAACTCCACCATCAGTTGTGCCCACATACCTCAGGACAGCAGTACAGTGCAGGGAAGGAACAAGGATAGGGGAGGCAAGAGGAAACTAAACCTGCGTTACCACCGAGTAGAAATGCTCGTCAGATGGCCCAGGGTCACTCAGTAGCCCAGTGAGTTATTCTGCTCTCTCCTTGGAGGCTTACACTTCCCAGCTTGGCTGGTCTCCCTCTCCCTGCAGGTTTCTCCCCTCCCTTGACCACCTGTAGAACCAAGAGCACAACACAATACAGGAACACAAGCTTCAGGCTAGCTCTCCTTTCCCCAACCATACTCTTTAACAGCTCATCTTCCATGAGTGCCAGCCTATAGACTTCTCAGCAAAGCACTCCCTGTGGGGCACACAGGAGAAAAGCCTATACTGTAATGCTGGGATTGGCCAAAGTGAATGGATTGTGTAATTTAGCTAGTCCTTGCTACCCATACTGTGCAGCTCTTGGAACAGTCTTGAGCAGTTTCTACATTCATAAAATAACTTTTGCTGCCCATTCTGATGTAGAAGGTGCATATTGCTGTGCTCATAATCTGCTTATTCCAAGTTTGAGCAAAAGTCTATACTCCCTTCCCCCAGTGCCAAGTTATTCCCATCACACAGCCAGCATGAGTGTTTGCTGAGGCCTTGGGTGGTGGTGGCTTTTTAATCTGTAGCTTACAGTGTCCCCAAAACAAGATACTGCTGTCTCCCTGGCTCCCTTTACTTGCAGAAACTGTGAGCTCTTTGTCTGAATCTGTCTTTGAGGCTGATAAAAGATTTCTAATGGGTTTCTCTTTCTTCCCTTAAAGGTCTTTATTTGACTTCTTGTCCTTTTTTCCCTCACACCTTACAGTGAGCTGGACTATTACGACTCTCCCAGTGTCAATGCCAGGTGCCAGAAGATCTGTGATCAGTGGGATAATCTGGGTGCCTTAACCCAGAAACGTAGAGAAGCCTTGGAGGTGAGACATGTTACAAGTTGAACCTTTGGGAGAACATGGATAAGTCATTTGTGGGAAGCAGGCTGCAGCGGGCATCAGCAATCAATTTCAGCTCTTTTATGCACTCCTAGAACATGCTGGGCTGTATAGAATGGCTACATTTTGTTATATTTTGTTATATTTAGCTTGCTTTTCCCCTTCCAGCCCTATTGCTGTGCCATTCATTTGCTCAGGCTATTGATTGATTTCCACTTTCCTGTGGTTTGTAATTTTGTTCTGCTTGAAAAGACTCTCCTTGTTTTGTTCTGTTTCAAAGGACCTCAGATTTTGCCTCAGAGGAAAGGAAATCCATCCTGTGTGTAATCACTTAACAGCAGAGACTTTTACTGTAGTGCCATCCTGGAAGGAGTGGCTCAGACAACCTACATATCTGTGATTATTCTTCTCTAATTACCTTGCCTGATTTTCTTTCTTCAGAGGACAGAGAAGCTGTTGGAAACAATTGACCAGTTGTACCTGGAATATGCCAAACGAGCTGCCCCTTTCAATAACTGGATGGAAGGGGCCATGGAGGACCTGCAGGACACATTCATTGTTCACACCATCGAGGAGATCCAGGTACAGAGCAGTTGTTTGCACCAGTCAGGCTGGAACAGGGAGAAGTTGGGGGTCTCCTGGATTCCTAGTGGTGCCAGATTTGTAGATTGTGTTTTGGTGCTTCTGCTGCTGTGAGTGAGCTTTAGTAAGAGAAGCAAAAAGGAATGTGTTTTTCCTTGATTTCCTCTAAAAATCTGGGTCTGAATGAATACGAAACATGCTCACATCATCCTAGCTGGACACAAAAGAGTTGAAATTGGATTTCTCAGTGTAACTCCAGAGTCTTATTAATGAGTCTGAAAGTTGAGAGAATCTTTTGGGATCTTGTGGAGTTTATTTATCCCACATGAGCAAAGATTAGTGCTGCTCACAGGTTCTGCAGGTCAGTTGTCCCCTGTCATGTCATGTCCATGTCATTTGGTCCTATGTGATAGGATATGCCATAAGGGCAGTTTCTGAGCTGACAGTGGAGTTTTGGTGCTGAGCACCAGAAAAATCAAAGCTGTCTGGGTGGTGTATTACCATTTGAAGCAAAAGTCTTTTTTCCTCCTGTGAGACTGTTAACAGGACAGTGTCTCAGTTTTCCCCTTTCTGACAGAGTGTTAGGAAAGCAACTTGAGGTATCTACAGATAATTTTCAGACTTTTGAGAGCAGGGATTACTCCTTCCTGGGTTGCAGAGGGGACTTATGTTTGTCCTGCTTGATGGGCTCCTGAAAAGAATACAAGTCAGCTCTTTGCTGAAATGGTTGACAGCAACGTGGCCATCAGTGACGCAGCAAATGGGACACTACGCAACCAGAGGGATGGAGGGGTAGAGAAATAGCTCTAGCCTAGTGTGAGCTCTGTAACTGAGCTGTGAGTAGTTTCTTCCACCCTTCCTTCCCAAACAAAGGGGTTCATTAAGTCTTTCACAATGCAGAACAATTTTGAATGGCCTTTAAACGCTTCCATCATCTCTTTGTGAGGCTTCCAGTGTCTTTCCCACACTTGCATTACATCTCCCTGGCCACTGCAGCAGCTGCAAAGTAATGAGTCACAGTGTAAGGAAGCAGTTTTACAGAGTGTAGTTACAGTGCCTGTGTGGTAGAGTGGTCAGTCACACGGTTTACTTTCATTCCCTCTTCTGTCCACACTGTTCCCTTGACTGTCCCTGCACGTACCTCTCTGTCGTTCTGCGGCCTCTTTCCCTCAGTGTGTTTTCCTCCCCACTCTTGATCTTCCAGGCTTCTGGGATGAAGAACCTTAAAGGCCTGTAGAAGCAGTGGGAGATGAGCCAGGACCAACTGGCTTGTCAGCTGTCCACAAACCACCAGCAAGTGTACCCCTGCCATCAGCCCTTGGAGCACAGTCTGGGCACCACGGCAAGACGGGGAACAGAAAGGGCCTGTTGTGTTCAGGGAGAAGGAGCTGTTTTTCAGCAGCAGGAGCATATGTTGCCTGTGCAAGTTTGCTGTTGGCTGGAAGACCTTCCCCTAGTTCCAACTGACTGAACAGGCTGAATCTAACTCATCATTATTCATCTGGTGTTATCTGAGGTGTAGAGCTAGTGCATACCTAGTGGGAGAAGAAAAACATGGCATGTTTTACACTAGTGAGAGCGACTGCTTTAAAGTAATGCTTGTAGTCAGATCATCTTCCCAAAGGGGCTGACAGGCAGTCACTGAGCAGTGCTGGAGAAGTAGTTTCCCCTAAATTACGAGTTAGAATTACTCTTGGAATGTGATTTCTCTCACTGGTCAACATGGGACAGAAACAGAGGGAAAGCAAGACTTCACATCATTTAACTACTTAAAACAGCCTGTCTAGTAATGCTGAGAGAACCTCAAAGTGTATTAGAGTAGCCTGCTTTGTATCCTGAGATGGTGTAAGCTTTTGCAGTCACTTCTGCAGGGATACATTTGCTGAAGAGGATGTTGAGTGACTAATGCTCGTATCCTCCCTTTGCTGCTGCCTTCCTTTTGCAGGGATTGACCACAGCCCACGAACAGTTCAAAGCCACCTTGCCAGATGCTGACAAGGAGAGACAGGCCATCCTGGGAATCCACAATGAAGTCTCAAAGATTGTCCAGACATACCATGTCAACATGGCAGGAACGAATCCTTACACTACAATCACCCCACATGAGATCAATGGCAAATGGGAACACGTGAGTTCTTTCCAGCCTTGCAAGTTTGTGTGGGAGGATGCCACTGCTCAGTCACTGGGACCCCAGGAAGTGGATTATTTACTTTTCAGTTACTCTTTTATGCTTACTGCTGAACTGAGGTTTATTGTCTTTTTTTTTTGGCTCAATTGTCATGTGCTTAGAAAGTGGAAGAGATCTTTCATACAAATGCCCGAGGGGTGTCCGATCCCTTTTAGTAGCTGTTCTTACAATGAAAGATAGTAAATCAAAAGCTTTGAGGTTTTCAGTCCTCAGTTGACCTGATAAGCAAGTATGGCATGTGGACATGTGAATCAGTACCCTTTTTCACTGCTCAGCCCTTCAGATGTTTTATCTCCACAACCATGTAGCATTCTCGTGCTGTAATCCTAGAAGAGCAGCTGCTTTCCACACCAGCTGTGCAGATGGCTCTTTCTCCCAAAGTGAGATCTGCAGTTCAGTTCACGTGAGCTGCCAGAAACCCCAGGCAGTGAATGGAAGCTGCTTCTGGGCTTCCATGGCTTGAGATAAGTTTGCAGCATGCGTCCTACAGAAGACAGGATGCCCGTTCTGTGAGCCTTCCCACCATGTCCTAAACTGTGTGACTGGTGGTTTTCAGTGCAGACACCCACTCCTCCCTTCCCTGCGGTAGTTGCTACCCTTAGTGTACAGGGGTGAACTGCACACGTTGTTACTCTTGTAGGTGCGGCAGCTGGTTCCCAGAAGGGATCAAGCCCTGATGGAGGAACATGCTCGACAGCAGCAAAACGAACGACTTCGTAAACAGTTTGGTGCACAGGCCAATGTCATTGGACCCTGGATCCAGACCAAGATGGAGGTAGTGCTTTGCTCATTTTGAAACGGTCTGTTTTCTCCTGTGACCTTCACTGATATTCTTATCCTTGGTCTTTCTTGACCATGTTCAGAGTCATTCTTCCTTCAGGTTCCATAGAAAATAGGAAAATTTATATTGGTTACTGAAGTTCTTGGACTTTAGTACAGAGAGAAGAAACATGACTTAAAATGGGGAACGCTGGTATTCTAACAGATTTGTGTTTATATGCTGTAAGTTAGAGACTGCAGCAGAAGCATATTTTGTATAACCACTTTCACAGCAGTGGTCTTTGATATACATGACAAAATAATTATGTTCGACATCAGCAAAGGAGACATTTATAAGGGGAGATCTCTCCTTAGTTAAGATTTGAGTTAAAGGACTTCAGATGGACGAAATGGGAAAACACAAAGCTGTTGTTGCTGGCAGGAGCTGTAAAGAAGAGCACAAGTACAGATACAGGTCTGTATGAAGGGACTAACTGGCAGGTAGTACATCAGAAAAGGATCTGGCTCGGTATGTTACCAGCCTACAGACTGCAGTGTCTTTTTTTTAGCCTTGTATTAGACATGTCTCGTGTGATTCACCCCTTGGAAAATGTTCAGGGCTCTGCTAAAATTTTTGCTGACACTGTCTCAGCTTATTTAAAGTAACTTCTCCATGAGAATTTTTTTCTTTTTTGAATCATCATCCTGTGTGAGGTGGAGGAGCGGGAGTTCAATGGGGAGCATGTTGAGGCTTGCCCTCTCATTGGGCTCTAACTCCTGGGCTTTGCTAATGCAGGAGATTGGCCGCATTTCAATAGAGATGCATGGGACCCTGGAGGACCAGCTCAACCACCTGCGGCAGTATGAGAAGAGCATTGTCAATTACAAACCAAAGATTGACCAGTTGGAAGGAGACCACCAACAGATCCAGGAAGCGCTTATCTTTGACAACAAGCACACCAACTACACTATGGAGGTAAAAGTTTTGACAGCCTCTTCTGCTGCAGCCTCTTAGCATCAGTGACATCTAGCTCTGGTAACGTGGTGCAGTTCGCGGGAGAATGGAGAGCTTGACAGTGTGGTGAAGGGTGCAACAACATGTCACTGGTTTTATTTGTTTTGCCTTGCTGTACCTGATGCCAACCCATTCCAATGTACTTCTAAATATAGACAATAGAAATAACCTGAATGAGATCAAGAGTATTGCTTGAAAAATAAGCTGGTCTCGTTTCTCCTGCCACCTGATTGTGGCTGCCTATTAGCTGGGATTAGAAAGACCAGGGGAGTGCCACAGCCTGGCAGAAGAAAAAAGTCCAACAAAAGCTTTTTAAAATCAGAAGCTATTCTGTTGACAGTGTGAGGTTTCTTGGAAGCAATCTGAATTCAACGTGAGTCTGGAAGAACACAGACAGGTTTTGAAACTTCTCTTCTGATTTCTGGCCAGCTCTCCATTAGGCAGAGGCAGTAGAGCATCACTGTCTTCCAGGGACTGTGGTTTATTTATTTTCTTGGTAAGGAGAGTTTTCTGCACAACTAAGTCTTAGAAGCACTGGGTTTGATTCTCATTTGTGTTAAAGGCTCCTGATACATTTCTCTGACAAAGCAAAGAAACTTTGCAATAGGACTAAGACTCTCTTAAGATCAGGAATTGGCCTCTTCAATATTTTTCTTTCAGTCAAAATTCAGATCTGAAACATCTGGTTGGGTCACACTGCAGATGAGAAGGAAACTTTTCCCACCGTGGCCCCCAGGATCGTTTAATTGGCAGCAAGTAACACATTCAGCCCACAGGCCTCAGAGGCAGAAGAGCTACTTTTGCATTTTAAAATTGTCCTGTCCTCTTCTTCCAGCATATCCGAGTAGGCTGGGAGCAGTTACTAACAACAATTGCCAGAACCATCAACGAAGTGGAAAACCAGATTCTGACCCGTGATGCCAAAGGAATCAGCCAGGAACAAATGAACGAATTCCGGGCTTCTTTCAACCATTTCGACAGGGTAAGTCAGTGCTGACTGCAGCTTGGTAAGCTACAAGCTTGTGTAGACTGCACAGTGTAGTAAAAAAACAGTCACTGCGGTAGAACTAGATCAGTAGATGTCTTCAAAATGCCACTCCTGTGGAGCAGTCGTTCCTAAGTGATCTTTAGGCTGGGAAAAGTATATTTTCAGGAAACCACTATGTTTCCTGACAAAGCTGAAGTATGGAGAAGTTTTAAGGTTTATTTAGGAAATTAGACTTTCACTCCATTTCTTACAGAGAGCAGGTTATTATCTCAATTTATTAAGTTCTTCAGAGCAGCTGTCCTCCGCTCTGACATACCATCATGTAAACCTGTACTGAAGAAACCCATATTGCTTTTGTATGGAGCAAAAGGGAGGATCTGTACCCATCAGGGCATTGCCTGACATAGATAAACCCTGGTGAAAAATCTGCCTTGCCTTGCTGGGAACATCCACGCCAAGGCATTAATGGCTGCAATCAGAAAAGAATTTGTTGAAGGAAATTCTCCTCCCCTCAGTTTGCCAGCCTGTCTGCAGCTCTTCCTTCCACAACCCAAATCACAAAGGTGTCATGCAGGGAAGCAGAGACAGCAGCCCCAGCCTGAAACCAGCTCCATTATCAACCCCTTCAATGTTGTCTGGAAATTGAGAGCAGCCTGCAGAGATACCAAGTCAGTGGTGCAAATAGAGGTTGCTCCCCACGCCTTGTTGTGGCAAGCCAGACTGATTGAAAGGTCTGTGGAGAACAGGACTGCAGCCTGTACCAGACTGGCTGTTTCACCCCTTCTCTGGCTGCCTAAGACAAACAAAAGCCATGGCTTCTTTTCCTAGCAGAGGGGACTCATAGAGCCCTGTGGGTTTTATTTTTTTGACCTGCCCACAATAGTGTGAGTGATAATTCAGAGAGAGCAAGGGATCTTCAGCTGCGTATTTGAGTTATGAAGGCTTAACACTGACTTTAAAAGCTGATTTTCTGAGGAAAGTTGCTTGGAATTGGCCCCACCATCCTGTCTGTAAGGTTCCTTGATCTGGCCAGGGGCGGTGGTGGCAGGCAGGGGCTCTTGAGTGCTTGGGGGCTGTCCTAAAATTCTGTGGGGTGGATGGGGATTCTCGGTTCCTGTGGTCGCTTGTGTATAGTCTGATGGGTACATCCAAGCACTGGGGGAGCGGGGAATGAGCAGAGGGAAGTGCAGCTGCCAAGCCATGTTGTGCTGCGCTGTACAGCAGTGCTGTTTGCAGAGCTGAGCACTTGAAATAGCTTTACCAGTCAAAGCTCCACCAGGTCTCGTAAATATGCACCCATAACACTGCTCCCCTGAGCTTCAGCTGGTTTTCCTTGTCTGTTCCTGGGATGCCCTGACAGCTAAGCTTCCTTGGGTGTGTTGCCAAACGTTACCTGCCCTCACCTACTCCTTTAGTGTGGGACTTTTGACTAGAAGATTAAGGCAATGCTTCCCACTGCCTCTGCCTGCTTACCTGCACCCCGGATTACTAGTGAAACACAGGGCTTCTGGCACTGTGGATAACAAGGAGTGATGCAAGTAATTCACTTGGGAGGTGGAGATCTTGAGGCTTCTGAGCATCAACTGTTTTTATCATGCAAATGCTCCCAAGATGTGATGAGCTCTCTGAGAAGGAACTGTTCCAAGAGCATTTTTAGCACATCCTGAAATGTCATTGTTGTATCTAATGTTGTGCACTTTTTATTTTTCTTCTCTGTCTTTCTATCTGCATGTCATTCTTCCTCTCCCTCTCTCCTCACCCACTGCATGGTGCACCTGTTCATTGTCCTTCCACCTCCCTTTGATCTCCATTGTGTCTCCCGTCCTTCTGCCCCACACCGTCACCCCACTGGCACTGCATGTCCTGCTGCCTGGCACACCGCATAACCAGGACCACTCCGGCACACTTGGCCCTGAGGAATTCAAAGCCTGTCTCATCAGCTTGGGTTACGATATTGGAAACGATGCACAGGTACTGGATGCTAGTGGTGAACAAAGCCAGATGTTAAACTGTGAAGAAATAACATTTTTTTCCCTTCTTTTCTTGTTTGTCTTAATCCGTCATTGCTGTTTCTCATGTGTGACTATAAATACATCACTTTTCTGCACTCCTTCCTCTCTCAATGTACTTTGCTATTTATTTCTTCTTAATTCTCTAATTGTTTGTTTGGGATAATTCCTTCTATGTCTTCAAACTATTCTTTTTACTTCGGTGTCATTTAACACTGCTTTTCTTGACCTTCCCTCAATCTGTCTGGCTTGGTATCTTCATTCCTTTCTTTCATCATCAATATGTTCCTTGTGTGTGAACTATTCCCTGTCCAAAACCATGCTTCTCCATGGTTTCACAAACTACCTTTCCTCTATTGTTTTTCATTGTTCTGAAAACTCTTCCTTCCGTCTCCTCCCCCATGAAACTCATTCCACGTCTCCTGTGGGTTCATTTCTACCTGGACTGGTCTCCCTTTTCTCTCTTGGCTTTTTCCATCTTTGCATCACTCCCTGTAGAAGAAGACTGGTATGATGGATTGTGAAGATTTCCGAGCCTGCCTTATCTCCATGGGTTACAATATGGTAATGTAGAGCCCTCTGTCACTCCTGATCAAAGTGAGTCTTGTAGGCACCTGCAAAAATACAGGGAGAGTGTGTAGTAAATCAAGGTAAATATACAGCCTTACTTCCCAGTATTATCAGTAGTGGATGTTAAATGTGGCATTAGTTGTACATGTAGAAGTCCTGTCTCGCAGCAGTAGCTGAAGGTAAAAGACCCTGAAATCATCTAATTCCTGTGTATTTCAAATACGAATTGTATTTATCAAACTGTGTAGCTACAAGTGGAAGGAAAAAAGTAAACTTCCTTATATCAGGACCTGCACTCTGCGCAGGACACCCAGCCTCCCCAGCCCTCAGTATCAGTTGAACTCATCTGGAAGTATGTACAACCTGTTTTCTGAATGCACTCAAACACTGTTCCTCTCGTTCCTGCCTTTCATTTCACATCACTCTTCCTGTACATGAAGTCAGCTCAAAGTACATGAGGTCAGTTCATAGCTTTTTCCTCACCAGAGTGCCTGCTTATCCAGAACAGTAACACGTGGCACCTCGAGAGGCACCGTAACTAATGGGAAGAGCTTTGCAAAGACTGATGCTCATCAAAGAGCAGGGAAAGAGTGCAGTGCAAAAACACTCAGTTGTGTTCTCAGTATCTTTGCTCCTGATGTCAGGACAGCAGTCTATATTCATCTTACTCATCATCCTGGTGTACAGACTCTTTAGTGGAGCGTGCCTTAATCACTCCGGAAGGTATACTCTTCTAGGTGTGTTAGAAGAGCCTGTTCCCAGGAGAAGGCTCAGCTCTGCTCTCCCCTCCTCCTTACCTGGGGAGAAGGGAGTCCCAGAGATGAGAATAGATTATCTTTTATTTATATGCCAAAAAAAAAAAAAAAGGCAGAAAACTGCACTACAAGGTTTTGGCTTCTGTAGCACACTTCTCTGTAGGGCCTTTTCCTTGGGCAACTCCAGAGTTGTAAGTCCTTCTTTCCAGAGGCTGTCTAGTTAAGATGAACCAGATACTACTTAAGACCCCAGAGACGTTTCTTCTGGTGGTCTTTGTTATGGCAGCTGAAGAGCACTGTAAAAGATCTTGTTTAGTAAATGAAAGAAAAAGCATGTGAGGAATGTGGCTCTTCAAATATTGCTGGAGACATCTAGCACAACATGTATTACAGAGAAATTTGCATCTTCCCATGAAGTCTGTGTGATATTGTTCACTGATAGGGGCATTTTCTTAGGGCTGGATGTTATCCTAGGGCATAGTGAGAGGATGTTATTCCAAAGGACAGATGAGTGGGAAGCACTTGCACGTAACTACAGAACAGCAAGCTAAAAAAGAATATACTGGTAAAAAAACAGACATGGAATTTGTCTTTGTTTTTCTAGCTGTGAGATGTGCAGCTGAACAGTTTCTTCCTACTTCCATAACACTGCTGTGCCAATGTCCAGGCTTACGTGGCTCTCTTGTTCTCTAGGGAGAGGCAGAGTTTGCCCGCATCATGAGCATCGTCGACCCTAACCGTATGGGCGTAGTGACGTTCCAGGCCTTCATCGACTTCATGTCCCGGGAGACAGCAGACACGGATACTGCTGACCAGGTTATGGCTTCCTTCAAGATCCTGGCTGGAGATAAGGTCAGGCTCCACACCCTCCTTTCCCGCATCTGCATCTCTCTTGCCTCCGAGCTGAAGTGTGGAGGGGAGCGCTCTGAGGCAGGGAGGTGTTTTCACAGGAACATTGTGCCGTGCTGGAGGAGTGCGAGGCTAAAGCGTGGGTTAACGAGCAGCCTGCCAAGGGGCTTGGGAGTCCTGTTCAGCTGTCAGGCAGAACTACGCTGCCCACTCGCGCTTTGAAATTTCATTAAGAGCGTGTATGTGACTCCTTATTTTAGAATGTACAGACAAATTCAACAGATGGTTCTTGATTAGCCTTGAAAAACCATTAATTACTGACAGCTGTAAACTTGAGATAATCTTTCTCAGATACACAGTTGTTACACAATCGATTGTAGATTTTCACTGCGGATGTGCTGTATTGGCACGAGGAGCATCTTTAATCATGGAATTTGGTCAAAAGTAAAATGCACAGGATGATACTAGAAGTATTTTCTAAAATTGCATCATCAGTGGAAAAAATTATCAGCTGATAAAAATCTATGTAATCTTATTTTTCTGATATAACAATCCCCACTAATCTTTTAGGTAACAGAACAAATAATACGTATGTGCAATATTAACATATTCATCTTTGCTAATGATTTTATTCATCCTACTTGAAACGTGGGATACCACTTCTCAGGTGATAGTGAGTTACCCATAAGTCTAGCGCTGGTTTCCATGTTTCACTAATACTCTTTTCATGACCTGGAATGAGGAGACCCATGATACCTTTCTGTCTGAAGCCAGCCCTGTTGTCTTTCAAGGCCTGAAAATTCCAGGTTATTCAGATAAGCTAATGACTGAATAAATAGGGACTTTTGGATACAGTATTACTCACTAACTGGCTTATTCTGTACAGTGTATTAAATTTACTTGTCAGTGTTTAATATGCTCTGGTGGCTGTAACGTGAATCAGACCGTGTTTCATTATGAAGAAAAATACCTCTTACTCCAATGGTTAAACTGGAAGTCAGAAAACAAAAAGTCACAGGAGAGAGAGAGATGGCGTGGTGAAACCTGAACCCTTACTCAGACAACTGCAACCGCCCATGAGTCAGTTAGCTAAAGGCAACATACTGGGTAGCAAACAGGCAGCTACTGTTACCCACCGCATGGAGGGAAGCCAAGCTACCTCCCCTCAGCTCAGTGAGTCTCCGGAAGCCAGCTTAAGAAGTTTTGCCTGCTTATTAAAAATGTCTGCTGCAAAAGGCAAGGATTGTTGGGCAAAGTGTGGAAGCAGCACAGAATGTTTGCTTGTCTACTGTCTGCATGGGTGCCACCGACCAGAGCTAATGGGATGGCTCCTGTCCTTGCTCTGAAGAGAGGGAACGGCAGCTCCCAGGCAGCACAGGCCAGAGAGGGGCAGGATCCAAATGAAATTTCCTCTTCCTCCCATTTGCTTTCAGCAGGACCTCTGCTGCCAACAGGAAGGCACAGTCTTACACTGAGAACTTGCCTGCCCTACCTCCAGGCCTTTTCTTTAGGTGTGCCAGCACCTCTCCTGCAAAACCAAACTTTCTCTCTGTATTAAAACAAAAAAACATTTTCTTGGACAAATGGTAGGGAAAGCGACTGCATTTCCTCCCAGGGTGTATGTGCTGAGAGCTCTGTGTGGGTGCACAGTCCTAATCTAGCTGTGGGGTCCTGTCCCTGACTGTTGTCTGTTGCCCGGGGAGGGGAGGGGATGGTTGTCCCTCTGAGGAAAGTCAGTCTTCTGAAGGTAACACCACCTTATCGTTTGTCCTCCTTGCAGAACTACATCACTGTGGACGAACTACGGCGGGAGCTGCCTCCTGATCAGGCCGAGTACTGCATTGCTCGGATGGCACCCTACAACGGCCGCGACGCTGTCCCCGGTGCCCTGGACTACATGTCCTTCTCCACGGCACTCTATGGCGAAAGTGACCTTTAACTTTTTTCTGTCCCACCACACGCTCCCTCCCCTCTCCCCCATCCCACACGCCCTTCTTTCTCTTTGCAAAGCAGCCTCTGCTCCGCTCTTTTTTGTGTTTCCCTGTTTTGCTTCAGATAACAGATCACATTTTTAAGTGGGGGGGGTGGGGGTGGGGAGGATATTGACATGGCACCGCCTGCCTTGCCCTTGAAATGACAGTTTACAAAGTTATTTTGTGCAAAAAGTTACGTTTTAAAAAGAACAGACATATTTTATTATAGAAAAAGGTATTTTTCTCCACCAGATTGAAACTTAAGAAGACAATGTTAAAATATTGCACCAAATATTTTTTGTTGTGACATAGAAAGTCGAGCACAATGTTACATTCCATCCTTTCCAAAAAGAACCAAACAACAACAAAATGCCACTTGTTCTGTTGACTTTTACATTTGCGTATGTCTCTTTTATCACGTTTATCTTGGGAGGGGGGAAGGCACACAAGTGCATGTGTTTGCTGGTTCACTCATTTCATGAAAATATTTTATGATAAACTTTTGAAATTGCTGTGTTTTCTAGGGAAAAAAATAATGTACACAGCTCTTGTTTTCATATTTAATTAAAAATACAATATGCCTCCTATGTTTATCAGTGCACAACTTTTTTTGTTGCTGAGAGTTGTTTGGTTTCAGGACATGAAGCTTGAGAGTTGATAACTTTGATATTGCTTGTCACAAACCATATTAAAAATTTCTTGTGATAACAACTCTAGACTTTATTCATTTGTATAGTTAAGCTTTAATCCTGTGTAGTTACAACAACAAACACGACAAAGTGAATCCAAAATTAGAGGGCTTTTTTAATTGAAATTACAGTGCTTTAAAGGTAAACTTCCCTCCCCCTTAACCTTTCCATTCTTGTTGAACCATGTTGGAATTTTGATGGCTTTCTGACCACTGTAATGACTTCTCTAATTTTTAACCACCCCTGATACACCCACATCTCTAGGTGCAAGATTCTTACTCCTTAAAAAAGCATCACAATGCTAATCACTAGAGCTGTGCAAACAAACACCCAACCACTGTATTTTGAACCACCTATGAAAGGTTCATCCACTGTTCCCCTGCATCAAGTATCGTACTGCTTTTGATACCACATCTTTTGACATCGCATGTTCTTCCAGAGACATCAAAATCACCTTTGTATTGGATAGTCAGAAGAAAGCAGCCTGCAGGACAACTCCTTTGGAACCTTTAATGATTCGTAAGGTCATGGAAACACAAATCAGCGCAGGGAAGCGGCTAATTCCTTCCTGGCCATCTCTAATTGCAGGTGCATTTCCCGCTCTTCCCCAACTTTTTTAGGAAGCACAGAGTTAGTTAGAAGCAAAAATATTCCTTAGTGCTTCATGATGTGTTTTGTGTGAGTGTTCTTTAGGTATAACCACATAGTCCCCAGTCCCAAAGGCAGCTTTTACCTTTAAGTGGCAGCTGCAGGAGCAGAGATAGGAATTGTCGGTAACACAGGACTTGCAGCCACAGCAGTATTTAATCCAGCTACTCTATAGGCCCGTTTTCAGCTACATCACTCCTAAGTTGCTACAAATCAGACTGTCCTCTTCAAAGAGACAGAGATTCCATTACCATGTTTCAAGGCACGTGATGTAGGTTACCTGTTTGAAGATAAAGCAGTGAAGAGGATGACTTCAGGTGTAAGCAGATAATCTCTACCAAAGTTTGCCTCTGAGCCCCCATTGCCCTTGCTTCGATAACCCTCTTTCCTCTTCCAAGTAGCTTGGTTTGCTGCACCTGGAAGAGGACATTTGCACTGTCAAGTAAATTGAGGCTCTCTGTGGCTTGTGCCTGTCCCAAGCAAATGTAATGATACACACCTTAGATGGTTGGGGCTTTTTTAATTGAACAGTAACACAGGAGTGGGAGGAGTATCTGTTGGGGAATGGAATGACCACTGGCTAGAGAAAAGATCCATGTTTTGAAATAAAGCTGGAAAAAGCAGAGATGCACCTTGGGCTGTCACCGTGGGCCATCGCCAGGTCTGCTGCCACTGAGAATGCAGCCACATTACTTGGACTCATTCCAGTAGCAGTCCCCTGCAAGTCCATACTCAGAGATTCCAGAAGTCTTCAAAAAACCCTTACTGCAGTGTGGCAGGGTTGTACTCTGTGACCAGGTTTCACACAAAACCCCAGCCCCTAGGGTGTAAGTAGTGGTTTTATGAGATGGAAAGAAAACAGGTGGTTCATCCCTACCCACACATGCAAAGCGTGCAGGCTCCAGCCTTGGGAACGCTGGTCTGCTGGCACCATGGCACTGCGTCCTCTGATGAAGCTGAGGTGTTAACAGCACCAGAAAGGCCTCACCTCTGCTTCTCAGTAGTTGAGTAGAGTTCAAAATACTGATAGTTGATGTATCTGAAGTTGTAGGCACATGTACTGGCATTTCTTCTGATTAGGTGGCATGGCCTTTGACGAGCGGGCTACAGTTTATGTGACCTGGGCTTTCCCTCTAGGCTGTAAATAACAGCCTCCCCATTCCCACCCTGCCCAAGGAGGAGCACTAGGATGCTGTACCAGGGTCCCCTTTCTCACAGGCAGCACACACTGTATCTTGCAGCCGTGTGCCCTAACAGTCTCTGGTGGTTGGTACGCTGAAATTTGAAAACAACCTTTTGTATTAGGCCCATGGCTTTGCTGCTAACGTTCTTTAGCCAAGTCCTGACATCAGCCTCGATGAAATTCCTCTCTAAGCAGCTGTTTGCAGCTCAGTGACTGCCCCTTCCCCTGCCAAGAACAGCAGCAGCAGACAATTGGTTCAAGCTCACATCCTCTGTTCAGGGATGAACTGCTTTTTTTCTCTGTCTGCCACACTCAAAATTTTCAGGCACAGAAATGGAAATAATGCTTTCCCAGGAAATTAACTGTTTTCTTTCCATGGCTGTTGATGTCTTTGGCTGCTGAGATCTCCATACCTCTGGCATGACTGATGGTATGTGGGCAAAAGCAGACAACATGGGGCGGTCTTGCCTGCCACAACGTCAACTACGCCTCCAAAGGCTTTTCCAGTCTGTCTTGTGACTGTTGCATGTCTTCAGTGCTGCCAACATCTGGGGTTGGAGCAGAGGAGCAGAGCCAGGAACATCAGAAAACAATGAAAGGAAATTGGTCTGTAACCTTGAATGAACTTGGTTTCAGAGAAGTATTTGTACATCCTCTGAGGATCCGTCCAGCCGAATCAGACTGAATGGCTTTATCAGGGAAATAATGGAGAGAGCAAGGAATAAAGAGAGTGTCCTTGCTAGAAACAGATGTTGGGAAAGGAACAGCTCAAACCAAAAATTGCTTTATTAAAGAACCAGAACGCAGGTGTGATTTTCAGACCATAACAAGAAAAATATTTCACAGAATGTTACAGGTTGGAAGGGGCCTCGAAAGATCATCCAGTCCAACCACCCACCAGAGCAGGATCACTTAGGATAGGTCACACAAGAACATGTCCAGGCGGGTTTTGAATGTCTCCAGAGAAAGAGACTCCACAGCCTCTCTGGGCAGCCTGTTCCAGTGCTCTGTCACCCTCACAATGAAAAAAAGTTCAAGACATGTCTTTGTACAACATCAGTTGCTGGGATAGGTCTCTCTCCTCCTCCCCCCGCCCTGCCCCTGTAGTAGCCAAGTACCAAGAAAGCTTAATCCTGTTGAATTAATCAAACTTCTGTGGTCACTCTGGCCACTGAGAGAGTTGCTACTGTGTAAACCCTTAATATCCATTGCATTAGCTGTAAGCTGCTGGGAGAGTCTTAGCATAGTAAACCGAGATTAGCAAGTATAGGACATATTGTGAGAGAAACAGGTAATTGGAACGTTGCCCAGTGTGCCCTGAGAAACATGTTGTTGAGGGCTGCAGTCAGGAGAAAAGTCAGGCACTGTGAGGGATAAAAGTAGGATGCTCTCAGACAAGGAAGGACACTCTGTAAGGCTATTTGAGGTAGATTTAAATCTCAGCAATTTAAACCCACTGAAAAATGCAAGGAGGACATCAATTTTTTCTATATTCTGAGGACTTACATCTCACCAATAAAATGATAAAAAGGATTCCTGCCCCATCTTTGGATACCACACAATGGTCAGGAAATAGTTTCTCAGTTTTGTTGCCTCCTTTGGTGGCATGAAAATAAGCTGGTAGAAACTGCACTGCATCCCATCCCTGTCTTACTCTTCTCAGCAAGTCTGGTTTTGCTCTTTGTCAGTAGCTCCCACCCTAGTGACCTAGCAAGCATTTGAGCAAAGCCTCAAGGAGGACCTCTAGCTATGGCAGTACTGCAGTGACCCCAACCCTCCTGCTATCTGAAAAAACAAACGATGTCACTACTGCAGTGGGAAACATCAGGTCTTATTCCCACTGCACAGATGAAGAAGGCACACAAGGAAAAAAGGACTAGATCTCACTAGAAGGCAAAAGCCTGAAGCCTGTATTCACAGTTGTAATCCAAACAGTCTCTGTACAGCTGCTGCCCAAATCTGGAGGAACTGCTCAGCCAACTTTTCCCTGGTGCACCTAAGCCTTCTCAACACACCTACGTTTCTGCTTCGGGGCAGGCTTGTAACAGGCCACTGAAACAAGTGGACACCTGGTCCCCTGTGACACACCCCATCAGGGCCTGAGCATTCCCCTCAAATACCAGGCATCCCTGGGGCCTGCGAACCTCACCCCATGTACGAAGAGCAGTACAAACCAGCAAGACCAGCTGATTGCTTTGCAAAGCCATTTGCTCCACTGTGTTGCCACCCATCTGCTCCATAAGAGCCTAATTGCCTTAAACATCTTCACATAAGGAGAGTAACACAAGTTCAACCCTTCATCCCTCCTCAGGGGATCCCTACTTCCCAGCACTACACCCTAACCAGTGGGAAACCTAATTGACTAGGTCAGGGAGCATCTCCCCAGCCTCCATCCGTCTCTGAGAAACAGCCACCCAAAAAGTGTAAGAGAAAGCATGAACCCATATCCTCATGGTTTAGGCAATCAGTTTGCAGTAGGAATGCTGCATTTCAGTCCCTATGGAGGCTTTTTTTTAGGCATTTTCTATTAAATAGCCAAAGGTTAAAACACAGAACAAACCCTCAGGGTGGGAAACAGGCCCTAGGACACCTCTCCCAGCACTCCAATCATTAGGTCTGCCCTTACACTTGCTCTCCCTCAATTCTCTGCTCCATGGTGGCACAGCTTGAGTGAGAGGAGCTCTCTTCCTCCACCACCTCAGGCTCACGCTGTGCTTAGGGCAGGCACTCTGTGGCACTTTGGTGCCTGAATCTTCAGTCTGATAATGACATTGGACCCAGGCCTCCAGAGACATTGGTATTTTAAGCAATAGGCCATTGTACAAAACATAGCTGTTGGTCTCAACATGTCTTTTGGCAGCTAAAGAAAAAAACAAGTTATAGATAGTCCTTGCTAGAAACAGACGTTGGCCCTTTTCTTAGAGACAACTCTGAGCTGTGGAACCCGAGTGGCACAAGGCTCTGGTTTCCTAGCTTGCAGGCAGGTGCATACACACTGTATAGGAGCACAATGTTGACCTGCATTTCTCACCACTGCTTCCTAGCAGCTCCTCACTCATCACCACGTGGACATTTTTGGTCACCGAGACAGTCTCCTGTGTCCTGAGCAGGAGAGTGGGGACCTAACTTTGGGTCTTGGATTCCTTCTGAATCTGAGGTTAGCACCTCTGATTTGGGTGCTGCTGTGAAGGCAACCAAGAAATTGTTGTCTCCAGCCAGAAGTAACTTGCCTGTGGTCCTCAGGAAGGTCTGTGACTGAGCAGAAAAGTGAGCCCAGCTCTGCCACATTCCAATCTAAATTGTCTCCCTACAACTATTTCAAACCAGACCATTTCCCCCCAGTTCCTTAATTGGTGTCCTTTCTTTTTGCACAGATTTGGCTACAACAAAGGACTACTTCAAACTGCAGAGCTAAGAAAGCATTTTATCCCATGGTTAGCACTAAGCACACCCAAACACCACCACCACTTTAATGAAGAATTTCTCTCCTGCTACTTCTTCTTTGAATAGGCTGTAATCTGTAATCTGTGGTACAGAACCACAGCATCCTGCTCTGCCGCAGAGAAAAGAACATTTCTTCGGGGAAGTGAGCAAGTAAGCAGTTCATTTACCCCAGCAATAAACAGACTGTGAGTGTCCTGATTCCAGAGGAGTATTTGTTTACCTCCTTAGGTGTGCAGCCAGGACGTTAACAGTTCCCAGAGGGCTTTCCAATGGTCTTCTGAGAGACCAATTTTTCTGTGCAACCAAAACACCAAGGAAATGGAAATACAGCTCAGTGTAATGGAAGCTGGTCTTTGCACACAATGTCTTCCAGGAACACTAGAGGCAGCGCCACAGATTCCTCTAACGACACGTTTCGTGCCTTTTACCACCCGTGCAGAGTGTCCACAACCAAGAAAGGGAATGCAGGGCCCTGGCCAAGCTCAGGCACCGACAGAGCAGCCAGAGCTGCATTCCAGCTGCACAGCCACATTCTTCCCCGCTGACAGGATCCCAGAGGCCGCAGAGATGCAGGACAAAAATGAAAAAGCATTAACTGGGCTTCTGACTTGGCTTATCTTCATTACTGCCAGGAACTCAAATCTCTATTACTCCTGTACCACTCCACGACTGCCAGCTAAGGAGGTTGGGGTTTTTTTCCTGCTTCTGAGCTTCATCCACAGCAATTCAAGCCCACAGGCACAGAGGGACTCTGCCATTTTGAGTGTCCTGCACAGTCTTGCCATATTAAAACAGCCTTACAACTAAACATTGTATTCAAAGTTGTGAGACACACTTGCCCCAGGCACAGCTACCCACTTTTTCTTTAACGTGGGTTGGCTTTGTTAAGCTGTCAGGTGACACCATTTCTTTACCAAGTGTTGCTGTGAGCTGCCTTGTGGCAAAGGCCAACAACATCCTCAGCTACATTAGACCGAGTGTTGCTGGAAGGTCCTTCCCCTATACCTGGCACTGGCAAGGGCACACCTGGAGCATTGTGTCCTCTGCTGGGCTCCCCAGCACAAAAGAGGTACAGACTTACTGGGCCAGTGTAAGGCCACAAAGATGACTACGGGACTGGATCTCTCAATTAAGGAGAGGCTGGGAGCTGGGACTGTTCAACCTGGAGAAGGCCAAGTATGTGCAAATATCTGATGGAGGCAATGAAGAGGAGGGAGACAGATTCTTAATTGCCCACTGACAATTAAACCCCATGAAATTTTATCTAAACACAAGAAAGCACTTTTTTACTGTAAGGGTGGTTGAACACTGGACTGGGCTGTCCAGAGAGGTTGTAGAGCCTCCATCTATGGAGGATATTCAAAAGCTGATGGTACATGGTCCTGAGCAACCTGGGTTTTGGGGGTGGAGGTGGACCATATGATCTCAAGGGGTCCCTTCCAACCTGAATGATTCTGTTTATTATGGATATTGAATGTATAGGTTATCTCCAGCCTAAAAAAATAACTAGAGGTCAAAAAATCCAAATGATGCCTGTAGCTAATCTATAACGTCATAAAAGTAACTTAGCTGTTTATCCCAAGTTTATTTACTTATTCCAAGTAAATCAGGAAATCTACATGGTGCTATCAAGCAAGAGCAAAAAACAGGCAAAACAAACTGCAGCTATTATTTTAAGTGTCTGGATGGTGAGATGTACCAAGCTATGCTATAGTGAAAAAACAGAAAATAACTTTTATCTTGATAATCATACTGTGAACTGCCATGGGATTCCCTAAAATATGAGTACATCTGGTGAAGGGCTGGTGAAGGTGCTGGAGAGCAAACCTTATGAGGAGCGCCTGAGGGAACTGGGGTTGTTTAGCCTGGAGAAGAGGAGGCTGAGGGGAGACCTTATCATCACCTACAACTACCTGAAAGGTTGTAGAGAGATGGGTGTTGGTCTCCTTGCCCAAGTGACAGGTGATAGGAAAAGGGGGAACGGGCTCAAGCTGTGCCAGGGCAGGTTCAGACTAGACATGAGGAGAAAGTTCTTCACCAAAAGGGTTGTCGGGCTGCCCAGGGAGGTGGTTCAATCACCAGCCCTGGATGTGTTTAAAAGACGGGCAGATGAGGTACTCTGGGACATGGTGTAGCAGAGGACGGGTACGGTTCGACTCGATTTCCTCAAAGGTCTTTTTCAGCCTCGTGATTCTGTGGTGTCAGACCCCGACCCCGCAGAAAAGCAGCACGAACGTGCACGGAAAGGCCGCTCCCGCCTGGTGCCCGATACACCGCCGCACCTTCACCAGCCGGTTTGCCCGCCCAGGGCTTCCCCGGCGGAGCGAGGCGGTACCCACGGCAGCGTAGCCCCGCGTACTGGAGAGGAGGAGGTGGTAGGCAGGGGCTGGCAGGGTAACTCCAGCCACCGAGCACACGCATCGCACTTGGGCCGTGCGACTTTGCCCCTGCGCCTGCTGACCCGCACAGCCGCCCGCGCCTCGGGCAAAAGCCGCAGGCAGCTGAGCGCGGAGCGGGACGGCGGGGTCGCGGCCGCGGGGACGCACGGGCATCGCATCCCGGGAGCGCGGTTTGCTTCAGGGTGCTCCAGGGCAAGCGCCGGCCCCAGCGCCCTCCTACCCGGCGGCCCGAGCCTCCGCCTGGCCCAACCAGCGGCCCGACTCTCGCCCTGAGGGGGCTGCAGGCTCCCTCCGCGCGGCCAGAAGCCGCCCCCGCCCGGGGCTCCCATCCCCGCAACGCGCCCGCGCCGAGCGGCGCCGGAGCTCCTGGCGGCAGCACCGCCTGCGGCGCCCAGCCGGGAGCGGGGCGCGGCCGGGCCGCCGCGCGGCGCGCTGGGAGTTGGAGTCGGGCGTTGGCGGTTGCGCAGCATCCGTTGGGGGCGCGCGGCCGTGTCGGGTCTCTCGCAGGAAGGAGGCAGCCATTGCCGCCGCGGCCTGGAAGAGCCGTTTCCTCGCGGCCCGCAGGACTCAGCGCTCGGCGACGGTGAGTGTCCGCTCCTCCTCGGCTCGCTCGGTGTCGGGGGGGCCGGCAGAGAGTCGGGCGCCGAGTTGGGAGCAGGCTTCTTGCAAACGGGCCGCGCTGCGGGGCGGGGACGGGCCTAGCCTTTCTCCTGGCGGCGCCGGGCCGAGGGGAAGGAAGCTTCCCTCAGAGGCCTCGCTGGCGTCGCGCAGCGCTGCTGGCCCAGGTGCCCGACGGAGGCGGGGGGGGGGGGTTGCTGCCGGCTGGGGTGGTGGGGGCCCGATGGCAGCAGGCCGTCATCGCCGCTCCGCGGCGCGAAGGGCTGATCCCGGCTGTTTTTCCCGGAGGGATGGCCGGGAGCCATCGCAGCGTGAGGGCGAGTAAAGCTTTCACGCCCGCCGCGAAGAGCCGGAGCGGCAGCCGCCACTGGTGGGCCGGCGCCTCGGTGACGGTGAACCTGAAAGGGTCGTCCCGCCTCGGGGGGGCGGCGAATCGAGCGCGGTCCCGTCCCGGCTTCTCAAGAAGAACGAGCAGATGGCCGTGCGCTGCGGGCCCGCGCTCCCCGAGGGCTTTTCTGCCGGTATGTGGTGATCCCCTGAGCCGCCGGCGAGCCAGCGCGGTTGCATTGTGCTGGGAACGACGTGTGAAGCTCCGCGACTTTCAGGTGTTGATACAGATCTGACATCCATTGTGCTCCGTGGTGCTTGAGTAACTAGTGCACGTATTATCTTGTGACAGTTTCTCAGGCAGTCGGTCCATCCGCCCCACGATTATTTCCTTCTGTGATTCTTCTCCCCGCCTTGTTTTTATAGAACTAAGAACTAAAAGTATTGAACGGGAGTTACGCAGTCGCTTTAATTTGTCAAACACGTGTTGTTGCCAAATGAGTGCTGTTGCGAGAGTGAGTGTTGTTACCGTGTTTTAAAGCTCATCGTTGTGTAAATCTGCCCTTCCTCTGCAAAGGCCTGTCTTTCCCTTAATACTCACTCATTGCCGGCCTTGCCGGTGTTTGTGTGGTAAGGGTGCGTCAGGGAAGCGATCTGTAAGACTGGCTATACTGTGAGGGAGCTGAATCAGCCCTCTGAGCTGGATTTCCATGTGGGCATAAAAACGCAAGTGTGAGCACAAAGAAGGGAATGGTTACAAAGGGCTCAGTAGGCCCTTGTAGAGAAAGCACAAAGCTTTCCACGTGAGAGCGATTAAATAGCTATCACTTCAGGTCGTGGTCCGGGACAGCTTAGGCTAAACGTAAGTGCTGTCACAGTTCTACTCCTTTTACGCCCTGTACCCTGTCTTACAAAGTTTAGGAGCTTATCTGATGGTACAGTGGGCCCAAGTAAAGAAGCTAATCAACAGAGAAGGAAAATCAGGCTAACACAAATTGCCTTGAACTACTTTGATAATGTTGTCTTTTTACTCTGTCTTTGGAGTTTTGCACAGCAAACTCACTGAATAAGCCAAAATAAGTAGTATTTTCCAGTTAAAACAATGTAAACATCTCTATATCACGTTAAAAAAAAAATAGTAGTGACATACTCAAGGTAAACGATGGAGCTTCTAGAAAATACCTCAAATTGTGTCCAGGATCAGTAGATAGTTTTGAAAACCTGAGTGTCTGATACAGCTTCTGGTTTTGCCATTATTGAAATCTCATAACAAAATGGGGGTTTTGATAGAATGTTTAAATAAGGTATTTTGTGGTTAGTACAAATCAAAATATTTCTACTACTGTTTATGTTTTAGATACCAGTACAACTTTTATTGCAACAGTTCTTTCAGGGCAAAAGCAAAAGCTTGAGTATAGAATAAATTTATTTATAATTTAATTAAATTATAATTAAATTATTTATTATAATTAAATTATTTATTATTTATAAATTAAATTATTTATAATTTAATTAAATTATTAAAATTTAAATTAATCTCTGAGTTTATGGAGTGGTTTTTTTTTAATGCTCTGTGATACACAGCCTTATTAGTCTAACAGCAAACAAACATTTCAGGTACAAGAAGTATTTAAGTTTCATGACTAAAAAGAAGAGAACTGAGAGCTCTGTGTAGGTTCTGCTAGAAGTCAGTAAAATGGGATTTTCTCACGTCTCTGGCTATAGAGATTTGGGTTTTTCACATATATATACCTGGAGGATGGTAAAATAAAATCCTAGTTAAGATTTCTGAGATGAAAAAGGGATCATAATCATCCTATTTTAAGTTTGTTAATCTGATAAACAATGCTGTTTTTCTTTCTTAGCATCAACTTTTAAGATGAGTGGCTGCCGTGTCTTTGTTGGACACTTAAGCTCACGTGCTCGGGAACGGGATGTGGAGAAATTCTTCAAGGGATATGGACGCATACGAGAAATCCATCTAAAAAACGGGTTTGGATTTGTGGTAGGTAATACCTTCTTTTCCTTTCTCTTGCCTCCAGGTACTAGCCTTTCTAGGCTAATTTCAAGGAAGGAAAGATGTGTAAGAGAATAACATTCCAATGGGAAATGGCAAACATTAAAATACATTTCAGACTGCCTTTCTGAAATTTGGGTTACCATTTTGCCTGTTTTTGCTCAAAGTCTTCTTAATATTCTAGCCACAATAAATACATTGTCTGATCATGGATTGTCTTCAGTGGATTTAAATTTTATCCCTTATTTCTGAGGACAGTACTAATGCCGTGTTAGGGCATTACAAAACTTGAAAAAGTCTTGACCTGGAGAAAAGTTTATATAGAGCCACTTAGGTTCCTCTCTCACGCCTTCTAGTCTGTGTGGTCATATCTCTCAACAATGGTGTGACAGAAATAAAGGTAAAGTAGTTGGCTAAGACAGTAGATATATTAGCTGCTTGCTGTTGGATTTAAGCAGCACAGCATTTAACTCTTGTGCAGCTGAAGTTAGGAATGCTCACCATCAATATGTGTTCACAGGGCATGTGTGTCTGCCAGACTATTGAACAAAATACACAGTTCATTGGATTTCAGTTTCCTACTACTGCTTTTTAAAGCTCTCTGCCCCTAAACAGTTCATATTTTTACAGGTTCCCAAGCTGACTTGGGAACAGCTTGTTTGTTAACTAATAATCTTCTGAGAACTGAGAATAAGCTGTTCTGCTGTACTGAGTTCAAACTGGAAAGGTTGATACTGCCCTCACACTATGGCAGGGTTACATGCTGTTCATTCTGCCAAGCTCAATCCCTTGGGTGAAGTTCTGGGAAAAGAACAAAAAAACCCCCAGGCTTCTCCTGCTGTAGTTTCGTTTGAGTATTGCTGCTTGACTCCTACACATGCTGATTCCTGATCGCCCTGCAGTATGAGCTACTGCTTGTTGACTGCCTGTAGATAAATACCTGCCTCTTAAAGTTTGGAGGTAAATGGCCAATATAGACATGAGCCTGCGTTTATTCAGTGCGTCCTTTCCAATTGCTGCTGTTTCTCAGTCGTCCTTCCTTAAGTGTTCTCCTCTTCTTGGGCAGGGCTGTTGACTCATTCAGGAACAACTTGTGTCCAACTCCTGTACATGAGTCAGCCAAAGCTCCTCCTTCTTCAGTTCTTAGGCAGAAGTATTTATTTTCAAAGCTCACTAATAAGCT
The DNA here is from genome assembly GCF_964237585.1 of Gallinula chloropus. NCBI lineage: Eukaryota > Metazoa > Chordata > Aves > Gruiformes > Rallidae > Gallinula > Gallinula chloropus. Next base: position 16,326,079 of record NC_140088.1, on the reverse strand, counting down.
TGAATAATTGTCTCATAACTCTGTCTAAAAAATGTAATTGTTCCCATGATGAAGAATTTTCCCCTTACATCTGAAGGAAACTTCCCCCCCCACACCTTTTTACCTGTTATCCTGTCACCACACCCTCATGAGGAAAGCACTTCCATCATCTCTGTAACTGTGTTTTAGGTTTTGGAAGACTACTCTGACTCCCCTCTGAGTTGCCTTTTCAGGCTGAAAAAACTCCATCCTTCTGATTGGTTTTGGTGTCTGGTCCTGCTCCAGTCTTTCAATGTCGAGGGATCAAAACTGGACAGTGTTCCAGGTGTGGCCTAGCAAATGCCAAGTAGGGTGGAATTATTACATTCTTTGGTCTGCTGGCTGTATTTTTACTGATGGCAGCCCAGAACACAGTTTGCTTCCGTTGCAGCAAGGCCACACTGCTGACTCTTGCATAACTGACTCTCCGTAAGGATTTCCATGTCCTTTTCAGCAGAGCTACAGTGCAGCCACTCAGAACCCAGCCTCTTCTGCTGCTTAGGATTATTCTGTCCCAGGTGCAGGCTTTCATATTTATCTTTTGTTAAAACTTCTTGATTCTTGTTGGTCTAATCTTTCAGCCTATTGAGGTCTCTGTGTGGTTTTTTTTCCTTCTGGTCTATCTCTTTCTAATCCCACTTTGGTGTCAACCACAAAATTGGTGAGGGTACAGTCAGTCCTGTCGTCCAGATCTTTTATAAATACATGGGACAGCATTACCCTTTGTGGTACTTCACTTGTCATGGGCTGTTACTTCATCTTTGCTTTTGGTTATTTAAAATCTGTATTTATAAAACCATCTGTATTTATAAACCAGGTGATTTTGACTGAACATTGTTGTATTAAAGTCCCATTTCATTGTGCTTGATTGAAATCATCACTTGCTCCTTGAAGCTAATTATATTTACTTAAAATTTGTAGATTTCAGTGCAGAGTGTTTTCAAACTCCAGACCTTAAAGGTAGATACACTTGCAGATACACAGTTGTTTAGTGAAATCATGGAAGTTGTAGGTGCCAGCTGTTGACATCCTTAAGTGCTAGGCCAAAAGGAGTTTTCTCCATATAATCTTTTGCTTCATCATGCAACATTTCAGTGCAGAATGGGGAAGATTGCTTAAGCCAGTATTGCTTCTGAAAAGCTGTTTGTAGTTGTGCAAACACTTTCTTCAACTCTAGAAGCTGCTGCTTTGTTGTTTATTGCGCTCAAGCAGCAGTTCCACAATTATTTCTTTCTCCATCCACACTGTTGGTTCAAGGAGTCCCTTCCCAGCTGCTCGTTCTCACTGCTTTACTTCTTTTCTCCCCTTGCCTCACACGGTGTGACTACCAGCCACGTGATGAATCTACCTGAGAAGATAAAGCAGTTGAAAAATAACTGTCTTTTTCAACCCACCTTCTGCACAAACTGTGCTGGTTTTCATCTGGATAGGTTTCTTGACCTAGTTTCCTGAAGAGCAGTACAAACAGCTTTGCCAGGAATCAGTGGGCTGGATAGTGGGCAGAGGCTACTCGGACTAAAGCAGCATTGCTGCCAAAAGTACAGCGACAGATTCAGTTGCAACAGTGTATGGAAGGGCATGTTGTAGCTGATCCAAACCCACAGGTGGCCAGTGCTGAAGAGGGGCTTCTGTTTTTTACTCTTCTTACACAGACACCTCTCCGCTAGACTAGGGAGCTGAATTCATGCAGAAAAAAAATCAAAGGGCTTTTTTTCTGGTTTACTCTTCTTTGCCAATTCAGTAAGAACTGAATCAGCCACGGAGTTCTTCAGAAAGATTTGTGGGAATGCATAGCACTCCAGCTTTTGTTTGCAGTTGATCAGCTCGTATTGTTATATAGGTTTTCCCAATATGTAGGGCTGTGTTTTAAACTATGCCTTGAAGTAAGGCCTCCACCTCTCTCCCAAGAAGTATTAGAGATATTTCTGTATTAAACCAGGTAATTTTATTAACTATTTGCAGGACCTATATAGAATAAATTAACTGAAACAACTGAGGGGAGGCTAAAGGAGTTTGTGGGGTGGAGAGCTAGGATGTTCCCATTCATAACATCTCAGTCATAAATGTACTAGGAATCAGCTATGACTGAACAAGGAAGCTGATTCCTACATTCTCCTTGTTCACGTTCTACTTATACTTGCTGCAGAAATGTAAAACTTTGTTTTAAAATGTTTTCTAGTATTTGAGTATACTATGAAGGAAAACAGATTTTAATTCCTGTTTTCTTTCTAGGAATTTGAAGACCACAGAGATGCTGATGATGCAATTTATGAACTAAATGGTAAAGAGTTGTGTGATGAAAGGTAAGCATGATAACATAAGTTCCCATAAGAACAGCAAAAGTGCTTTGTTATCAAAAACAATGCATTAGTTTGGGCTCTGTTGCCCATTTCTTGTGGCTGTGTGGTGGGATAAACCTTCTGTAACTGTAAATGTATCAGTGGGATCCTGGCTGCAGCCTTACAGAAGGCAAAGGAAGTTTGGGACTGGAGGAGGGGTGGTTTGCAGCAGGGCTGACTTGTTTTCTCCACTTTTTTCTCCTTTAATTTAAGATCTTGTCACTAAATATTAGTAAACATGAGTTGAACTTGTTTGTTATTTTTCAGTCTGTTGACTTCAGGAAATAAGTTGATGATAGCTTCATCATTTGAGGGTAGTCCTTCAGTTTGCAACAATGGACCGTAATCATTGTATATTACAGTAATTTTTGATTGTGGAAGCTGAGTAGAGGTCATTAGGTTGTTATTGCAGTATTTTTTTTCCCTCTGTGATTCCTCTTGGGCTCTAGTTGAGCAATTAATTGTTTCTATCTGAATTATAGACTCATGACAATTTTCATGAAAGTCTGAGGGAGATGAATTAGACAGGAGAATACCACTGTTCTGGCTCTTTAAGAAATGCCAGTGACTGTGTTATAAATCATGCAAGGACAAGATAATTCTTGTTTGTGCACGTGTGCTTCCAGTTGAAAGATTTAAGTCAGTGTCAAGTCCTTAGACTTTATGTTTGCTTGTTTTGTTTTCTTCCTTTCACAGGGTTACGATTGAGCATGCTCGAGCCCGGCGAGGAAGGGGCAGATTCCCACAACGGTTCAGTTATTACCAGTCGCAGGGTGGATCTAGGTAGGTGGTCTGGACTCTGTTTCTTACAAACACGGCAACTGAGGAACTGTACTGAAATACAGTTTTCTTCTTGTGGCTGGAGTTAGGGATCCAGCTGTGTTTCCTTGTATAGCTTCACGAAAGAAGTTTTATGTTCTTAAACGTTGGAGGTCCATTACTATTATTTACCTCCTGTGGCTGAGGAGAGGGTGGATTTTAAAGCAATTTAACTGGCTCAGAGGTTCACAAACTTATTACGAAATGCTCCTTCTCCGTGATGCGGACACTACATTGGTCTTGCTTCCAACTGTTGTGTAAATGATGTGAAGGAAGGAGTAATGCTGCAGTTGAATCGGCTGCTTTTTAACAGTAAATCAAGAAAAATGCAGGAGCTTTGCTATTGAGGCTTTTGCCATTAAACTAAACTTACAGGCTAAGTAGAGTTATTGTAGAGCAGTAGTTGAAGGTAGTTAACCCTCTAAGCAAGTTTTCACATTTCCATATGTATGGTTATCAAAATGCTTACTTCAGCACAGCAGACAAAAGGAGCTGCATTTGATACAGGGTGCTAGGGCACAAGGTACTCGCCTCTGCAGACGTGTTTAAATGAATACCAATTGACTTAAGTTTGCTGACCAAGCAGGTGCCTTGCTGAAGGACAGCTTCTGTCTGACACTGGAATCAGAAAAACAGGACATAGCTCCTATCTAGAGTACCTGCAGTGGACATACCAGTATTTCTGAAGTTGTTCACTTCCAGTGATTTGAGGCAGTGGTGAGTGGTGAACCTTGTGACAACTTGCAGTAGAGTTGTGAAAGTTCTGCAGATTTACATATGGTTCACCAAACAACTACACAGTACATCTTTGTACTTCATATCTACCTGTGTGAAGTAAGTATGTATGGAATAATTTACTCTGTAGAAAGGTTTATAGCTGTGGCCTGTGCAGAGTAGAGTTTGGAAGAAAGACAGAGACTTAATTGACATAAACCTCTGCGTTCGTTTTCAAAGTCAGAATTGCTGCCAGTTACAAACCAGTGTCTGGAGCATCTAATTTGCATATGCAAGTATGCTAATTAGATTGTTTTTTCTTTAGTGGCAGTAACCTTGATGCGGTATAATTGGTCCGAGGTCCAGGCTAAAAGTGGACTTTTAAAGTAGGAAGTGTGATTGAAGGTCGTGGGCATCTGACGTTGTAGTCATGTTCATGACGTCAGACTGCCGATGCCAGACAGGAAGAGACTGCGGTTTGCAATAATGGAAAAATGAGACTCAGCCTGCCAGTTTTGGGACTCTGGGACCTCTGTTTAAATGCCTGGAAGATCTGGATGTTCTGAAAAAAATTGGGACACTTTGAGGTATGCACTGAAATGAAATTGCCTGTGCTTCAGTGTACAAATCAATATGCACAATTGAGGATTGTGTTTCTGTGGGAGGAGAAGATGAGAATCATTTTCTCTGAGGTCAGTGTTAACTGATTCTTGAATCTTTTTCTAGTAATACAAAGTAGTGCCATTGTAGGAATCCTGCTTTATGTATCAAAGGGCTGGCATACCTTTTTCCGTAGTTCTCAGATCCCTTTGGATTCAGAATTACTAGGATTGGGAACAGAAATGACCTGCAAGGGCAGTACTCTTTCCAGAAGTCTCATGCTTTTCTGTATGAACATTTCCAAGCCATGTTTTCATTTTTGAGATGGTCTTTAATTTTTGGTTAAATGAAAGACATCGCTTTCATTCAGGAACTGTGAACTGCCACAGTTCAGGGCAACTAGCTCTCTAGCTTTCACTTCACTAAAATAAGAATATTTCTACCCACTAAAATATCTAATACAGGTCATGGTGGCATTCATATTAACAAGGGATTTGGACTTCAGACTCGTGAACTAAGATGTCTTTAAATTGTGCCTTCTGTCTCCCTGACATGAAGCAGAATTTATTCTACCAGGTTAAAAAAGAAAAATTTTCCCTTAATATCCTCCAAAACCATGTGTCACCCAAGCCTGTCAAATACCAAAATTAAACTAACAACCTTTATGCTGTTTTCACTCTACTAGGCACTTACTTAGCTGTATCTAGGAAAAACGTCAGCTATGCTTACTGCCTTGGAATAAAGTTTTTCAGAATCCTTTCTAATCCCCTCTTCTTGTAGTGGGCTCTTAAATAGATTCTTGACTAGGGAGAATCAAATCTGCAGTCCAGCAACAAGGAAAATACATCTCTCAGCAAACTATAGAAAACATCAGACTTCTTAAGTTCTAAATTCTTTACACTGGAGACTTTTCTTTTTTCTCCCTCTTGTAGCCGGTATGGGCCTCCTGTTCGTACTGAACACAGGATCATAGTTGAAAACCTTTCGTCCCGTATCAGCTGGCAGGTGAGTTAACATCTTCTGTTTTTACACCTTGTTTTTCTGCCCTGTAAGTAGGCTGCTCTCAGCTTAATTTTTTTTAATAAAGCCATCATAAATACTCAACCTGAATAAAAAATAATCAAAAAAGCTTCAGTGATTGCTAAAAATTAGCATTCAAACACTTGAAGTTGGTTGTTCAACAACTGTACGAATACTTCTATAACTAGAATGCATAGCTAGGAACTGATTTTTGCTTACTTGTGTTTACCAATAAATACAATTTTTCAAAGACTCTAGATTTCTAAACTATTAAAGTATAGTATGCATTCAAGCTATGTCATCCTTTTGTGTTGTTACATCTGGAAGTGCATGCCTTATGTTTTGAGTGAAATCTAAGTCATACGTTTTGCAGAGTATTTTTGTGACATGATGCATGACTGGGAAGTCTGATAATGCATCATTATGAATAAAGAGAATCTGGTGTAAGCTGCTGTGTAAAGAAGGCTTACTTGCAGATATTTTAGAAAAACCCAAGAGTTTCAATAATTGTATTTGAAACTTTCTTAGCACATTTTTTTTTCTTTAACCTTTTGCTAATGTTTTGTACAATTTTTGGCTAGGTTTTAACAGTAACCATGTAGTCTGTTTCTTTAGTTGTGTTCTGTGTAGTTTACAGTCTGTAGGAAGCTTAGTTTTTAAGGGTGTAGCAACAGATGCAATTTACAAAAGGTGAGTTAATAGTGGAGTTTAGTCTTGTTCATTAACCTTTACATTCTTTGAATAAAGAGGCTTTAACTAGTGTACTGAAAGATGCAAGTAGAAGGTTGAACGTTGAAAGCCTTGGTTTTGCAGCTAAATCCACATGAGGAGGCTGTTTGGCTTGCCTGGAGCTCCACTGATGTGTTTCATAAGAGCTTGGGTACTGTCCATGCAGATAAACAGTTGAACAAAGTTTGTTTATCTTCTACATGACAGGTTCAAAAGGTTCATAATTGTTAAGTTGTGTTAATTATTGAATAACCAAAAAAAAAACCCCAACCCCACAACCAAAGCCCCAACAAAAACCAGCTTGAGTTGATATGATGAGGAAATGAGTTTCATCTAAGTATCTTCTGGGTATGCCATGCAATTATGTATATGAAGGATTGTTACAAAACACAGTGCTTGGGAATGACTGTAGGGACCAGAGAAAGAAGCTAGAATGGAGCGTTAAAGGAGACTAAATCCTGTAACGCTGCTCAGTGTTAAAGTTATAACTTGGGGAAAAAAATTACATTGCTGCAACTTTGTTTTACTTGTGTATATTTATAATGGCTTTATGTGTACTTCCTGTTTTAGACTGAAGCCCACCCAATTCAGGTTTCATACTAACGAATCATCTAATTAAATGTTTTAATGATCTTTTTCAAATATTTAAGTTAGTATAAGAGACTTTCCTTCTTCGTACCTGCCTAAACAGAAATCTTTTGAAGCTAACATCCATATGCAAGCCTCATTTAGTTTTGAAGCTGTGCTGCTTTGATCCTGACTGTAGTGTTTGAGCTTCTTTTAACTGTGCTACTTACACAACAGATTAAACTAGCTAATACATTAACAGTAGAAGCATTATTCTTCCTTTCTAATCCCTGAGCTTCTAGCAAGCACAGTTGGTGTGGAGCCTTGCTTTAAAATTCTGGTGCGTAATTTCACCTTTGGTCTGTGCAGACCCCCGTGCTTTGAGAACTTGTCTTCTTTAGAAGTTACTGTGTTGGGATATTAAGCCACAACAAAACAAACCTCAAGTAAAATTAGTATTCAGATCACTTTCCTCAAATTTTTAACTATATTGTTAATAGGTAATCTCATATGTAAGTATTAGTAGACAACTTGTCAGAATTCTCCTTATTTTAGCAAACATACTTGTGCATGTTTATAGTTTTCCTCACACCCTCCTTAGTTCTTCAGTATCTGTGAATTTTCAAGCATTTGGGAAAAACAGATCTGCGTTACATCAAGGTGTAATTTTTTTAATACGTGTTTTACCCTTGATGGTTGTCCTACCCCTTATTTTCCTGAGCTGCGAAGGACAACAGGGTGTTCTAGTGCTGTTCAAGGTGAACTAGAACAGTAAACATAGGATAAAACTTGGCAGTTCTGCTGATTAAGTAAAACAAGATAATTTTAAGACATTCCCCTCTTAATAGCAAACGCTCTGTTGAGCTTTTGTAACACATGCATACTTACTGTGTTTTGAGCTATAATGCTGGCATCTTAATCATGTTGACATGACTGTTACCGATGATATTTTGTGATACTGATCCGTAGGATTCAGTGTATAGTGTGGCAGGCCTGTTGGGGCCTCGATTTTAAAGCTTCAAGTTACTGAAATAGAAAATAGAGAATGTTCATCTACATTACTAACTTCCTTTTGACTTACCTGTCCTGATTTGGTTGACTTGAGCAGAACCAAAATTTTGTTCTTAATCTCTAAATTAGGATAAACATACTGAGGTTGAAGTATTTCTTTTAATGGCGTGCTGTAGGCCCCATTTTTCATTGTTATTAAGGTTTCTTTGTGTTAAAAACACGTGAAATAAGGAAAATATCTACTAGCTTGAATATGCTAGTTTTTAAAGTAAAACTATTGAATTTTCAATTAAAAGATTATATAAAACTAAGCCTACTGATATGCTGTGGCAAGCGTTCTAAAATTTTTCTTGGCTTTTTGTTTTGTAGTCTCTTCTTCCTTAAACATATTTCTAACTAAGTGCGTTTCAAACCTCTTCTAACAACCTTGGTTTGGTTAACCCTCCTTTTTCTTGTATGGAGGAAAAAGAACCAAAGATTTGGGGGCTTTCTAGTGGCTGAAATTCTAGGGTTTGGCCTGTTATGAATTTTCGTTTTGGTTCCTATGACACTCCTGTTTTTTGGCGATCTAGATCTTGGTTTGCCTGGGTTTGATCTCGATTGGCTAGCACAGATCATCCTTGGGTTCTTTAGCCACTTCTGGAGACTATGTCCAGTGCTTTCAGGGCCTCTGGTACCTCCGTGAAGCACATTGCTATGAGCCATCACTCTGCCTTTCTCATGTAAGAGAGTTCCTCTTGGCCAGCTAGGTATTGGACAAGCAACTCTTTGCTTAAGGTACCTTCTTGTATCATCTACCACTTGTGGCATGCTGTGGTAAGTAGTCTGGGATTATAAAATACCAGATATTGGTAAAAGTACTGTTTTAACTTATACAAATGTTTAGCTTTTCCAGTGACCTTTTACATTATTTGTACTTCATCCTATTGCTGAGTAAGTCATTTTATAATGTCTGTGTGCTTAGCCTCTAGTAAGTTAGATATAAGGCTGTCTTTTGACATGGCACTTTAGTGAGACAGATACTCAAGTGAAATGTAAGGGGGGGTCCTTCTATAAAATGATTAATTATACAGTAATTGCACCTTTTTTGCTTTTAATTTCACTTTGAAGTTGGAGGAGGCAAACGTATAGAATGAGTTTGTCTACCTATATTGGATTGTCATTTAACTGGGGTGTTAGTTATGAAAACTTGCATTGTCATCTGTGTTAATTCTGATTTCACTGCATATGTTGGTGTATTAAGTATTGCATTGTGTTTTCATAACAGCTGGGTTTGGGATGCAAGGTTAGTTTAAAAGTGCTATTTTATTCACTGGAGTTGTAAAAGTGAGGGATCCTTTCTGTATGCAGCTGCTATTATATAGGCTGTCTCAGAAACTTCTTTATTATATATGTTTTTATAACTATGAAAGCATTAAGCAGTTTTAGAAGAGAAAGTTGCAGGACAGTATTGCTTACTGCTAGCCAACTCATTTGCGGCCTGTTTAAGGCTAAAATACTGACTTTTGCTGCAGGACTTGAAAGATGTAATGAGGAAAGCAGGGGAGGTCACCTATGTGGATGCACATAGAAACAATAGGAATGAAGGGTAAGTTCATTTTGTGTCTAAATATGTGTCGTAACTGAAACTGTTAAAGGCAAGTTTATCTTTGTAATACAGAAGAAATGAAATGTAGATCTGTGGTGTGGCTTAGATGCTGAAATTTCTACAATTAAAAAAAAACCCTGAAGAAACCTGTCAGTAAATAGGAGTTCAGAAGTTGTATTGAAATGAATCTCTACTCTCTACCATGAAAACCATGTGTCAAAGCAGAAAGGGAAGGGTGAATAACCTTTCAGCAGTTGAATTCTGTTGTCTTCAATTCATGTATAATTACGTATGATCTGACGACATGTGAGGCTAAAATAGCTCGTCTGGGGCTGCTTTGTATTGGTTCAACAGTTGAAGTCATAGGAAATGAACATAACCGATCTCCATAAGGAATACCTGCCTGCCTGCACTTCATTTAACTCTGCAGACTACAGAGTTCCTGCACAGGAAACCAGGAGAGGGGGAATTACGCGCAGAGTGTCTGCAGGCAAAGTGGTGTTCTAGGGCCACTGCAGCAAATGCAACTTAGACTTTTTTGAGGGCAATACAAATTGAAAAAAACAAACAAAACCCAAATACAACCAGGGGATTTTTTTCCTATTCACTATTAGAAAAGGAAATAGGGCAGGAGAGTCTGCAGGTTTATTTTGTTTCCTGGACAGCTTTAGAATGCAATTTAGTAGAGGACTGAAAGATCCTTCCTCGGCTGGTGCAGGCTTGTGTAGTGTCCTGGATTTTCTCCACCTTGTTGCAGATGAGAGTTCTGGTTATGTTTAAAAAGATGTGATGTATGGATGGCTAGGACTGTTAATGTCATATTTTCCTGCTAACCAAGGTAAAAATTATCTTTAAGTAGATCAGTCTGTGAATTGGCAGATTGGTAAACACCCAAGCTGGTTCTCTTGTGCTTTTTCAGTTTCTCTGAAACTTTCCTTTTTTCCCAATGGTGTACAGGGTTGTGGAATTTGCATCTTATAGTGATATGAAGAGTGCACTGGAGAAACTGGATGGCACTGAGCTGAATGGACGCAGAATTAAACTGACTGAAGATCACAGAAGGCATAGGTATGTCCCCTGACCTGATAAAATTCTGCTGAGGGCATGGATTTGGGTAGTATTGATGCCAAAGTTTTACCTAATTCTTTGGCCCCAAACTAAATATCACTGCGCAGAAACACTTAGATAAGAAATAGCTTGCTGAAAGTAGGGTAAGTAGAACACTTTCAGATGAGTTTGGGGTTGTTTGGGTTTTTGAAAAGATAAAACTTCATATTTAAATGAAAGGACTTTTTAAAAAGTATGAATCTTGATATTAAAAGCTTTTTAGTTGAAAGCTGCTTCTCCTGTGAAGCAGCAGAAGTCCGTGAAATGTCTCTCAAACACTTGTGGAAGCAAACTTTTTCAGTGAAAGAAAAACAGCTTGCTTGCATTATTCCAAAAGCAGTTGTGCCATTTAGTCATTAAAAAAAAAGTTAGCTGTAGCTCACTCTTTGTCTCAATAAAAAAATGTATCCTTTTCCATGAAAATAGGGATGTGCAGCTGGAGCAGGTGTTAAACTCTCAGGCCTTAAAGTGCACTGGTGTTCTGTATCTTTAGAGACCCTTTTAGTTAGGGTTTCTTTCAAGACGCTAATTTACATGGGTGTTTCTTGAGAGAATAAATGCTGCAGGTATGAACTTTAATTTCTTTGATTTTCTTGATTAATGGCTTTTCCTGATAATTGTCTCCTCATGGTGAGGGGCACAAGAGGAAGGCATCTTTTATTAAGCAATTCATACTGTGCCAAGCTAGCAGCTGCTCTTAGCCTTGCCCAGAGAAAATGTAGTTGTGGTGGAGCATAACAGAAATCTAGCAGCACTCTGAAATAGTGGAGAGCTCATTCAGGTGTTCACATGGGATGTGCTGTGCATACAAAGTACTGAGAATTGAAAGTATTTTACATTTAGTAGGAGGTGAGACTACAGCTCTTACAATTGTGTTTCCCTAGAAGCAGATCTCGATCAAGAAGTTACTCAAGGTCTCGCAGCAGGTCCAGGTCTACAGGATCTTCCAGATCGGACAGCCGGTCCAGATCCAGGTCAAGATCAAGATCCAGGTCCAGGTCTCGCTCCCGCTCCCGATCTCGATCCCGGTCCCGTTCTCGCAGTCGTACACCTAAGAAGAGTTACTCCCAGAAAAGCCACCGCTCCAGCTTGTTAGCTTCCTCCCCATCTCCCTCCTCTTCTAAACGAAAATCTCGTTCCAGGTCGAGCTCTGCTCACAGCCGTAGTTAACCTGCTCGTAGTGATGTATTGATGCATTGAATTTGATTCAAGTTTCTTGAAGACTTGAGACAAGTTATACATGAAAACTGGGAGGGGAAGAGTTAACGTGATGAAAGGGTAACCTCCTCTTAAGTTGCCAAAGTGCCTGTCATCATATAGGCCATCTCTGTGAGGAGGGGCTGTCGGCTTTCTCCTTTCAGTGAAGTCTGGAGTGGGAAGTCGTTTTAATTTTTTTTCCCCTGCTATTAGTAAACATTTCTATCATAGATATATTATGTACACATAATGCTGAGGTAATGGGATGAGACAATATGCTGCTTTCTCGCTCTTTCACCCCTCACTTTCCCCTCCACCTCCAAGGCCTTTGACTTCCAAAATACTATGTTAGCTTTTGTCCTTGGTATTAAGTCCAAGAACAGGAAGTATAGATTTTATTCCTTTAAGGTTCTGTGGCTACTTTTCTGTGTGAGAATGAATGGACCAGCTGAATTTAGTTTAGAGTTCACTTCTCCCTCCCACCCCATTGCTTGGCTTAACAGGCTGTTTTAAGTTCCAGCTTTAATTGACCTTGATAATATGCTTAATTTGCAGCAGACGTTCAGGAATACACATTGGTCAGTTTGAATATTGCTCACTTGGATAGTGAATCAATGCAATGTTAACCAGTAATGAAAGCTGGAATTCCCTGTTAAAATTAGTTGTACTATCCAGATGTCAGGATTATTGGGGATCTATTACACTAATTTTCCAGTAATTCACTAGTATGTGGTATTGTATGTAGAGGCCTTATTTGACAGGTGACTCCATAAAACTGCACAGTAATGTCAATATGCATGTACATGTTTTTGATGTGTATAAAAGTGACATAGCTTTCATACCCAAAAGTACCATACCGAAAAATGTGTGTATGACTGGCAATAGTCTGGATGGAAAGGAAGGTTATTTTAGTAATTACAGCAGCAAAATAATCCCAGGAAAAGTGTAGTCAGTTGTGACAGGAAAGGTTAGTCATGTTAAAGCATAATGAGGATAATTTCTTTACATCTCCTGAATGCACAGTTGCTTTGATTAATAGAAATTTCCACTGCACATACTGTTAGTTCTTATAATTTGGAATTAGATTTTTTTTTTTAACTTCTGTATTGTTAAAAAGGGAAACGCTTTTGGAAAAATATGTAAATTAATCCCAAAGTCTTACATGTGTTGAAATGTACCATTCCTAATAAAACCTTTTTCTGGCTTACTTTGCAGTTTTATTTTGTAACGTTACTGTTGCTGCTGTTCACTTCATACAGTCTTACAAACATGCTCACAGAGAAACTCATTTCAAGGTGTGCCTATATGGTAGCAAGCAAAATGTAAACCAGATACCAGTTGCAACACGTAAGTAACCAGCTGCTGACTAATAGGAGGCCAGGACAGGATTTCACCGTGGTGGCTGTTTGAATGGACAGCAAATAGCTGTCTTTCTCCAGCACCTGCAGACAGATTTGTGTGACTGTCATCTCGTCTTTCTTCACCAGAAAGAACCAACTACCAAACATCCATAGGTGTTGGAATCTCTTCATAGGGGAAAATTACTTGACATGTTTGCAGTTTTCCAGAGATTCCTGTATTGTCCACACCGCTACTGAGCATCTATGGCTTTGAGCCTGATGTCCTGTAAATTCCTGCTAATGGCATACTTTGCCTGTTTGGCTTACACGATCTCAGTATGCTGGCAGTTCAGGATGAACACATTTCAGAGGAATCTATTACTAGGTACGACTGATGGGAGAGCTGCAGTATGTTCAGCTGTGTTAAATGTCAGCATCGCTTGCTTGGGTAAATTGGTTTCACAACCAAAAGCTCCCAAAAATGTCCCCTGCTTAGCTTAGGACCTTTGGAATTGGCAAATGCAGTATCAGAGACCTGGAACGTGTGTGACCACAGCATGCTTACCTTGCAAATTGTTGAAATATAGAGCTAACATGGACCTTGTGAACTCTTAATTTTCAATTCTTTATTGTATGTCACTTCCTTTTCATAATTTTCTGTCGATTCCATCAGCAGTGGCCACAGTAAGGTGACTATAGATCAAAGACCAACCTCTCCTTCCACCCTCTCCAAGTACCTCGAGGGTCTAGGTAAGTTTAGTTGTCATGATTGCAATCATAAATACACCTTATTTCTGAATCCAGCCTACCCATAGATTTGTGTTGCTGTTAATACTGGTCAGAAATACATTATTTTAACTTCTTTGGAATTTTATGATTGAACTGATAGTGGTTTAGTGTAGAAACACCTATTGTGTTATTTCTTTTCTGTGCTGAGGTAGCAGTGGTTTAAACATCTTTTCCAGCACAGCTGCATCCAAGTTAAACTGTTGCACTCCTTCCTAAATATAGCAGCAGGTAACTAAGGGCTGCAGATTGCAGGGTGATGGTGGTAACACTGCAGTGTGACAGGATGGCAATAGCCCTCCCACTAACTTCTTTTTACATGTTTTTCAAGGTGGCAAGCACTGGCTTTTTGTTCCCCTAAGACACACAAAAGGTGTTAAGGTAGGTGAAGAAAAGGTGAGCTTTTTGAAATCCTAATAATATAAACTTTTGATTTTTTTTCTGAGAAAAAATGAGTTTATGGTAGACATGAACTTGCCAGCTTTCTCAATATTTATCTGAAGGACCAGTTTTCATAAAGGAGAGATTGAATCCCTAGTTACTCAGCTCTTAGTTGTTTCTTTTGGTATTTTAATTTAGATGCCTGTAGAAATAAGGGATTTTGAAGCACATATTTTTGGTTTGCATGTGACTTTTTCTTCCCATGGCCTTTTCTGGGTCAAAGAAAGCTTAAGCTGTTAAAGTGTAAGTGGAGACAAGGCAGAAGAATGGTCTGATATCCTCCCCCTCCACCCCTACCCCTTCATTTCCTGCTGTGTCACTACATTTTTTTTCTTAAAGAGGACAGACTATAAATAGCAGATTGGATTTTTTTTTCCTTTAGGAAAAAGAAACCCAAAACAGTAACAACAACCACAACAAGAAACCCAACCGACCCAAGCAAACAAAAAGCTCCTCCAGAATATCATATCAGGAAGTCCTAACAATTATGAACAGGTTTCAGAGTGCCACAGCCCTATTCAGCACAATAGAGTTAGAAATAAAAGCTGCATTTTTTTGCTGTGGTTTAAAAGTTTTGACCTTTACCTGACATGTAAAATGAGCTATGACTGTGTACACTTAATTGCTTTGATGAAGGATAACTCATTGTGCTTCTCTTAAGCTGGTCATCTCTGACCTCAACTTGGAGCAAACCCCACCTGAAATTTGTAGTTTTTAAGGTTTTAAGAGTTAGTGCAGAAGGGTTAAATAGTTCAGCAGCCTGAATAAAAATGCTTGCTTGGTGGTCAGCAAGTGTAGAAAAGCCCGAAGAGGGAAAAGGGGGATGGAAGCTGTGAAGGGAAAAAAGGACCAAAAGTGGCAGTTTCAGTGTGAAAGGCCGGTACAGGTAGACCAGAGAAGGGAGTACCAACCTTTAGACTCATGGTAACAGTTCAGATTTAAAGGTTTCCTCCAGCACGTGATGTTGAGATAAACAGAGTGGGGAAGCCTTCTGCTCCAGCATGGAATCACCTGCAGCACAGGGCACAGCTGGAAGCTGAGCACTGCAGTTAGCTGCACGTCTGCAACCAGCTACATCCCACCCTAAAAATAAGAGCATTTTCTGTGATGCTTATGTCACTTCTTCCCTGTTAATTACATTTTTGTCAATTTAACACTGGGCTCTTCATTAAGAGTATCCCAGCAGTTAGTGAATATAAACTTCATCACACTTGGCCACATCACATCTCTGCTTTACAGATGAGAAAACGTGGGTGGGCACCCAGGCAGGCCCAGGGACCCTCCCTGAGCAGGACCAGCTCTGACTTGTAGCATCTAGTGGCCCTGCTTGCTGACCCTGCCTGTGGAGCCGTGAAGCAGGCTCCAGAGGGGTTTGGCTCCTCTCAGGAAAGAACATAAGTTTCTCTTTCCAAAATGAGGTAAAGTAGCAGCATGCTTCCAAAGAGGAATAAAGGCAGCGGGATCTGTACCCACGCTGCTCTAGCAGAGGAGCAGGGTCGATGAGTTCTGAGGTGGGATGTTCCCACCTCTGGTTGCTCCTTCTGCTGCACCCTGATGGTAGAGCTGAGTGCTGTACAATTCCTAAGTGGTTTTAGTTTTCTTACAAGGGTTTTTGGAAGCATGTAATTTCCAGTCTGTTTCCTTCTTTAGCCATTGTTTGCTGGAAGACTAAATGTGTACAGAACCTGAGGACATGTTTCCCACTTTACCAGTCCTGCAGTCAGTTAGTTGGCCCTCCACCCCCTCTCTTTGTAAACCTGTGAGAATTGTTACCCTTTCACCTTGGGGGTGATCGACTAGGACAGTATGGCCGATTAGCTAACAGGCTGTCAGAAAGCTGTAGCTGGGGGAACAGCACAAGCAGAGTGCTCTATGCATGTCTGCGTAAAGGAGGGGAGTCAGCAGAAATGCTGACTCCACATGAGGGAGACCTTCAGGCCTTGGATAGAGTCAGCACCAAGAGGAAGGTGCAAGGGTTAACAGGCTGCGGGCCTGGGTTAGAAAACAAGGGCAAATTATATGCTGTAGTGAAATACTAGCTAATGGCAGCTCTGTATGTCTGGGTAGGCTCGGGATGTTCAAAGGACAATCACTACTATTGTTCCACTGGGCCTAGGACCATGAGGGAGCTGAAGAGTGTATGGTAAAACCTGCTCTTCAAGATTAAGGGAGGGCTTAAAATAAAAGAGTTTCACTGGTAGTGAATGATACTTTTGTGTTCTGAGATCTTTTTTTCCTGTAACCAGAGATGAATGTCATCTTTCCCTGTTCTCTCCTTTTCCCATCTAGAAAACCCTTGCACTGTGTTGGGCTTTAACAGTGGCAGGTTGAGCTGGAAAGATCCAGGCCATTATGCTAAGCGTGGATGTTGAAGTTCAGACCAAGAGCTGCTCTCTGTGTGCATATGTGGGTGTGATACATCACTGGAGACCCTGAGATCAGGCTCAGCAGGATCCTACATGCACTCTGAGGCTGTTTTACCTGAGAGCCAGCTCTCCATTTGTCTAAGGCAGCTGATTTTCCTGTGCATCGCAGAGGCCCCTGGAGATTACTTTGTGGTTCACAAGGGCAAGATGCAGCAGCAGGCCATGCTTTTAAAGGAAGTGAGTACCTGCTGGTATAGCTGAAGTCATTACAATCTTAAAATGGTCACATTGTTGAAAAATCTTAAAATGGTCCCACTATTAAGCCTTGAAAGCAGAGGTGCCCCAACTGATATTAAAATTTGAGCCAGTTTTTAGCTGGCAGTAGGGTAGCAGTGTTGCAGCACTGCAATGACGGGAAAGGGAAGTAAGGAACAAGGTATGTTCAAAGGCAGAAAGGAAACTGGATGAAATCTTTGTGTTTCACACCTGTAGGTGAAAGAATTATTCCTTAAATCCAATGAATAGGACTGTGAGTCTAGGCCCCACTCACCACCATGGCTTCTGGTTGGGATTTTCACAAGTGCCTTGGGGCATCAGGAGTCCAGGCCAGCAGCTTTTGAGGCACTAGCACAAGCTCTCCAAAAGAAACAGCAAACTGTGCCTACCTAGGCCACGGGCAGTCTGGCAATCTGTCCCACACCTACCAACCACCATAGAATCTCTATCTGGCCCTACAACAGCCTAGCCCTTCCATGCCTCTGGCCCAAAATGTGGAATTTACCAGAGCTGGAGTTAAACAACAGATAGTGCTTCAGCCTCAAGTGGTGGTTTTGATTGTACTTGGCTTTGTTTCCTTCTTTCTTTTTCCCCGTAAAGCTTCAGCTCACACTGGCTCTTTAACAAAAAGTATAAGCAGGCAGCTCTGCTGTTTCTTATGCATGTGGCCATTGTCATGTTCTCTGCATCACTCCCAGCTCCTGTGATGTGTTCAAACAACCCAACTTTTATCGTACACTTAAAAAGCTTACTTGTTCTTTTCCTTCAAGTTGTCAGAGCTGGTTATTGTTTAGCACCATACAAGAACACTGCTGATCATGTAGACTGGTTTTCCAGGTTTGCCACAACGCTTGCTGGAAGCTTTCTGGCCACACCTGCCCTTAATTTGCTTCACCTCTTCCTAGTTCTGGTGCTTGGGTGGCCTAAAATCCACATGTGCTCATTGTACATACTCTCCTGAACTTCTTTTAATCTGGTAGCTTGGCTCTCTCATTCTAAAACACCAAAAAGATCCCACTATGTTGTGTTTCCTAGTGAGAATGGGTGATAGTGTATCATATATACTGACTTTTGAGAATTCAGATCTCTCAGCGAACACCTTGCAATTGTGAGTGAATTTACCCAGCACAGTTAAGATCTTGCAAACCCGTGCTGCTCACTTTCCTTCCCTACGTCTGTCTGTGCTACCTGAACAGCAGCAATGGCGGTATGTAGCAATGTAGAGAAAGGGCACAGTGAGGGTGCATATAGTCCCAGGGAAGAAGCTGCTGTATTATGAAGCAGCCACAGTTGTGGCCCTGGGCCTAAAGCTGCAAAATGAAGGCAGGTTTTACATCATGGTGGGGTTTGCCCAGTTTATAGGTAATTAGCTCTCGGGGTATCCGCTGCAGCGCACTCAGGGCTGCTGCTCAGGCGTCAGACACACCACGTGGAGCAGCAAGTACACAGCGGTGCAGCGGCCTGTGCTTCCTGCGGCCATTCCGCCCGCTCGGAGCTCTCGCCGGGGGCCGGCGCGCTGTGAACACGGAGGAAAACTCCGCCCTGCTCCACCGAGGCGTCTGCGGGCCGGTGGCAGGCCGGGCCCCGGCCTCCTCCTGCAGCAGCCGCGCTGCGGGGCGCCCGGCGGCTCCCGCCATTTGCAGGCGCCGCGGCCCCGTCCTGCCGGAGCGCGGCGTGCGGGGGCCGCCAGGTGGCGCTGTAACACCGCCGCAAGGCCGCGCCTTTCTAGAAGATGCTTGTAAATTCCGCCTTAAAATAGTCCCGGTCACCTAAACCGTCGCCTTTGTGGGGGAAAAAAGAGACACACACAGACACACGAAAAACCCAAACCAAACCCCCCAGCGCAAACCCAAACAAAAAAGCCAACCGCATACACACACAAACATAACAGCCCTGACGAGAGCACTGGAAACTGCGTGTTCCTGTCCTCCTGTGGTTTCCGGCACGCTCACCTGCCAGAGGGGCGGAAGGAGGGGGGGGGGGGGGCTGAAAAATGAACCAAGCAGCTAAGCTGTGTGCAGCTTTCTCGAAGGAGCCCGTCCTCCTGACTCTGCCTCCAGCTCTTGGACTGGTCCTACGGGCTGCAGCCCTGGAGCAGCTCCCCAGATCGCCATAACAGCTTCTGAAGGGCACAGAGGCACAGGATCACCGGGGGTCCAGGCTGCCCGCCTTTGTGACGGCTGGCTGGGCAGGGGAGAGAGAGAGAGAGAGGTTGAATTAGGATCCAAATGCTAAATTGCAACTGTAAAAACCACAAACCAACCACCCAGGAAGCTTTCACAGGCTGATTTTGAGAGAAGAGTGGTTAGCAAGACTTAGAAGTACCTAGAGCTTAGTCTTAAAAACTGTCGGCTAAGGACCCAGCACCCCCAGCATCCTTCTCCCCACACAGGCACACGTGCACCCACTGGAACTACCCAGAACTAGGGCTGCACCCTTCTCCTCCCATGGCCCTGTTTCTAGCCAGCATTAGTTTTATGCTGAATGTTGCTGCTCCTCCAAAGGAGTCTGGTGACAGTCTTCAGGAATAGCTTCTGGCTTGGTCTGGAGAGAATGCCTTGCTGTTTGGGTGTGACTTCTGAGTGGGCTGCTTTTCTGCTAAGTGTTACCATCCAGTGCCCTGAGGCAGCCCTCTCCTACGAGGGTTCTTGTTCCCTGGAGGCTGTCCAGCGGGCTGCCTGGGGGCTCTTTCACCAGGTATGTCTTTCCCTGGGCCATTCCAGAGATCTCTGGCCCTTACCAACCCAACTCCCCAAGGCAACCTCTAGCCCTCTGCTGATGTCAGAGCTCTGTGGAGGCCAACCTGACAGAGCATCCCCCACCCCTCATGATAAGGCCCAGCTCTTACTTATCATCAGTCCTTATCGTAAGAGTAAGGGGACTCACCCAGCTTTCTTGATTCACTGCTGGTACCTGGGAGCAGAATCAGGGGCTATTAAGTGTTTCTCTTCCAAAACCAGGTTCCTCTGCTTGACAGCTTGAGGCCAGAACAGCCAGACTCCATACATCTGGAGGACTCGATCAGTTCTGGACCACTACTCCTGCAGCATAGAAACAAGGGGGTAGGTTGCGTAATGGTCTTATGCCCAGAGAAGGTAGCAAAAACCTGGTCCTGGGTTTCCCTCATCCTAATCGTTTTTACCAGGAGTCCAGCCTTGCCCTTCCTGATACCTGCTGGACTGAAAAGCAGGGAAAGACAGAAATGCTAGTGAGCTCCCAATCAGCACAATGTCCCATGGGCATTATTTTCCAGGATTTGGAAAACCTTGGTCAAACAGCACAGGCCATTTTCAATGGTCCCTATTTCATCTGGGCTTAACACCCTTCATTGCTTTCTCCTTAGCTTAATAGTGGTGGCTATCTGCTCTGAGCTCTGTCCTCACTAACAGCACTGGAGAACTGGTAATGCTGTTGCTCTTCCTACAGTATATTGCTACCTCCATCTTCCACGTGCCATCACTCACCATATACCCAGTATCACTGGCCTGCTAACAACCATCTCCCTGGCTCCAATGGCAAGGGCATCTCAGCCCTGAGCCACAGAGCATGCAGACGAGGTGCCCTTCTCATCCCCTCCTACATCCTGGGTTCAGTCTTGTTTTCCTTTTTACTCTGAAACAGGCTCAGGCCATTTTCAGCCCCAAGTTCTCCAAGAAGAAGCACCAAAATTGAAAGACAAGCAAACATTTTCCATCATTTAGTGAGAAAACATGCCACTGTGGAAGGCTTTTCCAGCCTAGAGTACCTCTGAGACTTCTAGTGTCTTAGGGTGAGACCATCACTGGGGGCTTGTCACAGGAAAGGCTGCTCTCTGACACAGGCAAAAGGCAGGCCTGTGACAAGGAAACAGCAAGGCCAATGGGATGTGAAAGCTGTGAGTGTGTCAAAGGCAGGACGGAAGTGTTGTAGGGCAGCCCTATTTTTAGCCACCTCTTGCGGAACTTTGCTAGCACTTGCTGGAGTCAACGGCCGCTTCCCCTTTCCTTGATGTAAGCACGGCTGACGGAGTTCTGATGTGTGTTTATTTCAAGCAATAGTATTGACTGAAAGGTCCCTCCAGCTCCTTAGACACAAAGACACCCATGGTTAGAGAATCCTAGGTAAGGAGAACAGAAAGCGTCTGACACTTCCCTGTCTCCATTTCAGGGCTGTGAGAGGTAGAAACCGAAGCTGAGGCTGCAGAGCGTGACTCTTAGTCACATCAGCGGGGGATTTTGCAATGCAGCAGGCGCAGGGTACAGGGCAGGCAGTGTGCAAGCAACACTGGAGTGCTTTGCGAGGGCATTTGATTGGAGCTCTCCAGCTGCAAGGCCGGAATATCGCCGAGCAAGCCTCACTTCCCTGCTCCACTTCCACCTGCTCAGCTGCTTGAGGTGTGTGGGAGGTGGAAGGGTTTAACACACCTCAAATTAGCATGGGGCATTGTGGAAAGCAATAAGCTGCCATGAATGTCCTCTGCCTGGTTCCTTTTAACATTTGTCAGTATTAAATGACTCCTACACCTGCTGTAGGGAAATGAGTGTGGGGAGAGGTGTTCCTAAGCCAGAGTTGAGAGAGAATCAGACAGCAAGGCAGAGGAGCAGCCACAGGGAAGAAGCATGAGCTGAGATGTGACTTTTCTGTGCAAGCTATAACGAGTTCCAGGCTGGTTCCAGTTGCTGGGATTTGCATCAGTTTCACTTGCAGCACTGAGTTCAGGGACAGGTTGGGAAGGACAATGTCCAGGCCTAGGTAGCTAGAGCTTGCTGCTGGTCACAGCTTACCTGGTCCTCTTCCTTGTTGTCAGACAAGAATGATACTGCTTTAGGAATGGGAGAAAAGCACATTGACAGCCAAAATAGATGCAGGGTGAGGGCACTTCTAAAGCAAACTTGTCCCAAGCCTGGCAGTAGTGAGGAGCTGCAATGGGATGAGTATCTGAAATCATGCTCACTCTGTAGCTCTAGATCTTGATGCAACTAGGAAGGCAACATGAAGCCCTGTCCTACACTTGAGATTCCCTGCTACAACTCTTTCAAAACCATGCATTTAATACCACTCCCAGAAGCCTAGAGATCCCCAGAACCCTTCAAATACCTCTGCAAGGCTCTGCTTTGTATCTCACATTTCACACTGTCCTTCATTCCTAGGCAGATACATTAATTACCTATATTACTCATTTTAACCTGTGTTGATTAAGGCAGGATATGCAATTCTTGAATGAGAGATGTGGATGGATAAGTGCGTTGTAGGATAGCAATTCCACTGCGAAACGAGGAATCCTTTACCATGAGGTAGCGAGAGGCGCAGGTTACTGTCAGTGCCACTGCTGCCCAAGGGAATGTGCTGGAAAGTCACGTTGGGCTCTAGATGGCAATCCCATTGCTCACACCCCCAAAGTCCTGGGCCAGGAATTGTTACCTGGTAATTGACCCCAATGTTTCTGAAGCTGCAGGGAAATGAGAGCAGGGACGCTGCAGCTCCTTTAGGCCTTACGCTTGCACACACTCGGTGTGCGCTTTGCGGGATGCTCCAGCATCTCTCCCGGGGTGACTGCCAGGGCTGCCTCAGTGCTCAGGAGGGTCAAAGGCCTCGCTGCTGTACTCAACCTTTAGGGATGTAGGGCCGTGAGTGTCAACAGAACTTAAACCCCACTTTGCCAAAGGTATTTGTATGATAAATTGCTTTATTGTTCCAATTAAAGAAGTGCAGCCAAGCATTCTCCCTTCCACAGCCACACTGTGTGATTCACTTTGGCTTTAAGGCTTGAATGCTGCTTTTTTCTTTAAGTGTGGAAACAAAACAGAAGAGTTAATGTCCGTAATGTTGATAGGTATATCTTCATGCTCCCTCTATTTTTAATTAAATAAACCAGCCTATCAAAGGAGAATGATCATAAGTATTTCCTTGTGTGAATGGAGATGCTGGCAGTGGGAATCATGGGAACCTATCAAAGCTGGCTATTAGCAGAAAGGGTTAATAGACTGTCTTTCTAATTGACTTACAAGTTACTTAGCTGACCCCATTTCTGTATTTCTTGAGAACTGATATTCATTACTCTTTCCATCTTCCCAACACCCTCAGAGCTTAGTGCCCTAGTCTAAGAGGGGGACTTCGGCTGTCAAACAGACTTTAAAGGTATTGGTACCTAGAGACAGGAACTGGGGTTCACACGTCCCGCCAGCACTGAAATCAGAAGGCAGCAGAAGCCATGCCCTTTTGAAATCCAATTAGACACTGATGGCATTTTTAAGTGCCTCAATACCTGTAATACTCCTCCCCAGATGACTTGTGGGAAGCGTGTGTCACAACCCTTCATGAACAAAGTGTGCAAATAAGGCAGATGACATCCACAGGGTATAGAAATGTGATAATTTTTAATTGATAGTTTGGGGAGGTGATAATAAGCTAGGAAGAACATCCTCTCAGTGTGTAATTCTGTCATGCCGGTGCCTGCTATGAGTGACGAGACTTGAAGTGAAGCAGGACCAAGCTGGTTGTTCTCCACAGCCGGTAAAGCTGGGGGACTGAGGAATGCACTTCTCCTTGCGGGCAGTTGTCAGATCACACTCTTGTCAGAGGTGGGATATACTCCTGATGCCAGGAAGGAGCAGAAAGGAGAACTAATATGTAAGGGGGAAATGACTTTTAAAATAGCTTTTTTTTTTTTTTTAGTTTGGAGTGGGGAGTTTTCTGCTTTAATAAAGCAGAAGAAAATTTGCAAGAAATTTATGGTCTGCTTTGAATCCTACTAATGCTTGTGGAAATCCCTTTAGTGAATACTGGACCGGGTCCAAGAAAAGCAGGTTATTGTTCCCTTAACTTCTATTCATCCATAACTGTGACCTTCTGCATGCAATCTTGTTAGATCTTGCTAGTATATTTAATGTGAACTTCATCATCAGTAGACCTGAGTGAGACACTGGAATTGGCTGCCTCTTTAACTCTGAGTCAGTCTTCCCAGAACAATGGTAGCAATGGAGGATGCCTTGACTACATGGCAGGTAGCTGTAGCATTGACTGGAGCATCCTGGTAGGATCTTCTATGGTAAGACCCAACCAAGAGGTCTGTGACTTCTCTGTGGCTTGCACTGAACTGCTCTGCCAGCTGGGTGATTTTAGCACACCAAAACCAGAACAGCTCAATAAAATGGTTTCTGCATGAACAGCTCAGTGAAAATAGCTGTTTGGTTGTGGTTGAAAATGCAAATCAGAACTCCTTTGGGATAGCCAGAGAATGAACCAGTAAATGGCCTTGTGTTGCCAGGGCCAGGACAAAACCAGGCACCTGGAATCAGTCTCTCCCCCAGCCTGGGAGACTGGAGGTGAGAGGAAGTAGGTTCCAGTCCTTGCTTTGCCAAAGAGTTTCTGGGTGCTCTTTTTAATGTGCTGTTGCACCTGCCACACAAAGAGGTCAATGAGAAAACTCAGCTCTTGTTTCAGTGCCCTAGGGACACAAGAACGCTTTGGGGGAGTTTTGCACTTGCATCACTTCTACATCTGTGTTGTCCTCAGTAAACGTGCTTGAGTTTGTAAAGCCAAGAGGTTTGAGCCAGGAGTACTTCTGCTGCTGGTAAGGACATAGTTTCTACATGGACCAGGCTCTTCTCTGCTATTTGGTGAGCAAGGCTGTGTGGAGGAGGTGGTGTGAACTCTCACTGAGCTGGGGCTTGAAACTAAACCTGAACCCAGAGTTAGCCATGTATAAATCTACCAGCATTTGAGAATTCACACTTGAAGGTTATACCTCAAATACATCCACCCACATTAAAGGTTGGAAATATGATTTGGTGATACCTTGCTAGCCTTCCTTTGTTTCCCTGTCCTGCCTCTCTGTTCTGCAACTACGAGTAGGACACCACAGGGTGTGTGGGCTCAGACTAGACTGAATGGGGATGACAATGTGGCTTTGAGCTACAGGGTAGCTGTGGCTGCTCCTGGCAAGGTGGGGTTAGCCCTCACACATCCCACCAGCTGTCTGTGCCTCTGAGACGTGCTGTATAAGGTGCAGAGCGGGAGCACGCGGTGAATGAACCTAGAGGCTCCTGTTGAGGCACACGGAAAGGAAGCTCATGGTGTGCCCCCAAAACAGGGAACAGGAGCTGCACCTTCTGCCCTCTCATGCTAGGAACAAAATCACCTCTCTCTGTCCCAGGAAGCTGAAAGCTGCTTTGGATCCACCCTTACACGAGAAGAAAACACACCCCATGCTTCTGCCTACATGTGGCTGCAGGTTCCTTGCCACAGCCTGAGCCAGCCCTCCCTGATGATGTGTGACACTGTGCTTCTGTGGAGCAGGGCTGTCTGGGCCACTGCTGGAGTTGGCTTCCTCAGCTTCCCTTTCTGCTGGCTGCTGCCCTTATCAATCAGCCTCCGGGCATTTGGAAATTCAGCGTGGACCTGTTTCCTCCAAAATGAAGCTTTTGTTAAACAGTTTTATATTTCTAATGGTTAGAGAGCTCTGTCGTAAGCTTCCCAGTACCTGCCGCAAGCAGCTCATCTGAGCTATTCCTCCCGCCCTAATCTCTGTGATCTGTGGCATGCTACAGCATCGACGGGAACAGACCTCCCCTCTGCCACACCACATCTGCCAGAACAGGCATAACTCAAGATAACTGGATTGGAAACAACCAGAGCAGGAAGCAGCAATAACTGGCCTGGAGGGAAGGCAGGGAGTTGCCCGTAGACAATTTTTTAGGGGGGTGCCCAATTTGGGATATCTGATCTCTTTCCACGCTCCTTTAGCGTCACGTACAAAAGCAGGATGTAAAGCTTGCAGGATCACCCCTCACCTCCCTGGCTTGAGTGCTTTTTAGGTCTGTGCCATCTTCCTAGCTGCAGTGTTTCGTGAGCGGTGACTCGTGTGTTGGCTGATGTGCGTGCATGACAAAGGCCACCAGAGCTGCATCTGGTACAGACACCAGTGTCATCAGCCAGCACTACTTTGTGAGGATGGACAAGGTGGTAGATGTTCATGTCATTTTTCTGTCTGGAGCACACAGACCCAAAGGCTGGTTCTAGCACAGCTGATGCTTCCCATGACTTGTACCCCACAGCCTGTGTACAGCCATCCCAGTGAGGACCTCAGTATTGTGGGGGTCAAAGCAGGCCAAGGCAGGCCTGCAAGCACCCTTTGCTGATGAGCTGACAGCTTAGTCACCGGGACTCTCCAGAGCACCATGTAAACACTACCCACAGTTCCCGACATGGGCCCTTTCCACCAGGCTCAGCCAGAGCCCTGTCCTTCTGCTCCTTCTGCCAAGGGTCATGAGCTGGGCCCAGCAGCCGGGTGCCAAACGCAGGCTGTAGCTTTGTGCTGCTGGTCTGCTAGAGGTCATCACACGCCTCCTTAAGCAAACAGGGATCCACGCCAGTTGATAAATCATTTACGAGGAGAAGTCAGAAGCAAAGAACTAGATTAACCAGGTCACTGGGTGTCCTGAGGGAATGACGTGTCAGTGGAGCTGAAACAGCAGATCCCACAGTTGCAATCTGTTGCCTTCTTCTGTCCTGACAGCAATTCATGGAAATCCCTGGAACTAGACACCAGAGATGGAAAAACCCATTAGCTCACCCCAGTCAGCTTGCTAGTTAAAGCAGTCACTCCCATTGTACGCTTTTTTGCCAAAGTTAAAAATGTCTCAAGAGAGGGGATTTCCGCCAGTTTCTTCTCAAGGGTAAACTATTCCACCTATCAGGAAGGCTGCCGTGAGTGATGCTATTTTTGTAAATTGGAAGTAACTCCAGAACCCAAGATTATTCATATTATTCAGAACCAACAATTATTTGGATTCGGGAACTGGGGCAGTGATGTTCTTCTGCCTGAATGGACACGTGCTGCATGGGGCACATCTCCAAATGAACGCTCCATGTGTACACATGTGTGTTTATACACAGCCTCCAAGGTGTGCTTGTGTGTGTGTGTACACCCGTCTCCTCCCTCTCCTTCCCAAGGGTGGGATGACCTTGTGCCTTCAGCACAGTCAATGTGTTGTAGTGTGAGCTCACACTTAGCCAAGGCTTGTGTAACTCCACTGACATCAAGGCAAATCACGTTGCTCTGAGGAGGGAAGACACACACGGAAGACTGGAGACATCAACAGATGTTTGTTTTCCACTTCCCCTTGTGAGCAGGGGACAAGTCACTTCACCTCACTGGGCCCCAGGTCTCCTTACATGCTCTGGGGGGGAGAACACCCTCCCACACCCCCCCGCCCCCCACCATTGCTGGGGACTGTGAGGCTGAGTGTGTTAATGGTTGAAAGCACTTGGGTCCTGCCTGAATAGGGAAGATGATGCAACGCAGAGCTGAGTCGCTGAGGTTGTCATCAGAGGCTATGGTGATTTTGGCAGCTAAGCTTTTCAGCACCTGGGAAGCACTTTGGGACACTGGGGAAATAAATTAGCTGTGTGACGGCATTTAAAGCCTTATCATTAGTTTCAGAGCTAATTCTGCATTTAGATGAATGGGTGTAACACACACAGCTGAGCGGGAACCTGTAGAGATAGTGAGGATTGCTCCCTGTTCCCATTCCGAAAGCTTTCAGCCAGCAAAACTGCAACCTACGGTGCTGGTGGCTTCGGACTGGGAGCAGAGTCTGTGGCTAGGGCAGGCACAGCAGTGATGCCTGCAGCAAACAAGCCCCATGGCTCTGATCACAAGTGGCATGGGGTGTGGGCTGTGTGCCTCTTGAGAGAAGAAGGCGGGGTACTGACTGCCTGGGCGTTTGCCTGAATTTGTGACTCCTTCTCAACGAGTCGCTCGCTTTATTTGTCTCTCACGGCTGGCACAGCTGTCTTCTCCATTCTGAAATGCAGGCACTGTGTTTTGCACTGTTTTCAGCACTCGACTTCAACTTAGCAGTCAGTGGTGCTGAGGCTGCCCTTAGGAGGACCCTGTGCACCCTCGTGTTATTGTGGGGCAGCTGATGAAGCCTGCACTGAACCTACGTAGCTGTGGCCAGGGCTTTACTTTCTCTACTTTCTCTACTTTGTTCTGTTTAGCCCACAACACACTGAGACATGAACAAGGGCTATAAAGGAATGACATGAGCTGTGGAAGAGGTTCTAACCAAGGAGGTCAAATTCTGGGCCTTGCCCGGGTCCCGTTAGCCACTGTCAGGTACTAGCCAGTTGACCTACTAAGCCCCTTGCCCCTTGCACTGTGTGAGGATAAGAGGAGGTAGAGCCCAGTAATATTTTAACTACAAGATTAACTGTCTGCCAGTTCAAAACCAGAGGGTCTTCTGTTTCTGTGGACGAAAGGTGCTGACTCAAGGTTGTTCCACACACCAACCCACATTCTCCTGCCACTGGTCACAGTGCTGGCCACCCTGCCTTCCTCCATGTCCTGAAAACTCCCCTTTAACCCTAAGTAAGGAAGGCAAACCTCAACTCCAGAGACAACTGGCCAGAAAGGTGGTGGTGTGACACTCTACAATGCAGGCCTCTGGCAGAGTCCTCCTAAAGGAGGGACAGAGGAAGAACAGTGAGCCATCTTCCATCTAGATCCTCAAGACTCTTTCTTCTGTCTATTTCCTAACAACTGTAAAGTCACAGCGTCCCCAAAACCACACACCATGGTAGGAAGCGATGTATGGAGGCAGTTGGATTGTACAGGCACTGAAATGCATTATCCTCCAAGTACTTCTGTGGCCCCACTCTCACACCTTGAAATCAGTGGGCATTCTGCCACCACTCTCAAGAGGTGCAGAAACAGCCCTGGGAGACGGCTCCAGAGCCCACAGAAATCCAGGAGGATCTTTCTGCAAACTTCTTTGTGGCAATGGAAACAGGCTTCTCATGTGGCAAGGCAAAAAGCAACACCGACTTCCTTGGGGTGACCTGTTACAAAGGTTGTATTAAATAGAAGCAAATAGCAAGTGTTTTATTTAGAACAGAAAGTTAAGATTCGTACAGGCACAGCTGACCCCCCTGCTCCAGTATGTGAGGCTGGTTGTAGCAGTGTCCTGCGGGGCCTGAGCAGCAGCCAGCCAGACGAACCCGTCTCAGAAAGTGGAACTGACTAATCGGAGTTGTCTGCGATGAGTAGAGCATGAGTGAAATCATGCACTGTGTAATCAGTGTGAAAAGAAAACGCAGATGATAAGGAGACGGGGTTTTTTTTTTTATTGTTGTTGTTTGCAGTTCGGTGTGGAAGAGGATGATTGTCAGCAAGGATTTGAAATAACAAAGCAGAACCAAACAGTGACAACATGAGGCCCTGGATGCTGAGCCATGATGAGATGCCTGAATGCTTGTACTGAGCCACCTTTAGGAGGCCTGATTTCCAGTAAGTGCTCAGTGCTTGAAAACAACCAGTCACCGGAGAACTGGGGCCATGATCTTTATCTACTGACCATGTGCTGTGAGAGCCATTTCCACTGGAGAGGCAAACATTTTCCTTCCACTGCCTCATGGAGCCAAATTTCCTACTGCACTCATTTGCACGGGACTGTCTGGGGCAGAAACGAACCCAGGTCCCAAGAGAGAAAGGGGTGGGGATGGGGGGAATTTGCCCAGCACGCAGATCCTTTGCAGATCCTTGCAGTTTGGTGGGATCAAACAACACCCTGGTACAGGGGCTGGGTGTGTGTGTGAGATGTGGTTGAGGAGCACCCGGTCGCTGATGTTCAGTTGCCTGCCTCAGTTCTCTGTGTGGCCTTGCATTAGTTTCAGGCATAATAGCATCATGATATCATAATAACATATCACACTCTAATGACACCATCGCGTGGAGCAAGCTGCAGCAATCTGATCTCATTCTGCAACTTTGGAGATGAGCGTTACTGCTTCACAGGACAAACGGGTGGCAGGTAGATGGAGCTGGCACTGCCTATATTGTCAGCCCTGGGTGGGAATGTGACCTGCTGGGTTAAATTAGGTGGCTGGTAGCTTAACGCCTCAGCTCTAGATCTGCCTCAGCAGCTGCGGGTGAGTCACCAAACCTATCTGCGTTCACTTCTTCCATCTGTGAGATGGTGACAATAATATTTCCTCACCTGATGGGGGGAGGGAAGGCAGCATGTGTGCAAGAATGAATAAATGTTTACAGAGCACCTTGTGAGCAGTGCACAGGCCA
The DNA here is from genome assembly GCF_964237585.1 of Gallinula chloropus. Classification (NCBI taxonomy): domain Eukaryota; kingdom Metazoa; phylum Chordata; class Aves; order Gruiformes; family Rallidae; genus Gallinula; species Gallinula chloropus. Next base: position 16,296,101 of record NC_140088.1, on the reverse strand, counting down.
TCTCTGGCTGTGCTTAGGAGGAGCCCAATTGTACCCTCCGCTCCAGGTTGCACCATACTATGAGCACGCTGTGAGGTGTAAACACTCCCCTCAGAGTCAACAGTTTCAAATGAGAGCAAATGAGAGAATTCCTCAGGAGAGAAACAGAGAGTGAAGACTTAAGGTGTTACCAGTAATTTCAATAAACTCCAATAAAGGAAAGGCAAAGTAACTTTTTAAAAGAAAGAATAAAATTGAAAAACAAATGAGCTCTGAACAATTTTTTTAATGGTACCATGATCTTCAGTTTCACTTCCCAAATGGGAAACAGAACAGAGAAGTGAATCCCCCAGAAATAAAAGTGAAGTTAATAGCGGGACATCTTTAGCTGCTTGCCACATCCTGTGTATGCTGTTTCTAGCTGACAGGAGCCCTTCTAGACTCTTCTTTACCACATTTACTGAGCCAAACCGTGTTGTATAAACAGTCAGGAAAAAGCCTCCCGTATCTCCCCTCCAGCACCACGGTGCTCCCTGCGCTGTCCTGCGCTGGCACTTGCCTCCCTTCCAGCACCCACGGGCGCTCGCACTTGCCTCCCTTCCAGCACCCACAGGCGCTCATGTGCACGCTGTTGCTCCGCTGCCCTCCTGCTGACGGCAGGGACCCACGCTCCCCATGGCTTGCATACGCCAGCAGCCCTGCCTGCCCTTGCGTAACCTGCAGCCCTCCCCAGCACACGCTGTGTGTTCTGCTGCACAGGATGCTCACACACAGCAGCTCGTAGTGATGGCCGCTCACTGGCTGGTTCACGTGTGCGCTTGTCCCCACGCAAGTACACAACTCCTTAAGCTGCCACAACCACACACACAGGCAAACCTGCACATGCTCCCGAGCGTGGTACCTGCGCTCGCTGCTGCACGCGTGCACAGAAACACCTGGGGTTTTTTGCTTGTTCTGGTACTACTGAGAGAAGGAGAAGCCTGCACTTCACAAATGCAAACTGGCCATAACTGTATATAGCTCAGTGGTGAGGAAGAGCTGTCCCCCTCCACAGCACCGTCATTGCAACAGCCTGAGCTTTGTGGCTGAGGGTTCAACTGCTTCAGGAAGCGTGGCTTAGCTTGGCACACTCATTCACCAGCACAGCGTTGAGGTTTGGTTTTTTTTAACTGGCCCAGGCACTTAGGTTTCGGTGCATTTCTGACTTGTGCTGCTTCTGCTTTTCATTCTGCCTATACTGTTGGAGGTGACTGTGGTACACCCGCCTCCTGCTCTATGAGCAGACTTGCTCTGTCAAACAGTTTCACTGAAAGAGCCTTTGCCATCCACCACCCTCACACCTGCTCCACCGTGGGCCTTCACAATTAGAAGTTCTGGTGCGCTGCAGACACTGTCATAGCCACCGTAGCTTGGATCTGTGGGGTTTAAATCCATCGATGAAATTAGAGGTGCACATACTGGTCATCTTTGAGCCATGCATGATGAACACTACAGGAGACCTAACCCCAAATGCTATGAGAGTCAGGATCCAAAATATTGTCAAGCACCTTAAGCACATAATTTAAATGATTAAAACCAGCAATGTTGAATTATGTGTGCTTGTCTTTTGATTCTTTAGCCTTTGGCTCACACTCCGGACTTTTTGTGTTCTCTGCACTAGCTAGCGGGAAGAGCATGCTTTTCTTAAATGGAAAATGAGATTTACTTAGAACCCCACGATCTATGGAGCAGAGTCTTAAGGAAAAAAAGGTAGGACGAAGTAGGAGCAGTAGCTTTCCTCTTCTCACAACTCCAGTAGCCAGCAATCAACGTCTCACGTGCAACACCTCTCATCCCCTTATAGAAAGCAAAGGATTTCTAAGGAGGAAGCCTCTTGGTCACCTCCAAGACCACCTGGGCTTGGCAGCATCAAAGAGGCTGTGCTGTGGCATCCTGACATCCCATCAGCACTATCTCCTGTACTGTAAGGCAGCCCAGACACCAGGCCTCACTTCTCTGCTCTCACGAGAGGTGTGATTATCAGTTCTTTGATGCCAGTTAGTCCAGGCTTTGCTTTTATTTCTCAGCCAAAAGCCAACCTCTTCATGGACCCAAGGCTGCAGTGCAGCGCTGGCAGCTAGGGGCAGGGAGAAGCCCTGTTTGAAATATGTGACACGCATCACCCAGCAAACAATCTCCCGCCCCTGCTCCCTCCACAGAGCATGGGGAGAAGATCACACCTCTCTGGGGCAGTCAACTGTAGAAATGCAGTGTTTCTCCCTCTCCTGTTTATCTGCAAAGGTTTCCATATGCAGCCTTCTGCTCCCAGCTGGGCTGCCTTCCCGCATGGAGGGGCTGGATGCCTTTCCTCTGTGTCACCTCTCAGACTCCAGTCCCCAAACCCCAGTCTCAGAATCCACGTGGCTCTTTGCTGACTTCATAAAAATAAACAAAAGCCTGGTAGCATTTAGGTCATGCTAGTAAATTATTTACACACACACCCCCTTTCCGTTCCCTATTGCATGGGTTTTGGTGTCACTACACCCTGCCAGGGACTGCATTTGTCCCCACCGTGCAGTCCCCACTCCATGACAGCCGGATGCTGACGCTGAGCAGGCTTTCAGTGCACTGGCTGGGCTTTGCCAGGTGCTGCCCGGGGCTGGATGCTGCCCACAAGGCAGCTGCATCCAGGCTTCGCAGAAGCGGGGCTCGGCAATCCAGGCCGAGCAGGTACACTGCTACAGGTGGCTTGGCACGCAGAGCTGAGTTCAGTCCAGGTACAAGCTTATCAGCAGACAGCATCCAGTCGGGAACAGTACTACAAGGCAGACCAGCGGCAGAGCACAAACTTCCCTTCCAACTATTTTTAAAAGCACCTTTACATCTTTCTTTTCAACTTGCACAGCACAAATAAACCATAAGCATCAGCCAGTTGCTAGTAAAGGTTTACAGCCCCCCGCTTCCCTGGTGCAAATGAAATAATATACTCCATATATATTTCCATCATGGAAAAACATTCCCCACCCAGCTCTGCCTTTGATCCTGTTTCTGTCCTTCCATGCTGCCTTTGGTAGACTTTTGATACTGACTCATCATGGTCCATCTTACAATGTTACTTTAGGTCCCGCTTCAAAGTGGGCAAGCAGACATCGACTGTGATGTGTGGCCAGGTTATATGATGACATATTCTTCATGCTGACCCATGGCACGAGTCTTTAACACAGAATGCCTGAATAGTCATTGTCCATGCCTACTGCTGACCCCTGCAAGCCAGCTTCTAATTCAGAGCAAGAGGTTTGCCTGGTTTCTTCTGAAATGGCTTGCTTTGTCATTTGTGCACACTGAACTTTCTCCATCATTGTGGTTTAGTTTCCTAGTTCAGATAGAAGATTCAGGAGCTTCTCCCAGCCCTGCTGAGCCTTGCTTGCAGTTACAATACATGGTTCTCTGTTGGCAGCAAATGCTCTTGCCTTTTCCCCCATTTTTGTTCTTTTGAAACAACATCTGAGGGAGGCCACTTTCACCTCCTCCAGATGCAGCCCCACCACCCTCTCACCCCAGTGAGCTTTTCTTTCCCAACTGGAACACTGGCCATTTACTTTAGATGGATTTTCCCCCCTCCTATCAGCTCTGACTCAATTTTCAATCCATGACGGGACCTTTCATCTCACAGCTGCCAAGTTTGTTTCATTCTTGGAAAGGCCTTTATCACAAAACCTTTTGAAAGCATGTATTTACTGTAGTCCCTATTGGTTCCTGACCAGCTTTTTGAGAAGCTCACAGAACTCAACTGACTAGTGGGGCATGATTTAGCTTTGCAAAATAGAGCTCCATCAGTGCGCTCTCCACTGGGTGCCAGTCCACTGGTGTGGCTGGCATGGCCTGTTTTCCTAGAAACCTCTCACTGTACCCACTCTGGTCTTTTTTAAAAAAGCAGCTGCCTTGCAGGGCAGGGAAGGAGGGAGGGCAGTGGGGCTCTGCCCTTTGCACTGCGGGGAGCAGCAGTAGGGCTGGTGATGGAGACGAGGAGTGCTGATTCCACGGCTGTTGTGCTTTCCTGGATAAAATTCTTGGGTCCAGGTGCCACGCAGTACAAAGCCCTGTCAGTGGTACCAGTGGCTGTGCTGGGTGTTGAGGATGCCGAGGTTGGCACCATCATCCATTCCCATGTGCAGGGTCTGTGCAGGGCAGAGGCCAGCAGGAAACACCTCAGAGTGCGTGCAGGACTGCCCAGGTCTTCTGGGGAAAGCAGAGCGCTGCAGCCGATGTGCCAGTTCCCCAAGCCCTGGGGAAGGCCACCTGGGAGATCTGTCCAAAAGCCCCTGGAGCAGACCCCCCCGGTCCTCCCTCACCACCAGCTGACCCTGGCTCTTCTCCTTTGATGCCCCAAGTGGCGGTGGCTCCTTTAGATGCCCCCATGGAGGATGGAAGCATGGCCCCACCATTGCCCAACACCACAGATGTCTTCCCAGGATAAGGAGAGCCCACTTTTAACTCCCCTGTGGCTGAGCATGAGCATTAGGTCTGGGAGCTGGTGGGCCCTGCTGGTCCATCCTGTCCTCTGGCTTTTGCTGCTTTCCCCCAAAATAACAGTGGAATAATATGTGCAAAGAGACACAGCCAGAAGCAGGGCACAGACCAGGAGACTCAGAAGTGGAGGGGCCAGGGTGCCTCTGGGATCAGGGTCGGGTGCCTGACCTGTGTCCCAGGTCCAGCACATTTGGATCCGGGTCTTGGTCTAGCAGCAGTGTAGTTTCCCAGTCTCCCTGCGAAATGCTTCGAAGAGAGTCCGCAAAGGGCCGCAGGAGCACCAGTGCCTGCTGGAGCCGGGGGGGAGGCTCGCGTGCCGCCGGGGCAGGCTGCAGTGGGAATGTTACTGCTGGCTCTCAGAGGAGCAGAGCTGGCCTTCCCAATACAAGTTCAAATGTATAAATTTGCCATATCTAACACCTCCCTGAAATCCAAACAGACTCCATTACATTCTCTCCCCGTAATGAATCAGTAATTATATTGAAGAACACAATTACTCGTTTGGCATGACCTATATAAACCCGACATGGGGAGTGCATAGTTGGTGCAGTGCCAGTGCTCTGTGCCCTGTGTATTATTGCCTTATAAACACAACCATTGTTTGAATTTCAGATCAAAACACACCGAGCCATGTCGCTTGTCAGTTATTAGATATCTTTTTCCCAAACACTCACCCAGACCATATTACAATAACAATAATTATTATTACATACTTCCTTATTATATGTTTGTGCCGAGGTGGCACATTTGCCTTTTTCCCACACGTTAGTAGCTTCTCCTGACTCGTATGATTCACTCCTGCTTATTTCTCAATGTCCACGAGCTCTTTTTGCATTCCCAGCTGCATTTCATCAAGGACCGCAGAGCGGCACAGGGACCCGCAGTGCTGTATTGCACCAGTCTGCAAGGGCTCGCAGCCGGCACAGGGGGCTTCACTCCTCAAGGGAACATACAAACACAAGGCATGGACCCTGCCCTCAGGTGCTTTACAAATATTTACCTTGGTCTAATAACTTGATAAGGTGCTTTGGACAAAAACCCAACCTGGCTTGGGGAGGGCTGGAAACAGACCCTCTGAGGAAAATTTAGCGTGAGGAAACCCGAGCCAGAGCACAGTGATGATGGTTCTCACAGCCACCACTGCATCCAAGGGTAGGCCTCACCTTGCTTAACTCGGGACATCCAAAATTTAGTTGTCAAATCCTCAGCAAGTTGCCAATCTGCCTTTACAGTCACAGAAGAGAAGTGAGTGCTTGGCTGTCAACTGAGTCAGCCCTTCTCGAGATAAATGTTCAAGATACATGAGATGAATCACACACTGGAGGTGCCTATTTGTCCCCATTGACTATGCAGGAAGCCTGTCTGACTAAGTAGGTTCAGACACCTAACTTTTAGGTTCCTAAATTCAGGTGAGAGCAATCCCATCCTCATCTACGTCCTTCACCTTTACTACAGGCCTGACAAAGGTGGCAGTGGGAGGAGCTCCCTGGAAAGGCCCTCCCAGATTCGGACCTGACCAAACCCCTCTGTGCATCCTCTGTGCACAGCAATCTGTGAAGCCTCATCTCCAAGTCCTCCATACGCAGCTCCAATGGGCATGGATTGCTCCAGCCATGCCCAGCTGGCAGAGATGAAAGCATGTTCCCCGCTGTGATCTGAATGAGGCAACGGTCTTGTGGGAAAAGATATAATAGTGGACCTTAAGTCTGTATTCAGAGCAGGCAGGGGGAACAGACTAGAAAAAAAAAAAACAGAGAAGGAAACTTGACCTTGGCTTCCTGCCTGGTGCTAGAAGTGTGTTTTGATGGAATGGGATAGGCGGGAAAGCAAGCTGCCTCCCTGATGCAGATATCTCATGGAGCTGTGAGACGTGTGGAGTGCAGCTTGTGTGTTTGGAAACAAGTTTATGACAAGCTTCACTGTGAAAGGCCCAAATGGTATTTTTCACTGGGTTATAGCTGGGCCTATTGGAAGTGAGGTGCCACCAGCATGGCAAGCAGCACCTTCTGACACCTGCACTGAATGTCAGACAAATGTCATGAGTAGTTTTAGACTTTCTCCTTTAAAAAAAAAAATAAAAGGTGAAAGCATTTAGTCCTAGCACATTCTTTCAGAGGGAAAAACCATGGAAACATTCCACCATTTGACATCTGCTTAATAAATCAGCAGCCAGGGCTGCTCCAGCTGGAAATGGGCAGAGGCCAACAGAAATCACTGTGCTGCGTTATCGCCCTGCTCTATACAGGCTTGGGAGCATGGAAGCAGGATTTGAAAAAACATGTGCAGTTTGTGCTAGTTCGAGAGCTCCGTGCCTCTCCATGTCCCCAGTCACTTCTGGTCCATGTGCCAGCCCCCCTGCCGACAGAAGGGCAGTTGATGTTTGGATGGGCAGCAGGTGTCACTGGTGCTTTTTTCTTTCTTTTTTTTTTTTTTCCTGGAAACTGCCAACAGCCTCTTAAAAGCTTCCGGCACTTCCTTAGCCTGGGCCCCAGTCTGTTTAGGTGAGGGGTATTGGGCTTCTCTCTGCCCTGGCAGGTGCAGAGCCCTGCGCAGAGGAGGCCAGATTAAAGGTACCTATTTGAACCCACGCCCATGCTGCACGCCATGGTCAGCTGTGAAGCTGCGTCCAGCGGGGATGCTGGGGACCCCAGGAACACCATATGCCCGGCTGCAGCCTGGAGGAAAGAGGGTGCAGGCACCTGGCTGCTCAGGCTGTCCCATACGGGTGGGACAAAGTGCTGCTCAGGAGAGCCACCATACGATGGCACACCAGTCTTCCCAGCAGACACTTCATGGCTCTCCTCTGCCAGTGGTGTGATACATTTCTTGCTCCATCCCTCCCTTCACTGTAGCCAGGCCGGGGCACTTTCCTGGCTCCATCCGGATGGAAATCCCTTCTCCATCTTCACGCAGCTGTGGAGTGTCCCGGGAGGAGAGATCAGACGAGACTTGGTCCTTGCTTTAAAGGGTTGGCAATTTCATTGAGAATGGGCAAACCCCAATAAAAAGAGGGAGGTTTCTCTGCAGGAGGTGGTGGGTGCCAGCAGCGAGTGGGTGGCAGGGAGGTCTGCAGCACTGCTGGAGGGGGCTGCTGGGCTTTCTGGCCCTGTGCCCCATATCCGGACAGGGTGTGCAGCCCCTGAGCAGGCAGCCAGTGTGCAGTGACAGCCCAGGGCAGAGGGGCAGAGGTTCCTTTTCACAGCCACACAGTGGCTCGTCCTGGTGATGCTCTTTTCATCCAGCCCCTCAAACCTATTATTTTCCATGCTGGTTTGTGCCTCAGCCTTGTTCCCACCCCCAGCACAGGGTACATGTGTCTGGGTGCAGCTGAATGGACCTCGCACGTGGCTGTGCCAGCCACCAGAGCAGTCGTGACAAACAGCTGAACAGTAGCACGGGCTGGTTGTCCTGCTGTGTGGAAACATATCAACTGCATTAGTATTTCCACTGGAAATTATAACTGAGATCCGATAAGTTCAGCCACTTTCCTTGCCCTACACCTGCTAAAAGGACACCTCTGCTTTTTCCACTGCAGTACCTTGTCAGTGCCTCCAGTGCTACATTCAGGGCAGACTAACAGCCGTGTGACGATTTTAGAAGAGGCCACACGCTATCTCTACCTCCTGTCTTCCCTCCCCCCCCCCCATGCTTCCCCCAGAGGTAGCCCAGCAGCTGAGCTACTGAGAAACAGAAAACCTTCTTTATGAACAATCAAATCAGATCCCAAAACCCATTACTAATTAGTAAAGAAGTCTCATAATTTAGATTGGCTTGGATGGTCTCTAGGTCATTCACAGGTATAAAGTCAGGAGGATTAAGGGCTTATAATATTTGCCTGCCACCGTTGCTACCAATTCCAGCAAAAATAATGGAACTGGCTTCTTGGGTTTCCTGCCACCACAAAGTACACACATGCACACACTCTCTATTTTATGAATGTTTACATACCCAAGCTGCCAAGAATCTCACTCCCGTTGCTTCCCACCACCTTAACGCACTTTCCTGTATCTCTGCGAACTTGTTTTCTCACCAAGCAGCTGGTAATATCCTTTTCACTTGGGAGCAGGTGGAGGCTGGGCTTCCTGGGATGCCAGACAGGCCTGGCAGAGGGCGCACCTGCAACCGGTGGTTTCCATCCTGAGCCATTCACACCTCCCAGTGGCTACCATGAGATGTTCCATGGAAGGAGCACGAGGCCAAAATAAAAGTAAGGATTAAAAAGTTAGGGGCAGGTGGGGCATGGCCTTGCTGGCATCTGCCTACTCCCCCTGAAAGGAAGGCCACATTGCCTGAGGAGGTGCCTGATACGGAGGAAACATCTACGCCCTCTTGCAGAGACCAGCAGAACTTCCACACTGCCTCCTGCGGCACGGCCAACAAAAAAAGCACTGGACCCAAAAGATATAAACAGAATAGTGACTGCAGAAAGCTTTGACTCATTCTAAATCCCCAGCAGAAATGAAGGTGGGCTGGTCCTGCCTCTGTCCCCATCCTCTGCATATGGGAGCACTGCTGCAGAAAAGACACATCTATTTACCTGAAGATTCCCATGGGAGCTGGGAAGCAAAATGCCTAACTCACCCAAAACTCACAGGGGAAATCCTTGCTCGTGATGAAAGCACTTCCCTATTCCTTGAAACTTTGGGAACTGGGCAGTAGGAGGGGGAACAAAACGAACCACAACCCCTGCCTCCCCCCCGCCTTGTTTTCAGCGACTCAGGCTGCCTTGCACTTGTGTTCTTGCTCAGTAATCTGACGTAAGCAGACCTGCAGGTTTCCTTTTGCCAAACGGCTCCAGGTGAAGATAAGACAACAAACTTCTGTTGCTATGGGAGCTGTAACATCACTGCATACATCTGTGGCAAAGCTGGCACTTGGATTTGGTTTGTACTATGTGCTCAAAGCAACCTCTTATTACCCTGACGGCGAGTTAAACTGGGCAAGGAGTGCAGCTGCCACTGAAACTGTTCTCCAGCCTTTAGCAGAGGCCAGTGTGGGAAACCATGCCCAGTGGCCTGGGGACGAGGTAGTGCTGATTTGTACCTCCCAGTGTTGACCTCTTGCCTGGCCAAACCAGCTAATCCCAAGTTTCTGTGAGGTGCACCTCTGAGCCCATTGGGGTTAGCCAGAGTGTAAGGCATAGTAGTAGACCCTATGTAAAAATAAATGAACAAGACAGACCAAAGGTCTGTCATGGCTTCCTCTTACATCAAAGAGCAGCCAATGCGTAGGGGGAAAAACGGGGAATGAGAGAGTGGTACTTTTGCTGTGTGTTGTTCAGCAACCTGCCACTGAGGTCTGCCTTTGCCTTTTGCAAACCTCCGGGGACTTTTCCTCCATAAATTTGTCAAATTGCTTTTTTGACCCTGTTTATACTTTTGACCTCCACAGCATCATGTGCCAATGAGCCAAGTTTTATACACACACACATACAGTCGGAAAAAGTACTCCTTTAAACATCTTGCCTTTATCATTTCATCGGCTGCTGCTGCTCTGTTTTCTGGCCATCCGGGCCCGTTTCAGCTCTTGTTTGGGAAAGCAGTTCTTAATTCCCCTGTTACATGTGCGCACAGGTCTGACAAAGAATCTTACCCCTCTGTATTTTGAGACAAGTTTAGCATCTGCTTGCATTGGAACCAGGGAACAAGACTGCCTCAGAAGCTGCTCCTGCGCTGAGGATGGATCTGGGAAGGGCCCAGGAAGTCCTCGACATTTATCCCTGCTTCCCATTTATCCCTGCTTCCCAGGCCCAGCAGTGGTATCCCAACTGAAACGCGCTGGGCCAGGATGGATTGTTGAGAAGGCTAATGAGCATGGCACTGCATTCATTCACCTTTTTTCAGTAACCCGTCTTCAGTAATTGGCTTTCATTTATTCATTTACCTATCTTTATTTATTTGCATCTATCAAAGCTCTGGCATGGCTCTGGCAGGAGGTTTCAAGGCTCTGTTTTTTTCATTCCTCCGCTCGGTGAGAATTCATGCCCACACAAATTCCCACTCTGGCCTGGAGGGCTCTGACTTTTAGCCACGAGGTGGGGTGAGCAGCTAAATTCCTGATCTGAGCATGTGCACAGCCAAATGCAAAGCAGACCACCATGGAGCCAGGGTTTGCCAAGCTAAATCACTGGAAAAAAAAAAAAAAAAATTCCTCCTCGGCTTCAGCCTTTGCTGCTCAATCGTGGAAACGTGCAACCTTAAACCCCAAGTTTCCAAAACAAATGTGCACCGGGCAAGTGAACAATGCGAAAAGAGGCAGGGCTAGGCGGCTACGCCAGCGGCGGGGCGGCGGGCCCCCAGCTCCCCGCTCTCTGGCACTGAACTCTCGCACTCGGCCTCACGCTGTGGCTGGCTGGCGGGGAGGAACCTCTGTGGAAACGGGGCTGGGAGCGACCCAGTAGTGAAATAGTTATCTCGGCTGGCTTTCTCAGTAACTCTTGGAAAGTCCCCGAAATGACGTTTCTACCCTAACAATTAAAATGGGTTTAATTATAGAGAGGCTCAGAGCCCTGGGAACAAGCACCATCTACAGAACGAGTAAACAACTGCAGAAAATAATAGGCTGGTCTCTCCCCTGGTTACTCCTCACTTCTGGCCAAGGCAAGGGGAAAAAAAAAACCCCAAAGCTAGAAAGAGAAGGAAATTCGAGGAACCTGATTGCTCTCCTTAAGTAAATAATAATAAAAAAAAAAAAGTCTGGACTAGACACAGCTTGTGGGCGTTTCTCTCCCTTGGTTATTTTGGCCATTCTTGAAGACCAAAGCAGGGGAAAAAGATCAGTGCAAAGTCCAGATCCTGCCACTAAAGCAAACAGAAGAGGAAGCGGATCATTTGTTTGAAGTTTGTAGTGGGATGGCCACTTGGGTCAGCGGGGTGCTGCCCAAGGCAGGGGCTTCTCTTCTCCCAGCCAAGCAGAACAGGGCAGGAGGAAGGGCCCCCCCCTTGCCCTCGCCAGCCTGTGCAGGGGGGGAAGGGCCCCAGATGCCATCGCTTGGCCTGAGATGAAACACCCTCCAAAGCTGGAGTTAGGCCGAGCATTGCCTCAGCTGGGGCTAAAGGTTTAGGGGGAGCGGATTTCACGCTGAGGCACCGGGCAGTGATAAGCCTTGAAGCGTTTTTTTTTTTTTAATTTTGCTTTTACACTGAAACTGCTGCACTCCCGCCTCCCCCCCCCCCGGCATATCGATATCAGTATGAATCATACTTTGCCGACTAAAATCTGGAACAGATTACTTGCTCGGAGACGTTATTGGGGGGGGGGGGGGGAGGAGGGGGAAGGGGGGAGCGGAGCTTTACAGTTTCGAGCTCTGGGGGCTGGAAGAGGGCTGCATGAGGAGCAAATGCGGAATTAATCCAGCGCTCTCTTACGGGGCGCGTTTTCACAACTGCGATCAGCGCGGACGTGAGCTGCCTCCCCGCGCAGCGCCCGCCAGCTCTCAGCAGAGGCTGGAGAGAAGGAGTAACGCCCGGGGGGCGGGACGGGCCGCGCCGCTGCCTGAATCAACGCGAAACTCTCGGGAGCGCGGGGCCGCGCCGAAAACGGCTCAGATCGGTTCTCATCAGAGCACAACTGAGCCAAACGCGGCCCTCAGCTGCGCAAAACTCCGGCGAGCTGGCGGTGGGGCCCGGCTGCGGCCCCGCCGCAAACCCCTCACGGGCGCTGGGGGCCGCCCCAGCCCGTCCCGTCCCGCCCCGCCCCAGGCGGGGGGGGGCGGCCCCGCGCCGTCACGCGCCGCCGAGGTGCGAGGCCGCCGCGCTGGCGCTGCCCCGGCAGGAGCACGCGGGCGCCCGCCGCGCGCGGCAAGGGGCGCAGCGTACCGGCCCCGCGTTTTTCGCGCGCGCACGGGCGCGCGGCAGGCCGCAGAACTAACCGCCGCTTCCAGAGCTGGGGGCGGCGGGGGGGGGGGGCGGTGGTGAGAGCCGGCACACCCCCGGCCGCCGCTGCACGCCTCCCGCCGCCCGTCCCCCCCGCCTTTCCCCCCCCCCCCTCCCCTCCCCTCCCCGTCCCGTCCCGCCCTCCCCCATTCTTCCTCCCGAAAGTTTTTCTGGGCCTGCCCGCCCGGGTGATTCAGTCGCGGTGTCAATCACCCCGCCCTCCTCCTCCCGCTCTCCTTCCTCCCTGCGCCGGCTCCTCCTCCCGAGGTAAGTCCGAAACTTTATAAGTTGAGGTTTCCCCGCACCCGCTGGAAGCGGCGAGCGGGCGCGGCAGACGGGCCGGTGGCAGCGGCAGTATCCGCGGGGGGAGGCTGCGAGCCGGGGCGCTGGAGGCTGTGCCTTACCCACGCCGTGACTCCTCGTGTCCGTGTGCCGCTGCCCCACCCGCTGCCCCCCTCGCTCGCCGAAGATGTCCACAGCCATGGTGTCGCCCACCATCTTTGACCTGAGCGAAGTTTTGTGCAAGGTAAGACCGCGCCGGCGGCTGCTGCTGCTTTCCCAGCTCTTGAGCTTTGGAGCTCTTCCGCTTGTTTGGCGTCAGCGTTTCGGTTGTTTCTCCCGGCGTTGCGGTCGGGAGCCAGTTCGCTGCCGGGACCGGAGGACTCGGGGTCGGCGCTGAGCGTGGCCGCCCCGTCCCGGGACGCGCGGCCAGCGCCGCCGCCCGCGTTCCTCGGACGTTCCGAAGGAGAGGGCGGGGGTCGCAACCCCGCGCTCCCGGCGGGCTCAGCCGCGGCGCCGGGCGGGAGGGCCGGATCCTTCCCCTGCCCCAGGGGCCGGCGCTCTGCAACGTGCCCGGGCGCGGCGGGGCGGACGGCGGCGCAGCCGGGGCGGCGGGCGGGCTCCAACGCCGCGGGGCTCGGCCGCTGGACGGGAGCAGTGGGGCGGCGGGGGCTGGGTGGGAGCCGCCGCCGAGCTGCGAGGAGTGCGCTGGGGCAGGCGCCGCGTGCTGCTCTTCCCGCTCGCCGCCGTCCCCGGGGGGCTTTTCTGGATGAGCTCCGGTCTCAGAAGTTTTTCTGGACACTGCCAGCGGCTCCCCCACGTCTGGCGTTCAGCTTCGCTTCGCCGGGGCTGCGCGGCGGTACGGGGCGGCCTGGGGCCCTGGGGCGTCGCGGCGAAAGGGATGAAATGAAGCAGATGTTTCTGCGGACGAAGGGGGCCGCCGGGGCTGGGTGGGCGCCGTGCCTTTGGCCGCCCCGCTCGCTGCCCGCCGGGCCGCCGCGCTGCGCCGTGCGGTTGCCGGGGCTGCGTGCGGACGCCGGAGGAGGTGGTGGCAGTGACCGGTCCTTGCTTTCTCCCTGCAGAGCAACAAGATGTTGAATTACAGTCCCTCGGGTGTCAGCGGGTGCCTGCTGGACAGGAAGGCGGTGGGCACCCCGGCCGGCGGAGGCTTCCCTCGGAGGCACTCCGTCACCCTGCCCAACTCCAAGTTTCACCAGAACCAGCTCCTCAGCAGCCTGAAAGGGGAGCCGGCTCCCATGCTGGGGCCCCGGGAAAGCCGCTTCCGGGACCGCTCCTTCTCCGAGGGCGGCGAGCGCCTGCTGCAACAGAAGCAGCCCGGGGGACAGGTCAACTCCAGCCGCTACAAGACGGAGCTGTGCCGCCCCTTCGAGGAGAACGGCGCCTGCAAGTACGGCGACAAGTGCCAGTTTGCCCACGGCATCCACGAGCTGCGGAGCCTCACCCGCCACCCCAAGTACAAGACCGAGCTCTGCCGCACCTTCCACACCATCGGCTTCTGCCCCTACGGGCCGCGCTGCCACTTCATCCACAACGCGGAGGAGCGCCGTGCCGTGGCGGGGAGCCGGGAGCCCGCCGTCACCGACAGACCCCGCCTGCAGCACAGCTTCAGCTTCGCCGGCTTCCCCAGCACTGCTGCCAGCGGGCTGCTGGACAGCCCCACTTCCATCACCCCGCCGCCCATGCTGAGCGCTGACGACCTGCTGGGCTCCCCCACCTTGCCTGACTGTGCCAGCAATCCCTTCACTTTCTCCAGCCAGGAGCTGGTCAGTCTCTTTGCCCCCAGCATGGGGGTGCAGGTGCCCAGCGGGAACTCCCCCACCACCTTCTTGTTCAGGCCCATGTCCGAGTCCCCCAACATGTTTGACTCGCCTCCCAGTCCTCAGGACTCCCTCTCTGACCAGGAGGGCTATCTGAGCAGCTCCAGCAGCAGCCACAGTGGCTCAGATTCCCCTATCCTGGACACCTCAAGACGTCTTCCCATCTTCAGCAGACTCTCCATCTCTGACGACTAATCTGGGGTTTCCTCTTGCTCCCCCCCACCTCTGTTATGATGTTAAGCTGAACTCCCCCGTGCCCTGTCCCCAGTAGCGTGAGCTGGATGTTAACATGGCCACCTGCCTGCTGCAGACCCACTGGCTTAAACCTTAAGTGCCAAATTACGATGAAAAGCAATAACGTTTACAAAATTAGTGCCTTTTAACACTTTCACTGTGACTGTATTACCTCTCCAGCTGCAGAGGGCACCAGCAGCTCTGTGCACTTCCAGATGTGCAGGAAATGACCGGATCCAGCTCCCTCCACTGGCCATGTACTGCATCGCCCTCTCCCAGTCCCCCGACTGGCCAGTTTCTGCTAGGCTTGCAGGCATGTGGGCAAGTGTTAACATCCAGGTCTCTCTTCTCCCCTCCCCTTAAAGACTAATCTTGCCTGGATCCGCTCAGGTCTGTGGGAAGAAAAGCTGAGAACGGACAAAGGTTGTAACATGAGTGGGACTTCGACTGGGAGGAAGAAAAAAAAAACAAAACAAAAACCAGATGGACTATGAGAGACTTGATTTTGGTGCTAAAAGTCCCCTGCGTATTCATGTGACATCTTAAAACAAATAAAGAAATAGAGGGGGTGGGGCCGACGGAAGTCATTCCACACACACACACACACACACACACACACACACACACACACACAAGTTCGTGTAAACAAAAGTTCCAGTAGACATAGCTTTAATGGTTTTGCTCTAGAGTACTTTAGACCTATCTTAGAGCACTCACGCCAAGCTTTTTATTATTTTTTTTTCTGGGTTTTTAATTTTGTATAACTTTTCAGAAATTGGAGAGCAAATTTTGCTTGTCACTGCACAACAATATAAAAAAGCTTATTTAACTTATCAAAACGTATTTATTGCCGAAACCTATGCTTTTTTGTTAATTTTGTTCATATTTATCGGGATGATGAATCCATAGAATATATTCTTTTATGTTTAAATTATGATCTTCCATATTAATCTTAAGATTGTGAAGTGTCTTTTTCCTTTTTTCCCCACAGTTTAATATATTATACTACAATGACATTTTTGTAACTTTACACTTTTTTGGTTATTTTATTTTAAAAAATGAAAAAGTAATTTAAAAAAATGCAAAAACTGTGTTTGGATTATTTATTTTAGAATTTCCCCTTCCCCTTTTTTTTTTTTGTGTTGGACTGCAAATTTGAGTTGAGTTAATGTGCTTCGTTGCCTTTCTTCTCCTCTTCCCCTCCCTGGGTTGTGCCTACCTGGGCTTTAGAATGTACGTCCTGAGCTCTGTTGTGAGACAGTGTGGAGGGAAGACCTTTTTTCTTCCTCTCTTCGTATAGATTCTTTGAGGAGAAAAGCCTTGGGCTCAAAGTGCCTATCTGAAGACATTCCAAATACAGTTTGTCTTTGCGTTTCTGTATTCCAAGTTTAGAGTTTTCCTTGCCAAGGTGAACAGGACTGGCACAAAAAGAGTAATGAATGTAATTTTTTTCCCCATTACTGTTCACTACATTGCTTTTTCTTTGTGTGAGTTTATTTAAAAGAGAATCTCTTTTGTAACAACTGTTTGCAGTTTAAATCAATAAACCCCGAGTTTTTCAAGAAACTGACAGTGGAGCTGGTTTTACTTGCAAAAAGTGAGGGGCTGGTTTTAGGCAACCACTCAAGTGCAGAGACTTTCTGCCTTGTGACCCTTGAGGTGCCCACCATGTGCTCGGGCATCCCTCTGCCATTCCTTACTGATCAATGGGTAAAGCCACACAAGTGTGTGGGTGCACAGATGGGACAGCAGCAAATACCTGGTGTGGTGGCCCTGTCTGTTGGGGAGTCCTCTGATGTTGGTTGGTCATTGTGTTCCTGCAAGCTTCTTTGGGATCAGTTTAGCTTAAACCTTGGTTTGGCTTTTCTTTCTTAGGTGCCCTGTGTTCCTGTGCAACTCCTCCCCTCTTGAGGAGAGCCTGCATGTTTCCAGTGAGGGGTTGAAGTGGGATGTAGAAGTGATGCAGGTTTCCCAAGTCTCAGGCCTGGCTCATTAGTGAACTGGTCTGCTGTATCAGACAGAGTGGCTGTTTGGTGGATTGCATGGGAGAGTAATGTGGACCCCCAGGAAAGTCTCAGTGTACTGATCTCCCTGTTGCTGCATTCAAGACCTTGTACCCCTTGAAGGGTCAGTAAACCCAGAAACTTGTAAAGCCAGTGGTTTTGTTTAGGGACACCTCTTGGCCAGTGCTGCTCATGCTGTAAGCCTTGTGTTTCCACCTTTGAGCTCTCCTCCGGAGCAAACTTGGTGTTCTGTTCCCCTGAAACTGTTCCAGCTCTCTTCCCTATCAGGGGTGGAATACTGCTGCTGAACTACAGATCTTTCAGCTGTCTTGACATGCCTCAGCATTCAGGAAAGGCATTTCCTAATTCATGTTGAAAACGCTCCTGCCAAACAAAAGCGGCAGGATACCTCAAGGCTTACACCGGCGTACCCTCCCCGCTGTTGGCTTTGTGCAACACGCTGTCTTGTGTGGTCTGGCAGTTAGAGGTGAGCCAGGGGGAGGACGCCAAAATGATGGAAGAGGAGCGTGGCTGGTAGGAGCTGGTTCCCATGAACGGTGCAGAAGTTGTGTGGGGAGTTTGCTCGGCAGATACTGACGTAACTAGCACGTGATGCGGTCTGCGTGCTCATCCCTGAGAGAAGAGCCTTCAGATGCTTTCTGCTGACCGCAGCCTTGCCCCTGGGCACACAGGCGACGGGGCCGGCGTGAGAGATGGGCTGCCATCTGGAAAA
Organism: Gallinula chloropus; assembly: GCF_964237585.1. Classification (NCBI taxonomy): domain Eukaryota; kingdom Metazoa; phylum Chordata; class Aves; order Gruiformes; family Rallidae; genus Gallinula; species Gallinula chloropus. Next base: position 16,278,652 of record NC_140088.1, on the reverse strand, counting down.
CCAGTGCCCAGCCACAGCAGGTACCCAGGCCTGCCTTCTTCCCCACGGCTGGAAGCCGAGCCGTTGGCCCCTGAAGAGCGAGCCGTATCTGATCTGGAGAGGATCCCAAGCCTATCGCAGTGCGTGCATGTGGAGCTTGAAACTGCTTGCTTCCTCGCTGGACTTTCTGTGCAGCTCTTCAAACAAATAGCCTTTTCTCAGTTAATAATTGGTGAAGAAAATAGCTGTATTGGTTGCATGGTGCTATTGGTATGACAAACAACTGAGAAGCTCTGCTAGAAGTAGGTCCTCACTCACAGTGTTTGTGTACTTTCCTTGTCCTAGTGCACTGGTTCTGGGAAGCCAGCACCATTTTTCTCCTGTGAGTTTATCAATGATAAATGCTCTGTCACTCAGTGTTTTCCTTTTTGAAATTAACCTTGAGGTAGGTCACACAGGCAATATAGAAGAGCAGAACAGCCAGCATCTGACATTTACCTTCTGTAGCAGTTTGTAAGACAGAGAGAGAGAGAGAGTGTGCATGCAAGAGCCTCCAGAAATGCAGAAATTTGCCTGATCTGATACTATTAGCATTCACTGTGGCTTGGGTATATGGTGGCATCTGTTCTGGAAGGACTTCTCCTTCCTCGAATGTACCATGGATGAGTTGTCCATGCTGCTTCTTGTAGGGTTAGCAGTTTGCCATGGTTGGTAATAGCCTAGCCAAAGCTCCAGAAGGTAAATAGCCTTTGCTGATGTGATGATTTTAAGATACACATGCCTCTGGCTTGAGGACCTCTCCATGCTCTGGGTCATTGATCTAGTGCATGGGACTCTCAGAGTGGCCAGGAAGGAGAGGATGGCCTGTCCGCTGACACAGTTGCTCCTGATGTGGCTGGTGTGCCAGGGCAGAGAGAAGCACCCACAAGGACAAGTGTCGTCCCATGGGAAGGGGCGTGACAGAGTGTGCCTCAGTTCACTCTACAGGTTGTACTTACAGCTCTCAGCGTGGGGCAGGGGGACACCTATGGTGGCTCTTGCTGCTCCTTACGTACTTCTTGTTATAGTCATGGATGCTTGCTGTGGGCCTCTTATAAGAAGACTTACAAGGGCCGTGCCTCTGGGCTGCAGACATTAGCTGTCCCTTGTTTTTTGGCTTCAAAGTCAGATGACTCCAGTGCCATCCACCATCAACGTGTCTAGCTGTTTTGGAAATTACAGCCAGCATGTGTGGCTGCTGTGCCAGTTGCCTCTTGGTAAGGAGCAACGTAATGACTTTGATCTGTAGAGCTCCAGGTGGCTCAGATCCCACTCCAGTAGCCGCCTCCCTCCCTTCTAATTCCTACAACAGCTGTAGGTGTCCCAGCGACTGTACTGGTTACTCCCTTGCTGTGGGCTAGATGTGACTTTTGTAACAAAACATCTTAAGTTCTCCAATCAGGCTGTAGAAACAGAGGCTGCCTCATTTCCCAAACTTCTCTGTAGGTGAGGGCTGAAAAATCAAATAGGGTTTCTCTGTTGTTGTTGCTGTTGTTGTTTTCAAAGACAGTTTGGAACTTTACTACCTAGTTTTGGCCAACCTTTGTTTAGCATCGCTTGGACATGGGGATGGTGTGCCAGATTGCAAGTAACAAAAAAATACCATTTACAAAGAACCCTGAAGTGCTCCAAGTTCCTGGTCCTGACAGAATCTGCCTCATAAGCATAGTCATGAAATTGGGAGGCAGAGAGGGAAAGGACTTGGAGAAGCAGAGAACGGTAGAAATATGCCTGTAGATCTGTTAGAAGCTGGCTCAAATTTTCAGTCAGCATGGTTCCTGCACAGGGAGGGCAGTGCTCTGTGGATGGGACTTGGAGCTGCTATTGCAAATCCTGTAGAGAAATCTGGGTTTTCTGCCAGGCCTTGCACAGCACAGGGGAGATGGCAGTGGGGCAGGAAGTGGTGGGGCAAGGCAAGAGCTTGAGACCGACTTCACACAGGTGGGAATAGCAAGAGTGAGAGCGAAGCCATGCTGTCCCAAATCTGAAGATTTCTTAGCTAGTGGTGTTTGGATGCGTGAACTGGGTCTCTCTCAGGAGCAGCAACATTGAGGGGAAGGGCTGGATAATGTAGCCTGCTGGATACTACCTGATGACTATGCTCAAGGATACGAATGAGTATTAAGATGCAATAATACATGCGAAAACCACAGCTTGCCTTTTACACTTGCTAATTGCTGCAATTTGTGTGGCCTGTGTTGGGGAAGGCTAGCACGTGCTGGAGTCTGGAGAAAGAGGTTTTGGGAGAAGGCGCAGCAGTCAGTGTGTGAGTAAAAAGGCTCCTGGCTGCGGTGCTGGAGGTGTTGTGGGGGCTGGATGCTGCTGACGCGTCCAGGAGTGGCACTGACACAAAAGCATGGCCTCCAGTACCTGTCTGAGAAGGGCTTGTACCTGAGGGAGGCTCCCTGCGCCTTGCATCCCGCAGTGTTCCCTGCGGTGGGGCTGGGGAGGCAGTTCTGTTGCAGGGAGGTGGGGTGGTGAGTGCCCTTGCACTCTGGTGGCAGGCAAAAGTGTGGTGCATGAAGTGAAAACGGGCCAAGACAATGAATAAAGAAGGATGGTGCCTTCCTCACCTGGGCCCCAACAGGTCAAGGGGAGCCTGTAGGAGAAGCAGGCTAAGGTGTATGAACCAGCCACAAACAGGAGGAAAAGATCAAAACTAGTGTTGGGAAGGAGTACAGCTGGGAGGAAGGGGATGACACCCCTCACAGAGGGTCCCTATGGGGCTGAGAACAGCGGGACGGATGGCGAGACTGGCTCTGTGGGGATGCTGCAAGCAACTGCCGGGAAGTTGTGGAACAGCCTTTGAGCTTGAGGCGGAGTTCAGCCCAAAGCAGTAGAAGATGAGTCTGCCTGGTGATGTAAAATGTACTTTGTTTGGGGACTCTCTGGCCTGTTAAACAACGCCTGTTCCTCACAAAGCCGACGCTTATTCCCTAGAAAACTTCCAACGAAAAGAAGAAAAAAACCGTTCCTCTGCGACACCCTAAACCAATACCTGCTGTGCCTGAGCCCTGTGGGCAGCTCTGCCGCTGATTTATATCCTCCCCCTCCAAACTGAAGGGGTTAGAGTGGAAACAGACGCCGCGTTAAACATAGCCGAGGGCAGCAAGCAGGAGAGCTGGGCGGTGAGGCGGGGAGGAAGCGGGGCTGCGGGCGGGTTCTGCCAGGCGTGACGCCGGTTCGGGTTTCCTCGTAGGCAGAACAGAGCTCCTTTTGGCTGGTGCAGCTTTATGGGCTCGCCTGGGTTTATTATACTGCAAATGTTTTGCATTCCACATCTTAATTTCCAGAGAGGCTGCTTTTTCTTTCCCCGGTTTTGATTTTTTTTTGTATTTTTTTCTACTACCGCTGCCTTAACCTCTTCTTTTTTTGCCCAGGTTTTCGTCAAAGCTGCCGTTTTCCGAGCAGAGGACCAGAGTTCTCCCTGCCTGGGCTCCAGCTGCAAATTAATCTCTTTTCATAGTTTCATTTTACGTCCGCCCACTCTCCCCACCACATTAACTTAGTCAACACATGGAAGTGAAATTTTTCCATGCGGGATCCAGCGAGTTGTAAGGCTGTTGTGGAGCACATGACTGCTAGCTCCTGAGTTCCCTTGCACCTCTGGGTGGAAGGAAGTTTCCTCATCCCCCACATATGTGAGCGGTTGTTGGTGTGATGTGAGAAGTTTTAACAACTGGAGTCATTGGAAACATTTCAGGGCTCAGCATTTCTCCCTGTATTTAAAGTCCCACCGCAGCAGCCGGGCAGAGGCAAAGCCATAGGTATGGCATGTTTGAGTTACCTGCGGTGCTACCAGACCACCGGTCAGCAAATGAGCCAGTCAGATACTTAGAAGTGGAGTCGTTCTGTCTCTGCAGGGTTTGTCTTCCTCCCAGAGAGGACAGACAGTGCAAGTGACGATGGTGCCGACACAGATGGATGGAGCCTGCACAGCCTGTGTAATAGATGCACTTTGTGCTTCTACCTGATGCCTTTCATGCGTGGGCCTGGGAGGACTTTACAGGTATTTCAGGCACCTGGCAAATATAACTGTACCTATTCCATGGGTTTTTAAAACCTGCTAGATATACAACTGCTAAGTGAAAGGGATTGTCCGGCAGCTGCACAGTTATCAGAGAAAGAGCTGCAAAAATAATTTAGGAGTCCTGATACTTTTTCTTCTGCCTTAGTCTCCAGGCAACAGCAAATATTTCTCCTGAATACTCTGGATGAGCAGATGCCAACGTTGATTCACAGGAAAAGGATGTAGCCACGCAAGCCATAGAAATGTTTGGGATGGTAGCCACGGCCCCTAAGGAGACATTAGGCAATATGGAACAGATGCCAGTGAAGTTATTTCTTGAAGCTCTTGCTGTGTTTGCTATAAAGAGATTTCTTGAGCAGTCTTATGTGGAAGCCATCAAGATTTACCTTGATTACAGCTACACAGAGACAATATACTGTGTTTCAGAGCTCTGGAGATGCTTCACAGGGCTTTTGGGCACTAGCAAAGTCCTGGTTTACTAAAGAAGTAACAGTCATAAGGAATGAGGAGAGGTTTTGTTCAAGGCCAACATCGGAGTACTAAAGGTATACTTTTGCTTGGAAAAGGGACAGAACTGAGTACGTGCAAAGAGGCTTCCTGTTTATCTTCTCTCAGCCTTCTATGCAGTGTTTACAAATAACCCCACTTTCCCCATGGTGATGCTTAGAAATTTATCATGGGATTTAAAAGCTGAGAACAAACCTAATTCACCCTCTCTTGAGGGTGCCCAGCCAAAAGAGCAAGGGGACCTGCAAAAAATAATCTTCCTCTAAGTGTAGGTTAGTGTGGCTTACAATTCATGGACTGAATCTGCTGACCAAGACATTTTCCTTCTTCTGGCACTTTTCTGAGGAGAAAGAAAAACACTTTCAATGTGGATGAAAACAGAACTGGAGATGTTTTCAAAACATTTGAAAGTTTGTTTCAATAGCTAGCGGGTTGTAAGAACTTGAGGGCTGGCAGCTGAGGGAGGCTGGAGACAGGCAGCCTGTGGTATTATCAGTGTATCCTCCAGGTTGTGCAGGACTTGTAGTGAGTCAGGCCTTTACTCTTAACTGTAACAGGACTGCTCTCATTATCCCCAAACCACCTCTCCAAGCACAGAGAGCTGTCGAGCGGTAGCCTTGAACGTCTCCAGCACTGACGCGCCCACGGCATTCCCTTGTCAGGGAGTTTCACTGCTCAGGCTATTTTAACTTCTCTATATGTAGCCTAATAACTAACCTGAATGTCTCCTACAGACGTTTGTCGCCATTAACTTTGTGTCCCCATCCTCTTTGGCTAACAAGACTGGAGCCCAGCTTCCAGGTGAAGCCCCTGCAGAATGGTACATGTGGTTTCACCTTTCAGCTTTCCTGCCAGCTGTGCTCTTCCCCAGCCTGTTCCCAGGGAAACTGCTTTTCCAAACCTTTCCACTCCTCTCTTCCCCTCCTCACTCAAAAATAGGTTGTCCTAAACCCACCCTGGACTTTAATTGTCAGCCTGGTTCTGCTACCACTGACACTGCCCTGCCTTTGGTCACTGTGGAGGTAGATTCAAACCTTTCTGGACTAATCTGTGATGAAGACAGGAGAAAAGCACTATGTGAAATTATGTTGGTTCTGTTAGGAGTACAATGGGATACAGAACTGGACCTCTTGTTACAGCACTGTGCTGCCAACTGGGGCTGTGTCCTATGTGTGTGGGCCACCCTGTCTCCCCTCACACAGTCTGACAGTGGTGGGTGCCTGGGTCTTGGCACTTTACCCCCACTGGATTGCAGTATGAATGTGCATGTATGCATGCATAATATCTAGCTCTGATATTAGCACTGTGCTCCACAGCACCCAGGGTCTTTGGGCAGTTGACCCACTATCAGGCAGAAGCAGCCTGGGACCCCTGCCAGTGTGCTCAGAGGAAGCCGTGCTCCTGCCCCTTGGTTTTCCTTCCCAAAGGAGAGATGCTCATCCCTGTCCCTGGGGAACATGAGCTTGGAAACATGAGTTGATTTGTTTCCACTTATCATTATCTTGGTTTACATAAATTACAGTGCTTAACAGCAGCCATAAAATTATCCGGACTTAAAAAAATTCAGCTGTAGAGTTTGGCCCTGTGACCTCCCTGATCAGCTCATTTCCAACAGGCAAACACAGTGGGAAAAAAACCCAGTCCCTTCTTGTTCATCACCAATGTTCATCTCCCTTTTGAATGAGCAGCTGACCTGCCTGATTTCTTACCGTTGGTCAGCATAGAAAAGTATGGCAAACCTTTCCCTCTGTGCTGCTTCATTGTTCTTAATAATTCTGTCAAGTTCTTTAAATCAGCTAAATAATCCAGCATCTCTCACCAGGGGCCACAATGTCACTAATATTTTAGAGTCAGGGTCTGCCCTGAAAAGAAGGCTCCTTGGCGAAGCAGTGATGATCCTCTTTCAGGCATGTTGGATGACCTCTGGATGTACTGCAAGTAAAATATTTTCTCCTAACATCTGCCTCATCTGGAAGCTGAAAGGCAGGCTGGCTGGTTTCATGAATCGCTCTTGAGTTGTGTTAGGATTTCAGCAATGAGAATCTGGTTTCCAGTTGTGATAAAGAAAGAGAACAGGTTAGATGCCTAATGTAGCCAAAGGGAAAAAAAAGGCAATAAAATCTTATTTTAGTTGCTAAGACCAGAAACTATGAATCTAAATACCCATGAGCTGGTCAACCAGCAATTATTAGATAGGCACCTTTCCAGAAGTGGTACCTGCACTTTATTTCTGTCAGCAAGTTGGATGGGACGGTACAGATTCTTGGGTCCTTTCTACTCCAAGAGAGGTGGGTAACCTGTAAGACCATTTTCTATCATGTCACTAGATTACTGATCATAAAAATCTTCAACCTTTGGGTCATGCTACTTATTTCCTCCAAAAATCTTTGCAAGAGGCATTATCAAATTGGTGTAAAAAGTTGACCTACAGTATCTTTATTAGGTCACTTCTGTCTGCCGTTCCTCTTTTTTTTTCTTATTCAGTGTATGACGATGTCATTGCAAGCAACATGATTAGCAATCAAAATCACTTGGGCAAATAAGATCAGAAACCTGTGTCCCACAAGCAATCCAGCCCTAAGCACCCCAGGAAAGTGAGCAGGGGTGGGCATGAGGTAGGTGAAGTCAGAGGGCACGAGACAGTGTTTGTGGGTTGGAAAGTGCATGCGATGCTTTCTCTATAGCTTTGCAGACAACAGTGGCTAAAAAAAGGACACACAGGTACTACAGGGGGTCAGCCCTCAGCAGCAGGCCATTGGCTTCATGTTGGAGATAAAAGGCCCTTTGCCCCCAGTGGCTCCAGCAGAAGAGAGTGGGAGCCCACCACGGCCGCCCTGCTGCTGGAAGAGGCGGCGTGGCGCAGAGGCACTGTGCAGAAGCATTATGCAGCAGGAACATGCTGCTGGTGAGTGAGGATCAGATGCTCATTTCGCTTCCTATTTTTTCTTCCTCCTGCCTGCAGCCCTGCTCTCCAGCCACCATGCTTAGCACCCGCACCCTGAGCAGGGGCTGTAACACTCTGCTCACTGTCTGGGGGCATCTTCCTCTGGGGAGATGTGTGCTGTCTCTCCCTTGGGCAGGAGCAAAGGATTTAAATGTTTCCCAACATGTAGACAAGCCACTTGAGTCCTGGCCAGCTATACTGAGAGTCAGAGACAAGCAGGACCATGTCAAGAAAGAAGCAGGAAGCCCACCAAGCTCCCCTGACCTGCTGAAATGTGGATCTCTGCTCCTACGAGGTGCCTTCCTCTGGCTTTGCCTCCCCGGTCCTTTGCAGGACTAGGACCTCATGTTCTTCATGTCCTTCATAATGAGTTACTTTCTAAAAGGCCTGAGTAAGTTCAAAGGGTATGCTGAGTTCATCTCCTTTGGGGGACAGAAAAAATGCAATGCCCTTGCATTGTCCTAAGTACTGTCCTGTCCAAGATGCCCTCCTCACTGCTAAGGCTATGGGCTTGTATTGCTCTTGAAGGGAGTGCAGACTGTACCTTTGCCAGGTCAGGGGTTTGCTGCTACATTAGCACACAGGCACTGTACTTTCCCACTGGGCCCTAGAGGATTTTTTTAAAGTAGTGAAACACCGTCTGTCTTCATTAAAAACTGGAAGACAATGGGGTTCAATATGATAATTTGTATCATTAGGATTTTGAAAAAGTACATTATCCCCTTTTTTTCCCCCTGTACATAGAGATTAAGTTTCTCTATGGCAATGACGGGTGATTCAGACTGTTCCCCCCACTCCATCTAAGTGAAATACAAAAAGTAAACAAGAAACATGAATGCTAAAAGAAGTTAAATCCAGTCCAGCTCCAGGTAACAGCAAACAAACTCTTTTTCAGTGCTGACACACAGAATTGGTCCTGAACTGGTCTGCTAGAAAAACAAATCATAACACTCAAAAAAAGTAAACCAGGAAGAGAGGAAGAAACCGCAATTCAGGACTGAGCATCTGAGCAGCGTGGAAACAAGTGCTGGTGGGGGATGGAGCCTTCAAATCCAGCCAAGGGCCTCTAGTTGGTACTTCCCAAATGCAGTGGGGAGTACTAGATGAGGGACCAGGAGAAAGCCTGAATGTACTTTGTTCAGCACTGGCCAGCTTGGGTCCTGCTTTTATCTGCTTTGTAAACGGCTACATTAAAAAAGAAAAAAAAAAGTGAAACTGAGATCAAGAAAAGAAACAAAAAGTCCCAAACAAACATGGTTTTGGTAGAGGAATTGCATTTTTGAACACTGGTGCTGTTTGGCCTCTCAGGTTGTCAACAATCTGTTTCATGCTGAACACAGAGCACAGCGTGGTGGAAATACCTATGAAGCAGAGAGCACCTTATCAAGGCACTGTACCAGGAAATGCACCGCTTTCTTGGCTTTTTCATACCACGGTTAAACCCAACAGTGTGCCTCATCATAATATATGCCTTATCGACCTCACTATCTGATGACAACAGCAGCCCTGAGGAGACCAGACTGACATCATCCAAAACCTCAGTAGTTCAGAGCAAAGGCTGATATGTAGCTAGGCTACAAGCTGTGCTTTACTGTGTTGATCTCTTTGTACTGAACTTGCAGGCACTTTGTTAGAGGAGAAGGAATATAAAAATCAAGCCCAAACAACTTTTTCAGAACGTTTCTCACAAGCTATCATTCTGTTTAGCAAACAAACACAGTAAGCGGGGGATGTTTTTCTCCTCAGCAAGTGGAAAAAGTCTGTTCCACAGCTTTCTGCAGCTTTGAGAAGGGGAAAGAAAAGCCCAAACCAAAACACTGTCACTGCCTGGAGGAGAGAAACAGTGCCACGGGTAATTTGGTAGAGTCCCATTCCTAGCTGAGCCACATACAGCTGTATGGGGCTGTGAGGTTGATCCAGCTGGAGCTCTGACTGTCCGGGTCCTAAGCTTCTGGGTGCCTGGTTCACAGCCACATTGCCAGTCTCCTTGTTGGGTTACTGCCGTTTCACTGTGACAAAGCATGCTGGCTCTGGTCTCTTTTCTCTCATTTAAGACGAGGGGAATTTCTGTATCACAAAAATAAGAAAACCGAAAATAGAGTGGGCTTTTCTTGTGTAACATTCACCAGAGTGCTCTGCTTTTAATTTGTCCTCCCTGTCCTGAGTTCTTCATAACACCTTCTCTCATTTACGTCAGCAGAGATTTACCACACCCCACTTATTTCAGACCTGGATAGCACCTTGGAAAAAGCTTACCACCCTTTCGGAGCTGCCGCTTTATGTCTTGGACAAAACACGAACATATGGGGCCATATTCATTCATGAACCGGCTTTGTATTTGTACAGCACCTAGCAGAAGAGGGTTTACTTCTGCTTGGAGTTTGCTGTAGTACAAAATTGTTCTTAACACACCCCCACCCCCCCAACCCTGCTTTTAGTGTTTGTTGTTGGGCTTCTTTTAATTGTAATGCAAGCTTTCAGAGGGAAATGAAGTTGTATTTCAATGCATAGCAACACGAGAAGGGCCATCTAGCACCTGGATGCTAAGTGTCCTTTTACAGCCCCCATTCAGGCCCAGCACCCACCACCCGGGGCGATGCACGGCACCGCGGGCCACTCTGCCCTGCTGCGGCCCCGGGCTGGGCGGGGGGCAGGGCGGGACACACACCTTCCAGAGATGTCTGCATCTCTCCGACGGATTTAGGGACCTGGAGAGGGTGGGCTGTGACAGGATTTGGAAGCTACCACGAAGGGCACACTCTGCTCAGGCCACACCCCTCCCCCTGCATGGGAAAGCAGCGTGGCACAGGGACGGGCTGCCAGGACCCGCACCGTACCCCCGTCCTCTCTGTGTTATCTGCCAGAACAAAGTGAATCCCCTGAGAGAAGAGCTGACAAGCCCGATTCAAGCAGATGTGCCTGGTGGATGCATTTTTGAAAGGCTCTCCCCCTGCCCCAGATGCTGGGGCCAGGCTGATCAGGAGGCAGGACTGGTGCTGAGGAGCTGCAGCTGGGAGCCGGGTGGGAGCTAAGCTGGCTTGCAAAAGAGGGCTCTACCTTCCAGGACAGTCATTGCATCCTCATTGTGCTCTCGCTCATAAACTGCGGGTTTCCTACCCTCCCATCACGCCTGCTTGTCTCCAGCAGCCGTGGGGATGGTATGACTAACCGGCCAGATTACGAGCATGAGGTGCTTCAACAATGTGTAAAGGTTTTGTTGTTGTCAAAGTACACAGAGTGCTGAGGAAGCATGCACGGGAATTACCTGGCCTGTGTCTGCTTTTTCCATTCTCCTGAATACAAGTGTAACACCTAAGTTAGCTGAAGCTTATCAAAGGTATCTCCTAGCCCACTCAAAAAAATCAAAGCTGGAGCTTCAAGGAAAAGATGCTCTGGATATCTGGTCCTTAAAACTGCTATAAATCTTTCCTGTTGCCAAAGGATTAAAAATTACCCAATAAAAGATGACAACTACCCCAAAAAAGATAATTTTTTACCGACTCGATGAAGGCCTGGCTCAAGGGAAGGGCTGGAAAAGACGTCTGGTGGAAATAAAATTTGCCCCTTCAGATAGAGCATTAAATAAACCCTACATTGTGGGACTGAGGGAAGCCTCCCAGAACAAGTGTAAAGAGCTTAAAGTGTTTTTTCAGGCATATTCTTGCTCTCTATTTTGTTGAGCAGATTTCTTGGTCTTTTAGAACTTTAAGGAACATTGAGAATGTAATGTGCCATCGGGGGAAGGCTTGCAGAAAGGCTTGATTGGAAGGTGGAATCATTTTGAACTCTCTCCTCCTACAATACTCTCTAAATTACTCCTCTGAAGCACACTTGGTGTTTTCCTGCCTGCTGTATACAATGCTGACATTTGCCTGGCCCCACTATATTATTGTTAGTGATTTGGTTGATTTACTCGTATTATTGCTAAAAATATTATTTTAAAAATATGCAATAAATAACAGATAGGGGTTTGTTAAGAAACGCAGGTAGAGTTTTTCAGGTTTAGAGACACTGTCTCCTTTCTGGTCCTGCTTTCCGGAAGAGGAAGGGCCTTTGAATGGCTCTTGTGAAATATGCTGATGGTCTGAGCATCCCCATCACCAGCTCCCCATGACAATGGCAACCGATTGACCACTTGATGGCCGTCTCCGCAGCAGCCCGGGAACAGATGAGTCATGGAAAGTGGAGTGCCCTTTACCCCGGTTGTCTCCCCAGCCCCTCCGAGAGAAAGTCAGCGCTGCTTTTTTGTCACCCCGTGAAGCACTGAAACAAACCTCTTCGGCTTCCACGGAAGTTCAAGGCAGCGTTTGTCATCAGCGTCACCTAAGAATGTCGTAGGAAGAGAACAATCTCCAGTAGAGCTGGGCATATTACTTTACGTTGATAATTGATTCTGTGCTACTTCAGGCCAGGAAAAATGTTTTGTATTTGGAAATAGCTTTAGCAGAAAGTGCTCAAGCCCATTGCTGTGCTTGGGTGCAGCTGTATCTAAATGCTGGTTTTCAGTTCAGAATGATTTTTTGATCTCGAGTTTGGTTACATTCTAGTAACTTCTAAATGAAACGACCCTCTTGGGTTAAAAAAAAAGAAAAAAAAGAAAGAAAATCAGATTAAATACTGTGTGCTTTCCTGAATAGAAAATTACTGTTTGGGGGATGGGGGGAAGTAGCTTCCATTAGATGAGGAAACTCAATTCTTTTTATTTGAGATCTGCCTGGAACATTAATCAATTATTCACACAGCTCTGTTACTGCAGCTCAGATATAAATACCAATGAAGCCAAGCAGGGAGGTATTCAGAATTTCCTTTGAGGTATTCTCAAGTGAAAAGAAAAAAAGTTTAAAGGAATTCTTTCTCTCCACACAGGTTGCATACTGGGAGAAAGAAGTGTGAGTCCTGCCTGAATGCTGTCCCTTTCCCTTGAAAGGAGCTTTGCTGCTTTTGTTAGCCTTGCACATGGGAGATAGTATGTGGCACGGCCCTCCTGACGCAGGCGGCCAGGTAGCTGTGTGGGAGCCACGCAGGTGAGTCACAGCCGCCCGCAGCACCTGCCTCCTTCCCTCCCTCCTGGTCCTTCCCTGCCCACACCACCCCTGCGCAGCAGGAATTGTCATCCCCTCCAAGGTGCTCGCCTGATGTTTGCTGCAAAATTTCCGTGTCACTCGGAGTGCCGATGCAATGGGTGGACATGGCTCTGATGACACTGGCTGTGTAATGGTTCAGTGCTGGAGCTTGGCTGGGTTCAGTGCTGAGCTTTTGTGCTGACACGGTCCAGTGGTGCCAGGATCTGAAGTGCTGAGTTACTCAGAGCTGTGGTCTGTGACTCAGCACCAGTTAGAGGTTTTCGGCTCACGTGCCTGTGATGTGAGGTTGCAGTGATGTACTGGAATTAAACAAAGTGACATAGAAATGAAGGCTGCAATGGCAATTGCACCTAGTGCTGGCAGCAAAGCAATAAACAGAGGTTACTGGGAGCCCACAGCGCAGACACCCCCCACCTCATTGTGGTCTGGTCCTCACGGTTTTAAAATGTGAGGGAAAAATGTTATGGCCCCTGCCAGTTTTCCAATGTAGGAAACGCATTCCTGACCTGCGCTGGAGATCATTTTAGCTGCAAGCACAGGGAGACCTGTCACCGTGGTTGGCGCTGTGCCTACACCTGTTAGTAATGAGAGGGCCTGGCGGCACCTCCGTCATCACCCCACTTCTCCCTGTGCCGGGTTTTGGGAGTGGTGCTGGTTTTGGGAGCTGTGCTGCTTCATGCCCTGGGGCACAACGAATTGCCTTTGCAAGCCCAGTTCACCTGGTAGAGGTGTGGAAGATGACAGCAGCCCCCAGGACAACTGGGAAGGGAGGGGGGGGTACTGAGCTGGGCCCAGCCATGGGCTGGGGGATGGCCTGGAGGAGCTGGCCATACCTGTCAGGGACCTTATTCCTTGCAGCAGTGCTAGGTAGGGCCTGGCAGCGGGGTGCAGGACGCCTGCCTGCCTCAACACTTCCCCTTCCAATAGGCTACTGCTGCCATCCTTCTCTTGACACCATCCAGGCTATCAGGAACACGGCATCCTGGGTGTCTGTAACCCTGCTTCCTCTCACCGCTTATTTTGTTTCTCTGCCGCAGCACAGAACACCCAATCTTTCGTCAGGGTGAGTGGGCTGTGCTGCCTCAGCAGGCATGAACTCTCTGACTTTTGTCTCCATTTCAAGCTGACAATATTTGGGAGAAAAGCAGGGCTTCTGCTCTGGATAGAGCCAAGGATGTACTGGATTAGACCAACAGGCTGTCTAATCTGGGAATCCTCATCTGCTGGCAGCCAAGACCAGGTAGTTCCCAAGAACATTTTAAGCCTCCCTTGGAGTTGTGCAACATTATACCGTGGAGAGTGCTAAGAAAACAGTGATTTAACCTGGGAGAGTGCATGGAAAAGTGATGTAAAAGTCCAGTGAATGACAGTCTGGGAACCTTTCTGGTCAAAAGGCTGTGTGATGCCATAGTTTTGCAATATTGCCCTTCAACAGGGCATCATCCACTTTTCTTGAGCTGGAAGATTTAAACTGCCGTAATACTCCTTCTTGAGGTCTCACTTTAAACCCTCTCAGAGATGGCAGCTACTACAGAAGAACAGCAGCATATTTGTTCTCCTTGGAAGCACATGATGCCCTTGTCCCTCCAGGATGTATTCTGATGGCTCCCAGGTTCCTGGGTGCAGTTTTGGGTGTTGGTTGCTGCCTATAAAAAACTGAACGGCCCACAGTTGGCTTTAATGAGCATCTGACTCTCCCTCCCCATTCTGTCACAGAAGCTCACAGCGCAATTTTCTCCACTGGAGCCCCCTTGCTAGGGAAGAAAAGGTCTCTGTAAGGGTAGTGCTGGGATGTTGGACATGCTGGGATGTTGGAAACCCTTGCGTCTGCCAGGCCTGGTCTGAATTTGCTGTTTTTTCAGCCAGAGAGACTGAAGTTTTGTGGGGAAAATGAGTCTGCTCCCCAGGATGAGGGAAGCACTGAAAGGGATTTCTGGCAGTGCCACCTGAGTAGTGTCCTACTGAACCCACTATTTTCCTATTGCAGAAATTAAATGGATTTTTTAAATTGCATTTTAGGTTATCCAGAGCCTTGGATAGGTTTTTCTTTATTCAAGAAAAAGTAAATAAATACAGTTCCTCTGCACCACTGACTAGCTAAGCAGAGCTGAGAAGTTCCTATGAATGGTGCCATGGGCTGGTGGTTACCATAAGGGAGATGGGGCTACAGCCAGGCTTCACCCTACACAGTGGTGGGAACCAGCCTGAAAAAATGGATCAAATAATACCAGCTCCTTGAAGCACTTTGGAAGCATGTTGTGGGTTTGAATGGGTTTGTAACTCCCTGTTTAAGCCAAGCTTAGGGATAAACCTTAGAAACTGCAGGACTATCTTTGAGTGTTAAAATATATATATATATATTTTAGTACAGAAGGTTACTGAGGTTCAAACTGGATTAAATTATTGTTTCATTCTAGGAATCTTTGAAATTAGGGAAGAAAGAAACAACAAAGAAAAAAACCCTCCGTGAAAGTGCTTTACAAAATCCCAGAAGTAACAGAAAATACCCAATAATATGTCATGTAGAAAGCGTGATTTTATTTCCAGATAACTAGATAAGAAGATCTGAACACAGCTATTAACTCGTGGGTAGATCTGTAACCCTCTGCTAACAGTAACCGCATTAACTGCACTTGGAGTAAGTGCAGAGCACCCGACCAGAGATGATGCACCACTTACACCCTGTCTGCGCTTTATTTCAAGTGCAAGCGGTACTTGGCTAGTGGGTTGGCCTTGGCAGCTCCAAGCAGAGGTGCAAATCGGCTTGCTGCAGTGCTTTGCATTAAGCAGTCTGGAAGGCACTGGAGCCCATTACAGCTGTCTGGCCCGCCTGCGTGTAACCTGCGCAGTGGATGGGAGTGCACATCTTGTTACAGATAGATAGGCTAAAACTGAAAGTGCGTGGGGAAGATGAACTCGAGAGGGTTCCTGGCAGTGTTTCTGCTTGCTGCGACTTGGCTGTTTGAATCAGCAGATTGTGATGCCTAACATAAACAAATTGCAAAATGGTCTTGGGAAACTTCAGTGCTTTAAGGATTCAACTGGGTACCTCAGGTAGGAAGAAATGCCCAGGAGCCTTGGAGGGTGCACTGTTTTTCAGAAGTGGCAGGGCCATGCCTGCTTGTCACAGACTGAGCAAGGTGGCTGGGATGAAGCAGGATCAAGCCTCTGCCCCTGGCGCGGATGGCCTACGCAGAGCATGTGCCTCACGCGGCACCTGCCATGACATGGCTGCAGAGGCCTCATCCAGCCGTACAGCATGTCCTGTAACACCGATCTTTGCCCCACCTTGTCTCCATGCAGGGAGAGGTTTCCTTCGCCTCCAGTGCACTCCTCTGCTCCAGGCCAGGGCTCCAAAGAAGCTGTGGCTGGTGGTGGGAATCAAATCTGACCTTCCCGGCCCCTGGCTGTTTCTGTTCTGCCTCACACCCATTCAGAAACTGTTAATCATCCTGGACTACTTACTGGTTTTGTGATCTTAAAACAGGGCTTGAACTCGGCTTTCTAGAGGTGAAAGCACAATGTCTTACTGTAATTCATTTAACCCACCAATCCTATCCTGAACCTAACAATATTTTAATCACAAAATCCAACCTCAAAACCCACAGAATTTTCAGTTACTGTATTTCATCACCACACAGCTGAAAACAACTCTTTTTTTCAACCACCCTTGTTTTTTTAACGTGAATCACAAACCATGGAACCTAACAGACGGAAAAGACCTAGAAACAAATTGTGTCTCACTAGCTCTGGTGTATATAAGGAATAATGTAATTAGAGTAAAAAGCATTTCTCTACAGTCACACGGGCATAAGAGAGTTCTAGGAGCCAGCCTCCCCTTCGCTAAGCCGGACAGTCCATTTTAAACAAGCCAAAAAGCATTGTTGCCTACAAAATACTGGTGATGGTGCCTACCAGTTAAGTCCTTTTTTAATGAACCCAAGGAATGGAGCCTGCCCTTTTTCCCCAGAAGGCAATTTGACAATCTTACAGATTTTTACCCTTATGCTTTCTGTCCTGCTAAGTAGTCTGCTGCTCACTTCGCTGCTATTCTTGGCAGTGCCCCTTTGAATCACACCGAGGAATAATTAACAGTAAAGTAATTCTGGGTCTCAGTGGGTTTGCCCACCAGAGAAATGTTAATGATCAAGAGTGCTTCATGCAGCACCCATGAACAGTATTTAGGTCTTCCCAGGAATACTGGTCTGTATTAATGACTCCATTTAATTGGCAAGAAAACCAGGACAGCTGAATTTAAACTCCCACAGAAAGGCTACAGGATAGCCAAGGGAGGGAGCCTGATCTTCAGGACGTCACTCCCAAGTCATAGCTACCTTTCTTCCCATGGTGTTTACACTCCAGGAGAATCGACAGGCATTTCACAACCTGACAAGGTGTTTACAGTTCCCAGCCTCTGCCTACAGATGTGCTGGGATAATGGCTCCTGGTATGTGTTTGGTACTTGTGCTGATGAAGGGGCTATAAGGAAACCCTCAGGCCTGGGGTGGGTTCTCACTGACACCAAAGTAAATCTGAATTGCTCCAGATTTAAATTCATCTATCCAACAGCAGAAATCTGGCTCTTGAGACTAGCGGATACTTAGGTAAAACATGAGCCTAAGCAATGATGTGGCAGATCTGTATAAAAACTTGGTCAGGGAAGTGTTGGCAAACATCTCGGGTGATCAGTGGCATCCAAGGTGAGTCCAGGTATGGGTTGGTCCTTGCATTAGGCATTGCCCAAAGCTGGTACCAGCAGTGACCATGGCTGCAGCAATGCCTGGGGCTGCCCTGGTTCGGACAACCCAGAGCTTTCCCTGCTGCTTATCTTTGGGGTCCCAGCAGATGGGACTGATCCAGCACAGGACGAGTGGCGTAACTGGGCTCTCAATGGGAGCTGATTACACTCCCTCATGTCTGGGAGGGAGGGAGGGACATGTTTTGTGTCTTGATCAACTTCATGCATCTTCCTATATGGGGGTTTGCAAAATCAGAGTTCATAAAACCTCCCCCAGCCCCTTCCCTGAAAGCTACACCCACATTTTTCTCATGGATGACTCACTGTTCAAACCAAACGCTTCTCCAGGTATAGTTTTTCTATGCTATGTACTAGAAACAGCTGAAAAACTGCCTTAATACCTGGCCCTTCAGGCGATGGCGAGAGCATGCCTGAGTGTGCTGGGGCACATGAACTCGCTCGTGTGTGTAACGCCTTGTCTCTCTTGAATTTCTCCATTGCCTTTTCCTTTCAGTGTCTTGTGTTTGTATTTCTCTCCCTCCCTCTGTCTTCTGCCCATGTAAAATGCAGATCCACAAACATTTGCATTCGTCTTTCAAAACAGCGGAATGACGAGTAATACAAAATGACCTCATCCATTCCTTCGCGAATAAACAGAGGATGACGATGAGAGTTCTTTCGTACAGTACAAGAAAAGAGAGTTAAACCAGATCAGCTTAAAATAAACAAAGGAAAACATTAGATGAAATAACAGGAAAAGCATCCTCAGTCTGTCAGATTGAGGAATAATTCATTTCTCAAGGGCAGTTGGCTGAACTGGGCAGCTTGCACATGGTTTTTTGGGAGCGTGATAATGCTGCTCTGTCCCCTGAGTGAGGTGTGTCTTCATCACTTTGATGCGTGCAACTCGGAAATCAGCAACACAGGAAGCCACAGGGGCAGAGATGTCAGAAATGGCAAGAGGTTTCCTGAGGTGATCGAAAGGCCACCTGTGAGGTTGTTGTGAAGGAAAATTCCAGTGACTGCTGCAATATTTGGAAGAAACAAACAAAAGGGTTGAGGTTAAGATGCATTTCACATGTGAAGGTTTTGCTCACCTTTAGGTTATCCCCACACTGGAGGGTCCTCGGTAGATCTGAGAGATTTGATCCCTTTTCAGAAATTACACTTTGGGGTTGAAAGGAAGGATGCAGAAGTGGGGGGGGGGGGGGGGAAAGCAGCAAGTATTTAGGCAAGTCTCCTGCAAGGAAAGCCAGGTAGGTTGGGGAAGTGGTGAAGGTAAGGAAATCTGCTCTGGGAAACTAGCCCACAGTGCAGCAGCCATTTAGCCTGAAGCAGCACAGCACTGGCCTTGCGACACGGTGCTGAGGCGATGCGCATCTCCTTGTGTTCCACCTCTGTCTCTGCCATCCCCTAATTGCTTGGGGACTGTTGGCAACAACACTGGTTGTGAGGCAAGGCTTGGTGGGTGCAGGGAGGGGTGTACCTGCCACCGTACCCAGACCCTGACTGCCCAGCTGCCCCTGCCTGGCTCTCATGTATGTACCAGGAAGGGAAAACAGACTTAACCAGCTGGCTGCTGTGGCAGGGAGTGCTTCTGCTGTGGCCTGTGCAGGGCAGGAACAGCCCTGCTCCACCTCCTGCTCAGCCATGAGCAGCTGCTGAGTGCGATCAACAGCTCGACTGGCTGAACAGGTAGAGTGAGCTTGGCGGCAGAGCAAGTTCCCCTCACACTTCGCCACCCACAGCACCCCAGGCTGAAGCCTCTACTTGAATGAAAGTGTAAGTGGTAGGTGTGGTGTATGTGTTATGCATGGAAAGTTTAATGTGTTCAAGGGTAGAGCCTCAACCAGCAGCTAAGAGCAATGTATGAGCACTGGGGCGATATCCGCTCAAGTTGATGGAGTTTGGTTTCACTGGGAACAGGATGAGGTCCTTCATGGCCAGCCAAGGAGAGATTAGTTTAATGATGTAATGGTGCTTGTAACTGCCTGTTTAGCCTTAATTCAGCTCTTTTGTGAGCATGCATTATGGCGCAGTCTGTAATTACATGATCACATACTACTTGCTCTGCAAGACACCCGCCTCATTTGAAGGGCAGGGTAGGAGGTAAGGGCAGAAGGGCTCCCTCCAGCCCCCACGGCCTTGCCCCGCATCCTGGGGCATGGCTCTGCAACAGGCTTCCTGCGGGGTCTTGGGCAAGAAAGCTCTGTAACGTACGCGCGGCAAGTTAAGGTTTCACCAGCAACTGAAGCCTGGGTTTTTCTAAATATAGGAGCTAGTTTTGCAATCTCACTGAGCTCTGAGGATAACTTTATGTAAGGGGTAGTCAACAGCAATGATGGCTTTAGGTTTAAACTGCCTTTACAGCCTATCCGGATCCTCGCTGCAGGAGGTATGAAAATCCCTTGGCTTGCCTGCTGAGGCTCGGTGGCACACCTATCTGCTGGCAGCAGTAGGCTGGATTGCTGTTGGCAGCTGTTATCAGTTAAAACAAAAGGGTTTATCTCCCTGATCTGACACTACATGCTCACTCTGCTTCTGGCCATCTTTCCAATATCGTCTTCTGCTTCATTTAAAGGAGGCTCTGCTGGTCTGGCTTCCAGCATCCCCTAAAGTGATAGCTAAAAGGCTGGCCAAGAGCCTTATGCCCACTGACAAATGGGAAACTTGAATGGAGGGAGGGTATGGAAGGAAATTCTGAAGCAGTGAAAAACGGAAGACAGGAAAAGAGTGAGCTTAGAAGGAAAAGGTCATGAATGACCTGGCAGTGGCAGGAAGCACGGGGAGAGATACAGAGGATCTTCAAAGAATCTAGGAGGTCAGAAGGAGAGAGAACATTCAGAATAGAAAGAAGACGTTAGGGTTAGGTTAGAGTAAGAAGCCAGAAATAGAATCATAGAATGCTTTGGGTTGGAAGGAACCTGAAAGATCATCTAGTTCCAACCCCCCTGCCATGGGCAAGGACACCCTCCACTAGACCAGGCAGAAAAATAGATGAAAGAAAACAAAACACAGAAAACAAAATGAAAGGTGAAAGCAGGAACAGACACCAACAAGAAAAGATTTGCATATGTTCCTGTCCTGGTTCTGGCCAGGCCAGAGTTAACATCCCCAAGCAGCGAGCACAGGTGAGCTGAGTTAGCCTGGGCTGTTTTCCACATCACCTGACACCACTCCCCCATAAAAGTAGCTGGTTGGGGAAGAGCAGGGTCTGTCCTCCAGGACAGTCTTGAGTGTGGCTGGGGTGTTGGGCCAGTTGGTCCACTTGGCCCTTGCTGTTGGGCAGCACTCTAATCGTTGGGTCAGTAAGGTACTCTGTGTTAGCACTGGGTGTGAGTGTAACTGGCCATTATTGTTCTATGTTCATGGTGGTTTTTTGTCAGTAAATGGTCCTTATCCCAACCAGAAAGGCTCTGTTTGTTTCTCCTCCAGGAGTGAGCAAGTGGTGTGTGGCGCTCAGCCACTGTCTGGGGCTGAACCACCACAGTCCTTTTTGGCACCCAAAGTGGGGCTTGAGGAATTTGAGATAAAGACAATAATTGGATGAGGGAATAGGAAGAACAAACTGAACATAGCTGGGTGGTGGAGTAATTGTAAACAATTTCTGTTGCAATTGGGTTCTTAAGGATGATTCTTATATATGTGATTTGCAGAGATGAGATTTGCATAGCTGCGTTTTAATGGAGAAGGAGGGTGCTGCAGAGACGGCTGCTGCAAGAAGCAGCTAGAAGCTCTCTGTGATTCAAGGCCAGAGTTGCTGCAGACCAAGGCTGAGCCAATTGGTGATGGTCACAGCGCCTCTGTGAATCACATTTAGGAGAAAAAACACAGGCAGGTGCATTTTGCCACCAGAGAAGGGAGTGAGAAGATGTAGGAAGCTGCATAGACACCAAGGCCAGGGAAGAAGGGGGTAGAGGGAAGAATGCTGCACTTTGGGTGCCAGAGAAAGATTCTCCTGCAGCCCATGGTGGAGCGGTGTCCTCCGGCAGTGCCATGGATAAGGACAGGGAGCAGAGACCCTCTTAACAGCCTGTGAAGAGATTTACCCATGCCACAGCAGGTTTGCCAGGGAACTTGTGACTCTGTGGGGGACCAGGCTGGAGCTTGCTTGAAGGTCAGCACCAGGCTTGAAGGTCAGCACCCCGTGGAAGGGAGCTGTGCTAAGGCAAGTGGTCCCATCTCCTGGGAGCTACACCTGCATTGTCTCTGGACCCTGGAGCATCATGTCAGCCAGGTCGCAGCATTGCTCTATGGGGACTGCACAGGTGTGATGACTGCACAGTGCTGCAGCCAAGCCACTGATTCTGCTCCCAGCAGGGCCCCCTGGCCTCTCCAGCACCCCCTTCTCATCTCAGCAGCCCTTAATCCAGCCCACTTATGCTGGTGTTTGTGTCACATAGGTACATGAGTCATTGGAACTCAGTCATGTGATGACTGGAGTCCCTTGGTAGGAGAGGCAGTGATCACATGCACTGAGGGGCAATATCCTGGCTTGCTGCCAAAAGTTCCCAAAAGACAAATGCTCTGATGTATAAGATGAACAAACGTAGCAAAAACCGAGTTGGTCTCCTGAAAGGGTGGTTGGGATAGGGAATAATGTCGAAAGAGTATCTTCCTCCTCAGCAAATCTTCTTTGGGCCCAAGTTTTATCTAATGCAGCAATGGAGTAATCCCACTGACATCACTGCGCTGACGCTGGTGTAGAACTGGTGCGTGTGGCTAGTGAAATAGGTCAGAGCTGTGTACTTGGAGGCACAGCTGCTGAGTTCAGTGATAAAAACGGAGCTTTTGCAGCTATTTCCTCCCATGAGCCCTGCAGAGCTCCCCAGCTCACAGAGGGCAGCTCTGTTCCAAGCACTGCTCGGGGCCCGGGCTGGCTGGGTTTCCTTTAGTACCCCTCTCCACCCAGGCAAACAGTTGCCACAGGTCTTTGACAGAAAAGTGATGGTTTTCTTGACATTCCATATTTCCTGTGGGTAAAAGCAAGACAAAGCACTACACTCCTGGAGTTGCAGAGCCTACATCAAAATACTTTAGGTCGTTGAATGGAATAAAGCAGACTCGGTGTGGTAACAGTTGCAGTCATGGATCAGCCACCTGATTTCACACCCACCCTATTTTTCATACCGAAGTACAGGAGATTTTTATTATTACTATAATCAGATTTTGGGTACTTTTCCTTTTACAAAACCTTTCAATTGGAAATTTGAAATGTTGTCCTCGGAGCCATGTTAATGCCTGAAGCTGGGTCTGCTCTGGCATTACACAGAGGCTAATTCTGGCACAGTCATTGTGCTGCTGGTGTCCAGTGTGTTGCTTTGGCATTTCTGGAGTCATGCAAGCTGCTAACAAACAGCCCACGTCTTTCCTACAGATGGATCCCTTTCCTTCACAGTCGCCCCACACATCCATCACACCTAATCCTTTCTTGGAAGCAAATACTGAAAGAGAAAAAAACCCCAACCAACAAACCCACAACCCATGAAATGAGGAAGAAAGAAAAGGAAAGGCCCAAGGAGCTTGGCAGAACCTTGTGTACCCCATGTGAGGAACTGGGCAGCTGACTTCCAGCATCCCAGGTGATGTAATACTAGTCAAATAGCCATACACACCTCTGTGTGCTGATGAGCAGAGCAGGCAGGGACAAGTAGGCGCACAGGCAGCTCTGGAAGCAGCTACCAAGAAATGCACCTTGGGGGGGATGTGTGTATGTGTGTGTGAGAAGTGATTGCCACATGCTCCCCATGCCCCTTTGATGCTGGGAAGGAATTCTCTGCTTCCCGAACCAAAGGCAGTCTGGTTTGCCTGTGGGCTGTGCGGAAATATGAGAAGGTGGATGCAAGAAACAACTTGTTCTGGCAGGGAGGAAAAGCAGCCTGGAGTTTGTAGCTATTACACTGCACGGTACAGCTTTTAAACGTGGTGGCCTGAGCGCTTGGCAATGGTTACAACACAGCTTTCTCTCTGCAGTGTTGCTTGTTGCCGGGGTGTGCTGGCCATTAGCAGTTAGGTTTTGCCCCCATCCTTCACAGCAGGTTGATAGGAGATTATTGAGCTCATGCCTGAAATACCACTGTCATTTTTTTCTGTCTTGTGAGCGGCTGTGTTTCTCTCCAGTGGTCTCTCCAAGGCACGGTCAGGGAAACTCTTCCTGTTTCTGCATCTGTGATGGACGTAGCAGCCACCTTTACTACACATGAAGTGAAGGGGGTTTTTGTTCCTTCTTTCTCCAGCACTTTTCTGGGTCATGTTTTCTGCACTTGGTCTCAACCCACACAGCCTTTTTCTCAGAAAACAGAGTCACCCCAGCTATATTTCCACAGGTGAGTGGGCGTGTGTATACACACATATATCTGTTAAAAATATCCCGCTGAATTCAAGTACTATTAGAATATTCCATTACCTGGGTACTAGTTACACCTAGTAGCAGTTTAAGCTGGGTCTTAACTATCTACTGCGTATGCGCCTGGAAGCAGTTTACTGCTTTCTGCCCAGCTCTGGCTGGCAGGTCCTGGTGTTGGAAGGGAACCAATCTCAAGAGTTCCTTCAGGAGACACACGAAAAGACACTACTGCTCCCAGCCGGTCCCTGCCACCGATGTGAGGGAGCTCTGGGCTATGCTTCCCCCCTCAAAGCTGCAGGGCTGCAAGTGGGGGAGATGCTGGTCTTCACTGGAGCAGCCCTGAGACAGAGAGAACATTGACTATCGATTACTGCTCCTGCAGACAAATTTACATATAAAAGCCGAACGTGAGAGATAACTACCAGATAACCTGCTCATTTTCCAGGCCTGAAAAGCCTGACTGCCTTCTTTATACAAATACAAGTTTAAATACTATTCACCTCGGGGGTGTGGATGAGTTTATCTTGGTTGGGAATCCATGGAAATGACTTTTAACCCTTGCATTGTAATGGATTGCCCAATGCATCTATATAAACATGATGCATATTTATAGTGTAATGATCCCTATGGTTCATTAAATGCCATAACAAGGACTTTCGGAAAGCAGCCAGATAGCCTGCTCCTCCAAGCTATATTAAGAAAGGCCAAACTGTTACAACAAAATATTTTAAGACTTGTTTGTGTTGGGGGTTGGGTTTTTTTTGGTGGTGATGGTGGTGTTTTTTTTCCTTTTTAACTAGCCTTGAACTATTTAGCAGGCTTTCTAAGGGATCATTGTTTCATGCCCCTCCTCAGCATTTGAGATCTGAAGAGTCCCGCAAAATAGTCTCTGCAGGCAGCAGCCAATTAACCCTTTTGTGGTTCTACTGGGGACCCGCACCTCTGGAGTGTTTCCTCCCTTCCCAGGCATCAGAGCATTGCAGGCAGTAGCACATTGCAAGCACTGGTCTGCACTGCAAATCCGTTCTGTACAAACACATGTGCTAAAGTCCCACAAAATTTAAGGGGATGAAATCAATACCAGGCCACACAAATTTAATTAAAGTCCATAGAGATTAACTCTGGAAAGCAGTACACCTGAATATAAAAAACCTGCAAGTTATATGAACTTACAAAATGCTGTCTATGGCTTACGGTGTGTTAGCAAAAGTGAGAGCTGATACAGGATACAGGAAAAGCACTTCTGGTACTCAAGAAAGAAAAGATTCTGCAGTTCATTACATGGCTTGTCTGTGTTGGTGCTGCAGGGCTAGAAGAAACAAAAAGTAATAAAATCCAACTTTCTCTCTAATACCAGCAGATCCACAGCTAAATATGCAAAGACACAGTTCTGTTTTGTAAGATAGTGGCATTTTTCCACTGTCTTTTCTCAGAGAAAAACAACAGACTTTCAGATATTACAGTCCCTTTTCAGTGGCATTTGATTTCAGAAATGCTTTCAGCAACAAGAGTATTTGGGGAGGCTCATGTAGTGAACAGCAGAGGTGGAACAGGGCTCACCTAACCCTTCCCCAGGCCAGTAACATCCTGCTTTGCCTCTCTGGGTGCTTCACAGAGGCCTGGCCCGTTGCAAGGGAGTGGCCACCTGCCCTGTGTGACCACAAGTCACCCACCGTGGCCAGGGACTTGGCAGGTGTCGGTGTGGCACGGGGATCCCCAACAATGGGTTTGTGTTTCTTGTGTTTGCTCAGGAAATAAAGCTCCAGGACTGAATCTCCTGGGGAGATTTTGCTGCTTTCTGGGGAGGTGCTGTCTGCGGGAAGGCGTGCGGGGGTTTGCTGAGCGAGACGGGGAACAGGCCGACAGCCGCACTGCAGCAGGACTTTCCCCCATGGCTGGGCTTCCCCTTGCCCAACAGCAGCACAGGGGGAGAGCAGGGGCCTGTCCCAGCTGCCTTACTGGACCGCACGTGAAGAGATGCCCGTTTGGTTTGGATAAACCACTGGGATGGAAAGACTTTTAAAAACTTACCCCGTTTGGCTGAGTGTTTATGGATTAGTGAGGTGGGCTGGAGAATTACCAGAAGTTGATGCCCATCACGATGTCTGCTGCTTCCTCCTGGGGCCAGAAACCCCAGCTGCCTGCCCTGCTTGCGGGAATTTCAGTAGTTTCACTTCCAGCCTAGGGCAGAGCACCCATAAGCAGCAAGAACAAAAAGTAACGGTTAAAGCACATTAAAGAGACATGTCACAAGGATTTCATAATTCAGAAGAGTGTTACCAGCGGAGGCTGAGGCTGACTGAAAAATGGACAGGCTCTGACCAGGGTTTGCTGTGACAGTAACCTGCAGCATGTCGTTCCTGGATCTGGTCAGTAAAGGTGCACTCCAGGAGGGTGTCAAGGGGTGATGAGGACGGGAGGATTGTTTGTGTTTCCTGACAAACGCCTGGAGGAGGTACAACCACTCTCCTTGTAGGGGGGCCCTGTCTCTGTGGCACATTTGCAGGTCTGTCCACGCTCCCTTGCCGGGCACCCCTTTACTCCCTCTTACAGCCCTGCCTCATGAGCATCACAGCTTTGAGCCTGCTGCTGCTGCCTTCCCACAAGCTGTGGCTTGCATGTCTGTCCAGTTGTGTCCAGGGACAGCAGTGCAGCATGCTGGCTGGGGCCCCAGGGGTGTAGCCTGGGGCACGTGCATCCTGCAAGGCCTCCCTCTAGTTGTGGACCTGCCTCTCTGGAGCCACAGGTGTCCAACACCAGGGGCAGCCACAGTTTGACTTTGATCCCACCCATGTTTTTTGGTGTCAGGCTTGACTGCTGGCAGCCCTTTCCCATCCATACAAACCCCATACATACACAAAGTCTTATTAAGAAAGGATCGGTCTGAATGTTGACACATGTTTTGGGGGAGGGAATGCTGAACTCCTTCATCCACCTCTAGTGCCTCCTCTGCCACAAAGAAAAGGCCCTTCTCATTCATTTCTTTCACTGCAGTTAATTAGTAAGTCGAGCCAGCCCCTTCTCAGGAGCTGGTAGTTCCCTTAATCTCTCTGTTGCTAGGGCATACCGACATGCTCCACTGGTACCAGTTCCAGCATGATGTGGGGGATTGTGAAAAGAAAGGGGAAAGGCCTGATCAAACAGAGTCTGATAGAAAAAGAAGAAAAAGAAAAGGAAAAAGAAAAAGAAGGTCTTTTTGATGGGGCTGAGAAGTTCACAATGGGAGAAAGCACAGGGTGAATGATAAGGCCTAAAGGAGCTCATTAAATTGAGGCAAGCTGAGCAGAGTTATCTTATTTCACTCCCTTTCTCCTGCCACCCCTGTGATGGAGAACTCTTTTATCACAGCGAGGGAGGGGGGGAAGAGCAGGATCGCTTCCTCACTAAATGTTTGATAGCAATAAATGTATAATTGTTTTCCTGAGAGTTTTTGTAAATCAAGCCTCTAAACATTTGTGAAGTAAGCTGGAGCCTCAGGGAAGGGTGCTGCTTGACAGAAGCATAGGGTGCAGGGGAGAGAGGTTCCATAGCTCACTCCTGTTTCCTCCACTTGCCTGATCCAGCCTCCTGAGAAACAGTGAGCTGAAAAGTTAAGTAGGACACGCGGACCTCAGGGATGATTGAGGTCAAACCTGAAAGCAGTGTGCCTTACTTTATTTGATTTGCACCAGCCTTTAGAAAACCACAGTAAGCATGTGATTCAGAAAGATTCATGCGTTTAAACAGTGGGCTGCCTAGCAAAACCACAGTTCTTTCCTTCAGATCTCTGGCAACTGCCTTTCCTGTGACTGTGGCCAGCCTTTGCTACTTCAGGAGAATAGGGATCCCACCACAGCATCTCTCAGTGAACCCAGTTATCTTGAGGAGCTAGAGTGCAAGTGGCTGTGGGCTGACAGGAGAGCTTCTTAGAAGGTCTGTGTTCAGCTGAAGAAACCAGGGTAGGGCTTAATCCCTTCTTGGCAACAAGGACAGTATCAGAGTGTGGTAATTGACAGCACATTCTTTTCTTTAATCTGAAAATTAGCTAGATTGCTTATCAGAGCTGTATTTTGAGAGTCTGCATGAATGATGGATCACAAAACAGAAGCAAGCACCTGCTCCACGCAAACTCCTGCTCATGAGAGTCATGAGGTGAGCACTCACTTTGATGTGATCCTTCTTGTCTTGTGGAGATAGAAAAGGGTGGAATGACTGTGGTCGTGCAGGCTGGCACAGCTCTGGGCACTGCAGAGTGGGCAGGGGTGGCAAACTGCACGCTTCCTCTGCAAAACTCTGCCAGCCTTAGCTAGAAAATTTTCAGATACTTGCTGGTTTCACCCAATCCTTCCCTCAATGGGCCCTAAAAGAGGGTCTTTTTTTTTTGAAAGCCACCTCATAGTTCTTATTGAAAAGCAATCCATTATTGTAAACAAACATGTTAAGGTCCTTCTCCCCACCTTAATACCTCCTTCTGGCCAAGAATTCCCCTCTTGTTGTACAGGTGAGGCACATGGACTGCTCACTTCTACTGTGAGGGATAAACGTAGCTATTTCCAAAGATAAGGACAACCTTTAAATGTGTAAATACTTTTTTTATTAACCTCACCTCACTTCCAGCTTCTAGTAGTGTCTCCTCCCCTCCAGCTACAGCAGCACACAAGGAGCCTTGCTACATAGAGACTGCTGGATTTTCCACATTGCAGCTCATCTTGAGCGCAGCTCTACCGTTCTGATCTCGTTCAGGTATCAGGCCATCCTTCTGCAGGCTATTCTAAGTTTTTTGCCAAGGGATACCCTCTGAAGAGGAATCAGGTGTTTGGCATCTAGCACATCATTCCTCCATCCTCCAGTCTTTCTGTCACAACTTTTGCCAGCAGGACTGTGGCCAAAGGTCTGATGACGTGGTGGTGTGGGGAGCATTGCAGCTGTCCCTTGCTCCCTTGCTTTGCCTGGACAAGCCATGCTAGTAAACAGGCAGGTTTTGCTGAAACAGTCTGTCTCAGTACATGCCCTCCTCACATAACCATAGCCTTAGATAGCGGGACGTACTGGTAAGGGAAAAATGTTGTTTGCTAGGGACCTTCCATTATTGCTGGTCGTCACATATTCATGCGTGTCTGGGCACATAAAACATGGCTGTTTTTTGGCGTGTTTAATGCACACCCCATGCCCATCTGCCAACTTGCCAACACACCTTTCTCCCTTCTTTCAAGGCACTTAGTATTTTCCTTGTTTCTTGACAAGTAATCTCTGGTGAGTCCTTATAAAAGCTGGAAATGCCTCTGTCATGCTCCCTTGCCTTTTAGATGTGACACCTAATGTGCCTTTGTGCACCAGACTCTACTCACGGGTCACTCCTGATTTTATGTGTACTGACACAGGGAAGAAGTAAGACAAGACAAAACAACATCCTATGGCTGAAAACAACAAATTCAGGCTACAAGGCACATTAAGAGTGGCTGATCAGGGGGATACTTTCCTGTTGGTGCAATTTGCCCACGCTGAGAAGGAGAGCTAATTTTTCTGCCATTTTCTTGCTAAGGTTAGGTAACAGCTCTTTTAGAGGAGATCAACACATCCATTACAGTTTACTCTTTCTAGTGTTAACCTCTAACAATCCATAAATAGTGTGTAAGTTTCCATATACCACAGTTCATCAGCAAGGTGTTTTGTTACTTGCTTTATGATCTAGATCACTGATTTGGTTTAACAGTGATTGTGTTCTGGGGTCTAGGAGGTGCCTGGGGCCTTAGGGTTAACTAAAACCCATGGAAGGCTGTCCTCTCCTCTCTGACAATTTGCTGACGCTGCAAAACGCACAGGAACCTTAAAAACAAAAGCTGCTAAATGGGAAGGAAGGTGACTCACAACAAGGCAAGGGGCCAACTTTCTCTGCATTTTCCTTCAAGTCCACCTCTGGAAGTCCCTGCTTGCATGGCCTTACTATTAAATTATGCTTCAGCTGTTCGTTTATGGTGAATCATAACTAAAAGGAACCAAAGCACTATCTGAAATACACTTCCTCTTGGGCAACAGAAAGCCTGTCTGAACTCCTTCCCCTTTTGGCTGCTTATGCCGCTCTTTTGAAAGAGCACCATTATAGCAGCATGACACGGCTGTATTTACAGCGTTGCTGTGACAGCTACAGCTTCCTCAAACAGCGAGCTTTTGACCATCCTTACTGAGGAAAAAGGCATGTGATGATGGAAGGTAAGCTGGAGTTTCTGTGCAGGCAGGAGTTTCGTGTGCTTATGTTAGTAGTGAATTTTGAGTTGTTCCCTGTTCCATCAGCCTAGTCTGTTCTGCCTTCATACTTGGAAGGACAGCTGCTGAAGAGACCGGCAAAACCAAGCACCCAAATGACAAGAAATGTTTTCCTAACAAGCAGTTGAGTGGAACACAGAGAATACTTCTGGCTGCAAGCATTTCTAGCAATTCAGATCTGGCTCAGAGGATTTTGTGATTTGCATCCATCACTTACAATAAGGTCAGGAGGTTAAACAAAAACTGACTGGCAGAGGCTGAACATTCCCTGGGGGAGCCTAACAGCCAGGAAGAAGAGGAAACTGAGGTCAGGCTTCTGATCTTTCCCAGACCAAGATAAACCACTGGTGATTCCATTAAAGTCACTTGCTCAGTAACTGAAGGCATGCTGTTTTGGACCATGGGCTAGCAACAAGTTTTAATGATGTAGAGAGCAACTTGGAGAAACCAGCAACGAGCATCAGCTATCCAAAAAACAGAGGCTTTGTAGGAGATGTAACAGTAGATCAACTTAGAGAAATCAGCTCTTCTTTGATCTCAGCCACTGGGAAAAAAGCATGCAGAAGCTGGGATAGACACGAGAACAAAATCACCAAGGCCACGCAGCAGAATGGAATCCAGTTAGCAAGAGACTGTAAAGAAACAAGTTTTTTTTCATTCTACTTCAGCAGCAAGAAAATGACACAGGTGATTGAAAACGGGCTCTCTGGTGAGGAAGGCACTGGACAGCTCATGGCTGGAGTCTTGGGGTCTTTAGTACATTTTTGCCTTTGTTACCTCTTCAGGCAAATGTTATGATCAATGACAGAGGAGGATGAGATCACAAAACTAGAACAAAGACTAGAGTAGGAGATCCTTCAGACAGTGTTCAAGTCAGCTGGGCCAGATGGATTTCATTCTAGGGCAATCGCTCCAGCCAGTTACTTAACTGCAAAAGCTGTGGAGCATAACCCGTGTAGCTTCTGGGATGTTATGGAGCTCAGAGTTCACACTTGGAAGCCTGGAAAAGTGCAGACGTAGTTCCTGTCTTTAAAAGGGAAAAAAGGAGGAGCCAGGGGTTACAGATTGTTCAGTTTGACTTCAATTCCCGGAAAAATACTGGAACAAACAATCAAACTTTGGTAAGCACCTAAAACAAAACAAAGAGATGAATAATGGCCAGCATAGATTTGTCCAAAACAAATCATGTAAAAACGGGTCAAATTTCCTTTCATGACAGAGTAAAAAAAAAAACCCTGGTTGATAAGGGCGAAGCAATAGTAGTCCTGTATTTTGATGGTGGTGGGGCTTTCGTCACAGTGTAACGTGATGCTTCTAAGCAAATTAAGGGAACCTGTGGTAGACCAGAGCCACTCCAGAGTGATGCAATACTGACTGGAAAACGGCACGGAGAGAATAGTGTCTAGTTACACTTTAAAAACGGAAAGGTGGATCAAGAAAAGTTGCTTGGGAGTCTGTACTGGGTCGGTCTGATTTAAGGGCATTATGAACAGCTTTGACAGTGGAATGGAGACTATCATATTCTTGTCTGCCACAAAGCTGGAGGAGAATTTATGGGTATACTGAAATATAAAGCTACAATTAAAAAGAATTTAGAAAAATGGTCTTAAAACCAAGATTAGTTTCAATAAAGACAATTGTCAGTTCCTATACATGGGCACCACCAGGAATAATTAATTCTATTCATATTGGGTGGTGAATTTTTGCCCAAGTAGCAACTCTGCATAAAAAGGTTTGAGAGCATTTCCAGGTCATAACCCAAATATGAGTTAATTCCTAATTGAAAAAAGGCAGTGCCCTACTAGGATGCATGCATAGGCAGATACCCTACATTTAACCCTTCTGCTCAGTTCTCTGTTAGGCTGCATGAATGTGATGTCCAGCTGTGGGAGGTGTGCTCAAGACAAGATCCAGGGGGCAGCCTGGGGGATAATCAGAGATCTTGGAAAACATAGCTAGGAGGGAAGAATGAAAAAAAATTACTTTCTGCAGTCTAGAGAAGACTGAAGGAGATAGGGTTACCGCTGTCAAATGCGTCAAATGTGGCTGGGAAGAAAAGAGGAAGAAATTGTTCTTCATATCTGTGATGGGTAAGACAAGCAATGACCTTAAATTACAGAAAAGGAGACTGAGGCTGGTTGTTAGAAGAAGACAAGCAGTAGGGGTAACGACCCACATCTGAGGAGGGTGTGGAATTGCCATCCTGCATCTAGGAAGAAGTTAGACAAGCGTTTGCTAAGAGTGACACAAGTATAATGATCCTGCCTTGGGACATGAGTCTGGACTAAGTGATCCCCTGAGGTCCCTTCCAGTCGTATAGACCTGATTCTCTCCTGAGTCCTGCCACACTAACCTTGAACGCACCGATCTGTGTAAAATGGTCTGTGATGCTGAACTCTGTCGCTCTGACTTTTCGTAGGGTCGCACACCAATCGCAGCCTCCCACAGAGCCAAGCCAAGCCGGCCAGCCTGCCCTACATAATTCAGGACTGCTTGCTTCCATTTTGGTGGGGGCCAAGGGCCGGTTCAGGCCCCGGTGACGCGGGCTGGCACTCGCAGCAGTAAGGCTGCTGCGGTCTCCTTCAGGCGCTGGGGAATGGCGATGTGAGCGATTGCTTTTATCGGGAATCCCCACCGGCCAGCAGGGACAGAGCTCGCTGGAGATTATTTTCTGCAAGCAGTTCCAGAAGTTTGTGTTTCTCCAGGAATTCAGCGGAAGGTAAGTGGAAAATGCTACGAGCAGGAAGGACAGAAATACTGTCTTTCCCCCCCCCGCCCCCCCCCCCAGTTTCTAAAGCCAGCTTTTGCAAACATCGGTATATAAATAGAAAGGAAAAAAGCGGCTTATTTTAAAGAGGTGGCTAACCCTGGGGAGAGCCAGCAGCGAGCACGCACTCCGGGCTTTTAACTCCCTGTCATCAGTTATACCAGCTTTCCCGTTGTGAAATCTCTCAGCAACGCGGGACAGCTGTTATGGCGAGGGGAAGAAAACAAGCAGGCAAGAGGAAGGGGAAGGCAGGGGAGATGAAGTGCCTCCGCGCTGTAAGGCTGTAATCCTTACGGGAAACCCCGCCGCGGCTTCCCGAGGCGCGGGGCCGACGGGGCGGGAGCCGCCAGGGGCCTGCAGCCGCTCCCCGGCCTTCCCGTCGCTCTGCCCAGGGGCGGCTCCTGCCCACCCTCTCCAGACCCGGCCCTGTCATACTCACTCCAGAGCGGCCTGCGCAGGAGATGAATACAAGCGGCGGTTTTCCAGTGCTCGTTCCTGTTCCTATGGCAGTAGATCAAAGGCAATAACAATACGGAATTAATTAATTCAGTAGAAGGAATTCCCACTTGCAGCGCTCTTAACCCAGCAGTGGAGGGAAGGTGCCAATCATAAGGGCAAAGGTGCAGAAACTGGCATGGATTTGTGGGCTGTTGGGTTTTGTTTTGGTTTTGTTTGTTTTAATCCAGAAAGGAGTTTGGGGCAGGGGGTGGGGGGTGGGGGGGTGGAGGGGAGGGGAGTTGAACAGTAAATGTCACCTGAGCTTCAGAAAAACAAGGTTTTATATATAACCAGCAGATTATAGGTGTGCATGAACTATCCAGCTGCAAGAAAATTGGACAAAAACTCTGCCTGCAGTCTTGTAAAAAGACTTCAAGTCTCTTCAAGGGAACTGTATTTCCCTGTTCTGGTAAAGTTTGGAGAACATCCCTCTCAGTCTTACTCCGAGCACCTATACCCACGTCAAAGACCAGTGGCATCCTCAAAGGCAGAAAAACTCGCTAAAGGAAAAGCTGGGGGAGGATCTCATCTCCACCTGCAGCCTTCTAACTTTGTAAGTCATGGGAACAGAGAGGATGAAATGATTGGGGAGAACCAGGAATTACTCAGTAGTACGCAGAGGAGTGTGGGCACAAATCCCCGGACAGAGCTAACAAAAAATAAGCGAAGAAAGGCCTTTTGGGAGTCAGAGGAAGGGGCTGGCTACCAGGGTGCTTGGGCTTTTCAGAAGGCCTTAAAGACCAGAAGGAAAGACAAGAGAGGAAGTTTGTTGATTTCACCTGAGTTAGAAGTTACCATGATAATAATCTGATGCAAATCTAGAACGGGAGATCTTAAAAGAGGACAGAAAAGAATGAAAAAGTGGAAAGAATGGCTCCTTGCCCATCAAATATATATTGTCCCTGAGTAGGAATAGAATACCACATTTACACGTGGTAAATGTTTTTACCTATGCAGAGACCTCTGTGTGTCCATTCATCCAGACACAACATCTGTGCCCGTGTTGGGGCTCATGCCAACCCACATGCATGTGCACGAGGTTTCTCATCTTACATGTTTCCATTGAAAGAGGAAGGTGAGGAAGAATGGGCGTTTTCATTTCTAGGAAGGTCCTAGACCATCGTATGGTATACAGATCTGGAAAAAGGAAGTGCTGCTATTTGGAGGAGAGGTAGGGGTCTGAAGGGGATGGCCCCTTCATGTTGGCATAATTTAATTTCTCTGTTTACTGTATATTGCCCCATCAAGCCACTTGCAGCATGGCTAAGGACAAGCTATACACAGCCTGATTGCACTCCCTTATAAAACTCAGTAGAAAAACCCTGACACCTTCAGACTTGGGTTTTTTTGGGTTTATCACCTACCATATGTTCTTGTGTTTCCTTGGGAGCTGCATTTTTCATGGTCTTTGGCGAGACTTCAGAGTCTTTGCTAAGACATTACAGGAGCCTTCTCATGCTGTCAGACCCCAGAACTGGCTGGTCTGGTCTTCCATTAAGCCCTCCCTTGGGCTGCAGGGGTTGGCAGGAGACTTGCCAAAGGCCCAGCTCCTGCTAGAGCCAGCCTGGCACACAGAGCCAGCGTGTGCAAGTGAGCAGCATGAAAGCTGACATCAGGTAGGGCCCGTATGCCATAACGGAGGGAAGAGGGTAAGTCTCAGCCCCACGGCACTTCCAGAAGGAGATGAGGTGATGTCTGCTGGTGATGTTGCTTTTGAGATAGATCTTAAAATTTGTTCTTTAAAAAACATTAGTTTTGATATCACCAGCAGGTTCTTTTGATACAGATGCCCCTCATCGTTGTACATCAGTCGTTACTGAAGTTTGACAGTGCTCTTCTAGGGAGTCTTTGGGGTATTTGCTTCATAGTTGGAGCTTAGAGCCAAAATACTTACTGTAACCTGAGCTTGAAAGGTTTAGCATATTATTAAGAAAGCAAGTTGCAGCCTGCCCTCTTCCCCCCTCCTTTTTTGAGGGCGGCTAAAGTACTGAAAATATCACACACACATTCACACGTGCACACAGCTTTTAGCTGGCTTCACAGAACCAGATCTACAATAGTGTCTTTTTTATGTTAGTAACACATGTGAAAAGAATGTGCAAAGCCTAGAAAATTATTCAGAGACTGACACTAGTTCTGTGTTTAATGTTTAATAGGGAGATACGAGGCCGGCAAACCACGGCATAGTGCGCAAGCTTCTGGCTTTCTGAGGCAGCCTTTTGAGAAGCGTTTGCCTCCTGTGTGCCATTTGTCTCGTCAGGAATGCACTAAAACCAAATCGTTATATACTCCTAGTGATGGCTGGAGGTGGCCCAGTCCCTGTGTGAGTGAGATTAGGGCAGTCTGATTTTTGTGATCCCTGATAAGGCAGAACTGTCTGTTTTGGATGGCTTGGGTTTTTCTCATGGGCATCATTGGGAAGGGTAGGTATCACTGTGAACTCAACCTACCTTAAAACATCAGGAATGCCTTTGTTTTACCTTAAATTTGAGTTTTCTGGGGAGGAAAATGGTCCTGATACAGTTTCATTTTTAATGCGTAAGTGCAGGGTTCCAAGAAGTATTTTTATCTTGATTGACACTCCCAGGTGTCAACTTAGAATATCTTTTTGTGAAATCAGTGCCTTCCCTCTATCCTTGCCATGCTCCCTTTCAACCCCAGAAAATGTGGGACGGTACGTCCCTGAAGGCTGCTCTAAAACAACCGTTCAGCAACAGCCATCTTCTTACCTCAGCACATTAATGGACCCCCTTCAGCAGCCAGTGCAGTGCAGCGGGTGCTTACGTGAGTGACACCCAGCTGTGTGTCTGCACTCCAGACATTGGGCTGGTTGTGAACCAGACAAGTCTCCAAAGCCAGGATAGCATTCCCATTGCTGTTTTCCTGTGCCAGCTGTCTCAAGGAGCCGCTACATGAGTTGGTAATCAGGTGTTCAAGGAGAGCTTTGGCTCCCTCCTTCCCCTTGCCATGTGTCGGACATCTCTCCCAGTGAGCAAAAGGCTATTGGAGTATTAGGTCATCTCAGTGCTTCTGTAAACTTCTCTTTTCTTGACTGATCCTACTGTAGATTGCTAGGCTGATTCCCAGGTCCTGGTGCACCAAGGTTATGGCTAAGTTTACAAAATAAAGGCAGAAAAAATGAGTGGCTACATTGCAGAAGCGTATTCTGTTGACTGAACATTTTGTTTTGTAAGGCTGATGACACAATCTGAATCATACTGTTCCTCCCACACAGAAATCCCCTTCTGCTATAGTTATGCCTTGCATACCTAATAGCTTAGTAATTGGCATAAAGCAACTTCTCTGCAAAGCTGGGGAAAACCTTATATCCCAAGTGTGGGGCGGGGGGAAATGCCATCCTCTCCAGCTTTGGCCCCATACTTAAGTCTTGGGTATTGCCACTGTGATAACTGTTATGAGAAGTGTCCTTGGAAAATGATTGGATACAAAAGGTGCAGTTGCCTCTCCCTTAAACAGCCAAGAACAACTGGAACATCCCGTTAATATTTTGGTTGCTCCACAGGCTTTCACAGAAGCCCCGCTGGGAGAGTGACGGCAGCACCACAAGAGCAGCAGCGATGGTGGGATTGTTCTGCCCCAACCTGCTGCTCCTTTGGGCGCAACTGATCAGAGGGGATGGAGAGGGAGCCGTCTCCACTGCCACTGTGGCTCATGCCTGACATTCACATCTGTGTCAGCAGGTGAGTGGAGGCTTTTGGAAGCAGCCCTGGTGCTGGCAGGCTCAATGTCCTTATGCCCCCGCAGTGGGTTCGGGGCATACTAAGCACGCCCCGTTTTGCTTACTGCCTGACCGAACCTTTCTGGTGCCGCATGTGAAGCCCAGGTGTGGGTTGTCACTTTGGGCAGATGGGTGTGGGACAAGATGAGCTGAGGAGAAGTCGGTAGCGTCTGACATGTGAGTGACCAGGAGTTGCCAGCCACTTCATCCAGTAACTCTCCATGTGTGCTGCAGTACACAGCAGAGGTTTCAGGTGCTGATCAGCTGTGCAATATGGGATAAAGAAAACAATTCTGGAAACACGTGGGAGAGATTCAGGCTATGAGGAGGTTAGAAGAGCTGTCTCAGGAAGATCTTTTGTATGCAAGCTACTACAATGGGAAAATGCCGCCCTTTCTCTTGGGTGTCCGGGAATACAGGGGCTGTGAGTCCTGTAGTTCAAGCTTACCAGTTTAAATCACTGAATTCTGTGCTATACCACAGGGCAAGTCTAGCCCAGAAAATTCCAGGATGGTTTAACTGTGTCCAAAAAAACTCCTGCAGAACAGGAGGAGTATTTCTGACAGCTCCCTGAAGGCAGGTTAAGAAGTGAGGTTGGTGTAGCCGTAGCCTCAGGTACCAACCACACTGGGGCTGTGCAGGGAGTAGTGGGAAGGCTGGATGGTAGGGTTGCCAGATACATCTGTCTGCGCTCTGCAAATCCGCCTTTCCTTGGCCCCAGCACTGGCTCTGCTTTGCCATTGCCACCCCAGCGCCCTGCCCCCAAGTTCCTGGCCTTGCTGGGCAGCCACCAGCCCTGCTGCCAGCCTGTCCTCATTCTGCCTTGACAGCACCTGCGTGGCACCTGGCTCCCAGCTGCCCACTGCTCCCAGCAGTAGCCACCAGCCAGCAGCATCATTTACTTTGGAGAACAGTGCTAAACCCCTCAGCCCTCGTGCCCCTTGGTTTATAGTACCACAGCCGCTTCCAGCTTGAGATAGTGGGGTGGCCACTGAGTGACCCTGGATTAGTGTAAATATTTTGCTTTCACTGGAAGGAAACATGACATACATGTGGGGTGGGAGTTATCCAGAGGCTGTGGCCTCAGGAGCCAAACCGCCCGGAAGCCCCACGGTGGTGGTCTCGAGGTACTAGTGCTGCCAGATGCGTTGGACCTACCCCTCACTGCACTGCAGCAGGGGGCTCAAACCACTTTGCCCCTCGGTGACAGAGTGAGTGCAGCTGGGGTGAGTGGGGGGAGTCCCATGCACACCCCAGGAGCCAGGAGCACGGTGCTCGGGCTGCCCTGGCATGGCACGACTTGCCTGCCCTGCAGCCAGCTCATGGCAGCTGAGCACTAGCACAAAGGCAGGTCATCTCAGAGAGGGATTAGCGCAGGTGCTTCCTTCCAAACTTGTGTGTGCGAGTCAGGAGCACAGATGCCATCAGAAAAAATCACCATGTGACTATTTTTGTTTCTGAAACCATGGGGCTGGGTAAGGCATCAGTCCCTGGCCTCGCTGTGCACCGCGGGCAGCCTGGTTTGGAGCCTGGATGGACTCGGAAGGCCGGGCTCTAGCCAAGGGGTGTTTGCTGCTGGTGACACTTGCCATCAGCCTGCCTGGCCACAGCGTGTGCTTGGAAAGGTAGAGTAGTACAGCGCTTAAAGGCATACTATACGAAGTTGCATTGCATTTTACATCTGATAAATAGTAATTAATGGTATTTCAAAGTACAAAAGGTGCTGGGATCTCATGCATGGGCTGGGGAGAAATCTATCTCCCAGATTTAACCATAATCTTGCCGAATTATGCATTTGACTTGGCATGGCTGGTTACCCTGGAGTGGTGTCTGCTGGTTCGGCATTCCTCCCCCACGTACCGAGGTGCTGACTTCCCCTAGCAGAACCCAGCAGTCTACCCAGGGACTCACAGAGCCAGATTATCCAGCACAAGCAGGCTGCACCAACTTGGAGGTTTCTTTTTGGTAAGAATCCAGAAATGGAGGCACTATCTTGTTGAGGTTTTAGGCCATGCCTAGGCCCAATCCTGATTAAGTGCTGTGAGCTTAATTACCAACCTTTGTTTCTCCAGACAGTCAAATTTGTTATGGAGACAATGCATGTGTGTTGGATTCACTTGTGAAAAGCTCAACAGTAGATAATTTAAAATCAAATTACAGCGACGGTCTGCCGTTAAACCAAAACCAGAAGGTTCCCTTTCACAGGACAATGCTCCTCATGCGCTAAAATAAAAGCTGAAGCAACTGCACAGTAATGCTCAGCCAGTCCACAAAACCAGAGGGAGGCACATTGACTTTTTAGGAAAATCCCCAGCGAATGTTTAAACAAACCCTGATGTTCCAAATGCTGCTGCCCGGAATCAACGCTTCGCTCCCCAGTATGTGCGGAGGCATTTAAACAGCTCTTGCGGCAGCTGCTGACACCATCACATTGAATCCTGCCTGGGAGACCTTGGAAGTGAGTCATGGAGAGGGGAATTAACCTGTTACTTAGAGCACACTGAAAAGCAGTGGAGCGGAAAGGCGTTGAAATAAAAATGTACAGAATTGGAAATCTTCATCCAGTGAAGATGTCTCTCTCTTTTTTTTTTTAAATTAGAAATACACACACATACATTATCTATCTATCTATCTATCTATCTATCTATCTATCTATCTATCTATCTATCTATCTCTATCTCTCTATGCATACATGCATGTCTTCTGTGGCCCAAGAACGAGTAAGCTGTTGCAGTCAAAGCATGTGCCACACAGTGCTGAGCAGGGCGTTACGGTCGCTGTAGGAAATAACGTAGGAAAAAAAGATTAGGTGGGAGATTTCAAACTCCCCACACCCTGAGCAGGCTCTGGCGCGGTGCGCTGGTGGCTGCGCTCCCTCCCTGCCAGCATGAGCCTCTATGGCTGATTCAGGGAAGGGCAGGACGGCTCCATGATGGGAGTCATCATGTTGCGTCCATCTGAGGTCCTCACAGTTGGCAGCCCTGCAGCTGGCCCGAGGCAGAGCACTATTCCTTAACTTTTGGCTTTGTTCAAACTTGCCTGGCTGCATTTTGCTAAATGAAACCACTCCTACATTCCCGACTTATTTTTACTGTTAACCTCTCAACCTGCTGCAGCTATTTCTGATGTGGTATCTCGGCTCGCAGGCCCACGGGCTGCTTCTCTATTTGATACTCATTCTTGTGCTGAAAGGACGTTGCCTGAAGCTGCTGAAAGGACAGCCCACGTACCCAGTACTAGCAGCTCTTTTTGATCTGCTTTTCCTTCGACATTGTCTGGGGTACCCTCCTCCCTGCGATGTAAATCCATTCCCTTTTAATGCAGCTGGTTTGGATTTGGGAGGAGGGTACAGAGTCAGACACCCAAAAGCCCAGCCAGAAGGGTTGTTGTCTAAAAGGCCAGCTGGAGGAGGGGTGGTTCTAACTGGCAAAAGAGACGGGTTTGATTATTTTGGGGTGGTGCTGGCACAAAGATAGATGACTCTCTGGACTCAGTAGTAACAGCGGATTCAGCTGGATACCAAAACTGGTGCCAGCTCTAGATAAACTTTGCTGCTCTTCTTGCAGCTTTCATCCAGACTTGTCCCAGTCAGCGCCGGGAACCGCCGCTGGGTGCACCTCATATCTAAAAACAGGCTAGGAAAGACTTGTGATACATTTCACGTGCCTTTGCTTCAAACAAAGGCCTATCTCACGCCCAGAGTCCAACTTTGCTGTTCCAGTTCAAAAAGTTGGCTTGGCACTAACACCGTCCTAAAGGAAAGCTGGGACAGCCATTGACATGAGCAGCTGGAGGAGACCTCCCCTGTGAACAGAAGTGTTCGTGCCTGGGCTTTTGGCTCTGAAAATTATAGATGGTGGGGTTAGGGGTGTCTGAGAATTGCTGCTCCATGTGCAGTTTCCAGTGGTCTGAAGCCATCTCTGTATAAATACCCCTGACAAAGCACATGTTTAACTTTCTAAGCACAGAGCTCTCCCGTGCAAAGGTTTGCATTTCAAGCAGAGGAGAAAGAGAGGTAACGTGTGGCATGTGTTTCTGAGCTAAGAAAAACGAAAAGTTAAGCACAGGAAGCACGGGACAGAAGGTTCTCTCCTTTCAATCTCTCAACAGAAGAGATGCTTGAAGACCTCATTTTCTTTTTCTGAATAATAAGCAAATAGGTTTTAGCCTGTTGCCTGCAGGGAAATGGTTTTGTAATGGAAGGAGCACCCTGCACTAAATCAACAAACAAGAGAATGGCTGTGTTTGTTTTTCCATGTACTGGAGGTGAAGGTGCAGCCACTCAGGGTTTCTTTCACATCCTCTCCACTTGACACAGAGCAGGGCACAGGCACAGACACACACAGAGCTGCACATCTACGCGGAGGGAGCGTGTAACTGGAACAACAAGCGTCCTGGTCCGCGCCTTCCCCCCCCCCACGCCTGCCACGGCCTCTGTGACAGCCAAGTGGGAGACACAGAACTCCCCACGCCTGGTGCTCTCCCCACAGGCTGTACGTTCATGAATGCCCTAAGCCAGCACTTGCCACCCAAGGGAGCTGCCCTGGCGTCTCGCTGCCCCGGCTGTGTGCTTCCACCCCTCAGCTCTGTGCAATTGCACTGAAGTGCATCGGTGAACGCAGCTGGGCTGCAACCAACCACCTCCAAAAGGGAAAGGTTTTTTTTAAACCCAGCTCTGTTCCCTTCTCCAGTTCACTCTCTTGCACTGGGAGTGATCCTCCCACGCAACAAGGTGTTTGTGGCTCTTGGGCCTGGGGCAAGGGATGACCTGGAGGTGGACAGGGATGCTGGATGCTGGCCCCAGGGCATCCCTGCCTCCCTGCGTGGGTGAGGGGAGAGGAGAGCAGCAAGCCCGGCTGAAGTAGTCGAACAGAACCAGCAATGCTGGTGGAGGTATCTGATTTGCATGGAGTTAAATGCTCATAGAAATGTACTTTACTACAGCTAAATTTCACAGAGGGTGGGTGTTTTTGCTTAGTAATTACAAATACAGAACTACCAGTATAGCTTTTGTCCAAGCTTTGTGGTACATCTGAAGGAGCGTGCCTGGCACAGGCACACACCCAGCACTGATTTGGAAAATGAGTTATCTAGCCAAACAGAGGTATTTTTTCCTCCCTTCATCTGCATTCCAGAGACAGTCAATTATTTGGAAGTATCTTGTGTGCTTAGTCGGTGCACAGGGAGCATCTGTAAAAGCAAGCACAGAAGTGTGTTTATGTTTTAAACCTCTCCAATATAGAAGTATCGCCCTTATTCCCCATATATTCCAGGCATTTGAACCAGCTCAAAGCCAGGCCTATGGCAGGAATGAAGACTTGAAGAGCACACAGGCTACAGATAGCCCTCTCCATGCCTAGGACACCCGATGCACAGTTGTGCACCCTTATGGTTTCTGTTTTTCATACGTATGTCTCGTTGGCCCTCCTTGCTTCTGGCAGATAGAGAGGTATTTGTGTGTACACCTGTGTGTACCCGTGTATGTGTTAGGACAGGTACTCCTGTGCCTATGTAAGTGCTTGTAGACACATGCAGATATGTATGTGCCCATACAGAGCCGCATTACTAGTCACGTTTACATCTGCCTATATACATGCCTATCCTGCCATGCCATCAACATATACACAAATGTGCTGCAAGCAGCCAGTTGTGTATCTTCTCTCTCCTGAACTGCCAAATGCTGGAAGCCGCAGGCTAACCTTTGCGGTTACCCTGATTCCCAGGTTTCTTCTGCAGCTGGCAAGTAAGCCCCACTGCAAGTTTCCTAACAACTGGGATGAAGTTTTGTGTAAATCGCCTTCTAGGCATTAGACTTTTCCCAGCAAAAGAAGGGGGCGGGTGTTTAGAGGAGGGAGAGTTGCTGTCTTTGATGTGGGGATTAGTTCACATGTCAGTGTTATCCCCCCCCCCCCTTTTCTTTTTAATATGCTGTGATTTATAGAAGGGCGGCTATGAGAGATAGCCGAGGGGACACCCACGTGGGACTTACTGACAGACACCACCTCCCAGAAGATACCTACAACTAAAGCAGCTGGCATCAAGAGAAAGACTCCAACTAAAAAAAAAATAATAAAAATTAACCTGTTTTGCTTAACAAATGCTTTCTAAAAATTAGCTTTAATGCTTACGGAGAAGGAACTGGTTTTCCCAGCAACAGAGAGGGAGTCTTCTTGCACATCCATAATAAAGAAATTATAAATGCTTTTTTCCTTTAAAAAAATGTTTGGTTCATCTTTTCCCCTTCGAGCAGACATCACTGATGAGAACCAGTGTGCCTCCAAAAATGATTAAGCTCGCTTGAAACATGTTTAGCAATGTGAGTGCTCCAATCAGAGGCTCCACCGTCTCCTTGTGTGAATCTTTTATCAATGCTTCAGAAAAACCTTCACTTTTTGCTCAATCAAAAGTTACATGGTTGTTCTGTAACCCTATCTTATGTCTATTAGTGTTGGAGGAAACTTCCCTCAAGCTTTTCATGGGCACTAAAGGCTTTGGCTTACCAGGCTAGAAGTCATAGCTTTGCTTAGCATATCTGAATTGTTCAGGCTTACAGCTTTGTGGGGCGGATGGCTGAGGGGCTGGAAAGCAGAGAGCGATGGATACAATAAGGAAGATTTAAATGGCCTTTATTTTAAAATAATCTGTATTTGTGGAATTTTTTTTCTCAGATTTGTATCTGTTTTGGCCCTCTTCAGTCTCTAGTAATTTTATTTGTCCAGTTCTCTGATTAAACTTTGAGACTCTCTAATAAAGAAAAACTTTTTTTTTAATACATCCCCCCCCACCCCACAGTTTAATTTCTAGCTGGATCAGCTCTTTGAGCTGATACCATGAGTGGTTGCACTGGTGTTGAAGGCAGTGGGGTTGACAAGACCATAGCAGCCCAGACTTCGTATCAAGCTGCTGTAAAATTCTACCCTAAATACAGTTTTATCATGTTGTTACCACAGAGGTAACCTGTGACAGGGTCTTCCTCAGGTGTTCCCCCTAACTCTTCTCCCATCCAGACAGCCCAAGTCCAGCATTCACCTTCAGTGCTGCTTTACTGGCGGGCTCCTCCCAGCACGTCAGGGGCAGCTCAGCAGCTGCCCGGGCACCTTTCCTTGCAGGACAGACAAAAGCCAAACCAGTTCTTTGCCACTACGTTTCAAGCTGCCTCCCCCAATTCCCACGCTATTCTCTTGAGCAGGAAGAGGTTATTGTGTCACGCCCCAGAAACCCACAACTGCTGCTGACAGCCAGGTGTGACGCACAATGGGATGTGCCCCACACAAGTAGGCTTCGTACCCAGGGCGTACACGTGCTCGTGTGGCTGCACAGTGTGACTTCTCCCACCCCAGCCAGGTCTGCTCGGTGACAGGCTGAGAGTTGGGCTTGTTCAGCCTGGAGAAGAGAAAGCTCTGGGGAGACCAGATAGGAGCTTTCCAGTACCTGAAGGGGCTCCAGGAAAGCTGGGAAAGGACTGTTTGTAAGGGCATGGAGCCATAGCATGAGGGGCAATGGTTTTAAACTAGAGCAAGGGATGTTTAGATATTAGGAAGAAGTTCCTCACTCTGATGGTGGTGAGACACTGGCACAGGTTGCCCAGAGATGCGGTGGAGGCCCCGTCCCTGGAGACATTCAGGGTCTGGCTTGATGAAGTTCTGACCAACCTGATCTAGTTAAATGTGGCCTTGCTTACTTTTCCTTCATGGAAAGAAAGAC
This sequence comes from Gallinula chloropus, assembly GCF_964237585.1. NCBI lineage: Eukaryota > Metazoa > Chordata > Aves > Gruiformes > Rallidae > Gallinula > Gallinula chloropus. The sequence goes on along the minus strand of NC_140088.1, from coordinate 16,234,034 downwards.
AATTCGGTGGTCACTGGGCTCTCCTGTTTCACTGTACTTTCCAGAAATGGAAGATCCTCCTCCCTGGCCATCATGTAGCAGAGTGGGCAGTGCCTGCAGACTGCAGGCACAAACGTCACCAATTCATATCTTCTTCCCCAAACAGGCTGTCATTTGGGTGCTCAGAGATGCCTTCATTGTTGCCAGTAGCCTGAATCCCTCCTGAAGAGTTAAATGAGTTAAAAGAGTTAAATGAGGATTTATGCATGTGTTTTGTTAATGCTTTGCAGTGAGGAAAGTCATTCCCATATTATTCAGATATTCGCTCACCTGGGAGAAGCAGGATTTCCCAAGTCTCCTGCTTGGACTGAACTGGAACTAACCAATTTAAACAAAGTATGTTAAAGGTTGTATATATTAAAGAATTTAACGAGCCAGTTGTCAGTAGTTACACTTGAGTGTAGAGACTGAGATGAGAACTCAGCTTTTATCATTTTGGAGGCTTACAATTAAGAATTAAACAATGTAATAAAATATAAAGTGACAATGAAAGACAGCCAGTAGCAGAACAGGCTAACACTTTTGAATACATGAGAAAAGCAGGTAATTTCAAGAATACTATGAGTTTTGTTTGGGGTTTTTTGTTTGTTTTGAAAATTATGTTGGTAATGATGGAGCTTCAAACAGAACGATAGCAATACTTACTGTTCCAAGACTGTAACTTAAAGCTTTGCCATGGTCTTTTTGCTTGAACCCACAAAAATGCACATATAGGTCGAGTTCATAACCAGCCTGTCCCCTCCTCGCCAGTAAAAAAGAGAACAAAACCTGAAACCCAACACTCAGTTTGATTATCCAACTATTTGGCTTGAAGGTGCAGCTGGCACGTCTTTCTGTGGGCCATGTGAAGCCCAGATGAACACTGGGCCCTGACCATCAGGCACAATTCCCAAGCTTTCTGAAGCTGAGCTGCAGGTCATGAATCACATGCTGTCATGTGTGCGAAATCCTACATGGACACATCAGGTGGAGGAGAACAAGAACTCTTTGGGCAGGAGACACCTGCAACCCCCTCCCGTTACAACGATAGCTGTAACTGCCTATAGATCAGAAACAGCTTTTGAACATTCCTGCTTTCCATCTATGTTTAATAAAATGATCACTACCATTATAGATTCTCCAAAAGCACGTGTTTTCTCTGATGTCTCACAGGTAGGAGGGATGCAAAAGAAAATACTTGGTGACTTGCATGATTAGCTAGAATTTGGTAATGGAAAGCTTGAGGGAAAGGTCTGCATTTTCTTTTTGATTCCTTAGTAACAAGCACATTGGCAGTGTCCAGTGAGGGTTGAAATGGTTTTGGATGATAGCTGTGTGCCCTCTATACAGGCTTTAAGAAGTGATTTCCATACCCTGCTGAAGTAATTAACCCTTAGCAGGGCTGTAGGGCTAGAGGAAGTGGGGCAACACAATCTGCATTGGGTTAGAAAGCAGCAGTCCTTCCTTTTCTTCTGATCTAAATGGCAGCCCTGCCAGACATTCACCTGGCTCTGCTGCTTGCAAATACAATTCAGGCGAGAGCTCCAAGACTCTGGAAACACTGGAGCTTCTTAGCACCCTGCCCAGTGCAAAAAGCTTCCCTGGCACCTGATTAGGAAGCGCTGCAGGGAACCCGGGGAGCAAGGGCTGGGGTCAGGAGATGGTGTTAACCCTTTGTGTGTAACTTTTCATGTGATGGGGCGGTCCAGTGACCACGGGCTCCATTGGTGGGCAGTGGCTTGCGGAGACCTGGGAGTTATTGTATGGGACTGGGAGAGAATGCCAGCAATGCGCACGGGGCTTGGGGCGGGGGGGAGGATGAAAGGCATAAATGCCGCTCAGTGAAGGAAGCCAGAAATATGCATATGCAGTTTCCGAATGGCTTCTTTCCCTTTGCTGACCCAGCACACCAGTTCCTCCAGCCACTGGTGAAGGCCTCTCCATGCTGTCCCATCTGAGCAGGTCTGTGCTGATGGCCTTGGCCCTGCCAGCCCACCTGCCATTCACCGGCACCCACCACTGCAGAGGCGCAGGCCATGTGGCTGTCCCAGCCAGAAGAGAACCGCCTCGGCATGCCGGCCACGGAGCTCCCTGCCAAGGCAGCGGCATCAAGCCTCCTGAGTGCAGCCGCCCTCGGGAGGAGAGCGGGGCGCAGCTCTTCCGAACGCGGCAGCTCCCACTGGTGGTGGCACCGCCGTGGGGCTGTATTCACCCGCCTCTCAGGGGGAGAATTAAGGGTTACTGTTTTGGCAGTCTGGTCCGAGCAGTGTCAGACTGGCCCACCAGCTGCGGGGCAGAGCTCAGGCGGTGCCACCATCATCGCTGCCACGATGGCTGGGGGTTACCTGCCTGGTTGGCCACCCGAGGCAGCTGCTGCACTCGGACGGGCACGGGCTTCAGCAGCGCGTGTAGCAAGAGGAGCTTGCTGCCTCCCCACGGCGCCTAATTTTGGAAAGATGGGAGTGGGGCATTCACTGCCTAGGAACGGTGTCCCTGCAGCTCCTCACTTGGCACGCTAGAACCATCTTTTATTATCCTTTGGGGCTATGGCTCCAAACAGAAAATGCTTTCAGTTTGCTTTGGCGACAGCTCAGGTTGTGTGTGCTCTGGCTGCTTCCTTAATTACAGTGGTTGTTGACAACGTCTTCTGATAGAGACCCTCTCTTTGAGCAGTCTTCCCGCTCCCCCACTTTTTTTTGCAGTCTGAACACGTAACAAACCAAGACAACGTTCTGTAAAAATAAGCTCACTGTAGTGCTGTGATTCCTGTGCCACAGTTATGCTGTGTTCCTCTCTCTGTGCTCTCAGTTTGTGTTGCTGCTGTTTATTTCCTCTTTCTGGCTTTAAGGCGTTTTATTTATTAGTGCTGGATTTCCTGTTGCCTGCAGCTGCCCATACTTTCCTCTCTCTGGCTCACTTTGCCATTGGAGTCAGTCTGCAGGTTTGCTATCCCACTCACTGAGGTGCTCTCACCAGGTTTGGTTGGGGGTTGTATTAAGCACACGTGACAAAGAGGGGGACTTGCGTGGCAATCTGGGTATGCAAACAACCCAGACAATCCAAAAGCTGACGTGGGGACCCCTCACAAGGACAGGAGGGGGTCCCTTTTTTGTGACTTACTGGTGATTATGCTTTCTCGGATGGCAGGGACACCTCTTGTTTTGCCTGCACGCCCTGCACCCCAGGGAGGAAACCAGGTCTTCGAACTGTACACAGTCTGCAAGTCTGATGGTCGGAGGTTAAAGGTTTGCTATTTTGGGCTGTGGGCCACAGAGTGGTAGAAATGTTGTGTGGACTTGCCACACGTGAGGGTCATGAATGACTTCCCTGACCTTTTGTGGACATTTGACATCCTCGTAGTAAACACAGAGATTGCTTATATGGAAAGTGAGATCACGAAGGGGAAAAATGTTTTGCTGCTTTGAACGTGATTTCTCTGCTGGAAGGAAGGAGGAGGCACAAACACTTAATGCTCTGTGTATTACCAGTAAGGCCAGTTGGAAAAGCTCGCTCATCTGCACTGGTGAGAAGTGCTTCATCTCGGTCTCTCTTGTCTGATACCGATCTGGCAGTGTTTCAGGCAGCAGAGAGCAAGGCTGAAGCAGCACCTAACGGTGATGTTCACTCTCTCCCGTTTCATGTGTGAGGTGCTGCCGTGAACTTGCCTTTCTGTTTGGTGGGGATTTGTGGCCTGGTAACTGAGTAATGAGGTGTAAGAGTGAGGTGAACCCCACGGCAGGGAGGCAGCTGTGGCATGTTTTACCACGATGCAGCCATAGCCCAGTCAGGATGTGATCCTTTCAGCTGCTGTTCACGGTGGGCAGTTGCTGGTGGAGAAGCACCGCAGGTGCAGCACCATTAGACACATTTTCCTGTGTGTCAGATATTTGAGACATGCCCAGAAACATTAAAAAGGGAATGGTCTTCTGACATCTTCCAGGTAAGATGGAAATGGGAGACCCTGAGCATATGAATTATGAAAGATCCCAGTGTGCTACCTGCAAGCCAGTGTTTTAACCCCAGCATCCTGGCTGAATTCCAGCTCTGCTAATTACATCCTGCCTATGTGAAAATTCCCCTGCATTTGTACACCGCTTTCTTCCCCACTCGTCTTCAGCAGCTGCGTGAAGTTGCCAGGTGCAGTGAAGCACTTGCCATGTTCCACCTCAGGCCTGGCTGCCTTTCAGCAGGGAATGAAATGAGCACTGTGCACAGCATTTGCTGTGAGCCTGAATCCTCTGCAGGGCAGGGGGCTGCAGAAGAAGCGCGCTCAGGGACCAGCACTGGGGCCTTGTCACAGAAGGTAACGGTATGAAGAGGCCAAGGTGTACAGGGTCCGGAGAGACAGGAGGAGGCTGCTGCTGCTCTGTGATTTGATTTTTCTCACAGCATCTCTCCCCTACGAGGGCTGGAATAGCTGGTTTTGGCATCTGACTGACTTTAGATTTATTTGCACAGTGGGAGAAGCTCTCAGTCCCACTTACACCAGCCACTGTCAATACATTTTCACCTTTTGCACGTCTGGTTATCGATTGGTGTGGACAAGGAAGGCTGAGGGAAAAGAAGTAATTCAAAACCTTTAAATCTATAGATTTGTTTCCTTTCCTTCCACTTCATGGCTTATGTGCACGTTGCTTTTTGCTCAGCCCTGCTGGGAACCACTCTCTTCAACTGCCCATTAATTCCCATGGTAAAAGCTTGATTCATGCCACTGGAGAGGAACTGGTTGATGGACCATCCCTCTCTTCTGAGGAGGTGAAAGAGGATGGCTGCATCAGTAGTTATGGGATACCGATAATAAGCAGCAGTAAGAAATGCAGGTCACATAGAGGAGAATAATGAAATCCCGTATGTTCAATACAGCCGTGACTTACTGACTCATCTGTCCAATTTCCTTGTCAGCCGAGTTCTCTCTTTAATTATGGCATTTTTACCACAGTCCTGCCTGAATATTAGACAGATGCATGTACAAAAACGTTTGAGGTTGCTCCTGATAGTACACCAACTCCACTGGCAGCAGCAGAGGTGGAACATGCCCAAGGCAGACAGAGCTGTGACTTGATTTTTTTCCCCTCCCCTTACATTCCTCTTTGATCTTTTCAATGCCTTGAATCCATGGGACAGCAGCTCTGAATAGTCTCTCTGTTCCAAGGGGAAAAATCAAGGTTATCTCAAGGTGTGATGCCAGCATGTTGTCCCTATATACCAGAAGGGGAGCTATCACAGAATCACAGAATGATTTGGGTTGGAAGGGACCTCACAGACCATCTAGTTCCAACCCCCCTGCCATGGGCAGGGACACCCTCCACTAGCCCAGGTTGTCCAAAGCCCCATCCAGCCTGGCCTTGAACACTGCCAGGGATCCAGAGACAGCCACATCTTCACTGGGCAGGCTGTGCCAGGGCCTTACCAGCCTCACAGGGATAAGTCTCTTCCTAATATCTAACCTAAGTCTACCCTCTTTCAGTTGAAGCCGTTACCCCTTGTCCTATCACTCCATGCCCTTGATCATCTTTGTGGCCCTCCTCTGGACTCTCTCCAACAGTGCAGCAAACTTGGCAAAGGGAGGGAATGTGCATTCTCTGTGGTTTAAAATAGATGGATGGGACTCAAAGACCCTGCCATGGTGCCCATGTGACCTCAGGCAAGGGACAACTTTTTTGGTCTCATAAGCCCTGTCTTTAAACTGCACTTAGCGCTCCCTTCACAGGACTGAGAAGAAGGGGGGTTAAGCTTTAATTCATTAATGTTTGTAAAACATTTTAGTACATGAAAGGAAATGTCTCAGGTAGTGCAGAGAGCATTAAAAAGCTTATCTCCCTTTCCAGTCACAAATGGCCCTGAAACAGACAGAAATAAGTGAAACAGAGCTTGCATTTCAATGTTTATAATAATAAAAAAACCCCTACCCTCCAGCTTTCCCTTTCTGTCTTTCCAGGGTTTTTGGGTTTTTTTTTGAAAAATGGAGAGGCAACAATGAGAAATTTTGGTCTATACAGAGTGCAGTTGCTCCCTGGAGACTAGAATGCGTCTCATTGGAATTTTCCCTGCCTTCAGACTTCTGTGCTTCTGAAAGGGCCTGGAACCAGGCATGTGACTGCAAGAGCAAGAAAACACTTCTGGGTCTGAGTGCCCTACCAAATATTTACAAGATACACAGATAAAATGTCTACAAGCACGTTCAGCAGGGTTTGACTGAATGACCAGTAGTGCAGCACTGCCAAAAAGAAAATCTAAACTTTAGTACAAACAAAATCAAAAATAAATTTTACTGTCTCTTCAAAGCACAGAACTGGTAACACTGAAGCTGGAGAACTGCTCTTCCCCAAGGTGAAACGCATTAGCTTTTTAAAAGCAGCTTATTGAAATGGAGCAGCTTTCTTGTTGTGATGGAAACTTCCTTGTTAAGGGAGAGCCTAAAGCTGTGAGAGTGGAAGAGCAAGTGGATAGCTACAGAGTAGCCTTCTCTGTGCTATCCCCTTTGCAGCCGGGAGTGATGCAGCATCAGCTTCCACACCCCATCAGCCCCTCCATCTCTTGCACTGCTGTGCTAAGGTTGGGCAGTACTTACTTTACTAGGGGCCACGTGCTCCCTAGGAACTCTCTTCTCACACAAAGACTGCAGCAAAGAGCAGGTGGCAACCTGCCTGCCTCACTGCCTCAGGTGATCCCACTGCAGCCCATTTCCTTGCTGGATTACCTGCAGCCACTTTGCAGATCTTTCTGTACAGGTTCCTCTGCTTTTCAAGGGGTTGCTCAGGGAGCCTTTCCCTGGGACTGCAGAGGGCAGAACCAGCCTCTTGGGCTCAGGGTGACTGTGCATCGGCAGTCATCACGAACTGAACTTGTGGCTTTCCCTTGGGGATGTGGAGTTTGACAGCTGGGAACAACCTGATCCTGATCACAGTGCAGCCAGTGATGCCTCCAGCGACCTTCAGCAGGTCATACATTCCCTAAGTCTGTAAGGTGAGCAAACAGTTCTGTGGTTTGCAGCCACAATGTGAATACTTTAAAAGCACTCTGAAGACAGAGGAAGCTCAGCAGCTGTACTCCACACCGATCTGCCCACCTTTTGGACTGCTACCTGTTCTCCTTCCATTCTGAACTGTCATCAGCCTGGCTATTAGCAACTCTGTGACATCATCTCTGATGATTTTCAAGTGAGTTACAGGAATAAGAGCTCCCTGAACGCCTGCTTCTTAATCAAGCCAATGAGTGACTTTATAATTTCTCTTAAGAATCAGATGTGAACATTTCATTATGTTGTGGGCTGTGGATACCAAGCAGTCCTGTGTGTTTGACTGTCAGGTCCTCCAGACTGGTGAAGTGATGGGTTGAATTAGGAAGGCATGTGGCCTATGCTGCTTCAGTAGCACACGTGTTATTCAGAGGCTTTTATTACTATCTCACTTACATTAACCTGAACAAAATACAGGATTTTCCTAAGTTCAGAGTTGAGTATGGCCCCACATATACAAAGAACAGTGCTTGGTTTTAAAGTTAGTCTAAAGAAGAATGCCCACTATCTGTTTCACCATATTTTTGAAAACCATTCTTGTCATTCATTCCTTCATTTCTTGGTGGAGGTTCTGTTTTCCTTTCTGTAGATTGGATGTACTGCTCAGAGCCTCTCCAGTAGTGCTGGGTAAAACAGCATCACCTGAAGTATCATTCCAGGGAGTATTCCTCACTCGTATGGTCTGCAGGGCAGGATTGGTTCCTTCCAGGGTTAAATTTGTTTGATCCTTTCCATCTGAAACACACAATAAAGACAAACACCTCAACCCCAATGTGTCAGAATGAGATCACAAAGCTACCATTTACTACAGAACAACTACGTGGAAACCTGTTTGATTGGCAAAACAAATCAAGGTAATTAGTGGATTGTCTGCTATGTAACGTCCTCTTCCTGATTCCTGCCTGGCCATCCTTCTAGTTACCAGTGTCCAGGCTCTCATTCTCATTGGCAAAGTTTTTGATGCTGCTCTTGTACTCTAGAGCCAAACCTTAGAGAGGCCCAGATTCCTCTACCACCCTTTGGCAAAGCTCTCCAAAGGCCAGCATATATTTGCTGAGGACCTTTGCATCACACTGATTTCCCAATAAAACTGTTTTTTGGCAGCCAGTGCCCATGAACAGAGAATGGGATGTGCACAAGGACTGACATTTTTTCCCCCAGCTTTTACCCGTTTCCTAGAGTTAACTCATACCAATGTATTTTCCAACTATCAGCAAACTGCCTTGGATTCAGAGAAAATACCCTGTATGCCTTCCTAATACCTAGGCTGAGAGCAGAGCCTGCTTCCTAACCAGTATGAGCTGCTCCTCTTCTAATCTTAGTCCCATGTCAGTGCCAGGCTGTGCAGTGCTTTGGGATGAAGTCTGCTGTGTAAGTACAGGATACGACACTACTGGGATACCGCGATTAGATGCCTGATGCAGAACAGGACTGTCATTTGTGAGAGGAATTCTTAAAAACCAAAATGAAAGCCTTGTGATCAACTCACCAAGTGATGACAAGGGCACAAACTGAAGAAACGCACGCGATTATATCAGGACCAAAATATCCCAGGTGCTAACAAACCATCAGTCAGATCATGTCATGGCCTCATGTTTGCTGCTACTGACTGCGTTGCAAGGTGTCCCAGGCCTATCCAAGTATGTACCTCTCCTCTTCTGATTTCTACAGCTGACCATTGAAACAAGCTCCACTGTAGCACAGGGAGATCCCAGCTGCCTGAAGGACTCTGCAGAACAGCCAGTTCATACCTGGGCCTATTGTTTCGTATCAAAGCTCTGAAGAAAGTCAATAAAGCTGAAAGGAGAAGGGTGAAAGGCAAGGTACCCCATTGCAACAGGCCATGGCGTTATTAATATTAACAGAGTTGATACTGTAGAAGAAACACAAGGCTTGCACAGGCTGTCAAGGCAAGCTGTCTCTCAGTGTTCCTCCTCCTTTCTAGCCCTGTTGGTTAACTATATGAAAGGCTGCCACACTAGAAAAGACTTGTTCGTGCAGCTGTCCTAGTATAATTATACTGACAATGATGACAACCCTAATGCAGGTAGAACAAACCCCACTTTTGCCAATACATCTTTGATGAATTCCTCAAGGGAAATACGCTACATTAACAAAAGAACCTTTGGGAGAGGGCTGAAAGGAAATGTATCTGGGAACTTCTTTCAGTAGAAAGCTAGGAAAGGGAGTAGGGTGAGCAAGTTCTTTCCGAAGAAACAGCTTCTAGTGAGCCTTTGAGAACTTTATATTGTTATCCAGTAAAACAAAAAAAGCAAGCCTGCCCCCCCCCCCAGCCCCCCCCCCCCCCCCGCCATCCCAGCCCACTCTCTCAGCAAGGGAACTGAAAATACCATCTGTCTTCAGAAAGAATTTAGGCATTCCATAGTCATGATGTACTAGGTTTGTAAACATTGTCATTCTTAGTGCATCAAAGATAATGTAAAGGATTTTTGCAGTGTCATGTTAGTCAACTACATGTTTTAGCCTGAGACAACCCAGTACATATGCATTTTCAATACACTATCTCTGTTTTGCTCCTCTGTTTCCATTAAACCATGATGTTTAATAAAAGTAACAGGAATTTCGGAAGTCTGTTTAACACCATCACATTTTGAACAGTGTAGCTCTGGAATTCCAGGCCTAGCAAGCCTCAGATCATACAGAACAGCTGGTCACAGGATTCAATCTCAGGATACTATAGCTTTTTCTCTGTTTTTCAGTAAGGGCCCTTTTCCACCAAACAGGGATTGTGTGTGTATATATATATATATATGTATATGAAGCTTAGTGGCAAGTTTAGCTGATACCACCCATCCATAATCACAAATTATAAAGCATGACTTATGGCCTTTTAGCACTGTTTTTCTGGAATAACTGCTAGTTACTAATAGGTATTGAACATTTTCCTTTGATTCTGTGTGCATTACCCAGTTGTATCCTCACCTGAAATAGGCTGATGCTACATAAAACTGCTTAGATTTCTATACAAGCTCTGATTCAACAGGTGGAACTGGCCTAAATGATAATAGGTGAGCACATGCAACCCTTTTGTGGGGCTAGAAGCCACTGCAAAGTTATTTGTAGTGCATGTATGCAAATCAACTACAGTTTGAGATGTCTGGGAGAAGTTTGAGGGGGATTTCCCTGCTTTATGCAATCTATTGTTGGTTCTTAGCTTCCTCTATTCACATGGCCAGGAGGCACAAGCATGACACCGCTGGTAATTTCTCAAACTCAATCTGAAAGCAAAGACAATGATGTGCTCAGTGACCTACAGCAGTAGTGCAGCTTTCGGTAAATCCTCAGACGCTGGCTCAATGATATCTGGAATAAAGGAGGCCTGAGGGAGCAGCGTGGGGAATAACTCAGATGGTAAGGGCTTCACTTACTGGTATACTGGTCAGCAGCCAGGCAGACCACCATATACAGCTCTAGACTGCCCAGGGCTCTAATTTTACATTTCTCAGTCCATACAGAGCACTGCCTCTCACACATGATGGGTGATGTCCACATTGGGTCAGTGTGGGGCAGTTACAAGACCCCTGTAGATCAGACTGTGGCTGCCTTCCCTGCCCATTCCCATGGGGAGATGAGGAATAAAACTCACCTGACTGTGTGCTCAGGTGGATCTAATCCCAGTAAAGGTGTCACTGAAATTGCAGGCCAGGCAGACAGAAGCTTTAAGCCAGGCAGGAAAAACACCCTGCCTGCCAGCAGCCCATGCAGAGCTCTGTGCTGCTACAGCTAAGACCCCCTGACGCCCGTGTGAGCCTGCTCAGTGCTGGGCTGGGTATCTCTCTCTACCCAGTGCATTGTGCCCTACATAGCGGCATCTTCTTGTTCCAAATCATTCCAAACTGTAAGACTAACTACTACACAGCAGTTATCCCGATTCCGAGAAACACGCTTACGGAAAGCCGCAGCTAAGGGATAGGCAGCAGGTGAAGTAAGCACGGTGGCACTGAGGAGGAAGGAAACCTCCCTGCAGTGCACCGATAAGAGTGTGCTTGATATATGCTGTGTTCAGCCGGGACGATCTGCAACTGGGAAAACAGGCTAGCTGAAGGAAATTCAGCTCTGAGGCCCTAGGGACTGAATCGGTCTGTTAAAATGCTTTGATGGTTTTATTTATCGCTGCTTAATTAGGTTACTTAACTGACACATTGGAAAGATAGTAGCTGTTAAATATTCAACAAGCTGACCTTTCAGTTACAATATGACAAGTCTGAATAAAGTTTGTGGAAAGCTTCCTAGGTGCTCCAGGAGCCAAAGGGAACTGGGCTGGACAAAAAAAAAAAAAAGCAAAAAAAGAAGAAAAGAAGTAGGGCACTATTGTGGAGGACTGGTTAAAAATCCGAGTGTTGCCACAGGCTCACTGAATGATCGTAGGCAAGTTGTTTCCTGCCCTGTGCTTCAGTTTTTCCCATCTGTACAAAAAGTACAACATTGACTTGCCTTGTAAATTTCTGAGATGAATGGCTAGAGAAGCATCAATACGTTATTAATTACTTATTATTTTTTTCTGAGGAAGAAAAAGCAAGGAGAAGAAGCCATCAATCTTTCTGGGTTTTCTTGATCCTCATAAAAATAAAAAAAGCACAATGTGACGGGAAATTCACACAACAGAAACTTTTGGCAAGCCACCTTTAGGAAGAAATAGTGGGTGCACAATTAAAAGAAAGTTAAAAGCAGGCAGACACTCAAGAAAATGCTCCAGATGGTGAAACGAGTTATGCTGCAGAGCAGGCTCCCACAGGAAGCGGTGAAACCCCCATTGTTTGTGACATTTGAAACTGAATTCTTCAAAGTGCTGGGGTATATATAATACAAGGAACTGTTCCGTGCGGCCTCAAAAGGTAGCAGTGCTGGGATAAATTGCAAGAGCTACACCTACAATTCCTACAGTCTAAAGAGGATTCTTGCTACTCTTGACTGCAAGTTGCTGCAGACTCCCTTTTTATCAATACAGTATGTGAGGAACATCTACTGGGGAGTAACCACATTGTGTTTTTACAGGAGATACTTTCAGCAACACTTAGATCTTTCACCTTCCTGCTTCTGAGAGCTGAACTTTGCATGTCCAAGATGGGAACAAACACACCCAGTTTGGGTGTGGGGACCCAATGGGGGCCCCGATGTTTGAGACTTACATCCTACAATCTATTTCCTATACTGCAATCTAATGAAAAACTGGGTGGCTTGATTTTTACAAGTAGTGGTTTGTAGAAGAAATACCATGGTTTTAATGGGAACCAAATGAGCAATCGTTATGTAAACAGCATTATGAGACACAGAACTAAAGCTGAAACGTCAGATGCTCTGGGTGAAACTCACTAAAATGGGAACTGGCAGCAGTGTGCTGGAACACTGGGGTTTCTCCACACTCAGGAGACTACTGCAAACATTTCCCACTGCTGCTAATGCTGGTTCAGCTCCTCTGGAAGTAGCTGTGGAGGGAGTCTGACTGCTGTTGTTACTGGCACTTAAAAACTGGCACCCTCCCTGAAATCCAAAGTCAGAGCTTTGGGCCACTTTTATTGATACAGCTTGATTTACGGAAGATTTTTTTTTAAGAAAAAAAAAAAGAGCTTAGAGTTTTAATGCCTTCATTTCCTTTTGGGTTCATACCTGCTGGTATAACAAAAAAAGAGGCAAATTGATTCAGACAGCATATGCACACTAGTGACCCTGCGTCACTCTATTCACTTGGGCTCTGTATAGTCCTTTCTCACAGGCCGCCTGCCTTCAGTACTGTCACCTTCATGGTGATCAGCGATAAAATGGTCCAAATACATTGGTTATTGAGATTCCTTTCCACAGGGTGGAGGGGGATAAGGGAAAGGAGATGAAATGACAGCCACGGAGTGGTCCCGATCCCTGTCATCCTTTCTGCGGCCTGGAGCAGCAGCACTGCACACCCCAGCAGGCCTGGCCTGCTGCCGCTGCGCAGGAGGGCTGGCACCGCCTCCCCACTGCCCCCGTCCCTGGCCACAGACGCAGCAATTTCCTCAGGAATGACTCATGAGCAAAAAAACAAACAGAAGCTATTTCAGTTTTCTCTCCTCTCCCACCCCACAACTATCCTGTCCAGTATCATATTCCTGACAGTTTATTCTTCAACAATTTAGTCATCTAAGGTTTCAGTGACTCATGTGATGAACCTTCTACCCGTTTCCTGGAAAGAGTCCTGCGTGGTCCTCTACACCTCCCTGCCTTTTTCCCCGAGGGTCTCATTCTCACTACATTTTCATATAGTTCAGCTTTCCTCTATTTTTGGGATGGGGAAGGGAGGAGGAAATGTTTTGAACGCGCCCAAATTTGCAGTGTAACCAGAAAGCAGCACGGTGAAAGAAACATCTGGAAAACAAAGGCACTGAACCAGAGGGTCTCTTTTGGAAGTAGCTGCCTCTTGGGCTGAAAGCTGGTTAGAAGAAAAGGAGTGGCTGTAAGGAGGAGCTGTGCGGTACAATACGGTCATGAATTTGCCAGGGCTGCACCCTCTAAAATGAAGATGAAAAAGATTTGAAGGCTCTCTCTGATCATTGCCTGGGTGGGTGTGACTCACCCTGGGCAAATGCCACTGGTGACAAGGACCCCAACAGAAACTATTCAATGAATTGGGCTGGATGAAAACCAAAGCAACCGTTTTACATTCTTGGGCCAATCTGAAAGACACTTCTGTGCAGAAAACAACTGCTTCCTTTTCCTGATTGAAGTCCAAAAGCTGCTTGCAGACAGCTTGAAGGATACTTCAGCAAACTCTGATCTAAGTGGGGATGTGCTATGCCTACAGCAGGCAGCTGCCTGGATGTCAGCGATGCCCTAACCCATACTTAAGTGCTATGTTCCTGGACCTATGTCTTCTCTGACAGCACACTAAGCTCCCTGGCTTACGCCAGCTTGCAGCAGGGCTAGTTAAGGAATTTGCAGATCCATCTGATGTAGATGGGGCCAACATGCTCAGCATTCTTAGAGGGTGATTTCAGTGCTCAGTTATACCAGCATAATGGGCATGTATACTGGTGTGTGCGTGCACACACATATACATACATACATGTCAGCATATATACACTGGCATGCATCACAGGCCTGCTACCTTTAAAGGGATATGGTGTCAGGTCAAAGCTAGCCAGACATTCTTCCTATTAAAAAAACCCCAAGCTTCTACAAGCCCTGATTCCAACAGAAATGTTTCCACGATTTATTTTAAGCAGGGAACATTCCCCTGCAGTGCTCACCGCAACCCAAACATTGCAGCTCTCTGCTAGAGCATGAGAATCAGAGAGGGAACTGAAGAATCTATTTTCACTGCTCCAGGAGAGAAATACAAAAAGTAAACAAACAGCAAAAGCCCTGACAAATAAATTTGAGTTTAGTGGTGGCTGCAGGGTCATCTATAGTATGGCTAAAGAGAGTGGGCTTGAAGTGCGCATGCTTTTCTAGTGATTTCTACATGATGTGTGACTAAGTGTGAGATGGGGACTCATGGGAGCCATCTGCACTGTAAAAAGGAGATTTATTTTTCTTTGGTCGATCCTTCCTGCTCCTTACACTTTGCCTTTCACATTTGAGAAACTGAACAGCAGACTACAATACATTGCCTCACTCTTTTCAAAGCTAGAAAATAATTTGAAGCTTCGGCAAGTTATCCAGGGAACAAGCCCCTTGTTTGTGGCAGACCTCTCCGACGCTTGAAAGTGATGGGAAGAGTCTTTCCTCTAGATATTTGGAGCCTTCTATTCTACAGAAAGGATAACTTGCTTTCATTGCTACTTCTTTTTTATTTGCTCAAGTGTGCAAAAAGCAGCAAGGGCTATGAGGAAAAAAAAAAAGGGGGGCACACAGAGACAGAAAAACTACTGAGCAAGCACAGACCCTCCTGATGTAACCACTGACTGCATGCACACACGCATGCATGCAGCCATGCCCCCGCAGCACATGCAGCCATGCCCCCGCAGCACGCAGCTCCTCTGTCTGAAAGGTCTGCGCACCCAGGAGAGAGAAAAATACGTAATTAGTCAAGTCTGCCCAAAAGGGACTGTAAAGGCTGATCTAGTGGCAGATTAGTGACTGCACCAGAAAGTTTTTGGAAGCTGTAAACAGGAAACGGTTAAGTAAAAGCAGGTGGAGCACGCTGACTGCAGGAACAACGCAGGAAATAGCTGGGTGTCTGAATGGATGCAGAAAAAAAATGCTCTGCTGCTCTGTCCGTCCTTGGCAGTCACCATACACACACCCCTCCTCCTCCCGGTCCTCCTTGCTACCCTTATCTCCCCAAGCTGTAAAGTACCTTTGCTTGAATAATCCGCTCTCCTCCAATTTCAGACCCAGCATGGGAAAACTGGGGGGGTTCTGCCTGGGAGGCAGAAGACAAGAGGGACTCACCTATTGTGCAAAGGGTGAGTCAGAAGTACCCAGCAGTACCCACTGGCTGCCAGGGGCTTCACGTTGGAGGAGCCAGAACAGGCTCTCTGGCTACTGCCCCAGGTGCTCCAGTGCCAAGCGTGTTTAGCGCAGCCGTCAATCAGAGAAACACTATTCCTGTCACCCCTGTCATTCTAGGGGGGCTCCCAAAGCACTTAGCAGTGGGAATCACACTCCGTCTCTACCGAAACTGTCCCTCCTGGGGCAGCTGCAGCTGTTTAATAGCTCACAGCAACATCACACAAGTAGATGGAAAAGAGAGCAGAATGTGTAAGAAGCATTCTTTCCACTTTCCTTCTAACCCTTTCTTTCTCCCCTCTTTGTCCACAGCAATTTGTGCCAGTTCCAGACAACTCCAGATGTGAGTCTTTCCCACCAGTATCTGTAGAGACTTGGCTCTGGAGAAGACGATCTGTTTGCTTACTGCCTCCTGGTGCTTTCAGCCCCAAGGGCTGAGTTCCTGCTGCCACTCTCTCATCCCTGGCTGTGCTGCCAGATGTAAAGGGCAGACGTGCTGGTAAGCAAAAATCCTGCTTTCTTCTAGATAAGCATAGTGTCAGTGTGAAATTGTTTAACACAGACAAGTCACTCTCGCCTTCAGAGTACACTGAACAGTCATATTAAAGCCCTGAGGAGAGTTAAGAAAGGAGCATATAGATTAGTGTTAGTCATTTTGCCCTTGTCTACATTTTAAGTATTAGATGGTAAAGCTGTGTTGGCAAACTCTACTCTTGGATGAGTGTTTCTTCTCCTCTCACAGATCTAAATTAAAAAAAATAAAATCTCTTCTTATGTTGTGAGCAAAGAAAACACTAATGGCAAATGGGCTGCAATGGAGTTAGAACTGCACAAACAGGAAGTTTTTTTTTTTTTCTGCTGGAGAAATCTAGCAAAGAAATCTTGCTCTTTTTTTGACAGTGTTATGTTGGCAGAGCATACCAGGTGTTGTTGTGAGTTCAATCATACACTGCCTTTTCCACACCTTTTAAAACAGTTACTACAGAAAACCTAACTCTTTCAAAGTTCAAAATCTTAAATCCTAGTCTGCACAGGGAGTAAGGTTCAATCTCACCCTGCCCAGTCTCCTTTATCCCACCCGCACTTCTGCCTGGGCCCTGCCTTCCCAGAGGTGTCCTGGGAACAGTCACGATCAGAGCCCAGCATCCCACACTGCTGCTCCCATGGGAGAAGGGAGTGGGCACTGCCAGAGCAGAGGCTGGCACGGCACCTTCTGTAAGCACCATCACACCCACCTAAGGTACCATGGGGCATAAGTGCACAGAGAGGATGTGTCCTGTCAACTTCAGGTGGATGGCAGGACAGCTTCAGGAAATTAAACCTTGGCACTGACCTTTGGGAAAAACCAGGCTGTGAATCACATGAATCTAAGAAATGGAGCGAAAATCATTGGAATGAGCTGAACCAAAGCAAACAGGTGTCTCTCTCCTGCTCCTTTCACGGTTTCTGCTTCCTTGCACCCTCACCCACATATTTTTTGCACTTAAGTTGTGGAGAAAACCGTCAGGAATGAGGTTCCCGGTGTAATTACAGTTTGTTGAGAAAATCACAGCCCGCAGCAATAATTCCTTTAGTGCTCGAGACAGATGCTGCTGAGGTCTAATCACAGTCTTCCCGCTAACCAGGCCCTGAGTCTAATCTGTCATCAGCCGAGAGGCCGCTGGCTCCCACTGCGCGTGTGAACCCGCGCTGCTCGGCTGCTCTCTCCCCTCGTCCCGAGCCAGGCAGTGCCAGCAGGAGGGTATGTTTCCATTCACTCCTTGCCCTCAGCTACAGCGATACTACAACTTCAATGCGCTGCTTATCTCCCCTCCATGCCGGGTATCAGGGCCACGCAAAGCCTCGCTGGAAAGGGCTTAAGTGGTTGTTTTCTACTTACAATGCCACATAGTGACTGCAGTTCAAAAATACAATTTAAGCTGAGATAAGTTGAAGGAGAGGCTTAATGAGAACGGTCTGTAGCCAATTCCTCCTTCCAAAACGTATGGTATTTTCAGCTTATTAAGAGGACAAGGCTGCACTCAGTGATGGATCATATAACCTCCATATGTTAACAACAATGAAACCTAAAAGACTGAGTGCTGATGAGCACAGAAGTAAGAGGAAGAGGGAAAAGCAGAACTAGGTAAACAGTAAAATAGAGCTGGGACAGAGCATACGAGTAAGGAGAGACAGAACAAATTTCTCCTACATGTTGCACACAGGTGCCATTGCCATCAAATGTTTTGTATCTGACATTCAGAGAGCAGAGGGCCACCACATCTTTGAACTTCTCTGTGCTGGTGAAAGCAGCTTGAAAGACAACAGACCTGACTAGCTCAGGAGTGCCCCCATGTATGCAAAAGTCAGCATCGTACTGGATTGATGTCTTTAAATTGGATTCTGGCCATAGAAAGAAACTGGCTGACGAAGTCTATTTCGAAGGCATGTTACCATAGCATGAGTGAACTAGTGGGAACTGGGGAAGTCCTTAAGCTGGTACCCACCTGACAGCATCTGTGTACTTAAGAGGTGTCCTGAAGTAGCAGGGGAGATGCCGTGTTTGGGAGGCGTAGACTAAACAGCTGTCTTTTGCGTAAGCATTCTTAAGAAAGGCATAAGGGAACAGAGTAGGTCATAGTTTCTGGTCAGAGGCAAAAGCACGTTCAAGTAGCTGAATTTCTGTAAGCAGCCTGTGGCCAACTCAATTTCTTTATGCTCAGCTTTTTCCGAATCTGCACGTGGTAGCTGGGCACACGCGATAATACTCACCAAATCTCCGCAGCAAAGGCGCGCGAGGCAGCAGCGCAGCCACTGACAGATGGGAACAGAAAGCACAGCAGTCTCAGAGAGGGGAAGGAGTGACTCATACAGGAAGAAAAACAAAGCAAAGATGAACTTGGAGAGTAAGAGTAGAGGCAGACTGTTAGCTGTAAATCAGTTTGCTTGCACTCAGTAGGGTGGGTGTTACGGTGAGGGGACTTGTACTTGACAGTAATGGAAATCCAAGGAAGTTTGATTAAGATTAAGTAACATAGAAAAGAGGCTTCAAGGCAAAAATCAAAGACAGGAAGTGACTAAGTAGGTCAGAAGCTGTGGTAGTGAGCTGGATAGATTAAGCAGGACTTGGAGCAGCTAAATTAGCTCTACTAGAGACAAGTGATAACACAATGTCTCCAAGTTTAACAAATCGGACTCTGAAATCACCTTCAAGGCCTTGATAGCAAATCAGAGATTGCCAGGTTCTAATAGTATCTCCATCAGAGCAGATACTGTACGTGTTTTAACAAGAGATTGGTTTTACAGTCACTTTTTGACCCTGCCAAGCTTCCTGTAAGTAGTGTGCTCTTTTTGCCTGAATGGGATTTCTTCTCAAGGAGCTGGGGAAAATGAACTGAGTAATAGAAATGGTGAAACTCTAAGAAGGGCAGTTACTGCAGGTTGAAAAGACAGATGCAATGGAGAAACTTCTTTCCACTCCTAAATTCTGTAAGTCTTTGATTCAACAGCTTTGTTCACATCCAGGGCAGCCGGAAGAGAACGGTCACCTTGTATTTTTGCACCTGATGACAAAACCCCAGATTGTATGTGTGCACTGGGACAGTTCAATGTGTGTCTATTCTAACTTCAAAGAGGCTTTCAATGCTCTTTCACATGTAGGGTGTGAGGAAGGGTGAGAACTGCTAAAGCTAGCCCCATCCTCATTAAATCTTTGCCCTCTCTGGAGCAAGCACGCAAGTAAAGAGAATAGAAGATATGCATGAGCAACTGAGCATCTGTGATCTCATGACCTTTGACTGTTGTATTATGGGAAATGTATTCTCTGGTTGCTATGCTTCTCTAATTCATTTGTATTTTCCTTCAGTGACTCCCTTGTATTTTCTCTGGTCCTCCTGTGTAATGGTTTCAAGGAACCACAGATATCTCCAAGTTAAGCATGCATACAATAGCTTTAATTAAATGTTTGTTAGTATCCCACAGTAATGCAAGGAAAAGGGAAAGCAAACAGTTTTGTACTCACATGTACCTATCCCTTCTGAGCCCAAGCTTGGGTGGAGGCATCCGCACCGCTGCCCTTTTAGTCTGTTTCTAACCTAATGTGAAATGAAGGCCATTGGGTCCTGCTGCTCTGCATGTAAACACTTCAGGTATTTCAATCCCATTAAAAAAGCTACAGACCACCAGTGAAAGGTACAATGCCAAAACCTAAAGGCTAGGCTAGAAGAAATGAAAATTGAATTAGGGCGGAAATTCCTTACCCCACTTAAAAGAATTGTAAAATAAGGTTAGAAAGTATCCTTAACAACTTCTTAAAATACACTAAGATGCTAGCTATAGGGAGAGTAGCATAAAAGCAAAGGACTTGGTGGTCTTCAATATTCTGAAATTAATCTTTTCTGTTCTCTGTGCCATTAGCACACTCTCAGTCTTGGTACAGCTCCACAATGAGTTAACCCTCTATTATTCTTTTAAATGAGGACTTTTGCTTCGTTTACAAGTAGCTAACCACATCATTTTATATGTACAAAAGAAAGCTGCAAAGGAGTTTTTGTTTTAATTTGGACATTTAAAATAAATGTAACATGAGGGAAATGAAATTTGGAAGGGGAACTTCCGTCATGCAAGGATGGAGGAATATGAAATGGGATTTAAAGGCTACCAGTCAGTTCTTTAAGTCAAATAACAAAAAACATCTACAGAACAGGAAGTATTGAGTTTGTTTAGAGGAAGAATCTTGCTCTCTCTTGTACAGTTTGTACAGTACAGTATCTGCAAGGATAACCATGAGGCCCAACACTACCAATTATTGCTAATACTGAGTACTAGTATAAAGTACTTGTAGCCAGTTTTTCAATGACCAACACCACTGTTATTTCAAAGTTGAAACAAGCTAATTTGAAAACACTTCAGACTGACTGTACCTATTTTATTGCAAATAAAATAATTATCATTGCAAAAAACCCCATCCACTACTTCTCAGTGACTCCCAGAGATAACATGCATTGGGAAAAACAAGAATAATCGTAAAAGAAAGAAAGAAAGAAGTAAAGGCAAGTTTGATGAGAGAATAAACCCCCCATACTTAGAACTTTGATTTCAGTGATTTCCCTGGACTGAAGCCAGAGGCACTGCCAGTTTTTACAGTGGGATGTGCTGGATTTGGGCAGGGCTGCACTGGGCAGCGGCTGGCTGGGCTCTGCTGGAGCTTGAGCCACAGTGACTTTTCAGGAGGGAACAGAAAGCATGGGTGGTTTCCCTCATGTAGCAAGGCACAAACGGCAGCAGGGCTGTCTGAGAAGACTGAGAACTGCTGATACTAGTAACAGGAACTGGCAGCTGCAGAAGAGGGTACGAGTATTACAAAGCGAAGGAGGAAAGGAGACCAGGGAAGATCTAAAATTGGGAGCAGCTAACGAATGGCAACAGATTTCTTTCCTCAAGGGCCTGAGCACATTCAGGCTCACACTAAGATTGCTACAAGGATTTCTGAGATACCCTTAATGACAATTTCTACTGATTTCCCTGCTCTTAATCTGCAGTCTGCACTTCCACTGTGTCTTCACAAAATGCTTCTTAAAAATACATGTGGTTTGGATGATGGCTGGAAGTCAAGAATGTTTATTCTCAGAGGTGTGTGAAGAAGAGGTTGGATCTACATTCTCCTCCTTCATCTCTGCCACATCTGCCTGGTGCCTGTACTGCAGACCACCAGTTCAGATGACCCACTACAGCGACTGTAGCAGGGATGCAGTGCAGTGGTGCACATGGGGCACACAGCCTGGGCTTTTTTGGGTTTCCTGCTCTGATTACAGAGGATTTTGATTTTTGTTCTTTGTTTTCCTGAAGCTCAAGCTGTCCTGAGCACTCCGTTCTATGTAAATGAGAGCTGGCACGTACTCAACGTTTATAAACTCAGCAGCTCTGTTATTTCATTTTTATTCTTTGCCTTAGACTTTCCTGTATGTCCTATATATATATATATTTTTTTTTTTTTTTTTGCTTAGTACTCCTCATATCTCAGCTAAATGAAATGGCTGGCAGATTGACCATCTTCACTGTTGCTTCTCTGTCTCCTACTAAATTGCAGTTGTGAAACTCTTGTATCAAAGCCTAAATTACTCCTTTGCTTCCCATCCTATTGGGGACTCCATGCACTACTTCTATCCTTCTCCTCCAGTAGTGACAGCTGATTTATATCACCAAGGCTAAGGCCAGGGAAATCGATGCCTGACTTTCCTGCAGAGGCATAAGTTTTTATAGATGGCAGTTAGTTAACTCTTTTCACCATACAGGAACAAAATTACTCAGCCCATCTCCATGACACTAAATAAGGCCCATGGGTATGACAGTGCAGTAATCCTGGACCTTGGGCTACCATAAGTACATTTAGACTTTTCTGGTTCTTCATGTTCCACATCTCTTTAGTAAGTCATAACTACTTTTATTCTCCAAATATATGAGGAACTTGAAGCTAAAGCTCAAAGTTCAGTGGAATCCCTTAATCCTGTGACCCGAACAGTGCAGTTTACGGAAAAATGCTCCCCCAAGTTTTCTGCTTCCTTGAGATATGGAGGGGAAGTGAAAGAGGAGAAAACAGTGATTAGTCATTTCTTTACTTCTTTTTGCTAGCTAGTTCTAAAGTACTTTTTTCCCCCAAGAAAGTCCCATCCCTGACAGAAAAGCAGCTGCAAGCATAGCATAGCTATCCATGCACTGTGGCTGTACTGTTCACCCTGCCTGTCACCCCGCGGAGTCCTCAGATGGACTAGGAAACAAGATGACAGAAAGGTTGAAAAATGAGAATATAAATACTCTGCAGGGAGCTGGTAAGACAGCAAAGTCACAATGGTAGAAAGGAGAATGTCAAAAGTTAATCCCAGGTATAATTCCTTGGAGGCCAGATGCATGTTGTGAGAGGTGTCGTTCATCTAATATTTATGTTTTGTTTTCCCTCTGTGAGCTTTAAGGTGAATGCTGCATTCTCTGTAAATGCCTTGCACGGCCCCTTGTTGCCTTTCCAAGTTTCTTATTCAATAGCACATTTTTTCCTTGTTTTTAAATGCTTGCCGAGTTTAAGGATGAGGAGGTTTTAACCTAACAATAAACCACCTGCATTTTATTAAGACTTGAGACTTAAGTTCCACCTCCCTCAGTTTTACTGAAGTGTTGCCATTAGTTGCATTAACCCTTTCACAGTCAGTTTTTCTCTGAATGTGAAGTTGTATGTCTGCTACACACAGGCCGGTTCCCCAGCCCTACACTGTATTTGGAGGAAAGAAAAACCATGCCTGAGGCTGAGGCAGAGGGCTCCATCCAGTGCTGACCAGCAAGGGGTGCAGAACCTCTAAACCACAGCTGCAAAGTCTACACCCTCCCTAGTACAACAGCCCAGCATCAAAATGTTTGTTGGCAACGGAATAATTAAAACTAAAATGTTCTTACCAGACCCTCTTGTTTCAAGACTTAGATTTTTGAGTTGTATCATAGAAACTTCATTCAACTAAATGGGAAAAATTATTATTGTCCCTGTTCCTCCCCCTTTCCCTGTCATTCTATTGTCTTAAATGAGAAGTGGAGCAGCACTACATGGTGATTTTTGTGCCTGGACCTCCAAGTGTGTTATTATCCCTATATGAAATTAGAAGAACAACAGCGTGTGGATGTGAAGTAATCGCCCAAATTCATGTGTCAGTTTAGTTGAAGGGCTGATAACTTCAGTTGTCAATGTACTAAGCAGCTGCCCTGTTCTCCACTTAATTTGTTTTTTTGATAAGCAGCATTTGCTGAGTCCCCTTCACACCCATCACAAAAGCACTGCACTGGAAAGCACAACTGCTAGCTAGTTTACCAAATACGATCAGTTCACTGAAGACAGGAGAGAGTAACTTAATGCACCCAGCCAGGGACTCAGCATCTGTACACCGTGAGTTGTGATTCCATCTCTCTTGCTATCTATGTGCTTATGGGCACGTAACTTGAGTTCATTATGACTCAGCTTCCCATCTATTCAAGAGAGTAATTCTTCACAGCCAGCAGGTGAATGAAGAGGTCACAGACTTCTGAGGTTATGCTGGGTTAGTCATTTATCTTAGGACTTCAGTGGCACACCTCTACAGGGATAATAGTGCTAATATGCATAAGACCTGTGTGGAGAGAACAGGTACATCAAAGTTTCAGAGGTCTGGAGATACTCAGATGCCATGGCTACAGAGCCATACGAATCCTTAAGATAACCAGGTAGGTAGGTAAATATTAGTTGCTACCAAAATATTGGGCAGGTATAATTCATTCTACAGGGGGTTATTTATTATACAGTCTGATGTATTAGATACTGGTCTCATTTACACTGTTATATCCCTACCAGGCTAGTATATATACTGTGGCACTCATAAAAGGAAATGCATAAATTTTACCTTGCTCTTGTAAACAAATAATCTCCATTCATTCATACATGCCATTACATGACTTCAAAACTGTGTAGGTATCAGTAATAATTGGGAATGGCCTTTATAAACCCATCTCATGGCACAGCTAGTTTTTGGGATATAGAAGTGTTGCTACTGCACACAATGTCATCTGATGTGAGGATCTGGCAGTCTGGGACACACAGCAGTGAAAGTCATCTGATGTGAGAGTAGCAGACAGCCCCTAAGACCTAGTACTAGCTCTGACTACAACCCAGGAAGCATAAGCTTGCGTGCCTGCTGAGAATCACAGCTTACCTCGCCTACCACTTGGAAAGACAAAGGATGAACATAATTTATAAAGATAATCTGGAGACAAATTTTTCATGGCTGAGTCACGACATAAAAGTTTCTGACTTTTCCATTCAGTGTAAATATGCATAAACAATCATTCTGATTTGCTTAAAAGACATATGTAAACAGCTTTTCAAAGTCTCTTTTAAACCAAATTGGGGCAAATCTCACATTTGTTTGAGTTTACACCCTTTAACTAGCTTTAGGAAGCTGTGATTTACATTGCTGTGTAAATCACATCTGCTCATAAACTGTGGTTTGAAAACACCACACATCTGTGGTATCAAATGTGTGCAAATTAGAGAATTATATGACATTACCAGTCACTTACATGCAAATGTAAGCTTCACTTTTTATGCAGTATTTGAAGTTGTGTTATTATGTAGCATAAACTACAATAATCTACTCTCTACTTCGCAATCCAAACAGGGATTTGCTATCTCTTTGCAATCGTTTTCACATAGCCAGGTCAGGTACCCCAATCTGGAACATAAGTTACAAACTGTTAGGTGCCCTGAAGCATGCTTATGGTCATTCTTTATAGGTGGCCTGGCCACCGTGCTCATTACTCTTGAGTAAATAAAACGTGGGGTTTTGTATTTTGAAGTTGTGTTTGTTGATAAAACAGGTATTTTCTTTGCAGCAATCTGGAAAAACTGAAGGTTTTCAGCTTCACTTTTGTCATGGATCTGTGGCTTTTTTGTGAACTTGGCGCCACATCAACTGGAGCCAGCATCTTAAAATCCAAGCTCTAGAAGCAGGGAGGTGGCATAGTCAATCAGTCATACAGGCTCTTCCAACATTATGAAAGGGGTTGTTCCCTGTGACAGGTCTGCTGGGTTTTTTTCTTCCTCTGAGTGTCTTGAGAGAGTGTCAGAAAGATTTTCCTTCTTCTGTTTCATAGTCTTGTTCCCATTTTCACCTCTTTTTGGTATAAGTTCTTTTAATAATGTTCTGCTTTAAATTACAAGTTTATTTCTTTTCAGCCTTGACTGTGTTTTCCTTTAGAGGAATAGTTCTACAAAGCTTTCATCAGGAGACCTGAGATTACTTATAAGCACCAATAATGAAGCCTGACAAAACAATTATGCAGCAGCTATTATCTTAACTTTTCATAATAGGTTACAGATAAATTAATACATGGCTTGATCAAGGTTATACAATGAATTAGTAGTACCAGCTGGAAGTGTAGCCTAGGAATTTTGACACCCACACTCCTGCTGAAATTACATGCCCTGAAAACACTGGGACTGTTTTAGACCCACTCTGCACTACCAACATTCCTCTCATATGACTGAAGTGTTTTTGGGCTATGAAAATTAAAGAAAAGGAAAAATAATGTAAATCAGTGTCTGACTCTACGTTGTTTTCCCCTCTGAGGCTAAAAGACTTTTTCTTGGTTTAATTTTTTCTTACAGTAGATCTTGGCAGCTGAAAGTTGAAATAAAATAGGAAAAAATAACAAGCATATTTTGAGTGATTACTCAACTGGGGTCCTTTGTGACAGGAAATGCAGCTGCGTGACTAATGGGCCTGACTTTCTCTTGGCTTCCTTCCCCCTTCAAAGATCTTGTTTACTGCCCCAGCCAATTTTTTTTTTTTTTAAATTGCTAGAAGCTAGCAATTTTCCAGGAAAAAAAAAAAAAATCTCTGCAAGAGGCAAAGGCAGTAAATCTTAAAAAGATCAAGGGCTGCAGAACTCTCCCCCATCTACTCCTTTTAGCCTTCCAGGCTCTTGAGTCACGTCATATCTTCCCCCGCTCTGCTCTGAACATGTGTCTAGCAGATCTTTCTGCTTTGGTAAGGGGGAGGGAGTATAGGAATCCCATTTACAGCATCTAACCCTGGAATTCATAAAGGAAGGGCTAATTCCATTAAGGAAACCAGGGGCCTCCTAAGCCTCTTGCGTTTTGTCTTTTTTTATTATTTTTCCTCGCTCTCTCTTTTTAAGAGCAGTTGTGTGCCCATACTCCATAATGATATGGCTGTTAAGCGTGAGCTATTGAGATTTGACACAGCATAGTCCCATTAGTAAGGGGCCACGGAGCTTTAAATGCTGTTTGCATTTGGCCTGCTTTGTAAGTCTGCTTTGTTGAGCTTCCTAGGTAACGGCAGATAGGCCAGGACCTGAACCTCCCCTGAACTGCAAGGGAAGAGGAACTGTGAATCCCAGTTCAATGGCAGGCCCTCGGCCCTGTAACTGGGCGCAAAGAAACGCCGAGCTGCCTCTCAGTAACAGGGGCTGTCAGGCATATGTCTGGGTGAAGTATCTAAACAAGCAGGGGCTTGTCATCCTTTGGAGGGCGTCAACAGGAGATGCACACCCTGAAGGACAGCAGTGCTGAGCCCTGTGGAGGGGCCAGGTGGGCTAACGGAAGGGCCCGTGCTGTGAAGGGCTCCCAAGGCTACGTGCTCGATAAAGCAAACGTGACATTTGCTGGCCTGAAGGTGGGCACTGGTGCAGGACCCTGTGTGCTGCCAGCACCAGAGCCAGCACCAGCCACGCCACAGAGGGAATGGGGAAAACTGCACTAATACTGGGGGGTTTATTCCTGCAAGGGGGGTAGAAACACAGAGAGACAGGTAACCAATATCCTCAAATATCATAACCAAATAGAATTGGGAACCTTTCTTTGGCCTTCTCGAGAGGCCCTTCTCTTTGGAGAGCTGGGGGATCAAGTAATTGAAGAGTTTGAGGGCTGCTCCACAATCTGCAGATCTGGCGTGGTTCCCTGTGCCCTGTAGCAGAGGCTAAAAAAGGAGGTGAATATATTCATTACCATAAATTGCACAGAGGAACCATCAGAATGGGTATGCTAAAAAAAGAGATGAAACCTTTGCTTATGAATAGACCTAAAAGAATTGAATACATGTGTACAGAGGGATCATTTTCCACTACCTACAAGAGGAAAAATCTCTGGGGAAGTGGCTGATGCCAAATATTTTCTTATGCTTCATGTGTCAGCAAGGTCTGGCAGCAGCCCTTAAAAAACAGAGCACACATTTTGTGCAAATTGAGAATCACAATTTCTGGTGATTTGGATTGCTTCACCAAACTTCAGACATTTCTCCAAAAATACAGCAGATGTTTGATGATGTACCAAGTTTTCAGCTTTCACACAGATCAGATGATGTTAAGATCAGCAGAAAAAAACCAAACCAGAATAACACAGTAAAAGGCTTCATAGCAGTCCTGAAAAACAAACCCCAAAGCTGGGCTAGACAGACAAAAATGTTAATTTCTCATAACAGCTATAAAATGCTCATACCATAGCAAGCTATATAGCAAGATTACAGAGGGGCTGGACTGGGTGCAGAAGTGGTGGGCATGAGGGCTCATTGGAAGGGGAGCTCTGTGTGTGCAACCTGGCTGTGTGACCAGGGCACCTCTACAAAAAAGAAGGGCAGTAGACTTTGACTACAAAGCTTAACATCTCCAGAGACCGAAGGAGGTTGGTAAAGGGGATGCAGCCCAGAGGTGTCTTAACACTGCACATGAGACAGAGGTGTCCCTGGAAGAGAACCAGCCTAATCCTCCTGATCAAAACTGGAGGTCAGTAATGTCTGTGCAATGAATGTAAATGAAAGCCGTGTGTCAGTGTATTCAGATGGAGATGAAGGATTTGGCACTTGTCCACAAATGTAAAAAGTTTCCTGCTTTTTTTTTTTTTTTTAAATGAGAAGCCAGTGTTAGAAAACTGACCAAAACCCACTTACTACAATTGCCAAAATGGCCTGGCAAAGCCTCCTCTCCTTATGAATACAAGGATTTTTTTTCAGTTATGAATTTGTAATTTGCAGATTGGGATGGATTTGGTGGGTTCAAACTTGATCCCTAGAGCATTTGATGAAAAAGCAATGATGCAAAGTCCAGAGCTAGATTTTTGTATGTGATGATTGTGATGATTTGCTTAAAAATTTTGCTTATGATGGAGCTAACACCCAGTGGAAGGTATATGAGCCTGTCACTGAAAATATTCTCAGCCTCGTGGCTGACTTCAGGTGAAGTATGAATAGTGTAGCCTGGCAAGGAAAAATGATATAACCTCTCTTGATTGTTGTTTCTACTTCCCTGAGGTAAGCTTACTAAAGGGAAGTAAGGTAGTACACTAAACAGGTGGCAGGGTATATCAAGCTTACTGTTACTTCACATCCTGTACCTGCTAAGGTAAACAAAGTCTGACAATGTAGCAGGAATACATGTAAGATGTCTTCAGTAAAATATGGATTTAGTTCTACCATTCTAATTCCATTACTCCTATACAATGAGTTAGTATTAAATAGTGCCTAAACAAACTGGTTACTACTCAG
This sequence comes from Gallinula chloropus, assembly GCF_964237585.1. Classification (NCBI taxonomy): domain Eukaryota; kingdom Metazoa; phylum Chordata; class Aves; order Gruiformes; family Rallidae; genus Gallinula; species Gallinula chloropus. The sequence goes on along the minus strand of NC_140088.1, from coordinate 16,205,507 downwards.
AAAAAGTGTGGAATTAGGCTGTGTTCTGGTTTTAGGTCTGTTATATCAAGGTGAAACCCATGAAGTCAGTTACTGATGTTTTGCAGTCTTTCAATTCTCTGCCATCTTCAAGGGTGTCATCAGAATCACAAGGGTCTTGAAAAATGTAAAGAAATAGTCACGTCACAAAAACCTCAGAATAACATGATCTGTCACCCTGACAAACTGGGGCTGTGATGGTCCAGTTCCAGAGACATAAGCAACACTTCCCTGTCTTCTGGATTGACCAAGCACAGTTTATGTCATGGTTGTAGCTATTTCCAGTGGTGTATTAGCACAACTTCTCTGAATTTTATCTTGGAAAACTCAATGACTTCAGGACCTCTGGCATTAACAACAGCCCTTTCCAGTCTGAGAATCTGAATGAAGTGCTGCAAAGTTCTTATTTTGTTATGAATAACTGGATGAAACCAGATGGACAATAAAATAAAACTTTCACAGGCTGCCTAAGCACTGGATGTGCAACGAAGACAACTGCATTTCAGCCCAGAGGTGGCTGCATTTCAGCCAGAGACATAATCCACTTAGAAACAAACTTCATAAGCACTTTGGGAGGAAAATTCACTCTATGATGTGACTAATTTCTGATAGAAATTGTTCCCATGCATGTCGCCTGCTCATGCTCAGAAACTGTTCATGTTCCATTTATCTCTGCCTGGTTAACAAACGAATACCAGTAATTTGACAGCATTAATACCATTAACATGTTTTTGAATTCTGGGTGTACTTTACTCATTAGTAACATGTTCTAGGCATTATATTCTGTTGCATGACGGTCACCTTGCATTCAGGCTTCTGGCTGCCTTCACCTTCTACTCTGATGCTTCCCTGACTCTGGAACATCTCACCTCATCAGCAGAAACAACCGACCTACATACCAACAGTTTCAAATCCAGGGACAATTTGGTGATTTGCTCTCCCCTTTTGTCAAACCCTGTAAAAAGTGCTAATAGGAATGTGTTACCTAGTAGTGAAATAATGAGATCCGAAGCCCTGAACCACCTTTGGCCCAGGCAATATTACTGCAATTAGATGTCACATGAGGTCTAAATTAGACATCTGCTGACTGCACAGGGTAGCTTCACCCAAAATCTAAGGCCACCGTGTTACACAACGGCTGCATGGCCGCCTGTGCCTTTGTTTCTTCATCTGCAACATGAAGACAGAAGCACTCAGTCATCCAACAGAGTGCACTGAGAGTTCATTGGCATTTCTGAATACTTCGGAGAACCGTGGATGAACAGTGCAGTATGAACAGAAACTAGTTGATGCAGTCTCACTTTTTTAGTGACATCCCTCTGCTGTAGGTATTATGTTTTCACATTCCCAAGTTAAGCTGGCTTGAGGGATTTCATTTCACTTGGGCTTAAAATCTTTGTTTCTTTCCTCATAGAGGGTACTGGAGTATACCTTTAAGCACAGCAAATCTCACATGTCCAGAAGCTTTGTAGTCACCTTGCCCTAAGAAAATTTCAAACAAGGAAGGCGAGAACAGTTGAGTACGTGCCTGTTTCACATACCCTGCAGCCCTGTGCATTTTGAAGGCCAGACAGAACGTTCTCTGCCACAGCACATTTTACACATCTACTTTACATAGATGTGAAGCTTTAGTTTATAGAAAAGAAAAAGCAGAACTTCTGAGCTCTTGATAGTCATGTATAGTCCCAAGCCTGGATACAGATTCCATTCTAGCAATGGAGGTCTATGTCTACGTGTCTTCTAGGGGCGTCATGAATACAGCATCATCTTTGTTTCCCCATCTGTAAAACTGGGATTATAATACTCTCCTATAATGAAAGAGTTTAGCAAAGTTAATTTCTAGAAGTTTTTACAAATGTAATATAGTTTGTTTCTATCTTGTTCGATTACAAAGAAGTCCTTCAGTTCTTCCATCCTATGCTGTTAAAAAAACCCCTTCTCTCTTTCAGTCTTCCTATTACTTAATTAAATTGTACAAGGTAACCTCCCTTACAGCTTTCTGCAGTCACAGAGTGGAGGAAGATGGGTGTTTAGACAGCAAGTAGCAGTTTGTGAGTAAAAGTGAGAGAACTTCTGACAAAAGGTTTCCATATATAACTCTCCCAGTCTGTGCTCTAGGAGCAGCTCTGTCTGTAACAGCTCCTCTCTCACATTGTGTCTAGGAGAGAACAACTTGCATTCAAAAAGTATCAGCAGGAACGAAGTTATGTGCTCAAGCCCTGCAGCTCTTGGATTTTCCCCTCTGCAGCAGTGATTCAATTTGCTGATGGCATTGTGAATGCATCAGGGGAAGAAAGACAATAATATCGATAACAGCAAGTGATGCAAATGATATTAATGAGCATTTGTATTGAGATGGCATGTGTAAGGTCTGGTTGGTGGTTTTCCATCAGGATCCCTGCGCTACAGCATCTCATCTCTGTGTGAGGCAGAGACCTGGAGTGGAAATCTGTATCCGGGCTTGGGACTACACCTCATTATCAAGAGCTCAGCAGTTCTGCTTTTCTTGTTGAACTGCAATCACATGGACATCTAGTTGCAGGTTTCTTTCTATAATGCACAGCTTCTCATCTATGTATAATGATTTGTTGTGCCAGAGAACACTCGCTCTGGCTTTCAAAATGCACGGGACTGCAGGGTGTGCAAAACATGCATGTATGAAACTGTTCCTGCCTTCCTTGTTTGAATGTATTCAGAAAGGTGAGGAAGGTCAGATGGAAGCAGTTTGCAGAGGTCTTGATTACAAACCTTCTGGATGTGTGAGATTTGCTGTGCTTAAAGGTATACTCCAGCATCGTCTCCGAGGAAGGATTACTGCAGTGTTTTGGAAAAGAAGGAAAATATATATTGCTGGGCTGGATAAGACGTTAAGCCTCTGTCAGCTTGATGTGGGCAGCGCTTCTGCCAGATGAAGCATTTGCACCTGGAAATCCACAGGGCAGCAGATTGGCACTGGAGCATTTGTGTTGCCATCAGCAGGGCAGCAGCTTGCCCGCACGTACTCAGACTCCCAGGAGGCCAGAGTTCAGGGCTCCTCAAGGAGGTCAGTTTTTATATAGCAAAGCAAACAGTTTAGCTAATCAGGGATTTTTTTTCCTTTTCTTTTCTGAGGCTCTTGGCACCCAGCCTTGTTGCTTGCAATCTTTAATTTGTACTGTGGCTTCCTTTTCCCTGCTGCCTTCTCACTCACTCCAATTTTCCCACAGACTTATTTCCTAACTCTACCTCTTACAGAGGTCTTCATTTATTTCAGACCCAAATTTATCTCAATCCTACACAAAGCTGCTGTTACCTCACCATTTATTCCTGTAAGCGACTGTCATCAGAAACTCATGAGCTTCAAAATTTTACGAAAAAAAGCGCCATTATTTGTGTTGTAGAAAATAGTTGAGGAAACTCATGTATTTATAGTGTAACTTTATTCATAGGCACATATAGAAATTGATTGTGGATCAACTTAGACCTTCCAGGTTATTCAGCTTCCCGAGTCTCTGAAACTGGGGGGTTGACTATGGTTTTTTAAAGGGTCTGTGTATGTTCACAGTATGGGTGAGCTGCAAGCTACACACACTGCTGGCCATGAAAAAGCCTCTTATTGTACAGTTCCCACTATAAGGGAGAAGATTTAATGAAACAAAGTCACATTTTAGCAGATTATCCCTTCCACTTCCAAGCTGTTAGGAAAAAAGTGGAAGAGATAAAGGCATATTTTTCTGATCAGCACAGCTACACAGTCCATAGCACTTACTCTGTGGAATTGCTGTAGAGAAACCAATGAAGGCAACATGCAAATAACTGTCTCAACTAAAACCACAGCAAAATCCCAGTGAAAATATACAGCTAGCTAGTCCTCGCTTGTCAACATGGCAGAGGCTGGCTTGCTCAAGGGCTGGTTCTAAGAGGTGTAGCAACATGGGTGGGAAGTGACCCACCTGGTCACCAGGTTCTGCCCCATGAAATCACTTTTTAAAGGTCTTCTATGAAAGGCTGCACAGAACCCAGAGCGTTCTTTCAGTCTGCATGCACCCTGGGAGCCACAAAATACTGCCATCCTGTAAGCAGTGCACAGGCTCTGCTGCACATGTAGGTCCACTTGATATTGTCTCATTTAATGTAAACACCTCTCCTTCCCTGTGGTTATTTCCAGTAGAACTCCTCTGCCTCTGAAGGGAGCCAAGGTTGCCAGGGCAGCGCTTTCCAAGCTGTGAAGTAAGCTGCAAGCAGCTAACAAAGCCTGACACACATTCCACATATTTTCACCGTAATTGTTCCTCATAGCCACTTACAAGCAGGCACAGAAGGGCTTTAATGAATTGCAGTGATGAAGGGGCTAAAAGCAGCGCGAGACCCTGAGCTGGCGGGCAATGGGTGGCCTGTATGCAGCCCCTCTGCAAGGCGGCAGATCACAGCAAACAGGACACACTGGTCTCTCGTATTTTGGTAGCCCCTGCAAAGAAGTCCCTTGGATCGAACAGAGCCAGACGTTAGGAAGCAGATCCCGCCAAGGTGTCAGCTATGCACGCTCCGGGAGGCCATCGGTCCAATACTCATTAATTTCAGAATCCATCACTGAAGAAAACACAGCTCTTTATAAGGTGGGACACGTTTTAAAGCAACAGTTGGTGCAGATTCAACTGGTATAAAGCTGCATAGTTCTGTTAAATACCAGGGGGTGTTGCTGATTTATACCAGCTGAGAAGTTGGCTAATACTCTTTTGGAGCCACCACCTCCCCCATTCGTAATTGCCAGTAGAAACACTGGGAAATGCACGAAGAAATGAAAAATGGAGCACATTTATGTGAAAAACCTTTGATGCAAAACAAATGTCTGCTCACTGCACAAAAGCTTAAATAATACAGCCGTTATTGGAACTGCTCTACAATAAAACAAGCTGGATGAGTCAACCAGCAGTGCATCTAATCTCCACTGGCTGCCTTTCCAGTCCCCAAGCTCCCCATCTATTTTTATCTCTTCTTTTTTTAATATACTTTTTGGTTTACAAGCAATAAATCTACAGCTCTTGGGTCTCTCGTGTGCACTCCTGCTGGTGGGCGACTCGGCATTCAGAAGGTTACCCAGACCATTTTGGCTATTAGACCCCAGAACATGGAGGCTGGGATTCAGATTCGAGTTTCACTGTGGCCCAGAGAGCACGGCAGAGGCTATGGACAGTGTGGGGCACGGCACAGTTTTATGCATGGATAGCAAGGTTGCACCATGCAGTATACTCTCCAGGTAGCCAGAGAGTTAGCACAGAACTTAGCAGGAACTTGCTCTTTGACACAGTGTAGGGCGCAGACAGCGAGAATAGTGTGTGATGTGCTCGATGGTCACGCAATGACTAGTGAAGAGCTACCACTACAATGGCACTGGCAGCTGCTGTGTCTATACAAAACCAATGCCATTCCCTTTTTTTCCATGGAGGGGGGAGAATGTTAGTTAAGATAAATGCACCTGGTTCACCTTAGGACCTTGTATGTTACCCATTAGCGAGTGCAACATTTGGAAGTTGAGAAAAAGACAACCCTGATTTCAGAATCACTGGGCAGGTGACAGGAACTGCTTTCATGCTGCAAGGTCTTACTGTTTGTTGGCTGGATGGGATAGCACTCTCTTGAGAAAAGCGTGGGTGAAATTTTGGAATCACAATACTCCTGCTTCACTATTTTCTGGTAACCAAATTAAGAACCTAGCAATGGAGCCATTATTTTTCTAATTTTTCTCCGTTCTTTTTAATGGTTTTGTTAGAAACGCATACAGCTCGTCACCTCGAGCTCATACATGCTGGGAAACATCTGTTAATTGAATATTAAGATAGCCAGAGTGTTATAATGGATAGAAACTACTGGGATATGATGCTAGCCCAACAGCCTTCCTTTTCATTCCAAGAGTACGTGCTTCAGGGAGCAAGGGAGAAGAGTATATGAATTTAATTTCAGACATTCACTTTTTAGGTGCCCCCGAGGGACATACCCATTTCCTATATAAGGTTTGGTCTGTTTGCAATTAAGCTCTCTTCTTTGCATATTTCCGGATAGATTAAAAATAGCAAAATCAGCTTATTCTTGGGCTTCTGGAGATAAACAAAGCCCTTGCTTCCAGGGGTTTTAAAGTACTGATCAGGCTTGTAGATCTTGAAGGCAGAATTTGTCCAAGATCTTTTTTTTTACGCTGGATAAACAAGAATTTCCAAAGAAAAAAGGTAGAACACATTTCTAGAACTGGAGACCTTTTAAACCACTTAACTCCTGCAAACTTCATTTTTAAATAAAACTAAATGTTGATAGAAAGTTAAGTTGAATACTCTTCGTATAGAAAGCTCAAGACCGGTTCAAATCTCTCCCACCATTCTCACAACCAATGGATCAGTTCCAGAGCTGAGCGGCTTGCTGAGCTCTCATTACAATTCTCCTCTTACTCTTTTTCTGTTGGGATTACCATCATCAATCCATTTAATCCAAAATGTAAAGCTGCTTTTTGTGACACTGCCATCCATTCTCAAGGACCTTGACAGAAACAACTCATTTATAATGGTGCCTAAATTGCTATCAGATGGGAATGATTCCCATATATCCCCAACAGCCTGAGGTTGGACACACGATAGCGATCTGCACCTGATCATTTCTTCCCTGCTGTTCAGGTCTCTACTCATTTGCAGAAATTACCTGGAACAGGAGCCATTTTCCAAAGGAGTCCCTGACCACTAGGTTGTGAATTTAAGTCTCCAGACAGTGTTTTTGCTGGCTTCGTTTATCCTTTGCAGATTCCTTAGAAGTCAGTTGGACCCTGATGGATTCATGCACAATGGGATGAAAATCACTGATATAGTGCTTTTAATTTTAGTTACTCACAATCTGTTATGCTGAAAACAGAACTAGGATTTAACCAAATATAACCAAAACACTTTGTTAGCTTTCCTAAAACCCAGAAACCCCTTAGGACTATGTTCAGCTCAGCAGTGGAGTAACTCCCTCTGGCACCCTAGGAATTACACTAATTTATTCTGGATTTTAACGTTATGAGTAGCTGGATTAAAGACTCAGGCCAGCACTGAACTCTCAATCTTGAAAAATCAATCATGGCATACACACACCTCATAAATGTAATTTCTGATTCTGGTTTGAGATTCTAATCTCAGTTTGAGATTCCTTACCCAAAAAATCCTATAATCTGATTACTTCCCTTTAACCAATTTTTGATGGACTTTTACTGCTTCTTACATTCAGAACACACATGGGCAAAATCCAACAAGAAGGGCTGTGACTCCACAACAGTATAATCTGACCTAAACTGTGGCTGCATCAGCTCTGCCTCTACAGCCCCTGATCACAGTCCCCCATCCCTTCCTTGTACCTGCACTGCTGCTCATCTGGCCTTGCAGTAAATTGGTCCAGGGGATGTGGAAAGCTAGTTATTTTGTCAATTTAATTTTCAGACACATTAGCTCCCTGAACTAGGCTATTCCAGGGTCAGATACTCACTATTGTTTGTGTTGAGGAAACATGGAAGCACGTCTGGACAACAGCAGCCCTGGTTTACATTGGCCAGCATGGATGTGGAGCTGTACTCTGTACACAGCTACCTGTGGGTAATGTTTGTTAAAAACATACCAAGTCCTAATGCTCCAGCAATACAGACACTGCTCCTGAGGATCTCCACTGTGTGACAAGAGTCATAAACAGACCTTACAAAATAATGAGGAGTTCTGTAAAAGCAGGACAAAATGTGTAAAGGTTCTTTTAAAAATATTTTTGAAATGAAAGTGTTCTCAATCCTCTTTGGCTGTCAGCAACGTTAGGAACATGGGGATCCTTCTGGCACCATGGCCTTTAAAGAGTCAAGTGTGCTCCTGCACATTACCAGGACACTTGGTGGGAAAAAAAAAAAAAAGAAATTCCAAAGAACAGAATAACCTCTTGTCCATCAAGCAAGATTGCACAACAACCACAGTACCAGGCACAGAGAACTCTGCCTGCCTGGCCCACAGCCACACCACGGGTGGCAAAACTTTCTAGCTCTCACAAACTAATTAGGTTCAGGTCAGGTATGTGACTGAGAGAGCTCCAGGGAGGGTGGAAGGTGAAGCAGGAAGCGGTGGTGATGATTCAACTAGGGATCAGCTTGAAAACATTTCTTCAGTTGTTTCTTCAGAAGTAAGTTTTGAACATGAAAGGAAAGTGATTTTATTTTTACAAGTATAGCAAAGGAAATCTTCCTGGTAGAAAAATGAAAGTGGGAAGGACTCTACTTATGAAGTAGAGCAGCAAAGAATTTGTCATAAATTTTATAGCGTCTAACAGTGGAGTGGGACAGGTGACAAGAAGGCAAAACACTTCTAGTTGCTAGTATCAGCTCTCAAGACAATCTTTTTTTCTAGTGAGAAGCTGGAGCTGCAAGGGAAATAATGTTGAAATTTCAGCACAGCTTCCTGCACGTAAAAAGCCAGTGCAGGAGTGCCTTCAGTCAATGTCTGCACATGCAATTAGAGGAATGAAGAAAACTCACTGCTGGGTTTTGTACTAGATACTGCAAACCTTTAGTAGTATAACCCTAGGGCTACATAGTGCTGCTTTGTGCCGTTCTGTACTGTGAGGAGTGGCACCTTTTCCCCCAAAGCCATAAAATTACAAGCTAAGCTTCAGAGTAGCCACAAGCAATATGAGTTCTGTCCTGTCCCAACACTGCATCTGGCTCCTCAGAAAGGCTGCTGCCAAGTTAAAGTAAGGCAGTTCCAAAGTACTCTCATATTCTCCATTTCTTGCCATCTTCAAATCACCACTTCTTGGGAATTCCCTTGGTCAATTATAAGGGAGTATGCTTAAGGCAGAGTGACCAGAGAAGAGCTTGTGGTCAGTGTTACACAGGTCACCCTTGATTCTCTAGTGGGTCTTTTGGGTAATGTAACTTTGCAATCAGTAGATCCAAAAAATGTCTGAGGGAACACTACTGCTTGGACAGTGCTCATCAGCTTTCAGCTCCAGTTTTTAGCTGCCTGTGCCACAGCTCTGTTTGCTATGTGACACTTTGCTGTAATGAGTGATGGAAGCAACGACAGAAGCGACATGGCAGACCTGTGGTGGTGAGAGTGGATGTGAACTTCAGAGGGTCAGGTACGTCTCATGCCACCTCTGGGTCTTTCAGATATGTCAGTGTAAGTGTGTAGGATCTCTTATTAAGCTTTGCACTGAACATCAGAAAAAACTTTTTCACTGGGAGAGTAGCACAGTACTGGAATGGGTTACCCAGAGAGGTTGTGCAATCTCCAGCCTTGGATGTTTTTATGACTTGGCTAGACAAAGTCACAGCTGACCTGTTAAGTGCTGGCAATAGTTCTGCTTTGAGCAGGATGCTGGACTACAGAGCTCCAGAGGTTCCTTCTAACTAACGTTCTGTGATGCTGTGTGTCTCTCAGATCCACGGGTTGAGCTGACAAGCCATGCCATGGAGGGACTCTGTAGAATGAAAGGCCATGCCTGGTAACATTTACCAACCTGGAATGGTTGGAATGGTTTTTATAGAGCAATCTAAGTGTCTGAGTGGATGCCTCCCACACCTATGTGTAATGCTTCCTCTTGAACAGAAACAGAAATGGCAGAAATAATTGTGAAACACTGCTTATGAGGTAGTGATACTTAAGGAACCGTGATGCCACTCCATTCCCTTATGCAACCAAGGTTTCAGCAAAGAAAAGGTGTTAGCCTCCTGCAGTGCTCTTGTGACACTCTTCTGTAGCAGCGGAGAGAGCAATAGTGCTAGTGTGTGCTACCAGCATGCCAAGGTGTCACTCAGAGGACAGACATATAGCTGACTTACAGGGTGGCATGTAGCTTAACTTTTTGTCCCCTGGTTTTAAAACAAATACATGTAGCTGATTCCCACATTAAAGGGACCAGAAGAGACTGCATTCTTTCCAAGAGACAGATTGCAGACTGGACTAGCTGCAGGAACATGCTGGAGTCATGCACAGTTCAGTGGGGATGCTTCTACTCAGACTGGCAGACATAGTTCTAGAAACACGCACAGAACAGACAAAATCCTTTCCACACCACCACCTTTTGCACAGTTCTGCCACACTTCATTCCTTCACACCGGTTTCTTGCCCCTGTTCAGAGCCAGCATGCACACTGAAGAAATGTCCTCATCTCTGCCATTCCTTTAATCTCTCTCGTAACCCAAATACAATCCTCTCAGCACAGAGCTGTCAAGTAGAGATGATGGGACCTGAGAAGTTCATGTACTAGTCAGATATAGGGTGACCCAGGAGATTGCTGGCCCCAGGTGAGAACTCCTTCATTAACAAATGCAAAATGAGATGTGAACATGTCTCTGAACGAACTGTGTTCTCCAAAACCTGCCAGCAGTATGGCTCAACTCACCATGAACAAATGGGGTTCAACCTAATGACCACAGTGTATCACTTGGAGCATCTTGGATCACTTAGAGCTACTGAAGCACGACAGAAAATCTTTTTCTTGAACAGAGCCCTAACCACAGTGTGTGTCAGAGTGACATGTACTGGTATGGACTTCTAAATTACCACAAATAACATTGCAGAGATTATTTTCTCTTGTTCACTAGCTTGAACAAATACTGAGCAGTTGCAAATGCTTTGGAGAGAGTCTGAATCTTAAGATGAGGCCTTACATAGGCACGGGAAAATATTTAAAGAATGAGATAATTTTGGATGATGTTTTCTAACGGAGGCTGTTTCTCAGGGACTTTTTTGCTGAGACAGCCCTAGTACCAGGATTACCCGGGACCCCCAAGAAGCATGAACCAGCTTCTCCACGCTCTAAGATGGCAAGAATGTTTGAGAATATTTAGGGCAGTAGAACTTGTGCTCTGCTATACACAATGGTTATATTTATCTCCAACACGACATATGTTTGACAGCCATAAATATATTCATCTCTGTTTCCTCCTCAGAGAAGCCTGAATACATGTAATGGAGCCCTACACAATGAAACCATGATGGCAGCTAAATCGTAACCACACAAAACAGCAGGATGTGTGCTCAAAAGGATTCTTCACGTCAGCTCAATAGAGTAAAATCTTCTCACCCTACAAATACAGTTCTTTATCTACTTCCTAATAATGACATAAGGGTAAATTCTGTCCAGTCTTGCATATATGTGTGTAAGAAACTCTCAACACAACTCCTATGCAAGGAACCAGCTTCAACTAGAGTCTTACACACTCTGCTTCCTCCCTAACTGTCCTTTCCATATTAATGCCTGGCTGCCAAATCACATTAATTCCATAGTTGCATCCCTGTCATAAGCCATTAGTTCCACACTCTTAATATGCATAATACATACATTCCACATTCTTTTCCTCAGTATGCAAATCTTTCCAACCACGGTCCCCTTTGTTTCGGTGCCTCTCAACCCACCAGCATATGCAGGAGGGCTCACAAACAGATCCTCTGGGATATACTCAAACACAACCAATACATTTGCTGTGATTCATACGTGATGATAGGAGGGACCCGAGGTTCCCTCTCCAGCCTCAAACTGCTTAAGCATTGCCTGGATTCCTGATGCACCAGGAGGTTTATACTGGTCATTATGAATTTCCTTTCAAGGCTCCTGAACAAGAACTGACTTTGTTTACAGTAAAAACTTTTCCACTGGCCCAAGGAGACAACACAGTGGCCTAGGTGAACAACCACATCACTGCAACCATCTCCTGATGTCAGAATATCATCAGGACCTTACTGGACTCATGGCTGTGCCTTGCATTCAATTAGCAGCAACAGTTAGAAATACCTGTTTTAAGTAGAACAACTCCTTTTCACAAAAGTTCTTGGTCCCAGTGTTTCCTGCCTTCCTTTCCTCCAAATTGTTTCTTTTCAAAATCAGCAGCTGGAACCTACTGCACAGTCTTCTGGACATCTTTTTTGGTCCAAAATGTGTCAGAATAGACAAAGTGACATTGTACCCCAACAAAATTCAGGATGTTTCACTTGCTCCTGTGACAATGGCACTCAAGATCTATACTCTAATTCATTGACACAACTGTAGTCAATAGACACGTGGAGCTGGCACAGCTCTGAAGTTCTGGCCACTGCTAACAGCACAATTTCAGCCCTGGGGTGTGAAGCCAGATTTTGCCATTTGGAAGGCGTAATGTACAAGACAATTCTTTCCACAATTCTCCCTGTTCTCCCAACTGCAATGGCTGGCACCATCCCTCAGAGATGGCTGAAGAACAGCTGAGGACTCACCGGGTCTAACCAGACAGGTTTATCGCTATTCTTAATTTGCACACATGCCACGATGACGTGTGCGTTACATATGCTTAGACTGCATGGCTGAATGTTCATGTTCTATCAAGCTGTGGACGATTTTACAGCTGGCTCTGCTCCTTGAGCAGTGGGAGCAGCTCTGGTGCATTTCTGAAAGGCGGACTACAGCCGACCGGCTGGAGCTGTAATTCTGCAGTCTGATGCCTCCCCCGTTCCAACTGCCGTGCCTCCCCCCTGCCCCGACATTCTTTGCTGCTTTGTTTATGCTGTAGAAAACATCTGTGAGGGTATACGGCCAAGGTGAAAGATTTTGGCAAACAGTTATTTTTCATAGCTCAGCTTAAAGGGAAAATATGAAGACTGCCCCTCCTTCTCAGAGAAGGGTGGGGTTGAGAAATGAGATCCAACTGCAGCCGGGCCAAATAGCAGCCTGGCTGTCCCACTAGCCCCTTTAAAGGGAAAGGGAACTTTTTTTTTTCAATAGAATGAACTATGTTGCAGTAGGGGAAAGGTTTAACTGAAGCTGGGTCCATTTTTTGAGGTACCAATTAAATAATAGTTTCAGGAAAATCTTGAAGATGTCAGAGTGTGTTAGGCTGGGCATAATATTTCAAGAGAATGTGTAACTCACGCTGCAGAGATTGTTTAAAACTAGGCTGACATGACAATAAATATCTGTAACAGAGAACCCCCCTACACTGCTAGGAGAGGGACTCAATTACACTGCAGGTCTTTTTCAATGTTTAACTTCCATGACTCCTTACAGAACTGGGGCCCTGTAAGGGGAAAGAGAAAAAAAAAAGCGGCTTATTACCTCTGTTGATTAACAGATCGACTTTCTCAAGCGTTGAAGTATTTTATAGGCCTACAAAGTATAGGCTGTAAGCAGGGAACCACAGATTTCCCCGACAAGCCACAGTTTATTACTGATGTTCTGCAGCGGAGCAGAGAAGCCGAAGGCAGCACATGCTACTCGCGGTTGCGGTTCTCAGGTAGAGAAGGGAAAGGGAAAGTGGAAGAAAGGGAAAGAGAGATGAAAATTCCTGCTGGGAAGTGAAAAGACTTGGATTCCAGATTTGCTTTAAGGACCTGCAAACGGATAGGCACTACTTTATTCCTCCCTGAACTGCAGCCACTCCTAGGTGAAAAAGCAAAACCATTTACAAAACTCAGGGAAGCTTGGGATAGGAGGTGAGGAATGGCATGTTATTGTTTAACAGGAAATTGGAACAAAAAAGTCAGGAATCACTCAGAAGCACTGTGCTGCAAAGATAAATGAAAATGTCCCCCTGGAACTAAGTCCAGCTCAGTCCCCAGACACACTCAGGACATTCCCCTCTCTTGCCATGTCACTACTCACAAACAAGGAAGCTCAGCTACTGCCAGATACACCCCACTGGGATGTAGCAGCTACATAACCCCCAGGTTAGGGACAAAGCAAGCTATCTGAGAGGTCTGAGCTGAAAAAAGACACAGATTGAGTTCTCGGGATCCATCTAGGACCTGTCACGAGCACTTGCACGGCTGACTGGTGAGAGAGGGCACCGCTGGCAGCGGTATGCAGCCACGCAAGCACCCACTGCCTGTTCCACCCTCCTTTCCCTTTGTCTGCCCTTCGCCCAGATACAGATAGACTCCAAATTAATTTTACAACCTGGAATGCTGCTAACACAATCAAATTATGAAAGAAAAGCTCATCTTGAGGGAAGGCAAAAATCAGCTCCCTTCTCTGTCTCACAGCTGTCCCCTCCTCCTCACCATGTGTTCCTGAAACCTGGGGCTGTTCCAAGCACTAAATGCACTGGAAAGCGTATCCTTAGGCCAGCTGTGATCTGATCACGGCACGTTGGCTACGGGTGAATCAGAAACCAACTGATAGGCCCAGGAACAATGTGGCCCCTTGTTAGGCTCCCTGAACAGCCATTGCCTTCAGCCCCCCCTCTCCCCACCGCCCCGCCACTTCCCCAGCCAGCCTTCAGGAGAGCAGGATGCCAAGAGGGCTCTTGTAACATGCCCTGCGTGATCCTTTCCCGCCAACCCTGTGCTGAACTACAGCTATTTTCTGTTTTGAATGACACGCTCCTTGTGTTGTGAGACTTTGGGTGGGGGTTGCTGCAGCCTCTTTGGAAGTGGATGCATAGCAAGCCACATGCTGATACTAATATTTACGTGCAAGCTGCTACATGGCAGCCCCTGGCAGCAGCACCTGGGACCACAGTTCCTCTGGAATCCCAAGGGCTGGAAACCTCCCGGGAAGCTGCTTCTCATCATCCCCACAGAGCACTCCACGCACTGCACAGATCCATCCCAGGAACCGGATTTTATCTGGCCTCACAAGATTGCCAGTGTTTTGTAGGCTTTGTACATTTATGACATTAAGTAAGTGTTATGGAAATTAAGCAATGGCACAGAGCCAGAGTCCTCCATGTTCCCCGACCCATCTTACAGTTACCCAGGCTGCTGAAAATCTCAGGAGCAGATGCTGCAGGAAGGAGGTTAGTGGTGGGACAGAGCTTGGTCTTCTCCCAGGCAACATTCTGAGGGAGCACAGAGTGCTGTCTGGAGAGAGAAGGGGCCATGGCCAACACAGATTTGAGGCAGTCTACAAAAGACTGCAGAGAAATTTAATCCTGGTGCATTAACCAAGTCTCAAAACTAATAGTTCTTTGCATTTGTATTGAAGTAGCGTGCCAAAGCCCCGATCGGGATTACCCACTGTGTTTGGCGGTACAGCCCCGTCTTCAGGGTAAACATGTTCTGCCAATCAATTCCCACTGCAATTTTGATTAGACACAACATTTTCCTTGCTTCCTGCCCTAAACAGCTGCCATGTTGTATTGCAGCTGCATTTCAATTGCGGATAAAGGATCCAAATACATTGGTTCTAGCAAGTTTCAGCATTTAGATGGATCTTAAATTAGGATCCTTCCTATTAAAAAAAACCCAAAAAACTGCACTGGTGTGAGGCATGGCTAATTGCTGATAAATGAAAACTACAGATTTGCTCTGTGCCCCTTTTCCTAGTCCAAATTGCTTCATAAGATAGGAATATTACATACCCTATACAGGAACTACTTGATCATTACCAAAATAGCCACTTGTCTGATGGGCAGCTCTTACAACAATACCAGCACCAGCTCACGAAAGAAATAGAGCAGAAAGTTAATTTTCCTGAAAATTAGTATTGCTTTAGATAGCTGTAACAAATTTCTAATCGTGTCCAAACGGACAATGCAGCTGTGGCTCAAATGGGTATGTGTGTTTCCACTCCACTGACTTTTGCTGTGGAACGTCTACATTTGCAGCTGGAACGTTGCTGAAGTTGGCCCTGATATTCCAGTATACTCTACTTGAACCACAAGTGAAATTCGCCTGGCTAGATCAGTCTGTAAACTTGAGACCTAAATAATTAAAACACAGAGTGGGATGTGTGCAGAGATTAAATCTTTTATGAAATATGTAAGTCAGCAAGAACCATATATTGGGCCATCACAACAATGAATATGGGATAAAGCTGGCAAAAATTTAACATGAGTAAATTTTGGTAAAACTTAGTCTCCATTCTACACAGCAGATTATCAAGACTTTCTTGATGCACTGAACTCAATAAATTTGCTTGGAATAGTTCTATGTGTGTGACAGAGAGAGAGAATTAGGCTGGAATGCTATAAGGATGTACGCCAAGCTCCCAGCATCTGGAAAGCAGAAAGCAAACCTATATTTAGTGCACAATGACTTGCAATAATTTGTGAGGAGGGGGAAAAGAGAGGAACAAAAAAGAGCAAGAATAAAGAACAAAACCTAAGTTGCCAGTGTTAGGCAATTAAATGAATTATAAAGAAAAAAAGAACAATCAGGCTGGGATAAGGATAAATTAAACCCTGGTGCATATGTTATTATAAGAGCTTGTACAAGCAGAAATGCTGTATAGAGTTAGCAGACATATTTATAAACATGCTACAGATAATGCATACTTCAGTATAAATACCACCTCAAAGAATTTCTGGCACAGAACAGTTAGGGCATTGACCTCTGCTGTACATTCATTTCCTTTATGTGGCTGAAATGGCCTAAGTATGTTCCTTAGTTAGCCATGGGAAACTTTTTCTCCATCTGCAAGGGCGTTTCTCCATGGTACTCAGTTACATGCTCTTTGCAAAGCCTGTGTAGGTTATTGTGTGTTCTCCTACACCTACTCGTAAACAGAACAAGTAAAAGGCTACCTTTTATAAACACTGTACATTCAAAAATTAAAACGGTGCAACAGTTTCTAAATTCCCTGCTGCTGTTATAAAAAGGTGCTGAAGAATCAAGTTCCCCATCCATTGCTCACAGTTTTTGCTCTGCCCTTCACCTGGTTTAAACATTTCATCACCTCTTCAGTGTAACTCTTGTTCCCAGAGAGTTTCTCAGATCTGAGATCCCAGGATCCTAGAGCCTCCATCTTCAGCACTTTAAGGGATATCTCAAATAACAAATGAAACATATTTTCATTAAAGCTGAGGTGCTGATCTCAGGCACCTCAACTCTGCAGCAGAAATAGTGTGGCCAGCAGGACTGGGGAAGTGATTGTCCCCCAATGCTCCGCACTGGTGAGGCTGCGCCTGGAGTGCTGTGTTCAGCTCTGAGCCCCTCAGTACAAGAAAGACACGGAGGTGCGGGAGCACGTCCAGAGACAGCCACTGAAGCTGCTGAAGGGTCTAGAGCACAAGTCTTAGGAAGAACAGCTACGAGAGCTGGGGTTGTTTAGCCTGGAGAAAAAGAGGCTGAGGGGAAACTATTGCTCTCTACAACTATCAAAAGGAGGTTGTAGTGAGGTGGATGTTGGTCTCTCCTCCCAAGTAACAAGTGATAAGACAAGAGAAGATGTTGTACCAGAGGAGGTTTAGATTGGATATTAGGAAAAATTTCACTGACAGGGTTGTCAAGCACTGGGACACACTACCCAGGGAGGTGGTTCAGTCACCATCCCTGCAGGCATTTAAAAGATGCGTAGGTGTGGTGCTTAGGGGCATGGTTTAGTATTGGACTTGGTAGTGCTAGGTTAGTGGCTGGACTGGATAAATGATGCTATGATTCTATACTTAAAGGATAACTAAGAGGACAGTAAACTCTATTGCTGACAAAACAGTAGAAAGATGGGCATGTCTGCAAATGCCAAAGTATTTGTGCTGCCAAGCGATTTAAAAAAGTGAGAAGTGTTACTTTTGCACAGGCACCAAGTCCCTAAACTTGGTGAAAGACAGCAGAGATCTGTGAGGTGAAGGCTGGTCCTGCTTGCAGTGCCAGGTGAAGAGCAGCCTATTGCCTTTGAAGCACAGGCCAGAGCAGCAGGCATTTCAAGAAGCAGGCAGTGCTTCTAAGATTTGGCTGCTTTGGACATCAGTCTTCACCTCACTTGTATTTGCAGATAATGAACAAACCCAAAACAAACCAAACCAAGTAGTCTGGGAGGAAGTCGAAAACCAGCAGCCATTTTCCATCTGATTTCAAGATCAGCTGACATTTGTAGGGACCTGTATAGCTTCTTATTTGTAACCATCAAACTGAGCCTCTCTTTAAGTTAGTGCTCTCCTGTGCCTCGTGTACAGGTAAAGGTTGCTTCTGGATGCACTCTCACCAGTTCTCTATGATAGCTGTATTACTCATATGTCCCACAGGGCTGTCCCTAAGGGTGAGAGGAGGGAACTTGTTCCTGGTGTTAAATAGGCAGTTTCTAGGCTCGACTCTGCCAACTAATACACCAGCATTTGTGATACACAGTTATATGACCTGGAGCAAGACCAAACCTACCCACACAGAAGCTGCAGAGCTCTAACTGAGGTACCTATTTTGCAGTGTGCTCACATGCTCTCCACATGTAATGCAATAAACATACATAATTTAAAACAATGAACATTTTTTCAATGCAGAACAAGGAGTGACAGAAGCTGTTTAGAGCCATACTATCCAGCAACAGTAAGGATGTGGAATACATACCTTTTCTACCTCGGGAGCAGAGGGGAAACAGGGCAACATACAGAACAGGAGTCAAGAATCCCAAGTAGAATGAGACAGAGGTTTAGATAACAGCTACAGAGTCTTGACAAACAACGACATAAACTGTACCAATGCCAGAAACAGTTATGTAAATCATTGTATTGATCCTTAAGGTGATACAAGGACTGGGGAAATCAGGGCACTCAACTGTCAAAGTACAGAGACTGGAGCAGAGAGCTGCCATGGAATCTGACTTGTCCCACTACACAAGGTTACGGTGCCTAAGACAAAAGAGAAGATGCTGCTGATGCTCTCATTGGAAGTGACATGGAGCTTTGTCTTCCTCACACTCCCTTCAAGCAGATCACTCCTATTTTCAAGTCAAGGATAAATAAAGCAATTTGAGGTATTATAAATGAAAGTTGCTAAAGAAAACTGTTTTTAAAACTGAGTAGATTTTGATAGGTGTTTTACAATCTTTGGGCTCTGAGGTCCTGTTCAAATCAGAACTGCAGTCTGGTAACACCCCGCTGAAGTCAGCAGAAGATGAGGATTTACTGTAATCACTACAGCACTAGGCAGTGAGCTAGGCTCGTTCCTGAGCTGTTTCCTAAGAGATGTTAACAGCCTCAGCTGGGTGCTCTTTGTAGTTCTGGCAGAGGTCAGCTCTGTCTCTAAGCACAAATCAGAAAAGTAAATCTAGTCTAAACAATTCTCTGCACTGTTCCAGAAGCAATTAAAAGCACTTTGCTTTGTGTATTTCTCCCAGGTGTGAGCAGACACTTCCTACAGACAGCATACACAGCAAGAGCTCAAAAAGTGTGAACTTTTTTCAGAGGAAAAGGCGAAAAACCTGTAGCTTTGGGCATGTAAGAATGAACTGGCCAAAACAGCTTATCCAGGCACTGACCACAACCTCGTATGGAGGTAAAGTATTTCCAGCTCAATTAATTGAACTTCTTCAGGCTCTTTATTAGCAAGATAATACCAACAGATTAGATATCCACTTTTATATTTGTTATTGTTTAGGTTGGAATAAAAATGTAATGTGCTCCATCAACATGTCACCCAAATTCATGAGAGATGCATGCAGGAAGATAGAAGCATCCCTCATCCATGAGCAGTACCTTTGTAAACCAGCAATGCTGCGAAAAGGACAGAAAGAAGTGAGTACACTGTGAACCCTCACACATTTTAAAGCAATCATCTTTGGTAAAGGGCATTTGGTTGTTTCCTTGTTCATGATTCTCAAAAAAAAAAAAGGAATAATAAATATAATTACTTACAAGTATTCCTATAATATTATCTATATTCACTAAAAACTCCCACTGGTTTTGCTAAGGGCCATAACCAGCAGTCCTGGGAATTCAACACACTGTCTGTGAGTCTCCAGTGTATTAATTTTTCGAACTAGAAATCTACCTTTGCAACTGTCACTCATGATAGAAGGGATGAGATGTGAGTAGCTCGGGGAGTCAAGGTTTTATACATTCATTTTTTCATATACTTTCTTGATCAAAATTGACCCATTCATGCATAGTACAACTTCACACCCTTAGTGCCACTCCCTACACAGATGTGGGATGAGCTGAACAAAGGAAACAAACTCATTTAGGGATAGTTTGACTAGACAAAACCCATCCAAAACCCTAATGTTCACCAATGTGGGATCACATCATGATCACACAGATGTATGGTCACAGCTTATACAGCAACATGCACAGTCAGAGGACTAGGTAGGACAGCAGTAACTTTCCATTGATGAAAAAGTATCCTGAAACCTTGACCTTAGTCTGTGGCTACAAACTTTAATCCCTGGTTTTATTAATGTGGAACCTTCTAACTGCAAAATATTCCCAGAAACAAGCTCCCACAGTGATAGTGACTGGCAGAAAAGCAGGACTGGAGTGCCCTTGCTTTGGCATAGCTGAGACCCTCTGCCCACTAGGAAGGAACTCACTGTTACAGTGCTGGGCCCAGATGTGTTTTTGCTGCAGCCTTGCAGATTTCTGTGTCTGATACCTGAGTAGTGCCAAACACTGCTTGTCCCAATCTGCCCTTGGATGGAAACCCTTTTTGCCAGTGGCTCATCCACACTACAGTCCACCAGCAGCTGCCAGCAGTTTTCCTGGTATGGGGAAGGTGTGGATGCACAAAAAAGGACAGTACTTTTATCTTTGCAGAATCAAGACTTTTTTTTTCACTGTACTGTGACCTTGCTGGGTCACTACCATCCACAGAGAGTCCTGTTTCATGGAGAGGAAGATCCCAACTAGCAGCAGAAAAAAGCAGCCCATTTACACATGCAGCTGTACCAAGCAGTTTGCATGAATCACTTCAGCTCCTCAATAAGTTTCCAAGTAGAAACCTATCACAGTGGTTTTGCATAGGAAGAAGCAAGGCACAATTAGGGGCCTGAACTCGCCGAGCCTGCAGAGGAGCCTCTGACTGCAGGTTATATCCAGAAAGCTGGAGATACCAATCTAGAAAGTTTCTTCCTCTATTGGTGTCCCCTATATAAACACCAGATAATCTCCACCTCCATCATCAGGCAGGTTTATTATTTACCATTAGATTACCTTTATTTAGCATGGGAAACTGAGCGCACACGTTTGAGTCTATGTAAACAGTCTGCTCTGGGCAGTCTGGAACCTGGAAGAAAGGTGTCACCCTGACTGCTATAAAAGAAATTTTTGGCACATGAATCCAGACAGTGGTTGGATTCTCTAAAACATAATCCATGCTACAGCCCCAATTCCTCCCTGTGGGTTATACCAGCAAAGACAGGGGTCCCAAGTCTTCTACAACAGCAACAGCATCAGCTTCTGGAGCTTGGTGAAACTGGCCCAAGTTCTACGGCAACTGAAATAACTCAAATGTTTTTAATATGGTAAAATTTGTCTCTGCACTCTCACTGAGAGTGGCTTGAAGGCGAAGGTAGGGCAAAGGGAGAGAAGCAACTTGCAGATCTTCGGCCCTGAGGTGCCAAACTCTAGTTCGCAACAAGACTACCTTTCCCACAGAACTCATCCAGCAGAAGATAAAGAACATGTGTTTTCTTACACACATCTACAGGGAAGGGAATGGGCAGCTGGTTGTTCTCATCAATGAAACCCTAAGCAGGAGGAATTCTTTACTGGATAGCTAGCTGACTGCTCTAAGGCCATTTCATACTTTCACATGGCTTAATAGACCAGAGAATCAGAATTGTTGGGGTTTATGCAGGTAACAAATATTAAGCATTCTGGTTTCATTAAAAGTATCCTTTTGAAGTTGTGATTATGCATTCATTTCTTTCCAAGATCCCAGCTAAAATGAAAGTTAAAAGGATCACACCAGCCCTCAGCTGCTATCACAAAATCATTACAGAACATTGTATAATTAAGCCTTATTTGCAGTTGCATTTTAAAACACATCCTGGCCTGGCTGCTCTTGACTAAACTTGAGATGATTTGGCAGCACTGTGTGAGATTACACACTAAAATTAGCTGACTGTGTGTAGGCCAGGCTGGAGGTGCTTTGGTTATGAGATTCAGGACCAAATGTGCAGGCAGGAGCTACAACTTTGTTGTGAAATGGCAGCAACAGAGCTGAGAGGAGGAAGTTCGCAGAGTACCTGGGAGTGCTGAGGCTGCCTGGAGCTGGCACGCTTAGTCTTCCACTTTCCTGCCCACCAGACACGTCTAAATATCTTGAGAAAAACAAGAAGCAAAACAATAGGTGACTGTAGTGTGAATAATAAAAGCCTGGCTTTCCTCTTGGAACCTGACTGCTGCTCTTAAACTGCCCCAGCTGCGCTCTCACGGTCCAGGATGTCAGCACAACTGCTTCAGTGAATTAATGCCTTGTGTTCACTCTGGGGCCATCTACAGCACCCTTTTATAGACTGTATTGTAAGAGTGGGGTGGGTTTCTGGGTCAGAAGGTCAGCACTACCTCTCTGTAGTACACAGGTTCTGTACCATGCTATTCCAGCAACAGCAAAGAGAAGGTTGAAAATAATACTGTGCATAGGATGCACTGAGTTGCAGCAGTGCAGGGCTTTGTTCCTAGCGGGAACAGGTACAGCAGACATTAGAAATACTTTCTGACAGGTCCTGAGGGATCTCTGGTAGAGCAAAAAGTTTTCTAAGTATGTAATATGCTTGTGTGACTCTATGAGCTGACTCAAAGGCAAAGACCAAATTAGTCCTGGCTGAAACTCCATGGATTTCAGGCAGCTCCCTACAATGAATCTGTCCCTACAACAGAGTGCAGTTATTCTTTCAGTACCAGGATGTGTCCAAATAATTCCAAGCTAATGTTGGACTTCACTTACTGTGTGTTTTCATTCTTTAGCATTAGTGAGAGAAGATGAAAAAAGATACCACACAACCATCTTATGTAGTTCTTTTTTTTTTTTTGCAACTGCAGTCAGTTTTTCAAAGGCTGGTGTGCTGTCCTGTTGCCAAGTACAACAGAAGACTCTTTGTCTCCTTCCCTTAGTTCACAGTGACAGAAAAGCAAATCATAAGCCAGGTCTGCTCCAGACCACATCTCAGTGGGTACCATCCATTTGAAAAGGCATGTCCTTCTCCACACGTCACTGCAGTCTGCATTCCTTTTGTTTGGAACAGAAGAGTGAAATCACCAAGGCTGTCACTCCAGCACTTTTCATCGGGTACCAATCTACTTAAAACAGGAAGAAAGGGGAAAATATATACTCCTGATTTATCCATTAATACTAGAGAGCAGTTGTATCAATGATGCTTTAGAGAATGACCAGGCACCTTCATAGTCAGACAGCACCATCCAACATACGACACTAGATGAAGGTTCCCTTTAGTCTCTCACATTCACTCTGAACCCTTCCAAATCATCCCTGCCAACACAGTATGATCCTCGAGGATCATTACCATTCATCAGAAAAGCAAATCTTTTACTTATGTAATAGGGTAGGTTGCACCAAACAGCAGGTATGAAAAGTTCCCTGGGGGAAGACACCTGCAGAGTCTGTTCCTTGACCTTCAGCTCTGCTGCTCCTACAGATGGATGCAGTTTGACTCAGCACTGCATTCACAGTACATATGCAGAGTATGTCTCAGGAACAGAACATTAGCTGTTCTGAAAAAGAGCAGCCTTATAGATTCATTTGTGAAATGATGCTTCCCTCCAATTTTCACTCAATGAAAAGCACTCCTGTCTAAAATAAAACACATTTGAATACATTCCCCACACACCTTCCTTGTGAATATTCACACCTCAGAGAGCAAAACATTTAAGCAGATCGTAGTCAGAAGCATTATTCTGTAAGAGCCCCTCAAAACACTAAAAGCCCATAAAAGCATTCTATTAATGAGCTGAGGTCCCCCTCAGCACTGCTAAGAGCACACTGTAACTCACATGTCCCTGACACTGGTAAAAGTCTAGTTCTTCTGACTGCAGCAGCAAGCCTAATTCAATGTATTTCAGCTAAATGCAAATGGAATCAATGTGAAACTTCCACCACCACTCTTACACCTAAATTTCTCTCTGATTTCCCAAGCAAATATAGACAGGTCTTCCCAGGGAAACATAAACAGGCTTCTCCAAAAGCATGTACAGATATGGGGATTTAGATGTTCTTTAAAGAGAAGTAAAAGGAAGAAGCAGATGAGGAAGTTGTAGCATTTATCAGGTCAAATGTTTACATGCTACAGAAGGAAAAAGTATGCTATTGATCCCAGTATAGTAGCTTTCCTCACATCCTTGAGGGCTCATCTGCTCAGTGTATCAGGCACTCCCGTTATCCTGGGAGATACAGTGGCTGACTTGCCAACAAAGTGGAGAAAGGCCACTTGAAATCTTTTTGTTCCTTGGGGCGGTATGGTCATGCTCCCAAAGAAAACAAATCTTCACACAGTACATCTCCCAACACCATCCACACATTAGCAATCATGTGTTTTACACTGGGAGGAAGGGAAGGGTCTCACCACTTTCAATAGTGCAGTCAATTTTTTCTTCTTTTGTGGGCAGCTGGGGCTCTTTGCTGTGGTTGGGCTGAGGTGCCCGTCCGCTACGTGTACACATCGGGAATCCTGACTCATCTGCCCTTCTTCCAATCCACAGTTCAACGTCCACCAGTTTATAACAGATCTGCACTCCGTGCTCAGAGAAGAGGCTGTGATAGCCTCCCTGTGCTCACACTATGCAATACTGACTGATGTGGGGATTTATGGAACTGAAGAATTAGGCCAAAAGATTTGGTAGCTCACAGGAAAGCCAAAGAAGTTAGGTGCCAGAAGGTTTGGAAGCTCAGATATGTAGTTAAAAGAGCATCTGCCACTGTGACCGGTGAACTCTGAAAGCAAAGAGGGAGGTTCTGGTTTGGAAGGAAACAGATGACAGACACTACATGATCAGATCCAGCTGGATTTCATCAGCATTGCATCTTCCTATGAATGCCAACATGAAGCTCTTTCCAGACAGAATCAAATCAGAGAGGGAAGCAAAACCCTCATGAAATTCAACATGCCTGACAGAAAATGAGACCTTCACACTTGCTGTGGGACACAAAAGCAGAGAGTCCTCACTAGCAGTAAAAAGAGAACTTCTGCATGAAGCATCAGTCCTTGCTCAGCTCCAGTCATCTTGAATCACAAATCCCTCTTGACCTTCCTGGTTGCTCCAGCTCTGCATTCATTGCTGAACTCCCTACTCTTGAGTTAAGGCCCAGAAGTATTTTGGGAGTGAGCAAATCTATTTACTTTCTCCCAAATGTTCCATCTCAAAGTAATGGTATAATACCTGGCTCATACTTTCAGCTCCACCAAACAATGACTGCCAGGAAAACAGCTTACTTCAGTCATTCCCAGCAAAGCACAGTTAGCTCTTTAACACACAACTTTCTTTTTACTTCCTCTAACTGCTTGGTTTTGGTGCAGATCTTTGTAGATTCCCTCGGTTTATGCCAGCTGCAGTCCTCCCCTGGAGAGCAACTTGCTTCTTATGAGAAACAAATAATTTTACATTTGGAGCATTTTACAGCTGGAGCATTTCCCGAGTCCTTCCACTTCTGACTACCTTTTTCCCAGCAATCTGCACAAAAGGACACAGGCAAGGCAAGGACCCACCTGCAAGGCAAGGTACTAGTCTTAGCTTCATCTCTTAAAAACCTTTTCTGAGTAAAATTACAGTAACACCTCCCCACCATGTATTAATACTTTATTACAGAGAAATTAATTCCCATTTGCATTCATTTCTGTACTTTGGAAGCAAACATAGCAAAGGCAAGATTGCCTGCACTTGCACAGCCTAAGCAGCCACTGAAAGTCCCCTGAAGGATTCTGATATACAGTTAATTACACAAAGTGTGCACTGAATGGGATTATTTAAACCAAAGAGCTTTAGTGGTAAATATGGCCTTGCACAAGCTTCTGCAGTGCTGTAAACCTTGCTTTCAATGATTTTAGCTTTCATGGATCTTAAATGATTAAGCAAAAGTGTTACAATGCACCTTCAAGTGGCCCATAATAAATAGGTTTTACTTTAGAAAGGGTTTTTAACCGAGTCTACCAAGAAATATTTGCATGTGAAATGAAGAAATTTGAATGAAAACAGGTTTGTTTATTTTAGAAGGCACTGAAGCCACCCACTGCACTGCTGACTTTCCAGCATGCCAGTACTGGATGCCAAGGAGCTTCAGGAAGGGAAGCAAGAAACAGAATGGGAAACCGAGCAGCTTGGCTTCTTTTCACATTCATCACCAAAAGTGGGCAGCACCACTGAAATAAACATGTATAAAATCTTCTCTTAACTCAGAAAGCTTACTGTTTATTCTCTACCCCAGTGTCTATGCACAGAAATCCCAAAGCATTGCAGGGAACACCACTAACTCTATGTTTATCCAGAAAAACAGAAGTATTCTTCATGAACAGAGTTAGCATGCTTAGGACCAAGAAGAAGATGCCGTATTATTATTGTACATCTCCATGTACTCAAGCAATGTTTTTTTTCCTGGAATTAAAAAAAAATCTCCTGTGCAGAATGAGGGTCAATATAGCAGTTAACACAATACCACGTGAGTGCTCTGTACAGGATGCTAGAATGTCACCTTCTAAAAAAAACATAGGTAGAAGTTTTATGAAAAAGCACCCTTAGTGAGCCTAAGGAGATGAGACCTTGGTTTAACATCTCATCTGACAGAGTGAGTTGTGTGCTGCTGCGTTAATATCCTTTCAGGGAAGTACTTTAATTCCAAATCAAGAAGGAACATCATCTCCTGAGTCATCAGCATCACTTCCTGCCTTTCTATGTGCATGTTCATAGGAAATCTTTCATCTAATTTTTTTCAAAGCCTAATCCCACTTGGCTGGCAAGCTCAGGCAAGATCCAGCCAACAACAGTACAGGCACAACAAGTTTCAACAAAAATATTTGTTACAAGAACACTCTTTGATTCATTTGCCCTTCCTTGGCTGAACCTCGACTACACCCATCCTGATGCACATTTGTGGAGTGCTGTTACCGTGTCAGGATCCAAATTCAGTTTCTGCACTCCCAAGTTACTCCCTGTGGCTTTGAATACTATTCAGGTGGCTAAACAAGGGCCTGCAGAAATTACAAGGAGATGGCAGAACTGACGAGAGGACCTGCCTGAGAAGCAAAGAAAGGGGAGATACCCACACTCTACCAGAACATCCCCATCCGATCTGCCCACAATGTGCTGTTGTAAAGAGTCTGCAGTGAAGCTGGGGATTTGGCACCTACATGGTGTGGAATAGTCATCAGATATTTAAAACAGAGCTGAGAGAACAAAGAAGGGCTTTGTAGTGCAAGGCAGCACTGAAAGCCCTGAGCCTCTGCCAGCCAGCTTGCATGGAGTGTTTGCTAATGTACACAGTGGAGTGCATTCCTCTCGTTTGATTACATGACAGTTTTATATACCAGGTATATGCAGAGGGTTTTTCTTAACCCTTTCCATCCTCTGCCATTTATAAATCTTAGAGAGACTCGCAGTAGTTTCATTTCTGCTGCCTTGTACATGCATGCAACTTCAGTCACAAAAGACTGAGCATGTGCTGTGGTAACTGGACGTAGATGTGTATCTACATGGCAGGGGGGTTGGCACTAGATAATCTTTGAGGTCCTTTCCAACCCAAAGCATTCTATGATTCTGTCATTCTATGTCAGAAGTACTTTTATCTGTGTTGCTAAAAACAGCAGCAGTAATTAAGCATTAGAAAGAACTAGAAAACTAATTCACCCCTTAACTTGTGCTATAGTTTTCTGCATCTCCCTTGATTTAAGTAGTGAGTACAAAGAGGCCTGTTTAAAGGACCACTGTTATTGTCTCTCTACAATTATTGTATTGTAAAATAAAGGACACAGACTGCTGTTACAGCCCCCACTTGTTGGACCAGGCAGAAGGGAGCCAGGAAACCCTTCTGGCTAAACTAATGCTATGTTCTACCATGTTGGCTAACACCACAATCTAGCATGTACTGGGTGACATGGTTTCTACTGTAAAGTGGGGATAATCGTACATGCACATCTTCATAAAGTTCTTTGAGATCCATGGCTAAAGCATGTTGCCCATGACCAGGTAATGCTCTATGCATTCAGGCAAAATGACCTCTCATTTGTAGGATGTGAGGCATAGATATAGGGTGTGGGACCAAGGCCTAAACTGCAGGGGTTCGTGTGCTTTAGTGCCAAGTAGTTGAGAAGGGCTAAGTATTCTTACTTTCCTCTTCTGCCAAGACACAAGGTAAATATCTTAACCATAATTGTGATAAAACACAACTACATTTTCAGAAGCTCTGCTGTAAAATTTTTAAGGTATTAACTTCTGTTAATTGAGTTAATAAGAGAGATGGTTGTGGTTAAACTCCTCAGCACTCATACTGCTGCCTGATTTTTAATGCTGGTAGCTCATAATGCAATGTCTAACTAAGCCCACAAAACCTCTGCAAAGCATTTAACTAGGTGTTATTTTCATGCTTAGCCACCCAGGGAGACAACCAGGAGGTGAAAGTTAAGGCATCCTGCCCCACGTTTGGGCATCAGAGGTAGCGTTAGAATTCATGAGGTTCCTAATCCCACACTGCAATAACTTAACAAAGCAGGGTTTGCCTCATAGGTGTCTGGAGTCAGATGGACAGACAGAAAGGAAGGTGGACGAAGAGGAAAGATACTGCAGTGGTGGAAAAGAGTACACGTGGGCAAACAAGGCTGGTGCAAAGTGGGCCAAGATAAAGGCAAACCAAGCCACTGACTTAAGCCTCCAGAAGTTGCACAGACGTTCTTACCATAGCAAGAGTGATGGTGAGTGATGACTTAGGAGAACAGCGGTGGAGCAGTTCAGCATTTTTGTAAACATAAGCAGGCAGACTCTTGCTGGAACATTTGTACATGCTCAAATTTATGAAGAAGTAGGAGAATCATTTCCCAAACCAGTTGCATGATTAGATACCACAAACATGTTAACCAAAAGAGATGAGAAGCAGCAGATATCCTGTTTCCAAACTAATGGTGTTTTCAGTAAAGAATGGCAGAAAATTTGACATATTGGCAGAACTATCTTATAAAAGGAAAGCGCTTTTTTGAAGTTTCCACTTAAATGCTGGTTACTCTTTAAAACTATTATTAGCTGTGAGATTCTTCTTTGGGTGACAGAAGAAAATGTTACATTTCTAATGATATAAAGGAATTGGAAGCGTCACAGAGCTTCTTACGGGAAAGTCAAATGTTGCATAAAGTGTAATGAAGATGATACATTCAAACAAGTATCTGCGTCCTGTTTCTGGAACTGTGTGTTATTCTTAATTACTTTTTCCTACTGTTAGATTGTGCAACTTGCAAATAACGTGACGATTCTGAGAGATAAATATTTTCTCTTATGGAAATCTATTTTGTACTATAAGGAAAGGGGCAAGAAGTACTCCGATGATAACATTTCTCAGCAGTTTTTAGTTCTAATGATCATAAAATGCTGCTGCTTCAGTTTAATACTCTGCTGCACTTGAACGTAAAAGACTGACACTCATCTCACATGCCTTCTCCTCCCAAAAGGTCACAAAACACATAGATGCTTCTCCAACCACAGAGGCCCACATGGCTCAGTTATCTTCCCCATACTATCAGACATGCATAAATGTGTGAGACATAGCACCCTTGGATGCCAGGAGAGCATTTATGATGCCTAACTATATACTGCCTTCACAAACTGATAGCCCTTTTTCCCAGCCATCTGAATTTCACAGCTCAAATAAAAGCCAAAGAAAAACCCTGGTGCTTACTTAAACACAAAAAAATAGAGGTGATGCTGGCAGAAGAGGTGAAATTTTAGACACACTAGCAATTATCATGCTATATCAGAAGAACACACTGCTGTCAGTGGCACAGGGTGTGAAGATCTGTCTGCATGCCTCCCAGATGTAGGATATGCAAACAACTACAACAGTCAAAAAAGTGCCAATCTAGACAGTGACTCTTAAGGAACATGGCCCCATTCTGATGTCTGAGGCCATGGACATAGGAGCACCCAACTCTGAGGACTGAGTGTGATCTGCACCTTTATGGCCTTAAGCTTTATGTTCAGTAGTTGCCTCATTTGGGATCATTTGAAGACATTTTAGCGAACGTACAGATTCCCAGGTCCAGTTTAAAGCCTTTTAAAGATCTTTTCAGGGAGATAAATGTAAGATACTTGACAAGTGAAAGGGATGGATCTTTAGAACTCCCTTAGAAAAAGGGCTAACAGTGGGCATAAATCTTAGTGACTTCAGGAAACTCTTCTGCAACCCTGTACAGTGCTTTTTAAACAATTATTAAAGTAGAAAACATGGAACTGCACACACTCCTCTCAAAGGAGAAAGCAGAAATTTGAATGAGAAATCAAGCTGATTATTAAAACAATCAGTGTGTATTGAAGCCAGAAAGACAGACAAAACAGAGAAAAATGACCCTTGTTTAACATAATGTTATTTCATCATGTTCACAGGGTCATAATAAAGGAATACAATGATTTCTCAAAGATCTTCTAGAAGCAAATACTAAATCTCCACACCCATCCTGTGAACGGCTGTGAGTTACATACATAGCAGCCTTCCTTTAACATCACAAGTGGCTTATACAACACTGAATCCTGTCAAAACATCCCTGGTTGTGCGACAAAGTAATGAATACAGAGCCCTGGGAATGGTGTTGGTTAAGCTTTACATGGGAATCAGCAAAGAGAACACATAACACTGTGGCTTTTTGAGTTATACGAAATAATGGAAATGGCATCTTTCACCCCTCCCCCCCACAGTAGAGTAATGGAACAGTAGATAAACTTTGCAAAACCACAGCTAAATATTTAGAACCCACAAGGAAAAAGCCCTTTGAACAAATCAAGCTATTTTGCTTACGCGCTGGGAAGGAAGAGACAGAGGGTTTGTTATTGTTATTTCTATTTTTAAATACATATGAGATGCTCAGATACTACACTGATAGGGGCTACATAAGCACCAAAAGAAAAAGAGGGCTAGGATTTTTTTCCATGAGATTCTTATAACTTTATAGAGGTCATCTGGGCTTCAACCTTTAGCAACACCTTCTCCAACCAAGACATCTGCACACGTCTCAAAACTATCTGAAAAACCAATGGAAATACTTTCAATATAAACCATCGCTTTCAGGCCATCTAGAGATATGATGAGTACTTGGAATTCCCAAGCATTTCCTCTAAAATGACTGTGTTCCCTATCTGCTCCTTGCCCACCATCACACAGTTAAGGTTTTTCATTTGAAGCATGCTCTGAGAAATTTCTCTGATATTAAATCAGAAAATATAGGATGACAAGGAAAGGTATTTAAATGTTCTGAAATATTTTTAATTTATTAAGTAATTATATTATTTAATACTCCGTGCCTCCATTTTCCCACCTGTAAAAGATTTTATTGTTAAAAGATGTTTACTCACCTATGACTACTATGAAGCTAATTAATATGTTTAAAACATTTAAAGGCTACAGAAAGGCATCAGAAAATTGTGATTTGATACACAAATGTAAGTAAATGGGAAACATATAGGGTGGGAATTGAAGGTTATCTTCACATAACAGGACAGAAACTGACAATATAGGATATACACAAGTTTTGGATCCCCAAACCTCTATTCCTTCTGTTCTTACGTTACATCCCCACAGATGGAGGGCATCTATACTGAGAATGAGTGCTTTAGCTTTCCTGTTGATTTCATATTGATCAATTCTGTAAGAGAAAACATGCTTCTCAGAGTTCCCAGGAGTTAATGCAATGATCCAAATCACAAAAATAGAAGGAAAAAATCCTTGAGAAAGAAGCAAAGAGAAGTCAACTCAGACCAAATCCAAGATAAATCTTCCTCGTTCAGAGACTGTAAGGAGTTTACAGAGTGTTTCTGTGCTTGAATCACTAGTCTGTTAACCATTCAACCTGTGACTTGCAGCTGAAAAATCAAAAAATCTATTATAAATATTAACTGCTTCACAGTTCACCAGTAAGATTTAACTGACACATTCTCCACAACATTTTGCATTGCTGACTACCTCCAGTCACACCTCTGCTAATGCCTCAGTGATGAAGTAAGGCACCTTCAACTGGAAGTCTTCTTTTAATTTGGATCCAACCTACTGCCCAAAACATATGTTAACTTTCTGAAAGGAACAGGAATCAAAAAAATGAACCACATTTTTAAGGTACCTGCTGCTGCATCTGAAAGCAGCACTGCTCATAAATCAAGTCTGAGACAGTCCAATCACTTTGTATTTCAGTGTTTTTCATTGAAAGATCATTTTACTCACATTAGCTAGATGAGCTTATAAACAACATTTGGGATTGTATCAGCGATCCTGTTTCATGCCCAGATACATTCACTGAGATAGAATGTGTAGTAAGTCAAGTATTTTTTTTTTGGTCAGGTTTATATAAAATGTCACAGAGCAAAGGTGGGGTGAGGATGTGGGAGTCCTGCCTCCCACCCTGGCACTGCTGCATGCCCTGCTAGCCAGCTGCCATTCAGTGCTCTGGTACTAGCTTAGCTTGTCCGGCCCAGTAATAATGAAAGGAAGAAAGGATTTTTCACTAGGAATTTGGAGTATTTTCTCATTATATCTGGCCAGCATGACCAGAAACAGAGCCCTGATGGGGCCTGTGGGCCTTGTTTCTCACTCCCCTGCTGGCATAGCCTGAAAAGGTTGCCAGGACCACAAACCCGCTCCTCTGGGAGAGGTGAGGGACAATGTACAGAACCAAATCCCCCCATCATGTCTAGTATCCTGCCCTTAGCACTGCCCAGAGCTTCACGGATCAGGGAAAAGCAAACAAACTAAACATCCCCCTTTGCTTCTCCCTTCCAGCACCTGTGGCCTGTGGTGCAGTAACCAAGGAAGCAGCTCTTCCCACTACCTGCCAACCTTTATGCATACAAGGATAGGGCAAGGGTAAACGCTACCAAAACCCCCAGCTCTGATCTTGTTCTTTGGGCCAAAAGTAGACGATAAGGCAGGCTGGGAATGATTTGCTATCTTAAGGACAGAGAAGGGCCCTCCTGGCTGGAAAAACAGGCAGCTGAGCATACTATGAGGGAAAGATGGGGGCCAGGGAGGGGGTGTGTGTGTTGGTTAGTGCGTGGAGGGTTAACGTGCTTTTCCTCCAGCACTTCAGCAGGGTATTGATTACTGCCCTTCTCCTCCTCCTGGAGAAGGCACAGCAGGAACAATCCTGCAAGGTCGGGAGGAAAGGGCAGAGGCCGAAGGGCAGGGAAGGTCAGCACTATGCAGGCAGGACATGGAGCTGCCAGAGTGGGCAGAAGGTCTGTTTCTGGGTCCCCCAAGCCCTACTGCCAGAAACTTAAGATGCACTTTGGGAGACCCAGGGACAGAGCTCACGGTAACCTGGAGTAAGGGACAGCTGACAACGTATGTCCCTGGAGCGGGAGGGGGAGGAGAGAGCTCTGTGCTTTGTACCCAGCCAATGTGACCGTGTGTTCTTCTGCTTGTGACAGTGTAGCTTCAATGACATTGTGGGGTTTTTTTGTGCAAGAGAGGAGATGCCGGCTGAAGTAGTACAAGGGAGTGAAAACACTGCTAAGTTTGTGCTCATTGCAACACGTGTGCACCTTTTCCAATACAGATGAAAGGAACAATGCAAAGCCCCAACATAAAGCTGTGCCAGGCCACCAGAAGTTCTCAGCCGGGTGCTCTGTTCTGCCATGAACTTGCCTTAGATTAATTCCTTGTTCACACATAGTCACAAATCAGAGTGGATCTTCTGTAGTTAATGGAGTTGCGTGCCTGTACAACACTCACAAGAGACAACTGGACCACCCACCATGTGACTCCAGGTCTCAGTCTTGCTGTTCCACAACATGTATGTCCACGAGGGCTGAAGATGCACTCCTGGCACTCCTTCAGGCTTATTTTGACTCTGAGAAGGTGCTGGGGAAACTGTGGGGTGGGGGCTGTAGAGAGGTTTGTAACACTCTATACATGCACCGAGGCCTCCGACAGGAATTACCCAGATACTCCTTTCAGCTCCAGTCTTACACATGGTACTTTCTTGTCTAGGCCACCAGAATTTCTTTCCTTTTCACTTAAACAACTCTGGAATGGAACTTGCCTGGCACAGGCCTGGCACACAGTCGATTCATTCTCCCTCTTCCCTGCCACCTCCTTCCATCAGGTCTGTTGCCTGTCCTTGTCGTACACCCTGTTATACCACCCGCTTACCACAATTGCATGAGACTTTGGTCTCAGTGAGACTCAAGGCCTTCCTAGCAGCTCCTACACAAGCCCATTGTTGCTAGTAACTGAGCACAAGACTGAGGAAGCAGGCAGCATTTTACCTGAAAGCCTGGCAGACAGGAACACCGGCTTGTTGTACCAGATCATGCCAGTACTCTGCTTCCAGCAAAAGTGAACTCATTCAGAAGAAAGCAAAAAAAGTTAGTGCACCTAGACAGCTGGAAAGTTGGAATAGACAGAAATACTCCTCTTTCCTTCCTCATCAGGGCAGCCAAAGATACACTCTTACATTGAGAACTTTTCTGCCATAAATTTGAGCATCCTTTTTCACCCCATCTGATCTCACTTACTTCACTATAGTTTCTGGCTAGTAGCAGGGAAACAAGAATTTAATTTAGATACGATGTTCGGATCTGGAGCCAAATTTTCTCAGAACACAGGGATGTTTGGTTTTATGTGTGTTTCAATTCAACCCACTATTATGCTACATAAATCCAATTAACAATCTGAATACATCTCTGACTTTCCCCAAAATTAGACCTCTGAATCTACTTTTTCACCTTTAGCAGAAGGAGAAACAGAAACCAAATAAAAATAAGGAGATAATAAAACTGGAAATTTACAGAACACCTTACTGAAGGCAGCTGCTAAATCTCACAAGAATGTGCAGCCCACAGTTTTTGAGTATCACCTCTCCACACTGTGGAGAATCACACTTTGATTCCTCCTTACCATTTTTGTCATACAGAGAGAGAATTCCTTTTTCCTGAAATTAACTCTTTGCCTGTGACAAGGAAGCCCAAAGAAGCTAGTTGGCTGCACAGGCTGAAAGAGGAAAACACAAACCACTGCCTTTTCCTCTGAATGTGCACTGCTTATTTTGGGCACAACTGACTTAGGATTTGAATGTACTTGCTGGCATGTATTTAATCGTTGCCCTTTTTAATTACTTCTCCGCATGATGGATGAGGGTTTTTTTCCTGAAATGAGGTCATGGTGTTTTACCTTTTCCTCCCATGCTGGGACTATTCGCTGTACCAATTTGTGTAGCTTACTAAAATATATCCACATCCTCTGAGCTGAGGCCTAGCACCACAAAGAAAAGCCACTTTTCTCTCTAGTGAAAGCTGGGAGCCTTCAGGTGCACTCTGCAATGGTGCACAGATGACTCTCTGCTGTGCTGGGAGGAATCACTGCAGACACCTCTCCCTGGCCACAGGGGACATGGGGCACTTTTGGCCTTGAAAGTATAGGGTAATGATGGGCTTCCCTGGGACCCACCTCTCCATCCTCGCACAGCCCACACTGGAGGGTAAGTGGGATCCTGAGCTCTTCTCTCCTATGGAGTTTCAGGACGAGACAAGGGTTCTGGCCTTCTGCCCCTTGGCAGTACCACAAGACACGCCTGCAACCCTTGTCATTTCTGTCATTCCAGCCAACCCCCATGGAGTAGCTCTGGATGTGTGCTCAAAGCTGCACTCCTCAGCCTCCTCTTCCTTTTCAGTTTTCCTCATCCTATGCACAAATAACTCCACTCTTTCAACAGCAGTTCAAGCAAAACAGAATTTCAAGAGAGGGAGGACACTGATGGTATGTACCCAGCCCAAAATGTTAGCTGACAAGGTCTAGAATGTTAAGTCAGTGGGCCTGAGCAAGGTGGAGAAGGAAAAAGTCCTGTGGCGATGTATGGGCCAATTTTGAGAAAGCCTTTAATGTGACAAGACACAGAGAGCACAATCTCCCATTTCCATACAAAAAATGTTTCTGGCCAGCTTAGATCAGTGCTCTGACTGAAATGTACAAGGTTCAGTGTATGGTCAGACTCAGTCACTCAGCGTCCAAGTCAGCCCTGGAAGAAAAGAAAAAACCAGACACATCCATTTGCTGCTTTTCCCAGTCTGAACTTGAAAAACCTTGCCCCAGAATGGGCCACTTTCTTGCTGCTGACCTTGGCTGTAAAGTCCATCATCATTGTTACCTCCATTAGAGCCTCTTGAGGCTGGTCTGTTGCCCACTGAGCCCAGGCTAGGGACACATGAAAGAGCACTGAGTCAGGGGCTCTGGTTACATGCCAGAGACCTAAGAACGCATCAAGCCCCTTAAAACCAGGAGAAGACATGGGAAGCAAGCAGGACTGCTGCAGTGACAACATTGTTCAGATCCCTAACCCCTCTGTCTCCCTAATATTTACATGGTGAAGACATCTGATTAAAAAGTGGGACTTTGGTAAAATAACTCCTATCCTTGCCAAGCATTAATCTCAGCCCTTTTGGAAAGCTCTCCCTGGAGTCCATGGTCATACCCCAAAGTATAGGGTGTTCCCACAGCTGGAGGCTCTCTATGTCTGTGCCCCACTCCCTTGCTTTTTGGGAATTAGAGGCTGGAGAGGTCAGAAGCTCCCATCACACCAAAGCAAGCTGTGGCAGACAGCCCTAAATTATTAATGTCCTTAAATACTAAGTGCACTCAGAAACCAATTCAGCCTGCAGCACAGAGGCTGTGCATCAACAGGGTCCCAAAGGGGGTGCAGAAAAAATCTCACTAAAGACTGTGAAGCAGTAATTCCGTCTGCACTGACATGGTTGACTCTCCTATGGGCAGACGACACACATGGTCACCAATCACTGCACTTGTAAGCATGCCCACTCTTCTCCTGCTGTTTCAGTCACTCCTTATCCCTAGGAGAAATGTAGCTGTCCTAACTATAAGCTGCGTGTTACTCACAACCAAGACGGTAAGTAGGCTTGCAGCCTGGGAGGAGACTGACACCTTTCGCTTGTATGGCAGGAGCATCATACCTCCACATCTACAATCTGACTCAATTAGGGACTCCTGTTGTGTCACTGGAAAGACTGCAATCCATTAACATAGCTCTGCTTTGCACACTTTGACATCTATCTGTAACTGCATCCCTTTAAAACTAACCTCACTGGCAGCTTACTTCTGTCAGCTTCCATTTTGCCCTTCGTTCAGTTCATCCCCCCTGTGGCTGCGGTGGCTCCTGTATCTGGCTCCTCTGGCTCCGGACCACTGGCACAGCTGGCCTGCAGACAACAGCTCTGACCTGGATGTTGTGTTAATAGTTTGCTGTTTTCATGCAGTTTTAATTTAGTTTCAAGAGGAACCAATGCTGATTTTTGCTCCTGTTCAACATTTGGCAGAACCATGAAATCCCGCATGTTGCAGGAAACAGGAAGAAAGTTTTAACTTCAAGTGCTTAGGATGTATATGCACAAACAACACACTTGAAGTGCATGCTCCTCTTGTTTAGCTCCTCCACACCTCAATTTTTCTGTTCCCTTTCTCCGCTCTTCTGGGAATGTATTTCTTTCACTTCTGCTTGTCTCTCTCTCCCACACCCATAGGCATGCACTGATTTGTTATTGCTAGGCCACTTGTGATTACAGGTCTGGATGTGCTGGTTTATTGCAGGACTGTCCCTGGCTTGATAGGCTGTTTGCTGTTTTGTTATTACAGCGTTTAAGCCTCAATCTTCCAGTCTGCTCTCTTTCACACACACACAAGCCACCACAACGTCTTTATTTTGAAATGGCAAACACAAAAGTTGACTTTGGCTTTGTAAACAATTTGAAAGGGATTGAGGGAAAAGGGAGTTACAGGCCCTGGAAATACCAGCCTCTGTGCCCCGCCTGACTTGCCTGAGTGTCTTTTGTTTTTTAATGTGGTACTGCAGTATAAAGCATCAAGTGCCACAGAAGCTGCATGCCCGTTTGCTTTGCTTGGCTGCAGAAGCCTCAGCACAGCATATTCATCTGGGACGCTACTAGCTGGGGCTGGGGAAAACCACTGGTCTCTTTTGGCCATACAGTCATTGGCAATAGCTGTTACAAGTTAGATTTGCGCCCCTAGAGCAACAGGCAACAAACAAAGAATTGAAAACCTCTCAAAAATATTATCCATGTATTCACACTTATCATATATAAAAGCAACAGCTCCCCCAAAGGAGAAAGGTTTAGGCCCCTTCCAAAAACAGGAGGGTCTCAGAATCCTATGTATACCCCACACCATTCCTCTTCTTGCCCCTCCCAACAGAAAAAAAATAAGGCAAACTTCTGGGCATAGCTTAAAAGCCACAAAACTTCCTCCATGTGTGTATTATCCAGCTCCACTGCAGATATTTGGAGTTACATAAAACCGGGCAGTTAGTGATTCTGGCAGCTGAAAAATTACAAAGTTCAGGGGCTGACGAGGGTGTGGGCCAAGCTGAAGTTTTCCAGAGCGCCATACCAGATGGAGCAGAGGAAAATCGCTTCTCTCTCGAGGCTCAGGAAGGAGGAGTTAGAAGCTCTGAACCTGAACCAACTTTCAGGGTATGTTCTGTATCGCTTGCTCCCTGTGAACACTGATACCAGCAGTGCTGGTTATCAAGGGTGGTTTGGACCTTAAAAAGCCTTTCTGCGTGTGGCGACGCAATGCTTGTACAGTGGCACGGCAGACTGACATGCTGCAGTCACCCCTCATCAGCCAGATCTGAGCAAGCTTTCTCCCTTGTGAACCAGTGGCATGTTTCCATTTCCATCTGGATGGTTGATGCATAAGGATGAGATCAAAGTGCATCATGTAATAAACTGCACTAACTACCAAACATGCTCCAAATCACCATATCTACACTGGAAGATGTCTTGACATTAGAACATCTGTTTACCATGATGATGCTAAATTTGACTGTTCCATCTAAATTTATGTCTTAAAACAGCTAACTCCAGAGATCTGTACATAAAAACTATCCAGGTAGGAATAGCCACCCTTCTTATCTACTCTGAGTGCCAAACCGTGTTAACTAGCATGTGTCATTGGAATTTTTTGGTGCAAGTACTCCCAACTGGGTTTTAAAACATCCTGGCTAGCCAGACCTAATTTTCTAGCTCTGGACAGGGCCTTAAGACATGGTTTCAACAGTGACTAGCCGTGATCACACTGACAAAATAGCCTTTAACCACGTGTTAGTTAACAAATACTGGAATACTGTGTCCAGTTTTAAGGTATTCAGTGCAAGAAAGACACTGGCAAGCTGAAGGTCAGTGGAAGGACCCTAAAATGGTTCAGGGGCTGGAGCAGGTTACATATGAAGAAAGGCCGGGAGAACTCAAATTCTTCAGCAGGTGACTTTGTATAAGAACACAGAATATCTGAACCTGATCATTTCAATGAAAATTATGATGATAAAGAAGCCAATTTTGGAGGCTTCAGAGAAGATAATTGGTCCACTGGGATGTGGAGTGATTCACTTCACATGAACGAAAAACTGCCATTTGTTTTTTGATCCTAATCACTCTCTGAAATGGAAACCAGCCTCCATGACCTAGAGAGGAGACACTGTATGTATCACAGTACCAACTACTACAAGAAACTGATTCACTTAGTATTAAGGATGGAAATTTGTTGTTAAGACAAGTTATCTGCACAGTGTCATCAGTTCTCAGTGAAATAGGCATAGCAAAGTTGACTCCATTTACCTATTTATTTTGAACACACAAAATACAAACTTCCATAACACAGTAGGGAGAATTAGTCATCTAACTAAATAAAGTAACTACTTATGTGCTATGTGGTCTTGGTCAAGTCACCCAAGAGCTTACCATCCAAGATTATGGTTCTGAAGAAGTCTAAATTAAACTAACAGTTGGTTTATGTGGTCCAGCTGTGACTATTAATTCCCATTCCTCCCTTACACCCAACACATTGGTCATTACATCACTCACCAAGCTGTTTCCCTGATCTAGGTCAACAGAAAGCTCATCTAACAAAAGGCAACATCCTTTTGTCCAAACCAGGATCACAATAACACCTAAAGCTACAGGTAAGAATTAACATTTAACTCCACGTTTCCATTTCATTTTAGATAGCTGCAATTTTCATCAGGTTTGGTTTGGTTTAGTTTTTTTAGAAGGGAAAGGGAAGTTTTGCAAAATTCAGTAAATGCTCATTCTTATATGCAAAAGATAATTTCAGCATGCTTCTCCTGTTAGTTCACATTCCTTAGGAAAAAGTTGAAGTGAAAATTAATGAAATTCAGGGAATGCTTGCTGGAAAAATTTTGCTTTATAATGAAAACTCAGGCATACCTTAACACTACTTAGAATGGAAGGCAAAAAGCATTTCAGATACCTTTTCTATCTTAGAGAACATTATGGATTTTGTTGCTTAGATATCATTAAACTACATTAAAAGCACACAAACAAAAAGCCAACCAATGAAACAAGCAATAGCCCCACAAACCCCAGGCATACCAAATAAAAATCATGAAAATGCATTCCCCCCTGCAGTCTGCTGTAGGATCCAGGGGTGTGATCCTGGTAAGACCCTCAGTCTGGGAAGCAACTATGAGACCTGAAGTTGCAAACTCCAGCTGCACCAAAGCTCACTCCCTCTGTGCTAGAGCCTCCTTGCAGGCTACAGAGATGCATCTGCACAAGCCCATTTTTTTCCTCTGTCTGGGATCTGGCAGTGACCCCCTGCAACCTAACTGCTTTCCCCTCTGGCCTTTTCTCCAGGCTCTATGTTGACCTGGCAAATGCTTCTAGCTATAAGGAGATGAAAAGAAGGAAAGGAAAAAATGGAAGGAAAAAAAAAGACAAGCCCTGCAGATGAAAGTCTGAGGCAGTGTTTTCCTTTCCAAAGTGCTGCTACATTCCCATAAGCTTGTGGTTTCCTGCGTTCTGCTGGAGGGCTTTTTTTCCTTTTTTTTTTTTTTAAATCCTTCTGGTGATATCTGAAGAGGGAAAATGTCCAGCACTAACAGGAGGCCTTTTGTTCTATTCGTTTCTAAGTGGACTTTAACCCAGTTACTACAGACTGAGTCACTGTAGAAACAAATAAAAGAAAAAGCTCTCTGTTTTGTCCCTCTGGACAGGTCAGGGACATGTTAAGTCCTGTTCTCCCCCTCCTGCTTTCTGGAAGCGGTACTAGACCTGGCATTGCACTGCAATAATAACGAACATAGTTTATGGCTGCTCTTTTTTATATGTCCTGGCAACCCCTACAGAGTTGATATTCCAATAGAGCCAGCATTTCATTAACAAAATAAATGCACAAGGGGCGTATCTTTGGGTAATGAGATGAAATTAAGCTGGAGAAAGGCCGGCTACAAGGGACCAGTAAGATGTGGATATATATGACACATATAGGTGCATGGCTGAGCTATTTTGGTTTCTTTCTCAGATCTCGTATCTTTTATGACTCACAATAACTGCCTGTCTCCAAACATGACTGTGAGATCCTCTTGCTATCAAGCTGAATTTTAGGCTGAATCAGAGGGTTGAATTTCGGTCCTTCCTTGCAATTTTGCTTGCTATGACAAGTTATACCCTGTCACCAATCATCAATTTTATGGTAAATCATTATCTATTTAGAAGATTCCAAACAGCTGAATTAAAACAGGTCTTAAAAAAAATAAAAGCATCCTATGCCTGTGGTTCCCTGGGGCTTACTGATCTCTGGAGGCTGTGGAAAGTCTGTGCAAAAGAGGATTGCTCCTCCTTCCCCCCCCCCCCCATCAGCCTGCCTTCCCTGAAAACCTTTTTAACTCTGTAATGTTCCCTTATTTCTGAACCCTCAGCACTGTCAAAACAGCTGCCTGTTGTGGCTGGCAAGCACAGAAGCAGGCTATAGGCATGTGTTTGCCCCCCTTTTGTACCCTCCCCTAAAGTTGTTTGCTTGTTTAAAGCTACTGTGTTGTTTTCCTACAGTCCTCTTCCTGGTCCAGGGTACTCCAACTCTGGGAAGTTTTATACTGGGAAGAGGTGGGCCAGAAATATACTTTTCATCTGGTGAACAAGCAGGCATGCAGAGCTAGGACAGTGATAGGCAGTGTCACTTAGCAAAGAGGATTTTGTACAAGAATATGACCATGCTGCAGTGCATAGAGAACTACACCTAGGCAAAGCCAAGGCCATTCCAGACCATGACTGTTGGTCAGCTGGAGTTTCACATGTGGCTGGTACTGCAGTGGGCATGGGAGGGCAGAGAGCACAGAGCCAGAACTGTATCGATGCCAGAGCTGGTGTGCAGAGTCAAGACTGAGCTCAGCACCATGTCAGGCCTCTTGATGCTCCTGCTTCTCTCTTCCATTTCCCAGTAAACTTGTCATCCTACAGTCACAGCACCCCAGGACTGCATGCTGGCACAAATGGCACATCTTCCCACAGCTCCTCTGAACTCTGGAAGGACTGTCCTAGCTGCTGAGGTTTG
Organism: Gallinula chloropus; assembly: GCF_964237585.1. NCBI lineage: Eukaryota > Metazoa > Chordata > Aves > Gruiformes > Rallidae > Gallinula > Gallinula chloropus. The sequence continues at coordinate 16,163,325 of NC_140088.1, read as the reverse complement.
CTGGAGAACATAAATATTCTGGCCATGCCTCCTTCTCCTGGTTCAATTTCTTGTGCCAGTCTCGGGCTTCCTCAACCCTGAAACAGTCCAGAAATGCTTGGTTGACCCCTTTTGCTCTGCCAGAACAGCTAAGAGTAAGAGACTTGCAGAGCAAATGAAAAGTGAGTATGAACTGTTACCCTATTGACTTCTTAGCTCTCTGTATTCTGTCTGCAGGAGTGTCTCAGTCTCCACAAGCTGCAGCATGAGTTATGAAAAAACAAGTCAACTGCTGAGCAAAGGCTCTGTGATCGGGGTGCTACTTAGCATCATTATTCTTACCTAACTTTTCCTTTGGCTTATTCCTCAACAGACACAGGAGACCAAAATATGGCCCAGGCTTAGCATCATCTGGGAGTGTAGATGGCTGCATTACTCTTTCCTTACAGTAGCAGCAAGGGACATCCAGACAGCCTTCCCTTACCCTATTCCTTGCTGCTACAGTATCAAGATTTCATTGGGATGGTCCTCTCACTACTTGGGCCAATAGAAAACACACAAAAGAAATTCCATTCCAACTAGAGAACTGGATGGGTTTCAGAGCTCATCAAGAGCAAGTAAGGCAGCAAAACATTCTGAAGTTCAGAGAGCAGATTCTTTGGGACAGTTTCCAAGAAAATTTATGTTCATTTCTTAGCTGGATTCAACTTTAAACAGAAATTAGAATGGTGAACACGGGGAGAAATTTGTGACCAGCAGAAGCAAAACATCTGTTTTTTTACCGTAGACAACTGAACCCCAGATGTTGTCAACATCACATAATTCTAGAAGTGCCAATCTCTTTGTGGGTTGCCCTGAGAAAGGTCATGTCACTGAACTCTTGGTAACTGAATGGCTTTTGTACTGGAAAATCCACTCCCAGATGCGCACTGCATGCTGGAGTTTAATGCAATGTGCTCTGCTCTCAGATTAGGCAGAGGGGAAAAAGAGATCATAAGGAGACATCCTACTTTGCTAGAGCAAGCTGGCCTCACAGATCCCGGATGAGCACAGGATGCTGCCTCAAGCTGTTAGTAAGGTAATCGAACACCTTTGCTCAGCCTGCTCGGTTTATAGGAACGGCACTCATCACTATCCATACAGCTTACAGATCAGAATCAGTGCCGACACTGACTTTACAGTCCTCTGGAGGACATCATGCTACTGAGAGGAATGCTAGCACAGGTTTGTGCTAGAGCATTCCTTGCCAGCAAACAGCGCAGGCAGAAGAGAAACATTTCAATCTCCTTTCAGGAGAGAGCACTCTCCCTGTTTTGGGCTGTCACAACTGTGCTCCTTAGTTCCAGTATCGCTCCTTTTGCCTCTTAACCTTTGAGCCCCTCACACCAATAAAATACTGACCATCGGTTTTAGGACCCTTGCATCACGTCACCTATTTCTCTTCTCTGTTTCACATATAGAGCCTGTAGGCTGTGTTTGTGCATGTGACAGAGGGAGGGGAAATAGATGACACATGATCCCAGGGTTACTGCGAGACTACGTGCATCTGCTTTGGGACGCAATGGTATGTCACAAACGAATGCAGTGTGTTTGTATGACAGGCAGGCACATGACTCTGCATACCACTGGGTAGCTCTGTGAAGATGTCAGTGGAACTGATTTTCCTTTGAAAAAGCTGTTTTCCCTGCCAGATTTTTTTTTTTTTTTTTTGGGGGGGGGGGGAGGTGGGTGCCACTACTATTACTTTGCAACATGAAAAGATTCTCAGTGAAATCTGGATTTTTTTGACACTATAGATACTAGGAAAACTTACGAATCTCCTATGTAACATCTGATGTGCTGCCAAAATGTGCAGCAGTGATATGCAGTACACATTTCATACTTAATTGATTAGAAAATGGGTTTAAGCAATACAGTAATATAACTTGCATCCATTTGCCATTCAAGAAGGGATGCACAAAGGAGTCTGTCACTTAATTCAGCAGGGTGATCAGTGGGTCTGCCTGGGAACTACTTATTTACAAAAGGGCACATCAGAGCTTTAGAGCTCGTTGGAGTGAAGCAGACTTAAACGAGTGTGCATATGAATTGTTCTATTTTATAACTCCTAAATTGCTCTTTCTGAAACACCCCACCCTCCAGTGACCTCTTGCTCAGAAATTAACCTAATCCACACACAAACTGAGCTTCCCCCTTTCCTTGCTATCACCAACAGCTGTTTTCTGCCTGTTTGCGCCTAACGCAAAACTTCAGTTACCTCTGTATTTTTATAACCACCGAAGTCAGTTTATGATGAGGAGTTTTACCAAGCTGCACTGCCTGCATTCGGTACGTGCTATGGTCAGGTATGAAGTTTAAAAAGATTTTGCATCAACAAACAAACGATTAAAAAACCCCCAACACTTTCAGAAAGCAATTGAGCAGAGGACAGAGTTTCTTTCTGCTGAGACCTTTGGCAGTAGATTCACTGGCTTCCAGCTGATCAGACTTTCAGCTCCTTGCTGGCTTTATTCTCGCGTGATCTGAAGGCCTCTGGATAGGCATTTTAAAGCAATCGGTTGTTTTCTCAGAGCCTACATAGGGGTCGGGGAGAAAGGGGAGTATCTTTCTTGCTAATGTTAGCCAGACAATGGCAGCTTAACTGTAGAGCCCCCTAAAAGAGAATAAGCCTATTGTGTCCCCAGTGTGTTTCCCACATTTCAAAGGCCACTAAGTAGCACCAGCATCTTTGCCTCTGGGTTACTGAGAAGACAGACTCTTATGCTTATTAAATGATGGCTTTCCCTAATGATTTGAAACAAAAAAGGCACACACATACAAAGCCAGAGATGTGCACGTTTAAGGCTTCTCCCACCACAAGGTCAAACACTTGAAAAGACACAACAAAAAGTTTGGCCCCCAGATCCCAGAGTAGCCCCACTTGCCCATCTCTCCCACACCGGCCCTTCCTCTCTTTTCTACTGCAGGAGCCCCCAATTCCTGCACAATTAAGCGTGGCACCAATGGCATTTCTGCTGCCTCTCCTTCCACTTGGCTTCACCGGTGAGAAAGGAGTTTGTTCGGTGGGGAGGCGGGCACTGCTGCCTGAATAGTCTCTGAAGCATTCATTATCTCCCGCCTAATTACATGGCCGGCATAGTGGTGGTGTTGTGGGAACATTGCATCACATTAATCAGCAAGGGGATGTGCCAAGATGAAAGGGTCCCCTTGTGTCTGCTCTCTGCTGTGGAAAATGGGCAGGAGGGTGGGGGAAGGAGCAGGGTATTTATCAAGTGGGGAGGGAGGGAGGGAAGGCACAGCGGGTGCGCCCGAGCCCAGCCTGGCCCTGCCGCCATCTTCCTGCACAGCGCTCCTGTAGCTAATACACGTTTTGTGTTCATGCACGACGACGGACTGATGGCTCCCGAGTCTGAAATCCTTTATCACAGCACAGGTATGAGCAAGGGTGGTGAGGTGGCACACTGCTCAGTTGCCCCGGGAGGGATTGGGAGCTAATTCTCCGCCGCCTATCCTGGTCAGAAATGGGGACGGCCTGTGTGAACAACCTGGGATTCGGCAGCAACCTGGCCACAGGGCTTCGCAGAAGGTCACTCGCTGAAGGTCACCTCAAAGCATCCACCAAACAACCCCCCCTCCACCAGCCTCTGAGTCAAATCTTAAACAGTAGCTGTGATATGTCTCCTGCATCAAAGTCGAGCAACCCAAAAGTACCCAAGAGCCAAAGTTTCATTTCCCAAACCTGCCGGTGAGGAGCCCAGTTCACCCACACAGTATAATTTTTAAATGGACTCTTGAAATCTGAGATCTCATTTCCTCCTATCTTTGTCCCACTTGCAGAGCATTTGAAAGGCTTTGTAAGGCTTTGCATAGATGCTGCTCTGTGTGTTGGGGTTGGGGGGAGGGTTGAGACATCTACACTGTGGCTGTTTGGCACCCTGCAAAACACTGGGTCAGACTGGAATACCAAATGACAGTCCTTGGCTGAGCTGCTTATTGCTGTGAGATGCAATAGCAGCACTCGCTCTAGAGAGGGTAAGGAAAGGCAACAGAAAAATGAAGACATTACCAATGCAGTTCTTCGCATCGGTTAGTCTCCCATTTGCTTTTGATTCAATCAATTCAGATCAGCCCTCTTAAAAATCCTGCAAGGACTGGGAGTGGCTCAGGCTCAAGCCTTCCCTCTTGGCTTCCTGCAGCCCTTCTGTCCATCACAGCTTCTTCCCAGTCGAGCTGTGCTGCAGGTTGATTTCAATTGCTTTGAACTGATGTGTCTTGCCTCCAAACCCAATTGTTTTTGGAATGCATCTGACTTCTTAATGCAGGCTATTAAAGCCACTTTGGAAGAAGATTTACTGAGATGCAGATAAGTTTATCTGCCATAAAGTAGGTGTGAATGCCAGTTCCTCCTGCAGTGACTGTTGCCAAGTCCTCCCACTCCTGTGCCATGCTGTTCTGCGGACAATTGGGGCAGCATGCTTATCTGTGTGCCACCTGTTGCGCCGGAGTCACCCTGACCCAGTGCCACCTTTCTATTCAAATACTGTTGCCGAGTCAGGTGGTGTTCTTTGGGTTTCAGCACACGGGGAGCATCGGTTGTGTGATACCGAACGGTTCCATACTAAGAGACTTGACTTCATTGCCCTCTGGTGAGAGGAGAATATACAACAGGGACTATCAACCTTTTTTTTGTTTTTTTTTTTTTGAGGGAGACCAAATGGTCTGTACCTCGTTTACAAGTGGCAACCGAAGTGAGGATGGGCAAACTTCCAGTTCATAAACCTGGAGCAGGAGGGAGCATTTAATACAGCTCAACTCAAGATACTAGCTCTCCATACTAGGTTTTTGATGCCTACAGTGTTGCTCTGGTTTACCTCTGCTTATTGATCTTTGCAAGAAGAATTAACGTCCCTTGTGACAGAGGATCCAGCACTTTATCCAGGGACTTTATGGCCAAGCAGCTCTTCCAGTACCATGGTCCCTGATACATTTACCCTCTTGTTCCAGTGCTGGAGATCCACACTAGCAAAGAGCGTCTCAGGTTAGTGTCCACATTTTCCAGGTTTGAAAAGAATCCATCCCCTGTCTTTTAAGCACATACATCCTTTAAATGATCTAACTCTGAGATCTGTAGATGCACATCCTAGCTCCAATTTTCTACTTGATCTTTGGTTGCTACCTCAATATTGGGCATCTCAATACTTTATCAACCCTTCCCTCAAGCCACCAGGATAGTGGTGCTCTGGCCAATAGAGGCCCATGAATTCCACAACATTGGGAACATTTTGCCATACCCATGCTCACTGAAGACTGGGAAGAACCCATGGGACTGAAATCCCAACCAAAAGACAAAGCACAGTTTTGTCTCCAGTGACGTTAAAGTTACTCTGTGAACAATAACCTAGCTGTCCTTTTTGTCTCACATTTGCCTAAAAAAAAGTGAGAAACTGAACAGCGATCACTACAATGGATCCTGTGCTAAATTTGGCCAGTTTACATTGGAGGAAAAAATGTTGAGAGATAACATGGGGAAAAGAACTCTGGTCTCTAATCCACCAGACAGATAAAAAGACAGAAGCATGAGGTTAATCTAAGGTCAAGTAATCCTGTGGGAAAACGTGGTGGCTGTGTGATCAAGGTCTTCTCTGAAATACAGGACTCTTCTGCAGCCCTCAACCCCTAACATCTCTCCCTTTCTGGGACATCTGCTCCCCAGTGCAGAAATGTCTGCACCACCCCAGCAGTGCACAATGGGACATTCCTACCCCTACAAAGGCAGTGGCTTATCTGCTGGCAGCCTGCACCCTGAAAGTTTGCCTCCTGCTTGCGCTAGCTCCTAACCGCAGAGGCACAAGTTTGCATGCACACTGTGACTTGTTTTGGAAAGGTCCTTTTGACTTGGGTTTTACCACCACTGCCAGTTATTCCAGGACTCAAGCTTCATTTTAGTCCATGAGTCAAGGCATTGGGAAGACCAAACACAGATGTGGCAAATAAAGAGCTCTAGGAAGACCTAGAGTAAAAGCCTGCTCACTTTTCGTTGCCTCCTCTTTTTCATGTGCCCTTCTCACTGCCACACTTGTGGTAGCTATATAAGACACTCCTGCAACAACCTCTGTGCAGTAAATGCTGTGTAAATCATAGTGTCTCCCAGTTTGGGAAACCAGCCTTCCACAGCAGTAAGGTGATGGTACAAAACAGTCATGGAAAAGTCTTGGTTTGGCACAAAATTTCATTGCTTCTGAAGAGGAAAGCCAGCATTGCAAACACTGGTGCAAGTGGCTCTCCAGCGCCTGAGATGGAACTATCTCCAAAGGTCTATGGGAAGGCCCTGCTGATGCACATGCCCAAAGCACAGAACAAATCCCAAGGACAGATAAGTTCTGTTTCACAGTTTCACCCTCCCTCTACATGTGACAACTTTCTTTAGAATCCCAGAGTACCTCTTTCTCACCTGGAAACACCATCTCCGGCTTTTCTTTCTCTTTGTTTTAGTCTCTGGTCTCCAAAGGACTGTTAACTGAGAATTTATTTTCTCCCTTGCTTCTACAATTCTGGTAACCCTGCTTTACATATTCTATTAGAAAAAATAAAATAAAACTTCAGCTGCATGAAGAAATGACTCAGGCCATTTTACAGTAACTGCAGCATTAGTGCCTATCTCTCACTGGTGCCAAAGGTGAGAGGAATTTTAGTAATTCAATAGATAGATAAGATAGGAGAGGTTATTTGATTTAGTATTTGGCTGTACCATGTTTCTGAAATACTGTGCAGCTAAAAACATGCTAAAGGTCACCTGATAGGTTTCTTTAGATAAATTAAATAAATTTTCGTATAGTGATACGCTCACTCCAGGTGCAATTATCATATTTTTAACACTTTACTGTAAGTCACCCTTTAAAGGAAGCTCTTAGCCCACATCTCAGTGATGATTTTTAAGAAATTTCCCTCCCTCCACATCCCCACACTAACACCAACAGGGCACACAAGGAAATCCCAACAGGCAGACTGTTATTCAGTCCATTTCTGCATTTCTAAGGCTCATCGACCTTTCTTTTGTCAGATAAAAGCTTCCCATCTCTTTAAGCCCTTCATTCTTGCAATAGTCCCACAGAAAAGTTGACATCCTTGGCAAGGAGAGTGAAAAGCAGCTTGTCTGCCCTTCCCAATAGTCCAGGCTGGGGTTGTTTTAGCCTGTTTAAATCTCTCCCCCATTTATATGCTAATGTTCTGGTATCAGCAGAAAGTATAAACAGCGTTGTTTACAGCTCCCTATAGTCTGCGAGCACCAAGCTGCCAGGAGAATACTGTGTACTGGGCAAAGAGATGTATTTATTGACAATGAAAATGGCAACTTCTAAGACTATGAGAAACAGAACTGAACAGTAAAAATGCAGTGTCAGCCAACAATATAACCATACAAAACAGGACTGGCAAAAAGCCATTAGCCAGGGGGTCAGTCTTGGGCCCTGGGGAGCTACAAGATTTCTTATTTAACAGGGAAAGATCTGGGGAGACCTTCAGCACAGAGACCTTTGAGAAAAGAGAGCATCAAGTTCCTTGGCAAGGCAGCTTACATGCTCCATTTGCTATTATTGCAGATTTTTGTTAGTGGATAATGGCTCATAGCTTGGCTCGTAGCTCTCCTGGATCCTGAAGCGAAGTAAACTCTCCTAAGAAAAACAGCACAGTCTAAATGAGCAAGCACAGTTATTCTTGAGTTCAGATCTTGCCTCTCCATTTTGCTATGTTACTCTCTTCACCAGGAGGGCACCAGGAGCATCTTAAAAATCAGGAAAACCAGGCAGCAGTGAGGATGTACATCAAAGATGGTTATGCAACACCAAGCTCTCTGAAGACATTACAGTACAGAGCTTGTCTCTACATCTGTTGACAAAATATTGACAATAGGCACTCCCTGTGCAAAACGGGAAAGTACTTGCTCTCCCTGCCTTATCTCCCAGTAAATAAAAACTAAAAAGCATTAAAAAATCCTCATCTACCATAGTTCCTACTGAATGCAGTTCTCTCACAAATGCAATTGCTGACAAATGATGCTAGACTGTCTGTCCTGGCAATCCTTACAGTATGGTTTCCCACTGAAAGCCAGGAAAAGGCTGAGACATACTCTTAACTTGTATTCCCCAACTGTAAAGATGTTTCAGCTCTCACCATAGGACATTCACCACTCCATTTCCAGGAGGTAAAATGCAGGGACTTCAGTGGGACGCTGAACCCTCTTGAGATTCCAGGCCACCCAGGCCAGCTGAGCTGCACCAGGGCCTGCACTTTTCTCCTCAGGGTGAGACTCTGGTGGCTGGACTACCAGTCCAGCTTGTCTCCTCAGTGACCCAAAGCCACCTCACACTCACCAGTACCATTACTTCTCAATCTGGGCAGTCTTGGACAAGGTGTCAAGAAAGCACCGAGTTTTTCACCAGTCGTCATGGCCCTGCAAAACCAGTGCAGAGGCACCTGGGTAGGACAGTGTGAAACTCACTGTTACTGGGGAACAGCTGGTTACGGGTTAGGTGTTCTGTAAACAAAAGGAAGTCATCTACTCAGCAACTCTGTATCAGCACTAAATTCATGAAAGGGTAAAATGCCAGGAGGACCACTAGAAATGGCATTGTTCCTTCTCAGACCAGCACAGTCACAAAAAGAGTTTGAGGTGGTGAACAATGAGAGTATTATATTGGCAAAGATGTGCCTTTCTTCCAGGGGGAATTCAGTTGCTAAGTGCATCAAGAGGATTTACAGCAACCCTTTGCTGTAATAACTAGACATAGGCCCGCATGAAAATCCCACATTTGGCTGTGGCACACTGGCTGAGACTACTCTGTCTCCATCTAGTAGTGTGTTCCCAAAGAAGGAAACCGTTTATTTCTGCTACTACAGTACATCTGAAATCAAGTAGTAGTCTGATGGTGCCATGCCAAATTTTCCAGTGCAGAAGGTTTCTCTGTCTCCCAAGTTAAAGTAATCTATCTGCATGTAGCCCTGCACATATTGCTTACATCATCTTTTACAGAAACTTAATCCATTCAGTTTTGAGAAGTTTTGCTGTACAATGTAAAAGGGTTAAGTCTACCCAGGCTGCATCAGGTGCCCAGCACAGATTACACCATGTATTTTGTGGGACTGCAAGCGCTTATCAACAGTGCAAATAAACCAGCCCAGTGCATTTATTCCACTCAGGACTGAATGAAACTTGTTCATTTCTAATAACTGTCACCTAAACTGCTAAGCCAGGTGGGGATGATACTTGCTGGAGGTGTTTTGAGCTCTCCTAGCAGTTTTTAAAACTCTTTCCATTACGTGTTATTAATTAGCTTGTTAAGGACCAACAGTAAGAGACAAATAAAAGCAGCCATATAGCAAGGGGTTAACCTTTAAGCACAAGGCAAATTGATTAAGACCACAGTATGAACCGTGAGAGAGGTCTTGAATCTGAAGCCAGGAGCTGGGAGTCTAGTGCATTTTTGGTGTTTGTATCTGTAAGAGGGTGAAAGGGTCTATAGGCATTTAAGTGTTTGTAAGGGTAGGTGGGTGTTTTGGTCAAAGAGAGAGCTGATGCACCTAAAACTATGAGCAAGAACTGCAGATGTACTTCTTAGAGATGCATCTACAGAAATATAAATAAAGAAAAGGCTAGAATGTAGTCTTACATAATTCATTGCTGCTGGGACATGGGCTGGGAGGGAAGAATGGAAAAAACAGTCCATAAAGATGCCAATAGTTTCTAAGCAGAAACATCTGTTGAAGTCTTAAAAACGGTCAGGCCTGAGGCAAGCTCAGCAACAGGAAAGCCTGCAGTTGATCACTCCTACCCTCATCAGCCCCACGAGCTCCTACCCCTGGGATTGGCCTGGAGCTTGGAAGGTAACTGACACCATGAATCAAACACAGCTCCTTTCTTAAAGAGGAAAAAGGGAGGAACAGAGAAGCCGGGATGGGTGTCCGGGGAAGACAAATGATTATTTGGAATGAAGGTATTCAGGAAGAGTTACAAAAGAGTAAGGGAACATGCAAAGGGAGACCCAGTGGCTTATCTGCTGTCCCAGGGGGGGCTGTATGCTGAATTTCCATTGCCTTGTCCAGTCTAATTTTAAATGTCTCAAGCAAAAGGCCTTGCTCCCCTCGGGAGGCTATTGCAAAATCTCACAAATCATCTTCGCCTTTTACATGACTACCTCTTCCTTTGTGAGAGTTAATTTAGTTTTCTTTGTTTTCTCTTGATATTCAACAGTGCTCCTAGACATATCAGTTATAAACAGCAGTTTCTTCTAGCTGAAATAATTTGTTCCCTTCTGCTGTCTTTTCTCAAGAAAGGAGTCCTCTTAAAAATATCTGTGGAGGTTGTATTTCGTACATCTCTGCAGGGTCTGCATCTACCAGCAGGAAGGGAGCATGGTTCTGCTGGATCTTACCAGGCTCAATGAAAGGAGGGGCCTCAGCTGATATATTACAAGAGAAATATAAACTGGTAGAAGTTCTTACAAAGCACTGTTTGGAGCCTTTCTTTCCCCATCTCCAATCATTTCAGGTGCCAGTTTTGACTAATCGCTCCAGCTAAAGCTTCTTAAAGTATCTAAAACCTTTATCCACCAAGAAAGCCAAACTTCAGTCAATGCCAATGAAAAGTCCTTGGGTGGAGATTCCATTTTCATTTCAAATCCAAAACTCCAGCAGCCTGCATTATCCATAGGACTGATCAGCAAACTAGCAGTGAATTTCTGAATTTATAAAGGATTCTATGTTAGAGTTAGTGGTGACTGAAATACCATGAGAACTGTATTTCATTTCTCAAAAAAGGGTAATACTGAAATGCTTGGGATTTCAGAAGTATTCACCCTGCACTTCTGAAAATCTAAGCAAAATCCTTCCCCTCCCTTAAACTAATCACTAACATTTTCCTAGTAATATCTTTTCTATATAAAGTTAGACTGAAGGGTCAACATATGGCTTAGATTGGAACTCTTGCTGTGATATTATCCATGCAGTCCACAACCAGCACCTCCGTAACAATAACAAAAGCGAGCAGAATAGTGGTTGAAGCGATCAGATGTTAAAAAACAAACTCTGCAGTGTTGAACATTCATCAGTTTTCAGATTTCTGACCTGCTCTGGGTCTGCACTCCAAAATGGCATGTTGTGATTTGCTTCCTGGTCCAAATGCTCCCAGTCCTCCATGCTGAACATCAAAGCAAGCTTGCTGCTCGAGTGGCAATCTTCCAGCCTGCTGGCTCTTGGCTCTTCTTCCCTCCCTTTTGCTTTTTTCATTAGATGAGCAGCTTTGAACAAGAAACTCTGGTACTATCTTAAGCTCCAAGGATCCATTTGTCAATCTTTGGAAGATCTTCTCCACCTTCATACCTGCTTTTTGGCTATCTCTATAAAGAGTGTATCAGGGAAGGACTTCTTGATAGCAAACTTGTTCATGTTTCTAGTTGTGGAGTCAGTTACCCTTACTTAATGTTGATGGTGGTACCAATAACATCACTAGAAGTAGTGGCACCAGACATAGCTTTTTCATGTCCTGCAGCTCAAAATAACCGACCAAAAGGTCAGTAGCTTGGTTTTCCTTTCAGGTGTGGAGCAAAGTTTTCACACTGCATGTGAGGCACCGGATAACTTCAAAGACTATGAAACACAAAAAGGCTTAGGAAGCTTCTTGTGTCCTGCTATTCCTCCTACAGATTTCTAACCAGTCTCAACCAGCTGCCCACATCAAATCTGGGTTCAGGAAGCCCCAATTCCCTGCAGGTCCTCTGGCAGCACACAAGAAGCGAATGGTCTCCAACAATGCAGGAGTAAAGGGAACTTTTAACTCAATGTTAAGCCTCTTTAAAAATGAGCTGAGGTTCCTCTGAGATTTTATTAAATCTGCCAGCCTGTGAAATACTGCCCAGTGGATCAAAGACACAATGCACCCTTTCTTAGCTTGTGCTGAGCTCTTCATGGATCTCCAAAGGGCAGTAGGGCTGTAATGTCTCGTTAGGTCAGTCATTAAATACAAGGAACCCAAAAATTCACCAGAGACCAAGAGTCAGGATGGGGCTCTGCCATCCCTTCAGGAGCATGACATCTGATCCTTTATATTCATCTTCATTCCCTTCTCCCCCCAGTACACTGAGAATCACTCACTGTTGCTGATGTATAAAACCCTGCCACAACCACTACTAAAAAGGGCAGCTCCATGCTGGCATTGATCCTGCCTTCATCTCACTGCATTCATTGTCTAAGAGAACAGAGGCAGGATTAGAAGGGGGTTTAGAGTGCAACCAGGCAGTAAGATTAATAACTGCTCTTAGCTTCATTCATGATCAATTGAGTGTGTGTGAATCTGCAGAGAACCTTCTCCAAACAGTCAGTAGGGATGGTAGTGGCAGTTATGGAACCAGCAATCCAGTGCAACAAATTTCAGTTACACAGCGTTTCTTATAGGGAAAAATCAAACATTTCGCTATCTCTTCCTTGGTAAATACCCCTCTGCTTGTGTAGATCTGCTAGATCTTACCCCCAAATCTGTTACACACCCTCTCTTACTCCCCAGTAAGTCCACTGACTCCAGTGGGCACACAGCAAGCATTATATGAAGGAAAGGCTGCTATCAGAAATGCTTTCAGTTGGACACTTCAATGAGTTAGCTACTTTTAAAACAAATTAAACACCTTGAACCCTACAGTAGAATATAATTTCACCAGATTTATCCCAAGTAAATATACATACATCACACGATCTGCCTCCTTTTTCCCGGTGGAGTTAGTACTTCCTTTATGAATTCTTGTATACCTGAATACAAAACACAGAACACACAGAGGCCACAGAGGTGACCACCAAATGGATTTCCTACAAACCATCACGCTGGTAAGACCTGACTGCTCAGAACTCAGTAGCTGCTAGTGAAAAGCCCAGTGGCAGATCAGTGAAAACTGGCCATTTTTTACATTCAACACCTAATTTTGTTAACATAAAAATACCCCAAGTATTTTTGTAGCACTTTGACAGGCTGCATGCAAAGGCAAGCAGTAAAAGGAGTGATCCAGGTGGGCATGTGCACTCGAGGCTTTTGGGGACACCACTCTGGTGGGAGCAACCCCATGTTTGAAAGGGACAAGTGGGTTTTGATTTCACAGAATATCAGATAACGTTAATTTCCAGAGAGGCCCTTATTTTGCATTTGTCCATCACTTTTTATTCTAGAAAATCTCAAAGTAAACAAGACCAAACTACACAAGGCCATGTCTTTATCCACGACTGAAATGGAGCTGGGGGCCACCCTGGACAGAACTAGGCAACAGCTTAGGAAAAAGGTGAAAAGGTGAAACAACACCTCGCAGGCATATCTGTGCAGCCTTGGAATGCCAGGAGCCAGGATGCAAAAATGTGGAGCCCTCCAGGCATTTTGCTTGGCCTGACAAAGGACAGGAGAGAGGGCACGTGGTTGCTCTGCCCTTACCACATTCCCTAACACATCCTGTAATGTGTCCTCCAGGACCAAAATTCTTACTTCAAATAATGGAGCGCTACCTGAACAGTCATCCACAGTCTGCACGCAGCAGCTGGCTGTATTCCCAAGCATTTAGAAATTGGCCATCCCTATTTAATTGAAACAGCAGGAGAATTTATGGAAGCAAAATTGAATTCCCCTAACTGATAATTGAAAGATTAACTTCTGCAGCGAATGCCTTGATATTTCTAATGACCACACACGATCAGGACTTTGGTGTAATATCTCATCTATCCACACTGTACGGACTAAAACAGTGCTCAGGGAAGAAAAAAGGAGAAAAGGAAAAAAAATAAATATAGGCCTTTGCCATTTGAAATATGGTGTAAATAGGTCACTGTAGTAGCCCCACAAAATACGTTTGTCCTAGGAATTTCTTACTGATTAAAAATTCACACTGGCATCAGTAAGAAATTGTCCAGGAAAAACAGAGCTGCTCTAGCATGTTTTAAAACAAACAAAACAAAAAATCCCACAAAACTCCCACAGGCTCTTGTTTTCATTAAGCCAAGTGCCAGTGGCTTCTGTAGACCTCAACCCCGATCATTAATGGCCGAATTTGGACTACGTTCATGGGACCACCATACAGGACTCAAATTCACTCTTCACAGTATTTTAAAAATTGTTTCCAATTCACACTAACCTCTTACCTCCCCCAAAAGCATTCATGAAAAATGCAAACTGGCATTAAAAGGAGAACACGCCCTTCACCTCCAATGTGATGTACTGGGGCAGGGGATGGATGAAACTCGAAGTGCCTGGCCCAACCTAGAGGCCCAAGGTAGTTCAGCAACTTCAAAGTGTTGCTTTTTCATGACAGAGCCATATGACTCAATTCCACTACTCTGAATCAGACCTTGTTAAATGCTGCCTCTTTGTCCATTTTAGCCAAGAACTGACTGTAGAAACATCTCTTTTCTGATAGGAAAGGACTTTGCTTTAGGCCTAAGGCTCACTAGCCAGAGTAATTAGGGGAATATGAAGCAAGCAGCAAACATCAGTCTTCAAGGCTGTCACACCAACATTAAACTCACTTAAAAAAACAATTGAGAGAGACAGATGGTAAAATATCTAAGAATGCTGATACTTCTGAGAAGGGGAGTGAGACATGGGTCATTTGTAAAAATAGCAGAAACCCTGCCTGTAACTTCAGAAACGTTCAATTTTTGTATTTAAAAGGGTCCTCCGAGGCTGCAGCTTTCACGCACATACCCCGGCTTTCACAGGGAGCATGGGAAAATAAGCTCATTGTGTCAGAAAGCCTTGAAAGAGAAAGGAGGCTTGCGGCAGGATGGGAGGAGGGGAAGAGCTAGAGCCCAGCTTGAAAACCCATGGAGAGAAATGGAAAACAAACACGTTTCTACCCCCAACATGCACACGCACACACATGCGAGCCCTAAACTCTGCCTGAACTCCGAAGTCAGAGACTTGAACTGCTTTGGGAGCCCTTGCTCACTTTGTGGTTTGGGCTTTTGAAAAAATTTTCTTTATTTTCTTTTTTTAAAGTTTGTTGTTTTGTATTCAATTACCTCTTCCTTTAGAAGGAGGAAAGAAAAAGAGCAAACTTTTGTGTGTGTGTGTGTGTATGCACGCACATGCGTGTGCGTCTCCCAGGCAGCTCAGGAAGAGCGAGCTGTCAAAAGCCCAGCCCAGTGTCTGGCTTTCTTGTTCCTGGGGAGGATTTTATAAATATTTGTGAGGTTGCATGGGGTGGGGGGCGGGGGGATACAGGAGGGAGGCTAGATAACTTTTGGGCCCACACAGCACAGAAGTTTTGAAAGCCTGCTTTTCATTAGCATTGCCTAGCAACCAACTCATCTGCTGCAAATCTCATCACGCCCCAGCAAAGCATCCACGGCATGCTAATCTTTTCATTTAATAGAAAAGCTGCTGTAATCTTTCTTCCTTTTCCTTTCTGAAAGAGCAGACAATAATAATAATGATAAAAAAAGAATCCGGCCCTGCTCCTCCCGCTGCCCTGCACCCCCACCAGCGCCCTCCTTGATCCAACACTTTGCGAGTTCCCATGGATGACCTACATGTGTGTGTTCTGGCTGATAAGTCCCAGCTGCAAAGGCAAGCTTGGGTCGATTTTTGCTTTTTGTGTTGTGTGTGTTGGAAAGGGAGGGAGGCAAGGGGGAGGATTTTTCTGGCTGGGTGCTGAGAGAAGGAGGAGGCAGGCAAGACTACACTGCTCGGAGTCTGAAAGGCTTAAATGAAATCTCTGGCTTCGGATACTGTAACTGAAACCTCCCCAGCAGACAGGAGAGAACTGGTTTGTGCTGGTGCCTGTGCGTGCATGCGTCTGCATGCTTCAGACGGAGCGCAGGAGTCCAAGCTCTTGCTATATCCACAGGAGAAGAGGGAGTCTTGCTCTGTCGCTGATGAATTCCGTGTCCAGCCAGCTGCAAAACAAGCAGTGCTCTGGAATCTCCCTGGGCTTTGCCCGTCCTTTCACTCTGAAAATATCATGCCTAAGGGTAGGGGAAGTGGTTTGGACAAAATAAGACTTGACCTGAGCATCTGCCCAGAACTGAAACCAAACGTCTGTCTCCCTAAATTTTTGGCTTTTGATAAAGCTCAGATAATTTCTCTTGCCACCTGCCCATCTTCAAGGATGTCTGCGCTTTACAGTTCCACATGGAAAAATTGATCTATCATGAAACAGGCCATGCATGCAGCTGCTGAGCTGGTGAGAAGCAGAAACCTGAAAATATGCTTTTCTGCATATTTTCAGATATCCAGTCTTATTTCTACAGATACACATCCCATTGAGCAAATTCTGCGTGACCTTGCCCTTTGCTCTTTCCTCAGGCTCCTGCCCCTCTTTCCAGTCTCCGTATTTCTTCAACTTCTTCATACTCTCAGGTGTTCCTAAGGATGTCTTCTCTGCACTCAGAAAGAAGCCAAGCCCTCCAAAGTGTAATCCTGCAGGCCATTTCACATTTCCTGCTCCTTGAACCTGTGAACTTCGAACATAATACACCTCCTCATCCCTACTCACACGTGATGACTGAGAGCAGACTCCTTTATATAGAAAGATGTTTCCTTTTCCCCTCTCCAGCATAATGCTGGAAGCATTCCCATTAGTGAGGTTCTATAAAGATGACTGGAAGATCACAAGGCCCTACAGCAAAGATTAAATCACTCTGGGACAATAATGTTGTTATCATACCTAAGGAAATGACAACAGGGCCATTGTGTAACAGACCAGGTAGAGGTACTATGAATTTCCGAAGAAATCCAAATTAAAACTGGAGTAATATACTTAGGAAGCAGTAAATGTTAAGTTGGAAAGGATACTAGGATTGTGGAAGATATTTCCATGTCACACTCCTTTGCACTGTTAAGTAATATCAGGGTGAACAGCTCATTTTCAGGCCTACTCCTACAAAGTCCTAATGGATAGCCCCAATAATAAAACTTCTGACAGTCCTGACAGCCCATCTGAAAGAATGGCTTTTGGGTCAGGGAAAAAGACTCCAAGGAAGTGCAACCAATCTCAGTAGTGCCCACAAGCAGATGAAATGTAACCCTTCATGCACCATTTACTATGCTTGACAGGAAAGAATTGCCAGGTTTTGAAAACCACTTCTTTTCTTCTCCTTCTCCTCTCTGTCTCCATCTCCTCTCCATCTCTTCTCTTCCTCCTCTCCTCAACTTTAGTGCTGCCAGCTTTGCACTCTGTGCTGCAAATGCTTTCAGAGTAATCAATCAGGTGAAAACCCTTCTCCCTATGCACACACTGGGCTTGAAACCATTATGGGCTGGCTCTGCTCCCATAGCCAGCTGGAGACAGAGGTGCTTCAGAT
The DNA here is from genome assembly GCF_964237585.1 of Gallinula chloropus. Taxonomy (NCBI): domain Eukaryota; kingdom Metazoa; phylum Chordata; class Aves; order Gruiformes; family Rallidae; genus Gallinula; species Gallinula chloropus. The sequence goes on along the minus strand of NC_140088.1, from coordinate 16,146,024 downwards.
GCATTCTACGGGAAAGGAAATACAAACCCCACCTTCGCTGGTTTTTAATTAAAAAACATCTCAAGCCTCATTGGTTCTCAGGAAAACATAAGAGTTGGCTCACGTTTAAAGTGACAGTGTGGAAATAAAATTAGTATTTTAACAAATTCCCTTTCCTGTGTTACTAAGAGCTCTAACAAAAGGGCTGTTCACCATAAAAATAAGAGTTTCTGGTCACTGGAAGGCAGGTATTTTGGACTCAAAGTAAGATGGAATTCAGCTATGAATTGCTTCCCCTTGCTAGAAACCTATCTTTTCATAGACCTGCATTTCTTTGAAATCAATTCCAGGCCATCCTAGTGACTATCAGCTCTGTTAGGCTGGATAAGAAGAAACACAGAGCAAAGCAATCATGCCAGATGGAGCACAGCAAGTGAGGAATTGAATGCCACTTACCACATGGCAGAACATTTGCTGTAAACTACCATCAATGTACAGACAGAAATGGATATGTTCTTGTGAGTAGAAAATAAACTGGGATGGAGACAAGACTCCTTGGTTGGGGTGATAACTGTGATTATCATAATTGTAGTGTAGCGTCCCAGGGAATAGAAATTAAGTATGTAACAAATCTCAGTCCTCTGTAGTCCTTGGTGAACTTACATGCAGGTTTCAAATACCCCTGCCTAACTGGCATTCTCATTAGCAGAATGAGCTGAGAAGCCAAAAACTGAATGATTATCCCTCAGGCCTTCAGAAGATGGGAAAGGACTTAAAGTTTGTAAAACATAATGTTTTTTAATTCTGTCAATGTAAAGGTGAAGGGAACACAACTGCCAGCTCCTCTGGCTAACACTGAATTCAAGTCTATAGATGTTTGCTCCTCACAGCTTCTACTGGAGAAAAAATTCTAATCAAAGAGCAGCAGCAAATTAGCTGTAATGATCCATGCTTGGGAAAGGCTCAGGGCTAAGCAAACAATAGATCCTTATAAGCAACAACCTTTTTTTTAAAAAAAAACAAGTTGTGGCAGCGCTGTTCCTATTTGATAGGAGCCCTGTTCTTACGGTATTGGTGAAGTGACCATTCCCAACACACAGCGTGTAGAAGAGATTCACATGACTGGACATGGCTGAGGAACACCATCTTTTGCAGTGTTCTGCAGTTCAAAGAGAGGAAAGTTTGTCACATTGGCAGAATATCAGTTGAGGGAAAGAAAATGTGTGAAGGCAGTTAAATAAGGTTACACAGGTGCTGCTACTTCAGACTGTGGAAAAAAATAAATTATAATACATGTGAAAGAAAATAATCTCTTTAACACTGGAGTTGCCTTATTGCAGGGATAAAACCACAAGCCAACTTTAGGAGTGTTGCACTCCTTTAGCCAGCCAAAGATCACACTGACATTCTTTAGTGACTTGTGGTTTGGAGAGATCACCTTATGTAAAACTGAGGTCTGTGCATTTCTTAGATCTAGAAACTGTTTGTGTATGTTCTGGTAAACTTTGAGGTGCAATCAAGCCAAAGAAAATTTTACTTCCTAATAGATCTTCATGTCATGATAAATTTTACAGTTTCCTATTTTGTCATCTCAGGCCATTCCTTACCCCTCACAAATCAAGAGATAGTTTCCAGTTTTAGGGGAAAGATGAGAAGAGTTTAAATGCTGCCAGTATCAAAACAGACCATTTCAGACTATTCAGTTTGAAGGAAGTTCTGTGATTGCTAGAAATAGATGAAACTCCAGTTACATACACAAGTACTCCAGAAGTTTAGAGAAACTTAGGGAAAGAAACAAATGCAGTTATTACTAATGTAAAAAGATGCCCTTACCATGAACTCACCTGCACTGAAGCAGCAGATACAATTTTATCAGAGATCTGTAAAATTCACTTTGTTAGTTGGACAGAATAGAATCATAGAATTTCCCAAGTTGGAAGGGACCCATAAGGATCATCCAGTCCAACTCCTGGTTCCACACAGGGTCAGACAAGTCAGAGCGTGTGACTGAGGGCATCGTCCAGAGGCCTCCTAAACTCAGCCAAGCTCGGTGCTGGGACCCCTTCCTTGGGAAGCCTGTTCCAGTGCCTGACCACCCTCCCAGTAAAGAGCCTCTTCCTAACATCCAACCTAAACCTCCCCTCTCTCAGCTTCATACTTGCCTTATAGTTCGCTCAAAGTCCCCCTTGCTCTGAATTGAACTACTGAACTGCATAAATGAGATGCCCTTAAGGTTTCTGCAGCATGGACCTAACAATGAAAAGACATCAAGATCTGGACGTGTGCCGTACATGGCATTTTTTGCAAAAGTTACTGAATTCCAGTTGAATTAGATGGAAAATCTTAAAGCCAAAATACCAGAGTTTGGCTATTAATGTAAAGTGTCAGACTGTGTTACCCCTCAACATTCCATCACAGGAAAATGGGTATTTTCAGGGTTTATATAGTTCTAGATCTAAGATGTATACTTTTAACTGCTTGCACAAATAGGAACCATACTGTTCTTGCTGAAGGCAAGAGGGGAACAAAACAAGCATCTTGCCAGCCAATTGCTACAAAACAGTGAAATAGCGAGATTAAAAAGCCTCAGCCTACATTTAAGGTCTGGAGATGAATCCCTTTAAGCTGTATCTCCCTATGTTGGTCTCCTCCTTATCCCACCCCAATCTTAAACTTCATTGTGGCTGCCACAGCCACACTCTTCTGCTTCAGCTGTTTCCCAGCCTACAGCTGTCATGGTTCTGTTCCTTGCTGCTTCCCGTTCCTGTTCCTTCAAGATATCCAGAGTATTGTGAACCAAGGCATATACCTTAATTTTGCATTCCTCAGTACTGCCTTCTAGTGACCCAAGAGTTCCTAAAGGCTAGAAAATGGAATTTCAAAAGAAGATGAACTCAACCTTGTTCTGGAGCATGCTTAGGCTATCACTATCTGTTTTCAGATCAGTTTTCACTAATGTGAAAATTAAAATTATTCCCTTAATTTTTTTTCTCCTAACATCCCATTCATCCATCAACAATGTTCAATCTGTACTCAAAAAATGTAGAAGCCACAGAGCTTCTTGAGAAGAGTTGCTTTCAGTCACTTGCAAAACTTTTTGCCCAACTCAAAACTTTTTGAAGAAACTTTCCATCCAACCCATCCAGAAACAAGTCCCTTATACAAGCATTTTTGTCTCACATGCTATACTAAATTAGAAGGAACCGAGATTTATAATGGTAAGTATAAGACAACTGCAGCATGGTGTGACAAGCTTTGCCTGTCTGTCAATGATAAGGTGACAGCAATTACAAATGACCAAATGACAAAACATATCCAAAAGAACCTTAAACTCCTTAAGAGATCACTTAGGACATGTCAATACATCCAGATGCCCCCTGCTCACTGGAAAACAGGGGCAGCTCCGTGGCTATTATCTGCACTGGTTTTTACATGTGGGCTTCCTTTGGAAGTCACTGCCTGGGCTTTCATGTGTCTACAATGCCTTAGTTGTAAATGCTGTCTGGAATTGCAGGTCTAGTGATACGTGCTTCTGTGCTTACAAATACAGTGATCTGCTAACTCCTTATCACCTGCATTTTACCAGGGATTACTTAATAGATGGAGAAAACAGCAAACCCAAACCAGGATTGCCGGATCAAAGCTTTCTCATTCTGTTTTGCCTGCAAATTACTTTAGTGTTGCTAAAAAAAATAAAGAAAAGCCTTTAGATCAGGATCAGGAGCTCTCTAACTACAATACTCAAATGATGGATGAACAACAGCACAAGCTTCCCCACTGACTGTCAGAACATGGCCACTGAATCAGGCAGAGGAAGGCCAAGGACAGAAACAGTGTACGGGCTCTGAACATTCAGTCTGGGCCTTCTCTGCTGACACCAATGACAAAAGCTTCCAGACCTGGCCTGGTCTTTCCCTAGTTGACTACATGGAGAACCACTCACTCTTAGCAGAAAGACTAAAGATGAGAAGCAGAAGTAAAGTTCTAGGTTCTGTCCTGAATGTGTACACTGCACTTCAGTCCTGTATGTCAGCACAGAGTGAGGATCCTTTATGGAGAAGCAATCAAAGCGATCAACAGCTCTCTGCTGCTGGGCTGGGGAAAGAAACGGACCACAATGAACAGAGCTGTGCTCTTACTCTTGCTCCAGACTTCCAAAAGACAAATGCCTTCAAACTGTTTCCTATTAGGAACTGTTAGAGACAAAGTAGGCTCAGTCTTAAAGAGCAAAATTTCGACTCTAAGTCTGCATACTTACACTATCCCACTGAAATAAAACCCTACCTGATGTTAAACAGCCTGTACAGCAATGAACTTAGGACACCCTTTAAACTGGTTTCAAGAGTGCACACTGTTTCATCTTTATGGAAGGTCCTAGCTGCATGGAGAACAGCATTTGGAAGTCAGCTGTGAAGCACAGGCCACCAAATTCCGAAATGGTCCTGGAAACAGCACCAGCCAGTGCTCCCTTATGTAACGGGAAAGCTTAGAGGAACTGATGAACAGTTATCTAAAGATGCAGTTCCATGGCACCTTCAACCAGTCTCATCAGAGTGGCCTAAAAAATCCCCTAGGGATTGTTTTTCAGTCAGTTTAAGCCAGTTCATGCAGCTATTCGGGTCAGGAAAGTGCCAGTGCAAGAGAGGGAGAGGGAAGCACACAGCTGGGAGCTGAATGAGCAGGAGCACAGCAGACAGAGCAGTTCAAACTGCAATGGAGCTGAACCCTGGGCAAATGCAGAAACAGTCTGATCCACTTTTCAGTCACTACTGAATGTAGCCCATAACCTCCCACATGTTTACTCCTTAATGCTAAAGCACTTTTTCATACATTTATAAAAGGTCAGCCCTGGTTGCAACAGGGGCAACTGGACCCTGCCCCACTTACTTCCACTGAAGGCAGTGGAAAGACAATGGGTTGCTCTTGGTCAGCAGTGACAAACAAAACCACATGAAAGTGAAACCAAAAAGTAACTGTACAAAGCTATTCCAGAATTAGAATTACAAATGCTAAACTACCCTGAAGAGAGATGGCAAGTGGAGTCCCTTTGGATTTTGAACCAAAACTTTCTTTCTTCAATATTCTGCACTAACTGGGAAATGGAAGTGGTTTCACATCTCCTGACATGTGAAGTACTGAATATTGACACAGTAGTGGATAGAAGTCCTTGACTTGTAAATTAAATAAACTTTGAGTTCTTGAGTAAAAGGTAAAGTGTGTGTAAGCTGATTGAAGGGTAGCTTGTGTGCAAAGCAGGCGATGGGCAGATGCTCACTCTGCAAAGAACTGTCCCAGCCTGAGCTGCTGCTGCCCTTCAGCCGCCTCTACTGCCAGCCTGCTCAGGGCTGCCGCCTCCCCAGCAGTCGCAGAGCAACTGCTATGAGTGCTGCCCAGGGCACTTCAGGCAGTGTTTTTCACATCAGTTTAAATGAGTGGTTTGAGATAACATACCTTTACTCTCTACCCTGAAACATATTGGGGAGCATATGCCCAAATCCATGGCCAAGTGGTTAGAGGTGGCTGACAGAGGTTAAGTAACTGGGCTCAGTGACGCCTCCCAGCTGGTTCCAGAGGAAGGGGGTTGTCCATAGATTTGGATTTGTTCTTGTTTACAGAGGAAAATTCCACTGCTTTAAGTAAATGTACAGTTTATATCCGATTTACTTAAACTATTGCAAATACTTGTGTAAGCATTTGCTGAAATGTAGTTTAAACAGAGGAGGAACATGGGTGTGCCACGAGTGTCGTGGTTTAGCCCCAGCCAGCAGCTGAGCACCACGCAGACGCTTGCTCACTCCTCCCCTCAAGGGGATGGGGAGGAGAATGGAAAATAATCTCCTGGGTGATAAAGACAGTTTTATTAGATAACAAAGGAAGAGAAATCAACAACAAAAATAAATACATATAAAAAAAACCCAAGTGCAACATGAAGGCAGTAATTGCTCATTGCCTATGAAAAACCCTGATGCCCAGTCTGTTTCTGAGCAGCTTAGTTACATACAGAGCCTGACACTATACCATAGGGAATGTCCCTTTGGCTAGGCTGGGTCAGCTGTCCTGCCTGTGCCCTCCCAGCTTCTTGGTCACTTGGGAGGGTGTAATAAGCTAAAAAGCCCTTGACTTACTGTAAGCACTGCAACTACCCAGCAACAACTGAAAATGTCAGCGTGTTATCAGTGTTACTGTCAGAGTGACTCCAAAACACACCACTATACCGGATACTAAAAAGAAAACTTTAATCCCAGCCGAAACCAGGACACACAAGTTTCAGTAAACTTAATAACCTGATTTAAATTGAACTGGTGGAATTTCTAAGTTTTAACAAATCCTTATTGACTCCACGAGGGCAAATTCTCCCATTATGCCCCTTACCCACACAGGATTAAACATGCATGCCATAGGACTAAATCACTTCAGAATTTGGCGCTGCACTTAGCCCAGGCCAAGTTTTAAATCGTAACCGATCCCAAGCACCAAATCACAGCAGACCTCGTATTCCTTTACTATTACTCCCAGGGCAAACACACTACCTGAAATGCAGGGAATAGGAAGCTTTGCATCCTCATGATCCCTCTACCTATTTTCCTCAGGCTTTGTAAAGAAACGTGGAAGAAGCGTGGTCTCCTGTACTTCAAAAGGTACAGTCCTGTAAATCTCAATATCCTGCCCGCCCCAAAGAATGGAGCAGAGCTGGCTTTGGGTATGGGGGAGGAGAAAGGAAGTGCTTGTAGGGCTGAATACAACCAGCACATACAGTAGGTCTAATTCTTGTCCTATCAGCCTTGACGCAATGTGTCCTTTCCTTCAGCTACTTTAGATAAACAGGAAAGGAAAAGAAAAAAAAAATAAATCAGTGCTGGAAAAAATACAAGCCAGTTCAGAAGGAAAACGTTATTGTCAAGTGGTCTAATGGCAATTTCAAACAACAGTGAGTACAGTATATCATATGAAAAACAGGGCTATTGCTATGATAGCAAATTATACCAAAACTAAAGAGACTTTAGAAACAATCATACTACAGTAAGAACAGCGAGTGATTCAGTCCATGTAAAAAGTTTATGAGTAACAAAGCTTGTAAAGTGGTAATGTATCTTACACTCATTTTTCTGACAGGGAAGGTGCTTTACTGATAAACTGGTTTGCTGTCGCTTGCAAACAATCCCTGAGTGTACCTAAGCTACTGCCTAGCAAAGCCTTGAATTGCACTACCTAACCATTAAACCATTGCAAGCAGTATTCTTTTATTAACGCCTTCGTACACAGAAACAGGTGAAAACTGGTTACACAGTAGGTCTAACCTGCTTTGGCACTCAATACTATTGGCAGAAACCAAGTCAGCTTTCTGGTGTGAATGTGGGAGAGTTAATACCGCTGAAAGGGCTCATTCTGCAGCCGAGGACTATAAAACATACCCCTCCGCAATGATTTCTGTACCCCTGGTGCAGACATCCCAAATGAGAACAGATACAGGGTATGACAACAGACCCTCTTACTTGATAAACTTAGTCTTTACAGATTTTGTTTATAAATACATTGGACATAGTAAACCAAATCATTAATGAAAAGCATAGCTTCATATAAATCAGTGCAACTCAGTGCTGTGATGAGAAAAATGGATTGAATCAGTTTAATAATTTTTAGCATGGACATGAAGGGATCTGAAGAGACACAATCTGTTTAGTCAATTTAACAGATCTCTCTTCACCACGCAGTATGATGCACTGTCACAATTAGTCAGAAATATGGAAATTGATATCTTCAAAACATTTTGCAGATGCTAACTATTTATCCCCTACATTTTCACAAAGTAGTTCAATATTATTAACTACTAGCTGAAAGTATTTACCCATGTTATCCATCATCACTCAACAAGTCCAGAGTTGAGCCAATATTAGAACTAAGGAGCTCCTAGTTTCCACTATCTTCTACCCTTTAGACTGCTGCTTATTCTCATTCTAAAGGAGCTCATTGTGAGTGATGACTATTTTTATCTGAGTTACCCACTAAACCCCCCTCTATTCAATGGGCTTCCATTCTAAGTCTTATAGGATGTCTGTTCATATCGCAAAAAAACCCAAACCCTCCTTCTTTAAATTGCCATTAAATTAATCTCTAGAAGTGTTATGGATGAACTGGACCATACTGACAATACTCTCCTTTGTTGCCATTCTAGTTTTTTCAAAGAAGAGACTATAATGCACTATTTAAGTAAAAAGAAGATGCCCTGGGAAACATCCTGGAGGATGCAGAGTTGCTGATGCAAAGTAGGCCCTGGTCAGGTGATGTGGTCCCAGTTCTCCACTCCTGCACTCCTTCCACTCCTAGTGTTACTGTACCTGCCCCAGATATGCTCTGCCACTGCCTGAGGTTGTCTCTTTGTCCATCTGTTCAAAAGTGATGGATCAATCAACCCTTTCACTCTCCTCATGCTCCACAGACAGTAGGACTTTTACCAGACTGCTTGGCTGTCTCCATATAGCACGGCATGATAGCTCAATTTCTCTACTTGCTGCCTCCTGATGACATTTTTCTCTTGTACCTCTCACCCTGCTCCTGCTTTCTTTCCCTTCTTTCCTTAAACCCAGCTGACAGCACTGCCTTTCTGGGCTGTGCCGGGTGGCTGCAGGGCTGGTGAACCTTGTTCCCAAGAGGAAGCTCCATGCCCTAAAATGCAGGTCAAGTAAGTTAGCACCTCTGTGAACTTAGTATCGTATTTTTAAAAATATTTTAAAAAGAGAACTTGTTCACCGAAGAGTAAAAGACTAGAAAGGTTTATAACTCTTAACAGAAAACATCTGCTTGAACATAAAACCGGGAATGTATCAGTATTTTCAGTTCAGACTCTGGAGAGCCAGGAGCAAAAGTACCAGCCTGTAGGCTGTTGCTCAGACTTATCTGTTCATGAAACAACTTTTGCAAGCAAAGTGTTATCACTTCATTAAAATACCCAACAAAATCCTTCAGAAACCCCCAGCATACTCTTTTACAAAGCTAAACATTTCTTTCTCACAGTGCAGAGTAAAAGGTTGCATCTCCACACAAAATATTGCTTGTCATTATAAATCAATCAGAGGGAAGAGAAGGGAAGAGCTGATTCTGTAGTTGTTATTTTTTAAAATTTTTAAATTAAAATTATATATTAAAATGTCCACAACTGATTTTCTGACCCAAATCAAACCAAACCACCTAAACCTGTGAATTTTGACCATTATGGGAATTTTTGCTTCTCCCCTTTTGAAAATAACATGACCCATGGCCCATTTTTCAAGCCAGACTTCAATCTTCTCCAGCCAGCTGTCAGGAAACCACAGAAGGTGCTTGAAAGAGCACAAGAAATGGCTGGTTCTAATCTGAAGGGAAAAAAAATAGTTGAGGAACAAGGCAGCTACTTGTGGCAGAATGTTATTTTTTCTTCAGTCTTTGCCTGCATATTTTCACAACATGTGTACTCTGTTACCCCGTCACTTCCCTCTTTTCCTTGGGTAAATATCTCTGCTATGGAATAAAAGAAGGCCCAGGGGTGCTACTTGTAAGGACTGCACCCGCCTTGATATGTTGTTTTTGAACTGAACACATACAATGGACGCATTTCAGACTTGGACCTCTGCCATCATACATGTTGCTTTTAGTTTAACCTTCTCAGGTGATGGAGGGGAGGCTGAAGGTAAGGAAGAGGCTGGGAGTGGGGTCATACACTCCCATCCTTTACCAGATGTGGGACCTCAGGGGAGCCAAGCATGATAGGCTGCACAAACCCCTTTAAGCACACACATAAAGGAGAGACAGGGGAATGCAAACCGACCCTCTCTAAGTGCTGGGTGTTTGAAAATCAAATGCAAATGCCAGGGAGAAACGGATGACAAGGCTGTAGCTCTGTTGTCAAACTGCTTAGATTAAAAAAAAAAAGTTGGTGTGATTAATACTTTATCATTTTAAAAAAACAATTTGTTTCAGAGTTATTTGTGAGGAAGGGAATACATTCAAAGGAGATTCCCCCCCATCTTCTCCCTGTAAACGGCATGCCCTATTAAATGCACTGTGTTTCATGTGTGTGATTTAACCTGCCATCTGCAACCCACCAGATGGACTGGACTAGATAAGGCATCTGTTCTGTACCAGAATTAGATAAAGAATTGGAACCTAGAAAGTTCTGGATTAAACTGGTTCTAATACTAAGCCATGCTCAAAGACACACTTTTCAGTGCCACTCTCAGGCATTACATGGCAATGCAGCAACAGGTAGGGGAAAGACCCTGTGGAGTAACATCCCAAGCTACTTCCAAGTGGCATGAGAATGGAGCTCTTGTTGAACCCCTGAAAGCTGTCCTGTGTATTAAGCAACTCAGAGCTGGGAAGAGCTGAGGGTAGCTGAGGGCTGAGGGTAATGCTCAAGGAAAATTCATCTGAGAATGAAACAATCTGTGGAGCAGTTCCTGAAAGGTGCTAGGGAGGTTGGGAAGAGTTGAGAATTCTCTGCACTGCACAATACCAAGTGTAGCTCTGCAAAGTATTTTTGAACATGTATTTTACAGGTGCTTGCTTAAATGCTTTACTAACCATCTCTTCCTACCTCATCCATCCAATTATCCAAATCTGATTCCTTCTCCTTTTTCCAGAATTAATACAGTGACTAAAGTCTTATCTTCCCCATCATTACACTGTAATTTCTTTCCTGGAATGTCCTGATTTTTTTCATTCTTTTCTCCTTGGTCTCCTTTGTATCCTTTGCTAATCCTATACATCTTTCCCTCCCCATGTACTCACCATGAGGCTATCCTATCCTTGGCTCTACAGCTCTGAGACGTAACCAAGCACTTGCACAGAGCACAGATATGTGCTTATGGCCGCATGGTTACCCTTCCCTTTGTCCTGGTAAATCCCACCCAAAGGATCATTTCGCCCTCAAAAACAGCAGTTGATTTGCCAGCATGCAATGGAAAAGATTAGACAGATGATATTTAATTATCTGTTTACATCTTTCAGTGTGTTTCCATAACCTAAGTCTTAGATAGCTGTAACTATGATAATTGCTAAAGCTCCTTGAAAACTACGTTGGCATGCTGTGATTCTTATGTCACGTGTATTACACTCCCTTTCCCAACAGCAGACTTCATCTAGAGCACAAGAATTTATAGATGGTGGGGGGGGGTGGGGAAGGTGCCGTTAGAGAAATGCTATAAATGGGCATATACAAGAGCAACCACTAGCATGTGTTATACGTACAGAGATTGAGCCTGTCCCTTGGATTGTCCTGAGGCTCGGGGAATTAAAATTAAAATAATCTTTATCATTTGCTTTTTGCAGTGTACTAGGATTCAGAAGACATATTCTAAATCTAGTGTTTGGGTATCAAAATAGAAATAAAAATAGAAAAATCTATCACTGTTCAGTTTCAGATGAGAAATCAATGTTTTTCTTGCTGCTCTCTCAGAAAAGACACGGTAAATAAAATACCCTGTAACTGGGAACCTATCAAGCTCTAGGGCATTTTATTGCCCAGAACCCTGAAGTCCAAAATAGCTCCACAATGATGATATTTTCCAGAAGTTGTTAATTTATTTATACACACAGACCTACCTGTGAAAACTCCACAAGAAGTTAGGAATACAATAAGCTTAAATTTCTATAGCTCCTTTGCTAACCCACTGAACTAAGTATACTATTTAGGTAGGTGTCAGGTCTTTATCCACTACTAAGATGCAAACAGCTCTGGAATAAAACACAGCAGTACTTTGTAGGAGCCAAGCAGTGTTACGCAGCAGCAAAAATCATATAAAGAAATCTAATAACATTACAGGAAAAGAATTTAGGTCCCATGTAAGGTAAACGAACATCAGATACATTTTGGCCTTGAGAAAGGGCAACAGGACTTTCACCTATAGCATATGTGCTATGTTCCCAGTGCTACAGGAGCCATCTCTGTACTGTGACAAATGGCTTCTTTTCTTGGTCTAGTGCATGAGAAGTCCCCTGTCCTGTTGGGTACCCTCAGAAAAAGGAGAGTCACTATAGAAAGGTGCAGAAAGCCACCCGGAATTTGGGCAATGCAGTCAGTACCCCTGGCACAGCTGGCATCCTCCAGCACACACTGAACAGCTTATCAGGTGAAGGGACAGCAGGATCAAGGCGCTGTTTCAGGTGCTGCTGCCACTCAGCCCAGAAGCTGGGCAGCAGTCCTCACCAGGCTGTCTCTGCCCTGGAAGGCTTCATGTAAGAGGGTATGCATAAAATAAAAAAAGGTGTAAGAACTGCCAAATCACCAACCCTTGTAACCTGATACTAGCGATAGTACCAGTGCAAGGAGACACAGCAACACCACAGACATGACCTGACATCTTTGGATGAAATGATACAGGCTCTGCTGCTACATGCCCCGTGAAGAAAAAGGGGACTCAAATATGCTCTCTTTTAGTGTCTCAATTTGAACAACGTCACTCTGTGAAGAAGCAGAACACCAGAGTCATCTAATGAACTTCTGAAATCCACTGCTGTGTACCAGGGGGCCAAGGTTTCAAGACATAAAAGGTTAAATAATTCCCAGTAGGTCTCCTACAAACATCTTAATGTGTCCGTACTGAGCGTTTTTTTCACACCATTCCCTTCCTCTATCCTTTGACTGGGTAAAGAGCTGGGAGGAAAAAACCCACCACCTATGAATACCGATGTGCAGGGAACCCTCATAAATTCACTTCCCATCAGTCCAACAAATGAGACCCCCTGGGAAGCTGTGGGAGAAAGCCTCCTCACAACAGCCTGATTATCAGAAGTCAGTTCTCTCATGAAATACTCTAACCTCGGAGGCACAAGTATCGTAATAATATAAAAGTATCATAATAGCTTGAGCACTGTAAATTACTTTTGTAACCTGGGACGTGTGGGGCACATTTCCAGCAGGTTGGTTCCCAGTGATGCTGCTTGCTTCTCTGTATCACTTGAGGATTACCCCGAGCCTGAAACATTCATGTGCTGCACAAATTCAATTTCAGAATAGAAATGTGATTCTCCAGACATCACATTTCAGGCACTCGCTGCATCCATCATAATTTTAGCAAGCTGGCTTTATCACTGACCTATTCTCCTCAGAAATACAGTGTGTGTTACCTGCTACAATCCTACCCAGGTTTCCCAATATTTTCTAGAAATAAGCTGCTCTGATTCTTTTTCTTCAGGGATTGCCTACTGTTTGTTTTCAGTACTTCAATAGCGATGGCATTTCTGTCAAATTCCAGATATGCCTTTTGTGGTTCTCTGTCTCGGAACCTTTCTATTTTTGAAGTTTTCAGATCCATCTACATTCTGCATCTCTCTCTGTGAAGGCATCCTACATAATAATCTGAGGAGGTACATCCTGCTCATGTTTTCTTTCTTTCTGGTCTCCTGGCCTTTCTGGGGCAGCCCTTTTGCATGTCAGTTCATAAAGCAAACCTCACATTTATCCCTCTCCTAACCCTAAAAAAAGGAACTGCCCTTAAGACCACATTTCATTTTGGCTGTATCCTTAAACACCAAACTCAGTGAAACTAGAATGACCTAGTGTAAATCAAACAGTGCTCTTACCACTTAGGCCCGCCCTGCAACCCTTTCCAATCAGGGAATCTAAAATTACCATATTTACAGCATCTGCAGCAGAGCCAAGTACAAAACAAGATGAATAGCTGTGACGCACAAGGCAGAGTGTAGAAGTATGCAGCTGGGCCTGCAAACAATATAGGCACTTGGTGCTGAAGTGCATCTAATGCTTTTCACAGACCAGAGTGACTAAAAGGGGAAGGGGGGAGGGAGGAGAAGAGAAATTCCAGGAAGATGAGTGAAAACACAGCAGAAATCCCAGGCTGCTTCACTAATAGGTAATTGAAATGACTCACAAAAGGTCTAGTAGGGAATTCAATTAATTAGGGACGTGACTGTGCCAAGGGGAGGAGGGAAAGAAAAGAATGCCTGCGATACAAGAAAATCACTCCTCTCCATTCACTTAAAAATGGGCCTGGAAGAAAACCTCAAGGGAAGAAAAAGCCAAGTTTTTAAAGGCAGGGCCTCTACCCCTTCTTATGCATAGAAAAAAGGCACAGTTGAACCACCCTAGCTTCACGGGAGAAGAAAAGGACATATAAGCGCATCCCTATCAGCATCCCTCTTTCTCCTAGATTTCTAATGAAAAAGAAGGAAAAGAATAAAATTTGACACTATGTCACCCATAAGAAACCATGAGGACAAGACAGAGGAATGATGCAGGATAGATTAATATGATGCTGCTAATAGCACCCCCCATTGCATAATACCACTGCTCCTTCAATGTGACAGTGAGGGGAGGGTGATAGGAAGCAGCAGGAAGATAAATAAATGAAAAAAATGCAGGGACAGATGAAGGAAAAAATGTCATGCAAGAAAGGGACAGCAGCACGTGGACACACAGGAGGACAGGAATTGACAAGAATAGGGAGGAAAAATGGAGAAGGTGTGGATGGAGAGGTTAAGGGAGATGGGGAAAGGCATGGATGAGAAATATGAGGGGGAAAACCTGAAAAGGAAGAGAAGAGCACATGTGGGAAGGGTCAGGGAAAGAAGGAGAAGTTTCACAATCAGTCAGCAGTTAGGACTTGCTGTGATGTGCTGTACATGGGAATGAGAGTGTTGATTCAGCAACCATCTGTTGACTGCTTCTGACCAGGCCTCAGAGACTAAATTTACACTAGTGCTAGTTTAGAAATTTTGAAGAATATGCGACCTGAACTTGCAGGCCCACAACCAGTCATTGCTGGTAGTGGAACAGCAGAGAGAGATACAATGACCATGGGCAAGTGCTCACTCATGGAATGGAAAGTGTGATCTGCATCCTTTCAGGATAAAGTTACCTTCACCTGAAACGTTGCTCTTGTTAGGGGCTGCTATTGCCAGGCTGGCTGTTCAATTGCTTGACACAAAAGAAACTCAGGGTCATTGTTTACCTGAGTGAATCATGAAGACATCTAACAAAAAGTACTTCTTAGGCCTTATCGGGTTCAGCACTGAATGCCCTCTGAAGGCTTAGATATGGTCTCACGCTCAATGATCAAGATACTATCACTGTGAAAGGTTGGCAACGTATGCAATATGCTGCAAGTTTGGGCAATTAGCTGAGCATTTCTGTTCCCAAGGCTGTCAATCTGACATCTTAGCAAGAAAGCATATAAATCAAACTGCATTCTTGCACCAGTTAACTGACCATTAATGTCAGCTCCACTGTCAAATGACTTTCAGAAGAGCAAAAGAATTTTTTATAAGCTTTGTATTTACTGTAATAGAGCAAAAAAAGATATGACATTGCCCAAGAAAACAATTGTGAGGTAGTTGAGACATTCTGGACCAGAAGGAAAAATACAGTATTAAGATGACAAGAACCAGTATGATACAAACATCTCTATACTAGTGTAAATACACTGGTGTCTAGACACAGAGATTGCACTACTGTAACTATGTCTAGGCTTTCACAAAGTTTTAAGTTAGACTCATAGGAAAATGAGTATACAGAAATCCCCAGTTGATTTTGGAGTGACCTTCCAACATGACTCTAAGGATCGCCATGTGGCTGCAGGAATCATTCTTCAGAAGAGGTGTAAGGGTTGAGATCCAAATTCCTACGGGCTAGTTTAAGAAAACAGCCCCTAGAAATTTTGGAAAGGCATTAGTGTTGGTGCTCTGGACAAACGCAAATGTGTTCTAGTTTCGACCAGCTGGGCTGGTAGTTTCTATGGAAAAGGACTACAGCCCGTGGACATCCAGTGCCTAGGTGCCTACACAACAATGCCACTGTCATACAAGAATTACAGCACAGCTATAAAATGGCGGTTAAGTCAGGCAGCCCCAATAGCAAAATCAAGCTGGGCAGCCAAAGCACCACTTGACACAGTACTTTATTTGGCTTCAAAGCTCCATTCTTTTCAAATTCACTCTCTAACATGTCTAATGAAACAGACAGTGTGCAATGCGTTCAGAAGGTCATCGGTTTCTAACCGGAGTGCTTCCAAAATTTAACAGGGCCCTGATTCCATTGCCAGTATAATTTTGTCCTTTTTACTGGGTCTTCATCAAGTTATACTCATGAGAACAGCAGGCTAGGTCAACACGTACCTCGAGGCTATCCGGATTCTGTTAAGCCAGGCTTATGCTTTTTGTCCAGAACTTCATCTCCACCCCTTACAAAACACTCAACAGAAAATAAAAATTTCCCTCTCTTCTACAAAATTAAAATAATTAAAATAAATTCCTTTTATCTCTCTAATTAAGCACCATCCTGTATTTAGTCAGTTGACAGCACCAAAGAATGATTTTTCTGTATTCCTCAATGTCATCCCTCCTCCCTGGATCTATTCAAAGCCTCTTGCAGATATTTAATCACTGCTAGCCAGGCCTGGCTAATGAAATGCAGGGCCTTGCCCTGCCCTGCCCTTGCTATTTCTATTTTGGCTCAGCACATCCTCTGCTAGTTGGTTAAAAAAAAAAAAAGAAAAAGTTGTTTCTCTCTCTTGGACTTAGAGGTCCTGTTACTGGCACGGGGTATGGTCAAGGACACTGCTGGAAACAGAATAAATGACTGAACACTGCTTTGCAAGACTACTGCAAGCCCAAAAGGGACCACAACAACTTCACTGCAGTTTTCTTCCCCCTTCTCTCTCTGTCTGACAAAGACTGGTGCACACTGTTCATCTACTGGGAATGGCTTATGGCTATATAATTCTGTAAGAAAAATGGACTACTGGAATTGTTTGCAGTGCTTTTCATAAAGCACTGGCATTCACATACTTGATTTTGGGCTTCACATACTTGGTTTTGGGCTTCACATACTTGCAACCAAATATGTTTTTGGTTTTCCCCATCTGCCCTTCCTATTTGCCAACACAGCAATTAAAAATATTTTTTCCTTTTCTGATAGCTCATAAAGAAGTGTGAGCCCATTAACAACCACTTAGGAAATGCTAGACGTTGGGTTGGCCCTTTTGTCACATGATGCTGGTTGCAGGAATTTATCAATGTGCCTATCAGAAGTCAGAAATGTTTCCAGTATGCAACAGGACATTTACATGGTGATTCGTGTGTTCTTTTTAAGCTGAGTTTGTTTTCCAATGGTTTATGATTTTGTTGGCCATGAGGTTTGGTGTTCAGCTTGACATACTGAGTTGCTGGACAAACCATAAACTATATTTGAAGTCAGCAAGGGCCATCTTCTTATTCTTTGTGTGTACACAGTGCCTTATGTAGAAAGCTCTGGATAGTGAATATGGGTCACCAAACAATCACTAACAGCACAGGGATCTTTAGGTACTCAAACTATCAGAAAACAGGTTGAGCTGCTCAGTTCACTGTTGTTTCTCCAATTATTTCTCAGTGGGGGCACACCAGAACAAATGGTGCTGAATGAGATGAAGATCCCTTTAGCTAGCTACACAAAACATGGAGCACAGCGAAACATAAAAGCTGTCTAGGGACCGGGGATATAACCTGTATTTCTAACTGCCAGACTCAGTTTAGCAGATCATTATTAGCTCTTCTGCATACCTAGAACTGGCATAAAGGGAGTCAGATTAGCATTTATGAATCCAGTCTTTTTGCACCTCAACTGAACCAAACAGGTTCAAGTTGCAACACTCTGTTGAATAGAAGCTGTAGGACATTTAAGACATTGCTTGAAGGAAGAAATATTAGAGTCTTGTTTGCAGTCACTAAATACATTTGTGTCACTTTTCTCTTAATACTGTTTATTGGGTTCAGTTTTAGCCTGGTTTTCTGAACAGAGAATACTTTTGCAATCATGTTTTTAATCCCAATGTATAACCTTTTCAACCACAGATGGTTCTCAATCAAGCATCCCAAGCACAGGGTTTTTCAAAAATATGTTAGGTTACAGAAATTCAGTGAAAATAAATGACCAAGTAGAGAGAAATGGTCCTATGTCACCACAGTCAAATTTCTACACCTGGTGATCCTCACCCAGCAGGATGGCTCCTTGGGAAGATGCATCAGGCAGTACCACTTCAGACAACTCCAAGCAAGTAACAAATCTTTGTGAAGCTGGACACAGACAAGGCAATATTCAGCCATTTCCCCCCTGACCCCACTGCCCAAGCAGGTCTCTGATCCTCTGATCTCTCAGGCCCCAGCCCCACTGTAGTTGTACAAAATGGAGCCAGACACACAGCCTGCTGTGGTAGTAGCAGCTCACTCATGATAGTTGTCCTCATTTTCTTTGTGCTAGTCTGCTGCAGGAAATTTTGCCATGATTTTATGCTACAGACATCAAGACCATTAAATGCTGAATCTCCCAGTTCCTAATGTTTGGCAGAGCTGGAGAATGCTACCTCAGGGAGCTCCTTTGCTGGGAGCTGTGGTGGGATGTTGCAGTTAAGCCACATCCACACAGCTAAAACCACAGAATTTAAAAACAGCGGTGATATCCAACTGTGTCTGATCTGCCTCAGTGTTTGGGCGGCCTCTGTGGGGCCAAATTTGTTTAACTCAAAGTAAAAATATGATTTAGCACAATTCACTAGACTAGGCAAAAGCATTTTTGGATGTTTTTTTTCATCCTACTTGTAACAAACAAATTAGGACTGCTACCTATACATGCCAGAAAAAATGTTTATCTTGCTTAGCCAAAAGTGAGCAAAATAGATTTGTTGGCAGTGTGGACAAAGCTTTAAGCTTGACTTTTTTTAAGCTTTCCTCCTAATTCCAGTTTCCATTCCCCACCCTTTGGAGTTTCGCAGATGATTTTCTCTCCCTGATGGCTTTTCAGTTTGGTACTGTCCTTTAATTTTTTTTCTCCCTCATGGTTCTTTTCTTTCTTTTAGTCTTTTGTGTTTGCTTTCTTTCTATCCCATCTCCCAGAAACATAGTAAAAGACCTCCATTCTACCCCATGCCTACTTTTTTTGTTTGCCAAATTACTCTCCCCTGGCCAAAGGTATATCCTTTGATACCCCTTGATTAAATTTCCACTGTATTAAAGACTGGGAAACAGCAATCTTAACAGTGGCCAAAGACCACTTTTAAAAAAAAACCTGAAGGAATTTTTTACTGACGCATGTCTTACTAATACAGACAAACACACACACAAGTATATATATTAACATTATTGCTGCTTCCTCAAAGAGCAGCACAGAAAGAGATACACATAAGGAAAAATGGACTTAAGTATCTTGCTTTTGAGCAAGACAGCTTCAGGAGAGGAAAACAGACAAATTCAATAACTTAACAAGGACAGTTGGAGTCTATGATTTCCAGACATACTGGACTTCCTTCTGATCCTACAGACTTCATGTGTTTCCACACAATGGACTTCAAAACTCCAATTTATTTAGCTTTAGCAGCATGAACTGTTTATAAGATGGCTCATATTTCAAAAAGTCAACAGGCAAATTTTCATCTTTCCAGCTAGAACTTTCTGAATTTTCATCTGATTTTTTAAATTTAAAGCCAGACTGAGTCTCACGCTGTTCACAGTAAGCACCGTGTTGTTCTGTGTGCATTCCCAAGGCTAATCACATTAACCTACGTAAAGGCCTGAGTCCTATTTATTTTCTGCTGAATATGTTTCCTAAAAATCATCTCACTGTCTCCAGAGATTTTAAATCATAGTGGCAACCAGCTGCTTTGGGGATGACAAGAACCAATTCTACACAAGCAGTTGTTCAAGAGAGACTCCCCAGTGAATTCTTCTGGAAGTTCGTATCTGCCTGTTTTAGTGCCTCCAAACCATTGCCTCAGACTCACTTTTTGGAATATACGAGCACTTGAAATTAGCTCATGATAAACTTGTCAAAGGCTCATTTTATCACTTTTTAATTGAAAGCAGGTCCCTAAAAAATGTGTCCATGTTGAGAATGCAAAAGCATTTGGGAGGGATATGACAACTCCTTCAAGCAACAGAGTGTTCTAATGATGCTTAAAAGGTCAATACATAATGCTGCCCAGAAGAAGAGAAACTCTGATTAGACAACCTCTACGCTTCACAGTCACATCAGGATTGGCTCCCAAATACAAAATTTATGTATATACCATGCTAGTAACTCATCAGTGGAATTCTTACCACAGGCTCAGGAAATAGTATGAAAAGCTATTACATCTAAAATAAGTTAATTCTCATAGTCACTTTATCAAAAATTCAAGAAAGAAAGCTTTGGTTTGGTATTTTTAGGAGTACCACTGGAAACACTGATGACATCTCCAGCAACTGCATCACTATTGCTCTGATGTGTTGCCACAGTGGCTCTAGGCACATTCAGACAAGAAATAAAAAGGCTGAGATTGCTTTCTTACCATATATGTTACTGTGAGATTCAAATTCTTGCTGGGTCAGAAACCACGTGGTGTATTAAAGGCTTAAGATTAATTCTGGAGATTTAAACTCCTGTTTTGACCATAAACCATGAATGGAAATGGGCTTCAGAAGAAAAAAAAAGTCTGATGAATCTGGGCTGTGGAATAATGGAACTTAATCAAGGAAAACAGTGACTTAATTTAAGTGATAGATATGCTTTTAACATCTGTCAAGGAGATCACACTATTTACCTTGTTTTGGGAAGCCAACGAGAAATTACAATATTAGGAATTTTACTTTAGAGAAGAGTCTTTGCAGGTGTCCACGTAACTCCATACTAGTTGGTAATTTCTGTTAGAAGGCTGGGAACAATCTATTCCATTAAAGAATGACATGAAATCCACTGTCTTCAGGCTGCTTACCAGAGTCCCTTTTCCTTTTATCTGATATAGCCCAGATTTAAATGTAAACTGACAACAAGGTGAGAACTATGTTGTTGATTTCCAATTCCTGAAAATTTCAATCTATTTTCTTTTTTTTTTTATAGCCAACATCAACAATTTTTTCTACTGGGAAAACTAGTAAAAGCAGAAGTAATATTCAAGCCAGTCCCCAACTTTCAGAAGACTCTACAGGCCACACAGATGACAAAGTATACTCAGGTAATACATTTCACCAGATAACAGATGATGAGAGATTTCATACAGTATGTAGGGATGTAATATTAACATCAAATACATTCCATCTCCCTTATCTAATCTAATGAGCCATATAACAGTTGATCTATCAGGTCAAGTCTTTGAATCAGTTTTATGTCATGGGGAGTAAAAGATGCCTAATATTTAAATAAACATCCTTTTGACAAAGGTGAACTTGATCAGTAATAAAGATTGTTTCCAATCAGTGATCTTCAAAAGGTCTCTTCTCTCCAGACAACCACACGAAACATCACAGCAGATAAAATACCTTGGTCTTAATCTGCTGCCACTCATTTTCCTCTTTGCCATTATTTCTTAAGCTTTATGAGGTACTTTTGTAACTGGTTTGGGCCTAGAGAAGGCATGTTCTTGCTTTCATATGGAACTGTAAGCATTTTCATCATTTCACTGCCAGAACACACACATGCACACAAGCTGGCACAGTCTTCTAATCACAAAAGTAAAAAAAAAAAAAAATCGCAGCTGCAATTATTAATAGCAAATATATTCTGGTTCATGTCTGGCTACACTCAACTGAACACTGATAAGTCCTGTGTGAGGCTCTTATACATAGCTCTGCCACTGCAACAGCAATCCTAACATGCCACAGCTTCTTTCTAACGTTGTCACACAGCTCAGTCCTGAATGGCTTCTTGCTGGTCCACTCCTCTCCAGCATTAATAACATACATGATTTATTACAGCTGGCCACAGTGGGTATTTACTTTTTACAGAAAAATAAATACATGAGCCTTCATCTCCCACCAGAATCTGAGACTTCAGTACAGATAGGCAAGTATGCCAAATTCTGCAGCAACACTCCTTCCAAATAGCTTTCAGGCGTCATTCCTGAATATTTGCAAAATACTTGATGAAAATCATCTATCCTAATTAAGCTGGTTTGTGTGTCCTTCTAAACATTGCACAAGTGGTTCAGCAATATATACATATTTATATGTAAAATCAAAGTACAATTTTAAACAAAACTGTCCATATTGTGCAACTGTATCCCAAATTAAAGTAATGAGCTCTGCAAGCACCATCATGGCCATCTTAGGAGGTATGCCTGATTTTTGGCTGATCTGTATTGCATTTACAGCATGAGAAAATTGCTGTGGAAGAAACCCTGGCACCATTTTTCACGAGCAGACTAAGTTTAGACTTTAAAGAAATAATGTCAAGGCAAATCACAGTATCTTCCCTCCCAGCAGTCCTAGTAGGGCAGTGTTTATGGAAAGGCACCGAGTACCTTGAAGCAGCAAGTGCCTGACCTCCCGACTGCACTCGCCTCCAAGCGCACAGTATTCCTAGCACAAAATTAAATGCTGGGGACTGGCATGCCATGGCATTCACATCAGGGATTTACAGCCCACTCACCCAGTTACAGTAGATTCAGCACAACAACATACCTAAGAACAAAACACTTTAGCAAGAAATTCTGAAGAGCACTGAGTTTATGGCATGGTACTTTTGGACCGTCACCAAAGCTCCAGGTCTTCAGAACACAAGGTAATATGCAAAAATAGATCTTAATGTAAACAGTAGGAATGGGGAAGTGTTGTCAGACATTAATGAAATGCAATTTTCCTGGCTTTGGAAAATTAATTCATCACTACAAAGCCACTGCTTTGTAGCTTGATTCAACAGCAGTGGGTGATGCTTAAAGAACTCCTTATAGGTAGTAAGAATTTTATAGGTTCCTTATGAAAAAAAGGGTTTTTTAAACATACCAGGTTCAAGTCGAGTGTGCAATCCTATGCATGTTTAATCAGTTTTGCTTTCTTCCTCTTCTCACTTTCAAATACCGGTCTCCTGGACAACCACAGAGCAGCAGCAGGAATTTCCAGTAGTTCAGGACATTTCTGCAATTACTAAACGCGGTTTAAATGACCTAACAATAATGGGCATTATCATGCCTAATAATCAGGTACAGGGAAAAAGCTTTGGCCTAAATAATCAATATTCTTTCAAAAAGAATGATGAAGATTGTTGCCTCAAAATGCCATCATTGTACAGACCTGTTTGAACTTTCCTCTCCATAGCCTGGAAGGGAGTACCTGAGATAAAGGGGCATGGCACAGCCGAGCTGTGCTCATAGATCTCGTTCTTGCTTTGGTGGCATTAGGCTGTATCGTCATTCATAACTCAGTTTCTGCACTAGCTTACAAGATAAAGTCTCAAAAGCAAAAAACAGACAGCAGTGGGAATGCTCTGCAATGCAACTCCTGATATGTAAGCCAAACTGAATCACAGAGATGGAGTTGCCAGCACTCAAGGGCTCCCTAACCCAGGATTTGCTCTTCTTGCAGTACCATATGAACATCTTTACAGAAAGCAGCTGCCATTTCACATGCCACCATGGGCCAAAATAAGCTGCCTGTCCCAACGTGAGTTACCAAACTGCAGCACTCTGCCTCTGTTCTGGGCCCCTGTAATGCAAGTAAGCTACAGGGGAGTGGGGTACCAGGCTGGATGCTGCACTTGAAATGCCTGTCCTCTCTTTCTGGCACAGAGAGCACCACTGTTCCTTTTCAAAAAATCCCCTGCTCTTAGCAAGGTTTGTTTTTCTAACTGGTTCCCAGAAACCTCTTGGGGGTTCCAAGCCCAGAAAAGTAATTACTGCATTACTTTGGCCACAGACACAATATCAACCTTGTTAGACTTGGCCTGTGGAGACAGCCAAACACCTGCTGCTGCAGCATTTATTTGATAAGCTTCATGGTTCGCTAACATAAACCTGATCCTGCTGACCCGCAGGAGGATGAAAAGGAGCCGGGGGGAAAGGGTGGAGCAGGTAGGCGATCTCATGGCCCTCCAGCCCAGCAGCTTACAGCCCTCTCTCCCAGCGAGCTCCCATTTCTCTTTGCTTTCTTGTTCCCTGGTGAGAGCTTCAGAGAAGTGGTTTTCCCCCTGCAGTTATGCAGGCAGATGTGGAAGGGGCTAGGATTCCCATGCCTTATGACGGATTAACTGACAAGTGCGGGATCAATACGGGAATTGTTCTAGCTCTGGCTGCATCTGTAGCCTTCCAAAGCAGACAGAATAGCTGCACAGACTCTTGTTGGCATGGTGGTGTGTGCACTGAAAGGCTGGCTAAATACCAAAGTCCATTAGTTAACAGCAAGGCGGGAAGGAAGGGCTGCAAATCAGTCAATAGATAAAAGGTTGGGGAGAAAAGCAGATGTAGAAATAGAAACCAAATTTTTATTCCTCAAACAATGCAGTTTTCTTATAAAAAAAGAAAGAAAGAAGAAGGAAAGAAGAAAAGAAGGAAAGAAGGAAAGAAGGAAAGAAGGAAAGAAGGAAAGAAAGAAAGAAAGAAAGAAAGAAAGAAAGAAAGAAAGAAAGAAAGAAAGAAAGAAAGAAAGAAAGAAAGAAAGAAAGAAAGAAAGAAAGAAAGAAAGAAAGAAAGAAAGAAAGAAAGAAAGAAAGAAAGAAAGAAAGAAAGAAAGAAAGAAAGAAAGAAAAGGTAGGAGTAGGGAGAAGCAATGAAGTAAGTATGGTTTTATCCCAAACAGGGCCATCTCTTCTAGTGGATTATGCCAAGCAATACTTGAGGAAAAAACAGAAATTCCAGGGGGCTTATCAGGAAGAAGAAAATAATTCTCCCAACTACGGTGCTTGATATCAGGAAACAAACTCACTCTTCTGACAGGCAAGCTTGCCTCCTTCACAGACTCACCTTTTTCTAGGCAGAGGGAATCAAAAGTGAATGATCCAGGAAAGGACATTTCCATGTATCTGCTCGCTGTCACTTATGGAAAGGACTTGACCTCAAAACAGTATGTTTTCTAGGGTGCCTCAGTGTGTGAATGTTGATAGTGCATCTTTGAAATCTACAGTGATTCACCCACTTGAGATACAGTGAAAAGCAGATGAATCACTTCAGATGATATCAGAGCCAGACCAAACTTTTGTACAAAACCTGGCAAAAATCTGAAAACTAAACCTCTGAAGATGTGTGAAATTCTCTACACAAGCATCTTCTATCTTATTTCACCTTCATCCCCTGGCTCAGAATTTCTGGAACTTTTTTCTGGAGAAAAAAAAAGCAGAAATTCAAATAATATGCCACAAGACATTTTTGGGATAGACCCCAACTCAAAGAAAAAAACCTCAAAAAGAAAACTCTTGTGGAACCTCAAGCTCAGCTTTGCAGGTATGTGAAATTCAAATAACAAATGATAAACAACTGAAGTTTTGGACTAGTACCAACATTCTACTTTTGTATTCACCCTTCATTGTACAGGGCTCACAGCATCAAAGTGAAACGCTAAGTACACTCAGAAAACCAGCAGGACTGGATTCTCAGAGCTGTACTAACACAGCCAACTGTTCTTCAATTTCTACCTTCACTGACTAGCCTGTTTCTGAACGGTACAAGACAGACTTTTTGGAACTAGTAATTAAGGAAGAGAGAGAAACAACCTGATACTGTTAGGAGATTCCTATGGAAAGTGCTGCAAGCAAGAAGACAGAGAATGTAAGTGACTTTGAACCACAAGCCCGTATTACTTGGAAGCCTCTGGGTACAAAAGATCCACAAAATGTTACCCTGCATGAAACCTTTGAGAGCAATGCACATTATGTCCAGGTCCTGGAAAAGGCACCAAACTGACCCATCTTAGTTTCCTTAAACTGCTGATGACTGAAGCCAGTAACTTCATGCTTCCTCCACAGTTTTGCTTCAAGCTCCACACCAATGTTAAGCAGCAGACTCAAAACAAACTGGAGTAACTCCAAATGCATTGTTCACCAACCAGGCAGTGGTCATAAGGAAGAACTCACAGCCTCTTGCCCAAGAGCTGCTAGAGTGACTGGATGCAAAACTCCCAGGCTAAGGACAATTCTACTGCTTTCAGCTCTCTAAATAGTAACACTATCTCATTTCAAAAAGTATTCAGAGGCATCACAGGTAAAGCACTGCAATGACTAGAAAGATCCTCTTAATGGTGGTTCTGTTAAAAAAACTATTGTATTACAGGATGTTCTTCTATACGGTTTATTCTTAAACCTAGTTTCAGGCTGTGACCAAATGTACATTTTGTACAGCAGCTTCCCAGAGTATCCTACATGTGGAAGCTCCCTGAAGGATAGATGTTCCATGGCAAAACACTGGTAGACTGTTACACTAGCAGGAATAGTTTTATTTAAAGAAAATTGAATGGATTTGACTGCAGCCAGGGTGATCTACTGCTGGTTACCATCTGAGAAGCAGCACCCAAAGAACTTGACCTGGCAGATCAGCAGAGCACTCAAACGACACTAAGTTTGGAGCACAGCAAGGCAAATGAGAATTGATGGCCATATGGCTCACTCAGAGCATCCCCAAGAGAGCAGCCATATGCTGACAATGAACACCGCAGCCAAAAGGAACCAAAACTGTACCACAACTTCTTAAAATAAATCCTCCCAACAGGCCCTGCTTCCTGTTCTGTTAGCAGCCACCAGACCAGAGGAGCGGAGCTTTCTCTAAGTCACGTACATGCACACGTGCTCAAGAGCACTCAGCTCTGGGTGCCCTGGCACGTGTGGCTGCACACCCTCCTGCACAGCCAGCTACGCAACCGTGAGATCAACATGAAATCAGGATGTCTCTCTTGCAATTTTCTTCCTCTCTGCAGGGAACTTTCTATAGTTGAGAAATGAAAAATTGTGAGTTTTTTCCTTCTACATGTAAAACCTGGGCAAGTGTTGCAGGCCCTTAATAGTGCAACTAGAGCTTGGAGGTAATACATCACCTCTGCTGTGTCGCATCCCTGGGAATCCCCAGGATAAAGACCTTATCACTACACCATGACAGGGAAGGATCAAATTGGACAAGGTCAGGATAGAATATCAAGACAAAACGTTTTTCATGGAAACTGAATATTGTGCCCTCAAATCTTTTCTCTCCTTTTCAAAAGCATGTTTCTAGCTTTATGGCTGTGAAGGCAACTGTTACACTGTGAATGGAGAGTAAGCAATGTGGTAAGTTACCCAAGTTTGCAAACACACTAAAACAGTTTCCTCAAAAATAACTTCCACGTCATAGCACGATGCCTTGAAATGACTGTCTGAACCCTATCCTTCTCCCCAGAACTTTTTATTTGAACATGTCTGGTCTCTTCAGGTTTGAATCAATAGAAGAAAAAGACTGCGGCTTTCTGTTATGTCTTGGGTTAAAACCTATTGAAACTGGTAGATCTAGCACTACATTTCCTTTCAAGCTAAATAAGGCTATAGTTAAATACCTCTTTGTGTAGTAATTGCTAAAAACAAAAGACTGCAAAAAACCCACGGGCTGTGCAGGGTCTGGACTTCACACGACAAAGGGAATCATGGGAACAGATGCCCCAAATGTGGCGATTAGGGCAACGAGTAATGCAGCTCTGCTCCTAAACATGTTGGGGATGAGTATGGTGTCTTTGTCAATTTAAGAAACAGATCTTAACATCTGAGGCTTACTGTAAGCCAATTTTAAGTATAGAATTTTTACTACAACAAACTACAGTAACCATTTCTTTAGTATTTTTCTAGCTGTCAACTCAAGGGGAGAAGGAGATCTGAGTGTTAGACAATAATAGTGCCAGAATAAAAGCAAAAGAACAAAACAAGTAACCAAAAAGGACAGTAGACCAATTCACTTGTAGCAGCAGTTGTGGAAGGCCTAGAAGAAAGCATGACACCTAACAGTATCCAAAAGCCTGTGGGTTACTTTATTTCAGTTGTATTGTGCCCTCAGTTTGGGCAAGAAGAAATATAGGCAGAAAATGCTCAGAAGACAACTTCCAGTCCTTCACCTTGATATTCAAATAATCTTTCTCACTGCACTGGTACTTGATTTATCCTTAAAATATCAGTCCCCAAAAGCTCTGCAGCTTCTCTGGTCTGTTTGCAGAGCACTGTGCCACGCAAGAGGTGGACTGGGTGCTGAGGGGATGTACAGCATGTATTAAGGAAAAGGAAGGACTACATGAGAATCCCATTGAAAAACCATGTCCTGCTCAGCCTAGCCTCCAGATGACTTGTTATACGTGTGAGAAATCATTTAAGTCAAGCAAAGTGTAAAAGACTACGTGTGTATTTAAACTTTTGCTTGACTTGACTCATAAAGCAGGAAAGCCATGAAAATGCAAAATTCACTTTGGAAACACACGTGCAGATAAGGATATGTAAGGCTTTCTGGATAACTTTGCAATACCTGTATTATCTATGTATGTATATGTGGCCTTTAACATTGTAGAATGGAGCATTCTACATATAGTGCTGAACATTTCAGTATTGCTGTGAATTAGAAAAAAAAAAGAGAACAGAACATGGAACGATTGTGTTGTCCACTATTACACAAAACTGGCAAGAATTAGCAGCTGAAGCCAGGTATCTTCAGACCTCAATCTTAAAACCATATTTCCTTTCATATTACTCATTCCTAGGGCACATTTAAGTGAGCAGCAATTGATACTGATTGTTGTGGCTCATTAGCCAGTCAGAGATAGATATGTGCCCTGCGTATACTCATTTACCGTAACAAATATTTGCACATGGATTGAAGCACTGGGAAACCATACACCCACAGATACTGTCTCAGTCCATGCTTTCTTTCAAGGCCTGGTTCCACTCCCTCCTCCATCTCAGTCCCTCCATTAATCTCCCCATTTGCCTTTTAGTTTTGCTTAGATTACAAGTTATCGTCACTGAGTACATGAAAACTGTAACCAAAGACTGTCTGAGCCTAACATAATCTCTGAAATAATTTCCAGCTAATGATTTACTGGTTGCTTCACTTCTCCACCCACTGTCTGGCTTTTTTCGGGCAAAGACATAATTTCTTGTGTGTTGCTAGAGGACTAAACACACCAACAGGGCTAAGAATGCAATAAAAAAGATTTAATGGCAAAGGGGATGAATAGAACATTCGAGTGTTTTCCCTTCAGCAGAAACAGAATGTCACTGCTTCTGTGGCAAAGGCTCCTGTGACCAGAAGCAGCAACGAACTGTCTTCTGAGAGTGCCACGCCAGTGGAAGTACTTTTGGCTTGACATGCCCATGTGTCTGCTGATCTGATTCTTCAATGAGACAATTCACTGTCGGTTTCTGGGGAGCGAATGAATGGAGGAGTTAGATCAATTATCCAAGAATCTTCAGGATATACTTTGACAGATGATGAAAGGACTCTAATATGTAGTTGAAATACCCTGTACCAAAATACTCACATTAAACCTCAGCTGATTACACACAGGTCTGAGCTATCTCAGACCTTCAGAACAGGAATAGAGTTGTTTATCAGTGAAAGCCAAGCTTCTAAAAAGCTGGCTGCCCGCTACAGAGCCTTTGTGTTGGGTAAATTAGCTTCAGTAAGAGAATCAAAATGAACTAAAACCACATAGAAATCCACTCCCTTTACACCCCTTTCTCCCTTTCTTTTTGCTATATGAATCTCCTCACCAGGAGACAGTGTTTTTGTTTCCTAAAGTTTCAGTCTTGGGTTGAGTCCATTAATAGGCTGCAGCTGATTTTAATCTAGATGAACTCAAGACTTCTCTCTTTTTTGGTTTTAAAAAGATTACAAATTGTGTGTATATAAATAGAAGGAAAATGGGAAAAAAGAACCAGAATGAATAAAAAAAAAATCTGCTTTCTGTTAGGTGACCTGCTGAACATGTCTGTGATTCAAAGAAAGATGAGAAATGAGTGTTATGGAAGGAAATACACACAAGCTAAAAACTCTGGTGATACTGCACCCAGACACACTGGTAAAGGGAAATACAGTAATGTCTGATAGCTACCATTACCATCGTAATAACACAGAAAAGGTATTAATGAGACTTTCCCAAAGTGGCAAAACAAATGCCTCAAATACTGTTCTGATAGTTTTCAGCACCTCTTCTCAGTTGAACTTAAAATTGCTTTGATAAGCCACTATGACCTCCTTATATCTCATGTCAGTCTGGCAGCTATGGTAGAGTAAGTTGTTCTTAAGACTAGCTGCTTGTAGATACCTGGGAGTATAAAAGAATGCTGTGATAACCATGCTGACTGATTCAAGTGGGATCTCTAAAAAGGGGTGCTGAGCCTAAAGAGAGTTGCCTCAGATCAGTGCTGAGGTACCTTGGGAGAAGAAGTGATAAAGAAGGTGTATAGGTATGCTGTCCTCTGAGCAACCTGTTCTGGGTTCCTCAGGGCAAGTGAAGAAAGAAAGCCCATGCCAGTGTAATACAAAATTATTTCTCCTTTTGTCCAGAAAACCCACTCCAGATCAGCTCTAACAACTATGAAAAAGAAAGGGCAAACTGATCTGCTACAGTAGGCAAATGGGGGAATTATTTTTGGTACGATGCAACAGTGTTCTCACCATGGTGAAGGAAGAGAGAAGAAAATCACTTCCCTGTAGTGCTGTTTCTTGTGACTGTCACCAAGGCTGTCAGTACTGCTACAGACCAGTACTAATATGATTATGGTCAAAATACTACTGTTTTATTGCTATCAAACCACTTTGTGTGGACATCTTTGTTTCCTCTCCTCCTGTTACACAGATGGAAGGAGAACTGAATGCCGTAATCCTCTTCCATCTCTGAAAGTCAGTTTTCTGAACTACCTAGACTTAATTTGGTTCACTTAGTACATCATGTTTTTAGTCTACTTCACCCTAAACTAATGTTATGTTGTCTCAGCCCCAGATGTCCCAGCATCCTTGTGATTATTTTTTTAAAGTAATATATTTAAACATTTAGAGAATGTTATCATATGATACTGTTAAGGATCTGAAAATTGGTAATGCCAATCTTAAATTATTTTAATTTTTGGTGGGAAGGGGCTGGGCTTTTTGGGTCTTTTATGCCACCTTGAATTCTCCATCTAGCGCTCTACACAGAGTCACAGGACACTGGATGGCTGAAGGCTCCATGAAGCCATGATACTGCTCTTCTGAAAAATGGCCACTAAGACTGAGGAGCAAAGCCAAGCATCAAGGGACTACAAACAGCAGTGAGTAGAATGTGACTATTCACAGCACCTTGCAGTCACAGTCCTGGTGGAGAGAGAGCAGCAGGATGGCAGCCAGTTGAAGAAGGAGAGTTACAGAGCTGTCTGTAACAGGCTTTTTTCTTTAACTCCAGCTGAAAAATACAGGCAAAAAAATGCTTTTGATCCACAATAATAATAATAAAAATAATAAAAATAAAGTTTTTAGTAACACAGGAGCAAGGTTTTAAGTGAGCTGTAATCACAAACGAAAGATCTCAAGAAACTGGAGTCTTGATGTCATAATAATTTAAAAATCTCAAAATAGCGTTTGATTGCTCAGAGAATCTATTGCAGAAGTGCAGAAATGTTCTCCTCCACTCACAAATGCTGTAATTTTGGGAACCGAACACATCTGTTTTATACAAACAAGATATATACCTGCATAAAATAAAAATCACAGCTTTGCCATAAGAGGGAAATACAACAGATGGAGTAAAAGTGCTAGTAATCAATAATAAACAGTAGATATGCTGAGGAACAGAGGGACAGACTGACACAGTAAGAGGAATTACTCGATGCTGTATCAGCTTTACCTGAATACAACCCCTCACAGAGAGTCTGCACTGCAATAATAAACACGCCTGGATTAAACCCAGCAAATCTTCATTCCTCGCTAATGGGGCAAATGTAACTTGGAAGGGGTCTGGACGCAATCACAGGAGGTTTTATTTGTTCTAACTTTTCTGGAGCTTGACTATGACTATATTTGACTGCATGTGGGTGGCTGTGGGATGGGCGGACAGCTGGGTGAAAAACTATGACAAAAGGAATCTTGTCCCATTTCCTGCCTGTGCTTCATTCACTAATGAGCACTGCTCTGGGTCATTCTCAAGATTTCTTCATCTGTTGTTGTCTTGTCTGCAAAAGGGGCACCCCAGCAGCAGAGCTGTTGTCAGCTTGTCTCGAGAGTTTATTCTGCTGCGTCTCACCCCCGCAGCTGTGTGGGATTGTAAGTGCCTGGCTGTAAACAACGCCATGTTTCGTGCTTCTTTTTGGATGACTTGAAGGCCAGTCTGAGGCCAGATGTGTTTGCTGGTGTAATCTGTTTCCCATTTCTTGTAACAAATGCGTATCTCAACAACTAATAATAAAGTGAAATCGGGATTTATCTGTTGTATTCTTCATTGTGATTTGTGTTGGAATAGGAATGTTAATAAAACGTAGGGAAGTCCTCAGTCTGTCTTCCTGCAGTGCTTGAAACATTCAGTGAACATACTCCTATGAGTAAACAACCAGGCTGGTGAATCTGATGCCATAAGACTGCCAACCAATATCCCTCCTGCTAGGTTACGGAAACAAAGCCATTTTGTTCCTTTAAGAAACACTGTTTTGCAATAATCATTTAGTCCTGATTCTTTTGTCACATCATTTCACTTGAAACAGCTTCCTCCTGGTAAATGGTTTAGTCTTTTTAACACAATTCTTTTACAAAAGGCAGGTTTCAGCCATCTCCCACAGCAAACTATATTATTATCAAGTCGAAGCCCTTGATTAGAAGCCTCATTAGAGAAGCCATGTGAAGACCACACCCCTCTACTCCATCTCCAGGGTTGCTCCCTATGAGCTCCAGTAAGCCAATTTCATTACATCAAAGAGATGTCTTTTGATTTGTATTGTAAAATCATATTGAAATAACTTTCCCCTTCCCAGCACATGGAAAGGTGAGGCAGTGGGAAGGGGAACACTGCAAGGGCTTAGCCTAATGCCATCCACTAATGGTCCACAAGACATGTGCTGTTACAGTGCAACACACAGTTGTGCTCCCCCAAATTCTCCCTCTCTTCTTTCCAGTTAGACCATGGCCATTATCCCACCCCCTCTTCTCACATCTATTACAGTATGACCCTCAATCTCATTCAAAACCTCTACTCAAGTCTGTAAGATACTCCACCAACAAGAAGCAATTCCATTAGCCATGACTTTGATACCAAGCTTCCAATCCTCTGGTATCTGCTACATGGTCTTTTATGTCCTCTGTAAGTTTAAAGAATACTGGATAGATAGATAGATAGATAGATAGATAGATAGATAGATAGATAGATAGATAGATAGATAGATATAGGTAGGTAGGTAGATAGATATAGGTAGGTGGGTATGTATGTATGTAGATAGATAGGTCATAGCAAAGTCACAGAGTTGACATCTCCCCAAGAAGTCTTTCAGAGAAACGCTCTAAATCCTCACCCTAAAGGAGGTCTTGCCAAACCCTCTGGCCATGGGAGGCAAAGGAAACCCCTTCCACAGTGCTAGGCAGCTCTAATTACAGATGCATAAAACTAGCACATACTTTTATTCAAGATAATTGTTTCCTGACAGTACTCAGAAGCTCTTTTATTGTTTTCAACTGCACTGATGAACATTAGTTACTGAGTCAGCCTGGCTAGGTCTGTTCAGCAAATGCCAACAAACACCTAAGTAAATTCTATTTATACTGGGTGTCCTCAGATTTATTTTAACAGTCAAGTACACAACCTCTAACTGTATACATAAACCTCCACAACTGGCATAACTGAAGACAACATGGGACACATGACAACTTATTCCATTAAAACCACTCATGATGATATGTGAGAAGGAAAGAAGCCCTTTTAGCTTTTAAGAAACAAGTAATTTCTAGGGTTAGCAATTAGGAAAACCAAACAAACCCAAACCCTTTGTATTCGTAAACTGAGTATGCTTGCTGTGGCTTGACTAAGATGTGCTAAATGTAATAGTGGATTTTTGTCTTCAAAGAACCACCACACTTTAAGATGCTAGAAACAGAAAAAAACCTAAGCAGGCAGTCATTCTCCCACTGTTCCATCTGGGTTTTCAGCATTTTACTGTGCTTTCACATCTACTGTGTGAAGTAAAGATCAATCTGTTTCCACAAGGCTCCCTTGGTGGGTGGTCTGTGTTAATTCTGTTTCTTAATTTTATTTTCCAGTACATTCAGAGTTTTCTTTCCATTTTCTATGTTGAACTTGGTGGGTTTGCAGGGCAACAATACCAACAGCATAATATGGAGTATTTGTTTTATTCCTTCCTGTATCCAGAATGGTTTTACACACAAGCTGATCACCTCCAGAGCCACACTGCCATACAAGAAGCATATCTAAATTGAGCTTGGCCCTAATTCTTCTGCCCTCTTTAGTTTTGTATATAGCTGATGTATTAAGATCCCTTGAAGAATATCCCTTACACTTGTCCCTCTCAGTGGTTTCATTCTGTATCAAATGCTTTCACTCTGCCAAATTAGCATGTCCTCGGAACACTTGCATTAACCAAAACAAAGCTATTCAATTAAAGTTCTCACTCTGCCTACAGTAGAGCTCCACTGGTAAAGCCTTCACAAAACATACACTCTCTGAAGCCACCGTATTATAAAAAGTTTGCAAAGTCTTCTGAAACTCGTGTCTTCCATGCTGGAGAAAGCAAATCCCTTATCTGAGCTAACCAGTAGAACAGAGTTGTGAGCAAAATCAGATTCTGGAATTACAGAATTGTATGAAATCACAAATGTATGAAGGTGTTGTTCTGTACATCACATACCACAGTAACCAGTGAACTAACAAGAAGTCAATGCAGGAGTGCATCTTGAATGTGAAGACAAAGCTGGTAAGTACTCATGGGCTGCTGTCATTTTATGTCCAGAAAATTCAAAGCATCATATACAAGGAATGAACTCTTTATATCAGAATCAAAATAGACTCCCACTTTTTATCAAACACCCCAACAACACAGCATTGCCTCCAGTGAGCTGTAAATCTGTTTCTCCAGAGTCTCTTGATATGTAGAGATGGCACGTGGACTGGACGAAACCAGACTGAGACTCACACACACAGAGGCAGGCTAAGCAAACTTTCGTGATTGCAAGGGGTATCTATAAATTATAACCTGAGTTTAGCTGATGACACAATCATTGACCGAGTAATCTGAAACAATGGCTGTGAGCATGGTAAACTTTGTCATTAATCTGACAGTGTGTCAGCCTCATGACTTGAAGGAGGGGGAGAGGGACGGCAGGGATTCCGCCACTTCAGCAGACAGCTCTGGGTGGAGCGGGAGCAGAGGAGTACAGTAAGCCTGACTCAGTCTCCAGCAGATACATTCCTGATGCTTCAGCAACATGCCTGAACTTTACACTCGGGACACCCGGTGCCTGTCACACTCAATAAGGAAATGGCATCTCTCACTGTCCCCGATGGCGAGCAACAATGCAGAGGAGGAATCAAATGGCAGAGACGCACCGCAGTAGAGGGACCGGAGTTTAAAACCAGGATTTTAAAACCTCACATGACCTAAATAAATACTAGCACTGGTGTACCTGACTGGGGGCTGTCATGCAAGGGAAGCACAGTCATTAGATAAACAGAGTGTCCGCTCTTAACACCCTGGACTATCAATTCTCCCTGTCTAATGCTGCAGAAAGGTTACGTTGCAGTGCCCCGTGCTTCCTCACATTTAAAGTTAGGGTAGCCAAAGGCAACAAAGACTCCTTCCTCTCTAGCCTGATAGCAGAGTTCTTCCTTCCTTTTGTTCACATAAAGAACAATAACAGTGGATGCTTCATTACGATGCTCTCCGGGGCACTCAGCCCTGGTTAGCATTATCTTACCACTTGGTTTTGTTTTGAAGGAAACCGTGAATGGTCCTTTCAATTGCTGGCGTTTCAAGATCAACATTACCTCTACTTCCTCTATTTCCAAGTCTCCTTATTTTACCAACAATATGTGGCACTATGAAAAAAACAAAACCCAAAACAAAAAAAGGCAGAGAACCAATGAACTGAGAAAACTGCCAGTCTGAGAGACAAGCAAGGACAGAGCGCCAGTTAAACCAGCTTTTCTCTGAACCAGTTAGGCTACTGAGTCTGAGCGTTAGGGAACGAAACAACACCCCAACAACCAAACCCAAACCCAAAGAAAGCCAAAACAACTTAATCCTTGGCAACTACTTAAGGAAGTGCACATGAGGAACACAGTTTAGGCTTAGAATATACTTAATTTGAAAACATCCAGGCATCTGATTACACTTCCTGAAATCAACACCAGCAGCAGACGCCTCTTGTCAAATTCAGTACTTTATGGACAAAAAGACCTGTAGTAAAATCCATACCCTCTGGTGCGTAACAGACAGGTGGCAAACCTGATTTACCACAGACCTATCACTTGTGTGTTCCTGCAGACTTTTACTCTTCTTGGACAAATAATGGTTTTGGACAAGTTACTAAATTATGGCCTTGTTTTCACACCATAGGAAGGCTACACCACAAATCTAGTGCTAATTGAGTAATCCTCATTGGGCCATCAACCCAGGCATAGTCGGGAAGCTACAGTGATAACAGGTCTTGGTGGATGCAGTTGTTGCAGTGGAAGGGGAGCAAAGGGGCACAGACAGCTTCATCCTCAGCCAAGGCTCCTTCTCTGCAAAGATCTGTCCACAAAAGACATGCTCCTGAACTGAGCGTGAGGCGAGCCAGCCTCAACTGGTGTCACACTGTCAGCTGCAGCCCTCAGGTGGGCCAGCTCATTCACCCCCTCTGCCAGAAGAGGACTGTGGTTTGCAAATTCACCTTGTGTGCTGTGCCCTTGAGTGATACAGCAGTACGTGGCGTCCCTCCTGAGCCCTGGCAGCTGGAAGGACACCTTTCTCTCTTCATGTTCAGATGTGATAGTGGAATTTAGTTCATTTTACACTGCAGAATTCCATACTTGCTCTGACTTCTGGACACTGCTTAGGAACTTTTCCTGGGTCATGACAAATCTTCCAGACGAAAATCAAACAGTGGCTTGGGTGGCTGTTTGTCCTCACCACTGCTTCCAGAGGTGGAAGGATATGGATCAGCTGGGTGGTCACTTGTTCCCCAGTGCAGCGTAATGTGCATTTGAGAGAAAAAGGGGAAGCAAATCTGTTTCTCAAGGAAAAGAAAGTACTCTGGATGAATACAAGTTAGCTCTGTTAAACTCCAATACAGTCCCATTCAGTATTCCTTGGCTGGAAGGACTGTAGTGGCAAAGCAAGACCACAAAGCTGTAGGGGAAGGAGGGCTGAAAGGCAAAGAAGAAATAACATACCTTTGAGCTCTGGCATGCACCTCATGAGGCCCTGCCTCTGTGTCAAATATGAAGGTGCCTGGGATTGCGTTACAGAACTACCGGAGTGACGCTTTAACCACCCTCGTTTAGCGGTTTTGGCTTTTGCTACCACATTAGAATACACTGGCTTGATTTTCAAAGGTAACAAGCACCTACAGCTCCCACTGACCTTAGTGACTGGCTTGATTTTCAAAGGTAACAAGCACCTACAGCTCCCACTGACCTTAGTGACAGCTGCAGCTCTAAAAATCAATTTAAGATAGTTTGCATATTGAGAAGAACTGAAGGAAAATAAAAGGCCTATTGTGTGGATACCAGGAGTTTAAACACTGCTGATGGGTGGTATATGAGCCCCTTCCCTTTTCAAATGAATTCAACTTCATGTTTTGTTTGGTTTTCCTGTTGATGCATCCTGCACCCTCCAGTGCTAAGCTGGTGGGATCCCACATACTTTTCCTGGCATGTGGAGTTTAAAATAAGAGACCTCAGCAATCGGATATCCTCAGCATTTCCAGCTATTGAACACAATCATGAGTACTGTGATCCAATTTCAGAGCAGAGAATAAAAGATATAGAGGAATATTCTCCCTGTGCTGGTATGAGGCAGTCAAAAGAAAACAAAGCAAACAGGATGTTCTGCTCCTCTGTGAACTTCAGCAAATGGCCACAGCAGACAGGATACAGTCTACGAACACACAGCTGCACTGTATGTGCCTGGCTGCCAATACCTTTTTCTGGGCAGTTCACTTGCAGTGCAAATACAGCATGAAGAAAGTTAAAGGTGTAATGTGCAGTTCCCACCTGACAGGCCTCAAGACTGAAGTCCTTCAAACACACACACACACACTGAAGGAGGAATCTGACGCTTTCTATACGCTACTAAACAAAAGAGTCTCATCCCTTAACTCACTCAGAACATCTTCAGGAGTGCAATGCTTGGCATTCCTGACTCAGGACATCAGCTTCCTTATTCTAAGCTTATTCACTCAGCAGCCACATCCCAGCCAAGGTCTCCCCAACAGCACAGAGCACTCTGAGAAATCACCCTATTGCAGACTGCTTGATAGCACTCTAATAGTTCCACAACATTTTCTAGAAACAGCTCTCTTCCCAGCTCCACTGCTGCTTCTGCAGAGCACACCTTTACAGGATGCTGGATTGTTGGGGAGACTGTTTCTGTGCTGGAAAAGCTTGGAAGTTTAAATGAAAATGAGATGTGGTGGACAATGAAGTAAAATCTTTCCAGCAACATCTCTTGTTGAACTGTTAATCTTAGCATCATTTGCCTGTGCTTCCTCTTCACCTCAGTTGAGCCCTAAGGCAGATGCTCTAGGGTTATTCAGGTGGCAAACCAAGGAACAGCGGGGGCTGATACACCAAGCCAAGCTCTAACATACTGCTGACTAAACTTGCTGCCTCTCTCATCTCTGTAACCCTTGGTTAACTCAATCCAGCCCTGAAATTTAATCTCACAATTTTTTCAGGGGTCTTCACAGAACTGAATGACAAAAGGCCAGCTTCTGGTTTCACTGAAGCATAAACAAAGAAGTCCTGCAGTATAAGTTCAAATGAACACTGCAGAAAATACAGTAACAGCCCAATGTTATTAATGTCAGGGAATGACTGTAATGGGACAAACCTTTCGAAGTAAAAACCTGTTTGTTGAGAGGGTTTATCATGTGTCTGTTCCTATGAAAGTGCTATATACTCCTGTTCCATTTTATCAAGACAGATTTAAGCTTATATGATAAGATCATTTAAATTTATGGTTAGTCTTAAAGTTTTAAAGACAGGGCAAGTTTACACTTTGGATGCAGATACCTGAGGTTGTTCTAGGTGTGTTAATTCTCAAAACATGAAGTTTCAAAGAAAAACTGCTGGGGCCAAAGTAGTGGGAATCCTATTTGCAAAGTGTTATCCCTGTGTTACTAAGACCCCCCTCAGGTACAGTTTTCTATTTTAGATGAGGTGCTATTCAAATGTGCCCATCTGTACAGGACTGAGCTCTGGAGACTTCCAGGTTTAGACTGTAGCTAACTGTTGGATTCTACACCACATTCCCCTCCCTTCCCAGTACCAATAAAGTGTCCAGCATTTCCCTTTGGCAGCAAGGCTGCACACACAGACATTTTACAAGATTTTAACACAGAGGATACATATAGTCTTATAACTACAGAAGAGTCACATGCACTACCAAGGTTAAGTCATTCAGGGCATAGTCCCTCATTGCCAGCTAGCTGCTGCACGAGATAGAACGACAGTAGTGATGGCTTCACCAAACATGGATGGTGAAGTCAGAACAGACACAAACTTTGAGTACAGCAAAAAGAAATCTAATTGTACCTGTAAAAGAACGGGAAAAATCACAGACTTAAACTGCCTTTTACTTTCTAAAGCTGCATACATAAAGCATGAGACTTCACTGGGGCTGAAAAAACATGGGTTTGGACACTTTTTCTGGCTTCTCACTTATGAATGTGTTCACTTAAGAACATTAAGTTCATTTTAGGTACATTTAACCTTATTCTAAAAATCTGTAGCTTGAAAGATATACTGTCTTCTGCGTTAAATCCAGTCAATTACTTGTAAAGTAATTGTAGAGTAAGAGTTGTCTTCTATGACAACATTCACTTCCCAGAACAATATACTGTCACAAATCACAGATAATAATACCTCTAATCAACAGACAACTTCACTCCTTATGTTAAAAGCCTTTTGGAAAAAAGGCCATTTGCTTTAGCACAGTGCTGAAAACACAGGGGAGCAGTCCACTTTGATCAGGAATTCCTTACAGAGGGACTGGTAAGAGGAAGATTTCTCTGAAGTGAGACCATTTTGTCCCAGGAAGCCAATGACAGTCTTGAAAAGAGGGAAATGTCTTTTAAAATACACTTGTGTAAATGAGAACAGATTTGGCACACTGCTTGAACAAAGTTTTTTTCATATTACAATTAAAAAAACTTAAGAAAAAACTAAATGCTGGTACTTTAGTTACAGTCCAGCAAAGTATTTAGGGACGTTTGGGTTTCAGTGCAATGAATGAGCACTGTGTCATCCATGTCTTTACATTCATGTTCAGAAATTACTGCTAAACTGGATTTATCCAGCATAATATTCTCCCAGAAGTTAAACTCACAGCAAAAAGTACAGCCAGAAACTTTACTGATCTGTGGTCTTTCTAATACGCCACTAGAAAGATCATGTTGGAAGAGAGAACCATTTAATTTTATTGAAATGACAAGTGTTTATGTTGTTTCAACTGGATCTAACCCCAAGGTGCCTCTAGTCCTCCTTTACAATTAAAACAGGTTCCCTCCACCTCTCTTCATTACTATTTTTAGTTGGTTTTGCATCTGTGCTTTGTTCCTCTGGAGTCCTCTGTTTGACAGCCATGAAGTAGAGCAACTCCCACAAAGTCACCTACTTAGGACACCCTCACTCAAGCAAACATCAGTCCTCTGTCAGGTTTGGTAATCATTCCTCAAAATGGCATGAACTGGCTGAACAAGACATTCTCACATGTGTGCAGGGTTTTACTAGCATCGGGGTGAGGGGTGTCTTACTTTTTTCACACTCCTTACTGCCAGGACAGACTGAGCCCACAAACCCATAGTGCTTTATTTTTTATCTCATCATTATAAACCTGTTAGAAATAGCATTTCTAGCTTTCAGTGTCCTGGGGGGAGTACAGCAAAAATGGTTCCACCCCACAGAGACCCTAACAATGATCAGTTCATCTTTATCCCTCCGATCAGGCCGGAAATCACCAGTGGCACAGCAAATCTGTTACCATCTCAATAGCAATGCACAACTTTATTCCCATTAATCTGTCTTCCATCCATTCACACATCAAGTACAACCCTGCTTCATTTTACAGATTATATCCATGTTGCTCCAGACAAAGGTCACTTTATAGTTACAGTTCTTCAACTGAATAAAAGCTTTTGATGCAGTAAATCATTGTCTCTCACTGTTCAAACTCACACAATACAATACAAATAATGCTGCCCTTTCTTTCAGAATTCCCTTTCTACCTCACTACTCATTACCAAAGCATTTCTTTACAAAATAAAATGAGGCACTTTCCACTTGCTTCAGCCATATAAATCAGTTATAGCACTTTGGAGACAGTTTGCCATGCTGCACTACAAACCCAGACCCTATGCTATTTTGAGATCAAAATGAGCCTCTTTTCATTACATTAGTGACAAATGAAACATAATGTACCAAGATTTCCCTAGACTTAGCTGTTCTGAGATCTTTTCTCTCTTAGTACTGTGAAACTTAAGACATAAGACACTCTGTTCTGAGTGCCACGTAACATATTTCTACTAACCACAAACTACCTGCATCAATATTACATTGCAGGCAAGATGAGCATTGTTGTGTGCACACAGACATGTCTGCAGTGGAAAAGAGGGCAGGGGAAAGGGTGGATTAATCAACTAACTAATGATCCAGTCCTGCTGGCACAAAAGTCAAACTCTTCCCTTCAGGGATACAAGGTATTCTGTCCTTTCTTTGGTTAGTAAGGGTAGCCGGTCACTAAAAGCACACAGATTTTGAGGTTAAATTTGCAGACAGCTGTAACTTTCTTTCACAAGGAAGAATAAAACATAGCAGGATAAATCTTAATGTCAGGTACACTGCTGCAAAATGGCAACCATTTAGTGGCAAGGGTGCTTTATTTAGCACTGAAGGTCACAGCAAAAGCTGACAAATTTTGATCTGGAATGCAGGGCAAGTATTTAGCAGCAAGATAACTAAAACTTGAAAACACTGTCAAGGCAGATCAGAAACTCACCTGTCTTGATGCCTTCAAATAAAACTGAATGCCTTTCTAGAAGACATGATTCAGT
This sequence comes from Gallinula chloropus, assembly GCF_964237585.1. Lineage (NCBI taxonomy): Eukaryota > Metazoa > Chordata > Aves > Gruiformes > Rallidae > Gallinula > Gallinula chloropus. Next base: position 16,104,115 of record NC_140088.1, on the reverse strand, counting down.
GTAACATAAATTATCAGGCACCTGACGGAAACATGTATGATATATGGGAGGTCAATTTGGATGAACTGGTGATTCCACCCATCTTTAAACCCTATGAAACTGAAAATAAATCAAAAGCAAGTCAGTCCTAACTAACCAGTGTTATTTGCCATATGTTTTCAGTACTTCAGAGCTGTTTCAGTGAAAAGTAATGTTAATCAATTGGTTGAAGCATTCAGCAAAAAGTCCCAGTCAGCTCTTCACTTTTCCAACACCTTCCCTGTCTTCTTTTCTAGCACCATCCTCTTGATAACAGAGGGCATTTACTTCTGTGAGGTGGAATGAGATACAGCCAAGCTATCAGTTGTTCATAGCTAGGGCCTGTTGCTAGTTTGTATTTATGCCCTAGAATGCTGCTGCTTCTAAAGGTAGACTCGGAGGGTTGCCCACAGAATATATCCTAAAATCGACCTCAATTTATTCAGCCTGTTTCTTTTTGCACATGTGTGTGCATGTCTCCTGGTTTGCCCCTGGCAGGCCCCCCCTTCTCCACCAGACCCCAGCCACACAAAACTACAACAGCATGGCAAACAGCATCTTCTAGTTCAGCTGCCACAGCCCAGCATGTGCTACATTCAGGTTCTATGAAATTACAGCTAGGTAAGAACAGCCCAGAATCTGTTCTGATACACTAGGAACAGAATGACCAGCTAGGAATTTCTCATCTGAGAGAGAAATTATATCACTGCCAATGAGAAAAATAACCTTGTGACTTGCTCCTTTAATCAAGTAGATCTGGACCTTTTTTTACTGTTAGTCTTCAACAGTATCACACCATTCACTTTAGTATATTGAATTAGGGAAGCAACAGCAAGACCCTACATGGAATAGAAAAGCAGGCAGTAAAAATTCCAATATTTTGCAGTGCTTAGATCCAAGCTTGTGCCTCTCTGTTTAAGATCTCCACAAAACAGAGATCTGCTGTCAGACTGGATTTTGCACTCACAATTCAGGTTCAGCACCGAGTCACTTACAGAACGGCAGCACATTACGTGACATTGTACTGCAATGTAAAGGCAACTGAGGCTTTTCTTTCGGGTTTGCACTCCACCCCCTCTACAGCACAGAGCAGTCTGAAGCAATAAAAGGGGGAGACTAAAGGCTGACTTTCCTTGCTAAATCTCGGACCGGCCAATCTTGCTTCGCAATCATCAAATTTAATTGCACTAGTCTGCAAATGGAAGTAAAAGAGTAAGTGAGTAACTGGATTCTTTCAATCCCTGAACATTTCAAGTTTAGATAAGCACAGAAGTTTTCTCCTTGGCACCCTTGGGCAGCCTGGAGCTCCCCTCTGACAATAAGAGTGCCTTTACTAGGGTGTCCTCGAACTCTCCTGTGCTTGCACTGGGGCCGTGAGATGCGAAGATACCAGGGAAACAGAGCAGCGATTTACATTGACAAAGAGGATTTTGATACACTCCTCCAAATGGGGCAGCATTACCATCTTAATAGCCTTTTGCTCTCAGCTCTCTTCCTGAGGACGCTGGAGATTTTTGCGAATGGTGAACAGTTCCGCTTCCCATTTTAACTGCAACAATAGCAGAAGGGTTCCTTAAACTGCATCAAATAGCAGCCTGTGAAATCCCTAACTAGCCGCACTGCCTCTCCTGCCGTTTTATTATCCTGCGGCCCACAGAACAAAAGGGGGGGAGAGCTCCTCCTCACTTTTAGCCTATTCCACACATCCTAATCCCTCAGAGGTGGCAATGGAAATTGCTTGTGGAACTGTTAAATCACACTTTCACTTTGTCTTTCATTCCCCATTCACCCTTGCTAATCAAGGAGTTTCCAGCCACATTTTCCGATATCAATTTGTTTATGGCCTATTGGTTAATGGTCCCGGGATGGGACCCCCTGAGTAAGAAGAAAGAATCCTGGGCACTTCAGCCAGCTGCTGCTTCTCACCAGTTCCCACACCCATCCACTTGTTCCCGTCAGCTGCCCTGAATGTGCTCACCTCCTGACACCAACTGAATTAAACAACAAAGCCTGAATGGAAAGCTGCCTTTGCAAGCAGGCTGTGGGACAGATTCCACTCGATAGCGCTGTGTGATGCCCCTCGAGCCGCAGTGCAGGGACGCTCCCTCTCTGACTGATCTGTGGCTAGCTGCCCTACTGACATCTTACCTTGTTTAGCAGTACCGGGTACAACTCTCACAAAAACTCTGGTCTCTCTTGCCCGAGGCAGCCTGATGCCACTTTCTGCATCTCACCCGAAATTGCCCTTTCCGGGGTGCGTTGCTCACTTCCTCTTTCCATTGAAATGTGGAATGAAAACATGGGATATTTACTTTGTACAACTTAATGAGATGGCTTGCATGTAAGCAATTACAAGTTGCTATAAAATACTCATCAGAGGAACCATGCTCTTGGTTACTCTCCATCTAGGAGAAAAACCCCTAAAATGGGAACATAACGGTGTAGTTGGAAAGCGAAAGGCTTGCACAAAGAAGAGCTTCAAGCTGCCTTCCAGCATGTACAAAGAACTAAAAAAACACCTGGGTTGGGTAATTTTTAGAAACATGGTCAATCATATTTTATATGTGCACCCCAGAAACATATGGATAAAAGGTAAGAGCAATTGCCATACTCCTAATACAGTGATACCCTTCTACCCGAGAGTCCTGCTGCATCATCGTTATGTGTTACCACGTCCATTTGCTCTTTAAAGGTAGAGTTCAGTCCTTGGCAAGCTCTATTCCTGGCTCACAGAAAAGAACTGAAACAAATAAAGATCCTCTCTGAACACATGCTTCCTGTTTCTGAAATGGGAAAGCTTTCTTTCCCAAAGTTCCACTACATTACTGCCTGAGAACAGAGCAGGAAATTGCCTCCTTTTATAATGACCAGCAACATGTCTGCAACTCAACATAGAAAAGTAGCTTTTCTTCTGCCCTATAAAAAACATGCCTAGAACAGATCTCACAAGCCACCTTGGTTTAAAATAATAAAAATTGTTTCTAGGTCCTGTAACCTGTTTAAAATTAATGGTACCAAATAAAGCAGATCAAATTCCCAGAATGCCATCTAAGAATACACTGGGTATAGTATCCAAAGGCTTAGGAAACATGAGATGGACCTCCAGATCATCATTATGTAGATGTATCAAATGGAAGCAAAAATGTACCAAATATGTTTTTGGTTTTTTTCCTGCCTTATGTACCACCATAAATGTAAGTGTATTCAGCCATTAGTAAAAGTAAGTATGTTATTAGTCTGGTACAGCCTTTTTGAAAGTGAGAAATGGGCAATCAGAAGAGAGAGAACTGTTCACATGCTTTAAAATGTTTATAGTGCTTTATGGGATCAGTCACTGGAAACGGAGAAACAGCAATGCCATGGCTGTGTGTGAGAGTGTATCCTCTGAGCAAAAAGTGACAAGCACTGACTAGTTATATTTAGCCTGCTAAACTGATGCAGCACTCTGGAGCCAGCCTGCACATCAACACACAGCAACTCAACAAAATTGATCTATAAACATCTGTCAAAAAGTAAGGACATTAAAGGAAGATTTACAGGGGTAAATGGGGCAAAGAAGGGAAGAGCTGAACTTCTCTTTTTGCTATGGTCTGAAAGTACGTGATTTAGGACACGGCCACAAGGAACTACCCTGCCATCATGGTAGTAATATCCAGCTTTTCAGTGAACTACCTCATATCCTAGAGAATCTGAGGATTATTTAAGACCATAGGGCACTAGCATTAACACGATCACAAAAATAAGAGAACTGATATTAATTTCCTGTATTTTATTAATGTTAACCCATTTTCTACAGAAGAACCATTTATTAGAGCATGTCATTAATGATAGATGGGCATGTTTCTCCCTGAGAAACCTGTCCCATAGGAGCAATGTAGCCAGAACCTTTCTACTTTACCTTGAAGGAAAACAGGGAACCTTGATTAGTAATTTTAGAGCCAATCCTTCCATCTGTAGCAATATGCAACAGCTAACTCGGTATAATCCAAGACAAAGCAATGAACATAGTAGAAGACTGTCCTTCTCAATTAGCCTCGTTTAAATGTGTGGGGTTTTAATTAGGTATAAAAAGCAGCATTTTCAACAACAGTCACTGCTACCTACAGGTAGCCTGCTTAAAATACTATTTGTAAAGGCAAAACAATCAATGCTCTGGTCTTACCTTGAAGAACCAACCCTGATTTGTCAATGGTGTAGAAAAAAACGGAGAAGGGAGCAACAGGGGATTTCGCAACCAGGAGCTGCAAAACAAAGAAGCAATATATAAGTACACATATTTCTAACATACTGATCAGAGGTCAAATCTATAGAACAATCTCACTGGATTTAACTTCCAGAAGTAGTAAAGCATACTACAGAAATAACAAAGTAATTATTGAACTTCTAAGTAGTTAAGGTCTTCTCATATAGATCATGCTGCAATTTTAACAAGATTTACACATCTTAAACACCATCATGAAAGCAGCAAGTTTTGCTTGTCTTGCTGGCATCCTGTTAAGGCCAATCATTCCTGCTGGTTCACACAGTTGCACTAGGATAGAAGACAATTAGGAGTATCGGAATTTTAATTGCCACTGCTCATTCCACTGATGTACCCACTCAGCTGCTCCAAGAACTCTACCTGCCGTCTTCCTCCTGCCCCTGGAAGCAGTGTGGTCCACGCATGGGCACCACACCAGGGAAGGTAACATGCCATTGCAATTATCTTGATGTCCTCTTTTGCAAGAGGAGTAATGACCAAGTCAAGTTTTATTCGGGGATCCTGTCCTTGGAGTTTCAAAACAGGATCTGTAATTCCCTTGGGGTGTATACCAGAATTGAATTTAGCTCAGCTTTCGGGTGTGTTGGGCCCCGTAGCGAGGCCAGAAATAGCCCAAGCTCTCTGGCTCCATTATGGAAGAACTGTTCCCATGTGGAAGATGAGCTGCAACAGAGCTCTGGAGAGAAAGAAATGGGCTTGTTGGCGTGGCAGGGGACATGGGACCCACAGTGCCAAACTCACACAAATGTGCCAGGCTTTACTGCTTAGTTGTTTGATTTTCGCTGATTGCCAAGGACTTCTCCCTCACAGCTTGCCTCAAAATAACCCCCATTCTGTCATCTACATGCAAGTGACATTTTAATGATAAATTTAATAAGCTCTGCCCAGAGTGCAATTTGCACAAACAGCAATCTAACTGTCCCCATGTGAGCCCTGCACAAGACACTGACAGCAGTGGTTGATGTGGAGAGCGTGCTGCTGCTCTGCCTCTGGCACAGAGCTGCTGAACAAAGCTGAAACACCTTTTTCCTCTTGCCTCTTCAACAGCTCCAAATGGCCAGAAGCCGAAACCCAGCCCTCTTGGTGGCGGTTCTGCACCCTGCAAGAACCTTGCTGCCCTCTCAGCTCCTGAGAAACATAGCCTGGGGAGGCAGCTCCCCCTCAGCCTGTACCCATCCCGTGTGGGGATCTGATTCCGGCACAGCAACACTGCAGAGCCTGAGCCATGACTGCTCAGGACACAGGAGAGAGACAGCTGCCTTCCCTTCCCTGTAGTGTTTTCACCTCACCTGCCCATGGAACTATCCCGCACCTCAGTGCCTGAACTGCCAAAGCCCTGTCAGGTACAACCCTTGATCAGCCCAGGACAGGCAACCCACTGTCAGATACATCCAAACACAGATTTCTGAGAACTGCAGACAGTAACAATCTTATTTTTAGGGTGTGGGGCACCAATAGATCCTGCTGACTACAAACGGAGTAAAAAAAGCCCATTATTTCCAAAGGTTATGGCTTAATTCCACCAAGCATTTGAGTTCTCATAAGGGTCACTGCATATGAATTTTGGTTGGTGGTGCCTAACGATCAGCAGGAAAACAATGAGCAGGTTTTATAAAAGCCAAGAGAGCCTACAGAAAACCGAGGAGGTTCATGCTTACCCAAACTGCTCATATTTCACTGAAAGTCAGACAGTATTGAATCACGTCACAGATAGACAGAATCGGGACATTTATTCCTAAGTGTTAGATTAAAAATATCAAGCACACGAAGTTTGAGCTCTGCAGTGTACTTAGCTAACTAGAGGCTTTATCAGAAAAATCTACTATAGAATCAAGGCTTGTGTGACTTCCCTGCAGCACTTTAAATGCTGTATCTGTGAAATAGGTAGGTTTCATTTGTACTGGTATGTAGTCTGCAAGCAGGACCATGCTTAGATGTCTTGCAAATTTTTGCCTCATGAGTTTGTAGTGGTGAAGGTATTGGTCTCTTCCCTGAAGCAACATGAGATAGGACAAGAAGAAATGGCCTCAAACTGCACCAGGGTGTTAGGAAAAACTGCTTCACTGACAGGGTTGTCAAGCACTAGAACAGGCTGCCCAGGGAGGTGGTTGAGTCTCCATCCCTAGAGGTAGTTAAAAGATGCATAGATGTGATGCTTAGGAATGTGGTTAGACTCAGCAGTGTTAGGTAAATGGTTGGACTTGATCTTTTTCTAACCAAAATGATTCTATGATTCTTTCTCATCTGATCCTGACACAGGCTGAGGAAACAAAATCCTCATGTCTGGTTCTTTGTATATAACCATTCTTACCCATGTACCCACAGCTAGCAAACATTTTAATAGTTTTCAGAATTTACACCAAAAGTAGTCTCCCGTCTTCTTCAGATAGTAAAAAATAAAGGCAGGCACATAAAGACCACAAATACAGCTGGAGAACATCAGACCAGTCCAAATGTCAATGTTTTCCTTTCAGTCATATGAAGCTGGCAAAACCACCCCAGGATGTGATACAACCTTTGTGAACTACTCCAAGTAGGAAAACTGCTGTGCTAGCACTTTCCCCTCTTCCATGTTAATTACAGTTCTCACTGGAACAAACTCCTGGAGAAAGAAGAGGCATGTCACATCCTACGCCCATGACGCACCTTGACAAAACCCAAATTCCCTTGCCAGTTGTTTTTTTCCCAGAGCCATCACTTCCCATGGACGGGGCAGAGGGAAGCAGAGTGCCTCCTGGTGCTTTGCATGCTCCTGCAGCTCCAGGAACATGGGGGAGAGGATGGGGAGGAAAAACTGTGCAAATGCTCAGCCCCAGAGTCTCCAGTAACAGCTGGATGTTTAATCGGAAAGGCCCGAAGTGAAACAGTTACAAATCTGATGTCTAAGGTCAGGTTCCTGGCACTCTGCGCAGTACTGTGCATGCAACTGCTAACCTGTACATGCATGTGCACCAGGCACAGTTGTACGTGCAAAGGGATGGACATTCAAATAACCCTGTGTACATTCTGTTACTGCATTTTTATGCAGTTACAATATGCGTATGACTAAGTTTAGCAGTGAGAAAATATAATAAATCACATCCTTTCAGCAGCACGTCACAGGGCCTCTCGGAAAGGCTGCTGCTGCACAGTGACATCTGAAGCTCAGAATTAGCTTATTTTCTAGTGAAAGTGGAACAGCTCAGACTATTCAAAGGTATCACTTTAATTTGAATGCTTGCTTAATAAGACAAACAACCGTTAAAGTATGATCGTGTATTTCACAGAATTTTTTTTTTTATTTTATTTGGATTTGTGTTTCAACCAAAGAGAAAAAACTGTAAAAGGTCATGTAAACCATCCCCTGGTTGGAATAGCCAACACAGAGTAGGTTCTTACATATATGAGACACTTAGAAAACATAGAAGGAAACACATATTTAAAAAAAGAAAAAAGACGTTTTAGAGCCCAAGAAGCAGAAGTATAAATCAAGGATGGAAAAAATAACTAAATAAATAAAATCAAGGTAATCAAGCAATATCAGAAAGGAAATAAAAATTGTAGTTATAATGAAATGACACTGGAATAGTGATTAAAAATATTCTAGATATGAGTGAAGAAATAATCAGTTTTCAACAAGCAGGATGATGCTGAAAAAGAGCAAAAGGTAGATAATAGAATTATTTAGACACAGAAATAAACACTGAGTGGAATGAAAACTCCAGGAGCTTAGCACATGCAGTAGAATATAGATAATATTGATTGAAAAAGCACTGTTAAGAATCATCATGTAAATTTAGGTCTCATAGTCAGTATTTGTCATACATCTATGAAATTTGTCCTGGTTTTGGCATATAAAGTTAATTTTCTTCCTAGCAGCTGGTGTACTGCTGTGGTTTGGATTTCAGATAAGAATAATGTTGATAACACACTGATGTTTTAGTTTTTTGCCAAGCACTCAAGAACTTTTCAGCTTCTTGTACTGGCCCGCAAATGAGAATCGTAGAACCATAGAAGATGGGGAGCACCCAAGGAGCTGGGAGGGGACACAGCCAGGACAGCTGACCCAAACTGACTGAAGAGATATGCTGTAGCATGCTCAGAATATAACTCAGGGTTGGCCAGGCAGTGGTGTGGCTCAGGAATTAGCTGAGCGTCAGCTTTGTGTGGTAAGCAACTGTGCTGTTCATCACTTGTTTTGTACATTCTTCTCCATCTCCTCCTTCCATTTTTTCCCTATTACACTGGTTTTATCTCAACTCATGAGTTTGAGCTTTTTTGTTTCTGTCCCCCACCCCACTGTGTGTTGGGGGTGTGAGCCAACGGCTGTGTGGTTAAACCATGACAAAATTGAAGATGATGCAACATAACTGAGAATCAACATAATCCTCAAAGGGAAGAGAAAAAAAACCCAAACTAGTGAATTGAGGCCTCTACTCTGATTTCAGTATCACGCAGCATTTGTAAGAAATTTTGAAGAGAAAAACAACTAGACTTGGGAAATGGGATAAAATGAAACATGGACGTCATGCCAGACATACCTGACATCTTCCTTTGCAATTTTTAGAAATGTGAAATAAATTTGACCTCATCTATTTGGATCTCTGTAAAGTTTTTGACACTGCTAAACAGGCACTGATAATGCAGTAAGCAAGGATAAGCACAAAAGCTGTAAGACAAAAGGGGAAACACTTATTGAAAAGAACACTTCCCAGATGCTTTACAAGGTGATGTAAGCAGGGCAATGGCAGATCCAGTTGTTCAGTAAACTGCCATGTAACACCTGGCAAAACCAGTGATACATTGGTGTATTCTGTACAAGCCACTAGCAAGCTTGAATCTGGAATACCACATACAGCATAGTCATGCTTGGACTCAAGAGATCGGCTGCAAGAGATCGGCTGTGTGCTGGTGAGGAGAATAGAGTGCTCATCTGAGACGCCACTAGAAAAAAACTAGCTGAATGAATCTAGCAAAATATGAAGGCTGAATATTGTCTCTGTGTGTAAGTGAAGGAGGAGAGGGGAAATGAGATAATGGAGCAGGAAGAAAGAGAAGATCTGACAACACTGGCACAAGAACAAACATGTAGCCACAGACATTTTGGATGGAAGTTTTAAAGTTTGCAAATATCAGTAAAGTGAGATTCTGGAAGAGCCTTCAACTCAAAGAGGCAAGGATTAAAAAAAATAATGTTTGCTTTTAGGATTCAATTTAAAATATTTGTGAAAGGGGTATGAAGCAGTGCCAGGGAGGCACTCCGTGACCTATGAAGTATCTTCAAGTCCTATGGGCATCCTGAGAAGCATCAAAGCCCTGCCGACATCTTTTTGTTGAGAGGACTGACAGAGTTGGAACAACACATACTAACAATGTCCCTGTAAGGATCTTTGTGGTCAGTAAACCAAGAAAAAGTGACAGCAATATTATCTTACATAAGGCCTTAGTAGAGTGTATTTTAGTGTCCACTGGGCATCATATAACAAGGACAAGAAAACAAAATTCTAACAGATCTGTAAGACAATACATACAGATGTGTGTGCTTTTGGAGCACTGTCATGCTTTACAGATGTTGAGAAAAGGTGATAGATTTAACTTTGTTTCAATGGTTAGAATTTATAATTTAAAGTCTTCTCATCTCTATCTTCTGGTGAGCATGTGCTCCTCTCCCTAAGGTTCCAAGCAGCTGCCTGAGGATGTGAACACAAGGATCTTCCAGGATAACTTGGAAGAAGAAAGCTCAGGCAGAACAGGCATTTCTAAAACTCACATACATATATTTAACCCTATGTACTGTTCCAATTCTAAATCAGTCCTGGCCAAAAACTGGAGAGAGTACAGAAAGGTTTATTATCTGAACGTGGATCTGAATAAGAACCCTGTACTAATAAACCAAAACAGAAACATCTTTCCACAATCTTGCTTTCCCAAACCTGAGATTGACAAACTACATTTTCAGTCTAACATAAAACTTTTCCTCGGTTCCTTTTTGCTTCAGGAAAAGAAAGGAAAACATAACTACACAAATGTTCTTGACATATGCAAAGGAATTTATCGCTTTGTTTCCTAACCAGATAAGCAAAAGACACATCTTTTATGACAAGCACTACTTAAACAAGGAATCAAACAAGAAATACACAAATTTCTTTTCCTACTGATACTTTAGTGTAAAGTTGCACCAAAAGGAGTACACAATTTTAGACAAGTACACAGTAATGGTAAATAATAGCCTAAAGAAGTTATCAGGCATTTAGATTACAAAAATCATTTTTTAAAAAATGGCACAGTTAATAGAAAATAGGCATAATAAAATGCTGAAAGTGTTTCTAACTCATCTCATCCACGATGCTTTTGGAGTGCTATCCATGAGCTACACATGAGCTTCTAGAAAGGAATATAAAATCCAGATGCACTTATTCTAATGCTGCTCTCATACCAAAGTGCAAAGTCCTAACTTTACAAAACAGTCAAATCTTAGTTTCCTTTCTGTTCTTTCTAGCATCACATTTCCCTGTCAGGAGGTCTGTAATAATTATTATTTGACAACAATGTAGAATAAACATTAAACAACTGAAATTATTTCTGCCACAAGGCACGTTAAAAACACAAAGGTACTGTGGAAGATGAAATATATCACCGTGATGAAAAATGAATAGAAACTGGATAGATGCCATTAGATTAGATAAAGGAAGATAAATGGGAGACAGGCAGAGCAGTTGAGAAACAAAAGGCTTAGAGAGAATTGATGATGGCAGCAGAAAAACTGTGCATTAAAGTTTGTTTTTTAATTAGGAAAAGCATTTTTATTAATACAGGTTATTGTTTATAAGCTTTATGGAAGAGATGAATCACAGAAATTGATTGCAGAAGCCCAGCAGAAAATACTAATTATTGGGACAACATCCCCTGTCAATAGCAAGGAAAGTGATGAATTGGAAAGTGTATTGGATGGACTTTCAGTAGTCGTCCAATAACCAGAAATCAAGCCAGTGTCCTGCCAAAGTGCAAGTAAATAAGATGAAGGGGACGAAGTCTTATCTCAAATTAGTTGTCAAAAATGCCAGGATGATAAACTACCAAACAGTGAAATAATGATGATTTTTGACTGAGCTACGAGTTCTCACGTTAAGAAAACCAAAACAATTTCATAATGGAAAACCAACGATTTTAACAAAAGTAATGGACTAAGACATTTCAATGAAATATTTGAGAAAATTAGCTGTATTAACATTTAATACATCATTTCCCTTTAGACTGGAAAGTCATCCCGTTCCTTCCCCCTTTTTTGTACTGAGACTATCACACAAAATGGGCTCTTAGGAATGCCCAAGGAACACAAATAAAGCCTCTTTTAAGGTATATCAGCTTCTTAACAGTGAACAGATTGTCTTTTTGTTCTGTTCTGTGTTGTTTTTCCTTAGATTCCTTTGATTCCCTTTTCTACAAGATTTACCTTATCTTTTGTACAGACAAAATGCATAATACGTGCACGAAGGACCAAATGAATAACAAATCCACATGTATAGCCAACACATAGTTTGGAATTCAGACCTACTGACGAATTACTACGTACTTGAGATCTGTGGAAGGAGCCTGGCTCTCACTAGGGCTTCCTGTCCTTACTGAAACAATGCTGCCTTGCTGGCAATTTTTTGCTAATTCATATTGTTGCCCTATTGCTGAAAACAACCACTGATGCATTTCAGGAGGACTCTTCAGTTACACGACATTTGCTTGGAAGAGCATAGCAGAGAACTGAGAAGGAAATCTACACCATCGACAGCGTCACTGAACTGGGAAAAGACCATCTCTCAAAGTTAAGTTAGACTCACATACTAATAAAATCAGTGCTAAGCTAAACAAATCTTTCCCCTAATTGTGCCAAATAGTCTGGGTGGACAATCTTTATGCCAGAATTTCCCTTCTTATTGTAGATTAGAAGGGTTGTTTTTTCAGCTGCAACAGAGCCCAGGAAAAAGCCAGAAAGGAAAACAACAAAGTTGATTTTGCATCAGATATCCCAGCAGAACTCATAAATGTTTTTTCTGCCCTCCCTTCTGGTTCTTCTTGGGCCCTGTGTGCAGGAATTTGATATATTCTAGAAACTAAAGAGGTGGTCCTTACTCTGCAGATCACTTACCTTTGAGCAGGAGCTGCGGCCCAGTTCCCAGGGCCAGCTCTCATTCCCAGTCCCACAGGTCACACTGCCTCCAGCTCACCAGAAAGGTGCCCAAGAAGTCCCTAGCAGGCACGAATGCCACAGTGGCATCAAGGCCTCACACTGCAATAAACCAGTTGTTCCCTGCTCCCTCTTCATGTCCAAGTACAGTTCTGTGCAATGGGATGGCTTTTTACAGGGAAGGAGAAAAAATGGTCAAGTTTTCTTCCAAGCCTCACCAAACGCTAGTGCTCATAAGCTTCATGGTTTTGCAACAGGTTCTTATTCACCTTAGGAGAAAATTGCTCCTTGTTCCAGAAATAAAAAACTACTCTAAAACCTTCCCGTGTTCTGGTGAAAAAAAAATATAGTTTAGGTATCTTGCAATCGTTTACTTAGCTCATAGGATATACTCATAAAACAAATCACTTATCTCCCATAGCAGTACTGCCTGCACTCCTGTTTCTTGCCACCAGAAAAAGCTACAGGCTGTGCAATGACTGGGAATAAAGAGGAAAAACGGACAGATCGAGGAAAAAGAGGTATTTTCAGTTATCCTTCAGCCTTCCTAATCATCTAGACCCCAGACATATCCTCTCCCTGGTAGAAACAAACTTGGAGGACTGATACTCAGTGAGACCTGGACAGGCTGGAGAGCTGGGCAGGGAGAAACCAGATGAAGTTCAACAAAAGCAAGTGTAGAGTCTTGCACCTGGGAAGGAACAACCATTTGTATCAGTACAGGCTGGGGGATGACCTGCTGGAGAAGAGCCCAGTGGAGAAGGACCTGGGTGGGGGTCCTGGTAGATGACAGGTTGTCCATGAGCCAGCAGTGTGCCCTGGTGGCTAAGAGAGCCAATGGGATCCTGGGGTGCATCCTGAGGAGTGTAGCCAGCAGGTCAAAGGAGGTGATCCTCCCACTCTGCTCTGCCCTGGTCAGGTCCCACCTGGAGTATTGTGTCCAGTTCTGGGCTCCTTGGTATAAAAAGGACAGGGACCTCCTGGAGAGAGTCCAAAGAAGGGCTACGAAGATGATTAAGGGCCTGGAACGTCTCCCCTATGAGGAAAGGCTGAGTAAGTTCGGACTGTTCAGCCTTGAGAAGAGAAGACTAAGGGGGGACCTAATTAAAGTCTATAATTATCTTAAGCAGGGGATACAGGGGGAATCAGCCAGCCCCTTTTCAGTGGTCTGTGGAGACAGGACAAGGGGCAATGGCTGCAAGTTGGAGCACAGGAAGTTCCACACCAACACGCAGAAGAACTTTTACACAGTGAGGGTGACAGAGCCCTGGGACAGGCTGCCCAGGGAGGTGGTGGAGTCTCCAACTCTGGAGATGTTCAAGACCCATCTGGATGCCTGTCTGAGTGATACATCCCAGGGAGCTGCTTTGGCAGGGGGGTTGGACCCGATGATCTCTCGAGGTCCCTTCAAACCTCTACGATTCTATGGTTCTATGATATGGGGAACACTATGGGGAGCACCACAGAGCAAACAATGAGATATGGGGCTACAAACATGCCCCGTGACTGGGAGTAGATGTGGGGTACACACTTCTGTACACACTCACACAGAGTAAATTTAAAATCTCAATTTAGATTAAAATTATTTCTTAGGAAGCCACTAAAATTCATTTGTGCCATGCAGAGCACCTGAGAGATGTGGTTCCCTGAAGTGCTGTTGTTTGAAAAGGTTTTCATCAAGGCCAGGTTAATGGGCCACAACTCAATAAAACTGTTTATAGAGCAATTTAAATGGATTCTATCTCTCTTCTCCCACAAGAAAATCCTGTCCAGAGGAAACTGTTTAGAAATTAGTTTCCTTTCTACTACTTTATAGAAAAGCAACAATGGCAGCTAGAGACACTTTATGAGTGGCATTCCGTAAATCCAAACCAATTAGTGCAAAAAAGTAGGCAAGCAGGGTTTGTGTGTACGTCCTAAAAATGTCCATTAGCACACATCTGGAAACAACAGCAAAATGAACAGACTCAAAAGGCGGCTGACCAGCCTGCTGTTGTCTCCCCCTCCCAAACTATAGCAGCACATCTGTTTATTTTCTTCTAGTGCAATGCATACACATTCCATATATTAAAAAACACTGCTAAGACAGCAAAGCCAAGAAGTCCCTGACTCATCTTAAGAAAAAGCGAGGGAGGAAGAAATGCAGATGCAGTTAAGACAGTTTTCCAGGGGAAAACAACAGTGGACATTGATTTAAGAAAAGAAATGAAGGGAAAGTCTTCAAAATCCCGAGGGAAAACATGAGATGGATTCAATGTGGGATAAAGAATTAAAAGAATCTCAATCCTGAAATACTTGCAGGACACTTACATTAACGAAAGTAAATTATTATCAAAGAGATCAAACTTTCTCAGCCAAATTCTGACAGACTACCTTTTATTTTAAAAGTCGGTGCTAATGGGAGGCAGAAATTCTGAAATCTTTAAAACAAAACTTTAGAAATCACAAACCTATGTGGTATTGACCAAATTTCAGATAAATAACACTGAGACTCCACTGTGACCTCAGAAGTGGTAAATTAGTATTCAGTGATTTTACATCACCATATTTCTAATGTGAAATTATTTAGGCTACTTACATCCCTAAGCTATAGCTTATATTTATGCTGAGCATACGCTAATTTAACTGTTGATAATTTTATTATTTATGCTACAGATTAATCTTAAAGAAGTACCAGGAATTTGTTACCTGACCTTAAAGACGGGAGATGGTGGTCTTGCCCACGGTGACACAGAAATCTGTGATAACTTGACAACAGAAGTAAGAAAATAGAGCTGCTGATGACTTACCCAGTGTAAAGACTGGAAATGCAAGTGAGATAAAAGCATTTTATACTACTTTGTGTTGGCCTTTTCTGAATCAGGCATTTCATCCCAGGAAGGCCTCGTTTGGTGGTGCTCTGGCTATTCCCGTTATTATCACAAGAGGCCATAACAGCAGTCAGTGACTGGGCTAACTTTTTGCAACCACAAATTCTTCCACAAGCAGAGGCCAATTGAGTTGTTTGGGTAGTTGAGAGGTGGGCAGATGGCTGAATAGCATGACAACATGCAATGAAGTTGACAGAAGCAGAGATTCTGCTTTGCAACACCAGACACAAGAGGACATTCAGGACATAGCACCAGTGTCTGAGCTCCAAACACCCAATGTCTTAATGATGGTAGTAGATACCATCAATGGCTATGGACAGAACAGGACTTTTTACAACAGAAGAAAAAACCCCAAATCTCTCAGAGCAGTTTGTTAGTGCAGTTCTTCCTATAGTAATGAATAACAGTCACAGGCAATGACTCCAATAAAAATAAACGATCACTGCACGCACATGTGGCTAGGCTTACTCCCAGAGGAGACATTCAATACTTACAAAGGAAAGAAATGAAAGGAAAACAAATAAAAGGAGATAGAAATGAAAGCCAAGAATCTTTTAAGAATAGAGGAGAAACAGGGGAGAGGACAAGTCCAGGAAACAGGACACTCTCTGAATCTCAAGCCTTGCTATACCTGGCTAGCTTCAGTTCTTGCTTCTAAAGAGCAATACATATATAAAGGACTTTTTAATAGTGCATAATACCAGGACCTGGGAATCAGGATTCATGAGTGTTCTTAACTTTGCCACTGTTTTATTGAGCAATTATATGAAAATCGTGTAGCATTCCTTTGCTTCAGTCCAAACCCAGGAATGGAGATAGACATCTGTAGCTGCTTCACCCTATTAAATTTCTGCCAGGTAGGCAGAGCTCCAGGGATGTCCTGCTTTCCCCTACCCAGAGAGTACAGCAGAAGGATCAATAAGTAACAGCTCTGCTATCTGCTTTCTCAAATATCCAGAGAGGTCAATTCATTCCTCCCTCATAAAACCAGAACAAAGGCACTTGTTCTGGCTGTGTCTATCCGGTAGTTCCTAGCAACTGCTATGTGACCAGGCCAGACCTGGTGGTGTGCCAAACATGGATGCCATTCGGTCATGCGTTTAGGTTCAGGCCCTGTAATGAGGAACTGGGAATATCCTTGGACTGAGTAAATATAACTTCAGTGGAAGGAAAGCATCAAAACCTCAAATGAGTATCAAAGACAATCACAGACAACAAAAGCAAAGCTTTCCAAGATGGCTGCCCTGATGTGCTCCATCGCAGCAACTGTCCTGAGCGCAATAGGCCAGATCTAACAAAATGCTGCTTCTGCTCAGATGTCCCCTCTCCCAGACTGTAAGCAGGCCCTGAAGTCCCTAACCCAGAGTGCCTTTTCCTGCCTCATGTACTTATCTTAGCAATAACTTCAGTGGCAGGGAACTGCACTGCCCAGGCAAACATTGGGCGACTTCAAGTTGTAGTTGGAAAAGAACACGCAATCCCAGATGTTTATCCAAATTGTGTCTGAACTGCAGCAACCTGGCCAGGGAACTGCACAAAACCAGGCCGCCCCAGTGTACTCCCACTTAAGCCAGACTTCTGGTGCAAGCTCCCCAGCATGAAGTCGTCTCCCTTCGGCTCATGTAACACCAGACCCTGTGAAATTCCTCTTCCCAGAAGTGCTGTCTCCCTGCCACGTGCCTTATTCCCTACTTTGTAAACTGAATTTTGTTGTCTTTTCTGTTTCCGAGTCTCTCCTAATTTTCCCAGTGGAGAGTCCTCTAGAGGTCAGGAAACTTCACAAGAGCTTGGACACAACAATTTCCTATGCTATAATACTTTTGAGGCCCAAAGCCCTGGTAGTTGTCCAATGTGAAGGGTAATTCAGGAGAAAACGCTTGTAGCTTTTACTAAACAGGAAAGCAGCCAGCCAGCCAGCATGTCCTGGTTACCACAATGAAACAGAACTGGGAAAAGGGATCTGAGTATGGTGCTGTGGCTGGATAAAGTAGTTGGGTAGCATAAACACAGTCTCCTAGGGGAATTCTCCTGTGTGTGGCAGCTTGCGGTCACTCATCAGACTTAGGACACACTGCTAGCATGAAGAACAGGAAATAAAGTTTATGTAGCTTTTCAGAGCCTTCCATACTATTCTGTTTGACTTTGGTTCTGGAAATAAGAAAAGGGATGAAGGATATAATTCTTTTTTATGACACATACTGGAACACCGCCTTATCCCTGGGATGTACCAGTACAATAGCACTACAGCAGTTCTCAGAATACATGGCTGCTTCCATCCAGCCTGCCAGACTTGCCTGGAAGAGACAGGAGTGGCAGGGAGGACAGCATGGAAGCCCATCAGCTGCACACTTTCCCCTCCACTGAACCACATGCTCAGATGGAGATGCCAGTGGCTCCTCTGGCTATGTAGCTCCAGACCTCATCACTGCACAAGATCAGCTTGGTGTAATTCACAAGCACAACGTAAGGAATACATATTACCTTAAGTATGGAATTAGCATATGCATTGCCCACCTTGATTTATTACTTTTATTCTTCTTCAGATGTCTGTGAACCTTTACAATAGTTTTAGCAACATATTTATCTTCTATGGATAAAGAAGCATCCGCTGCAAATTCTACCCTGATGCCTGTTTCTAATCCATCTCAAATATTTAGCCAATACTCCTTCTTTCACTTCATTTTAGTTTTCTGAATGATAAAACAGCTCAACAGTATTGCTTATAAATTAAGAAAATTATTTCATTGCAAAAGAGCACTACAAATGTGCCGTCCTCATCCTGCATTCATTGGTTTTGGACATCAGTAAAAACAAGTGTGTCCTTCATACTTCCTTGATGTAAAGGAATAACCCTACATTCCCAGACTCGGGCCAAAAAGACTGGGATTCAACCAAATCCTAAACCACAAAATAAATATTTTTCACCCACACTAGTGGCTGAAAAATGGTTTTGACATGCAACAAACAACAAACCCTTCCCAACTTTGTGTGTTCACTTTGTTCTGCTCCTAAAAGCAAAGTCCTCGGAGACAAGCTAACACAACACTGCTAAATTCTCATGTGAGAGACAGCAATATTATCTTATGTAAAGCCTCAGGAGAGTATATTTTAGAGTCTGATGATCATCACACAACAAGGACAAAAAAAGAAAGGCTAATAGATCTGTGAGCTTATTTATACAAACAGATACAATGTGTGCGCTGTCAGGCTTTATGGGTGTTGAGAAAAGGTGATAAGATTTAATTTAGGTTTTTTTTCAATCTTTCTACAAGACTCAGATTTTCTCTGGTGAGAACATTATTGGGAAAGAGTGGAAAACAATGTGTTCAAAGAACACTTCATGGCCTTATAAACATCATCTGTATTGCTGAATGTACAACTGTTGAATAACAGAGTCCTAGAAAAACTTATACAGTTTTCCCTAACAAACATGAAATGTTTCAGGAGACTTCATTTACAATTCTAGAGGGTGGTAGATCCCCATCCATCCTCATCAGGTAAAGGCGAACCTGCGGTAAATGCTGGATAGCCCTTCAGGACCTGAAACACTGCTTTTATAACCCCTTCAGATCTGGAATTTTTAATGGCAACGTGCCCCAAATATCAATCAGTAGATTAATAAACTTTTTTCTGTTGGAGAAGAAACAGAAGCAAAGGTAAGACATAATGGTCAGTCTTTTCACAGAATTATTTGGGGTAGCATTTCTCACTGTTGGCTATTCTCAGCATGGGGATTCTGCTTCAGAAATTCAGGTCGGTCTATGCACATTAGGGTTCTTAAGTACTTGTCAACTTTTGAAAACTTATTCTGTTATGTTCAAAAGGACAAAAATGGCCATAGCAAAGAAAATGCACAACTGTAGGGGGGGAAATAAAAAAAGTATCTCAACCTCTTCTTTCCTGCAACAGTACCCAAATGGCAACCTTTCTTACATTTCTTACAGGAAATGTTTAGGCCCCCCACCCCTTAATACCAATTCATTTACATAAGAAATAAATTAGGGTTTCCAACCCTCCCCCCCACGTTAATTTACACTTTTATTTTCTCTTTTCAGCCTTCTCAGTTATTTCAAATGAAGCCAGACATGGCCAAGTATAAGATGAGGAGTAATGGGTGCAAGTTATTCCTGGGGAGATTCTGATTGGACACAAGGATAAAAATTTTCACAGTAAGAACAATCAGCCATTGGAATAACCTCCCCTGAGAAGTGGTGGTGGTGTATTCTCAACATTGGACACATCTAAGATTCAGTTGGTTGGGGTGCTGGGCCATCTTGTCTAGACAATGCTTTTGTCTAGATGGAGCTTTTGCCAAGAAAGGTTGAACCAGATGATCTTCGAAGTACCTTCCAAATTGCTATTCTATGATTCCATGAAAAAGCCAAGCTTGATTGTTCAGTTAGGTTTAGTGCAAGAACTTCTGCCAGAGACTCAGGGCTCACTTGTTAGAAATGATTGACATGGGCCACCATGAACCATCACTGTGACAGATGTGAAAGGGCCTTATAAACCAAATATAAGTCAAATGAGCTCTTTTCAGTGGAGAACAACCTCAGTAGTGCCTCACATGCTACACTGCAACATAGGTCTGTCATGGTTTTGATGAGACAGAGGCATTACTGACAAGTGTCCTGGTTAGTTATTTCTGATGTAGCATTGTTCCAATATGAATAACTAAAGCTAGAAGACATTCATTAACCAAACTGCACTTTACACTACTCTCTAGCAGTATCTGAAAAGTTGAAGTTATCCATCAGTGTCAGAAACACTGAACTCCACCATGGATTGAGGAATTTACTCTGTTCTGTTAATATGTATCCAGAGGACACATATCTTCCTAATCAAAGTACAGCATACGTACTACAGATGTGAGCTGGAGGCAGGACAGCTCAGGTAGCTATTTATATGGCCTTTTATCTTTGAGTCACAAGTATCTTCCAATGTTCCCACAAAGTGGGCTTAATACACTACCATCTCCTGGACACATCCTTTCCATTCCTGATTCAGCAGATGTTCTAAAATCCCATTGTATTTTTCTAATGGTTACAACAATCAGACCACGGCATCTCCCAACAGGTCACCAACACTGGAGTGGTATGTCAAAACTGGTTTTAATGCTTAAAGTGGGTCACTGATCTGTACTGAGTTTCTAAGCAGTTAAGAGGGTTTCTTCTTTTTCAGCCTGTTGTTAGATTGTAGCTAAGGGCACTGATACCACAGAGTGGAATTACCGAGATCAAAGATCAAAAAGTCTGCATAGAGCAACCCCCTCTAGATTAATTGATCCTACCCAGGGTAGATACACTGATAAGGCTGAACTGAAGAAAACACACTTTTTTCTGCACAGCTAATTTTGAATGCCACTCATTTGTCATTCTCCTGTGTTGGCAATCTAGAACAGTTCAATGACATTAGATTCATAAAACAAGCAAAAAATCAAGTTCAAAGTATAATATCCTACATATCCAGACTCCTGGGACAATTCTCCCTTAACATGTTCAGAGCATCATAAAAGCCATAATGTCCAAACATGGGGATCATGACTGGTCCCTATCTTGTCACAGAAGATGTGATGCATTTTGCCCACTGAAGTTAGTACGTCAAAGTTTGGTTTTAAAGCTTTATCTGAGGTTTATTTTTTTACCGGTGACAGCTTAAACATGTTGCTGTGTCAGTAAGTACAGTCTGTCTAACACAGACCTTACCTGGGAAGAAAGTAGCAGAAAGAGAAGAAAGAAGAAAGTAGCTTAAACACAAACGTACAGGCCATATAGAAAACTCCAGAGATTCCCTCAGGGCCTTTCCACACTGGTACAAATGCTTTTCTCTTTCCTTTGTAAATACCTCGCTTGATCTATTCTAGGATATCTATTTCCTTTTCATGATTGGATTACACTGCTGAATTAGATTTTCTGTGATAAACTAAACCACTCCAGTAGCAGCTTCACTTTGAGCTTGTATGTTCCTTGTGTAAAGCAGAAACTTGTTTGTAAAGCCCAATAGTATTGCACAGATCATTTCTGTATTTACACAATTTAAGGTTGTCCAGTTCCTTCACAACAATATTCTGATCTTTTGCACTATTAAGAATGCCTCCAAGCTTTAATATGCTATACTCCAATACAGACTGAGCAGAACTTTTCTGAATATTAATAAACAAATTTGAGTTAGAAGTTTTAGTTTGCTTCTTTTCAAATGTTAAAAAAAAAAAAAGGAAAGGGAAAGGGAAGGAAATCGATGTGGAGGATTTGCCAAGGCATTCCAAGGATAAACAACTTTGGTCACTGCCACCCTGATGTTAGAAGCAATGACACTTCAGGTATTGATAAGAGAATCTATCCTAAATTAATTCCACTGTTTGGAGGGGAAATCACACACTGAAGTCCAATAAATATCAGAAAAGTAATTCTATTTAAAAAGGATGGGAATTTGTGTTCATTCCCTCTCTGCAAAGGGGCTTAAGCTTACAGAGCATTCTTCAGACAATTCAGACCAGAGCCTGAGCATCATATCTGATTCTTTGTGTCTCCCATTTTTATGCTGCTTTAGTAAACTGTAAATAGGGTTTATAAAGGGTGATGGATTAACAGCATCACAGACTGAAGTATGTTGTTTATATTCAGATCAGATTTTTAAGTTATCTTCCCCCTCCTATCCTAACCTTTAAGTGGCTCCCAATAAAAAGCTGCAGACATAGCCCTGAGAATTTGCCATCAGATTAACACAAACGTGCAGAATTATCACAATGACACCAAGTCAAGAGGCTGTTTTCCCAGTCAGAAATTAGGGAAACCAATAATGTCACTGTGACTAAGTAGGTCTCACCAAGATAGCAGTTCTATTTTATGTGGTGTGTTTGGAAGAATGTCCAGTGTCGGTGGAAGAATACGGTGTCGATAATACCAGCAATGAAGATGCTGCACTAAGCAACATGGAAGATAAGCATTTTAATAATCTAAAAATGTGAGTGCTAGCTACTTGCTTTGTTAGGAAATCACAACTTGGAGTAATTTTGATAAGGAATGCAAGGTGACTTCTAGAGCTGAGGCTTAAAAAAAGTCAGCTATTGTATCAACAGAAACTGGAAACAAGAAAGCAGAGAATTTTGCCATAAAGCTCAAGTCACAGTCTCATTTTCATCAACCTTTTATTAATGGTGAACACTGATGAAGAAAATTTTATGGCATGCTAAAGATAGAGATCCAGGAGAAAAGTCAGTTAAAACCAGTTCAGTGGGTGATTTAATCTAAAGAGAAAACTGGAGAAGGAAGCACAAGTACCTTCACAGCTGAGGAACTAAGGAACTACACACTACAAGGGGGTGTAAAGATTTCTTAAGTACCTGAAACAGAGGGAGTAGAAGTTTAACAAGATCAAGTTTAGTGGCAAGTAAGTGTCAAGCAAAGAGATTCCAGCTCTGCTCCCAGCTGCAGAGGATTTATGCTGTCCAGTTACTTATCTATGACTCAGTTTCCTTGGTTATGAGCACCTGGCATGGGCGTTGCAGAGATCAGTCAGCAAATGCTTGTGAAGTAATTCAAAATACAACATACCATGAGATGGTTAACTCATAGTTAATCATAGTTACCCATAGGTGAAGGTTATCAGCAAGCAGAGCCTAGTCTCCTCTGAGAGCTGGCTGGCTTATCAGTCAAAGACATCTAATAGAAAGTACCCACCTCTGCCACCAGCCTCAGGTGCAAGGCTGCACTGCACAACTTGATGACTGAGTTTGTCACCCTAATTCAGGGATGTTCCTGCTTCTCTGTTTGGATGCTTTAAACTACAGATATAGGAGTTCAGAGTTTGCAGAATTGCTGCTACAATTTGTCAATCTGACATTAGAATAATTCATTAAGAAAACTTGCAATGCTTATTAAAAAAAATGACTGAAAAAGATCAACTGTTTAAATATTTTCTTTTGTTCTTTTCTGGTTTATTTAGGGTCCTTTCTATTTAGATTCTTAGATAACGTGTTGGTTAGTATTATATAAGCACCTGAGTAAATGAATTCTTGTTCAAGAATGATGGAAACATTTGTCTCTCTATAAAAATGTCCAGTTAAGAGGAGAGGGACATAAATCCAGTCCCATTTAATGCAGACAGGGCTACAGTAATGTTTATATTGCATGACCATCCCCCACAAGTCCATTATGGAGGAAGCTTACTGCAAACAGAGACAGGAACAAACACAAAAGTCAGGAAAGTGACCTAGTGATGTCTGAGCTCCAAATACTTGTTCATGAGCCTTCTCTATTTTTATGGCATCCTTTCACTTGGTACTTTTGCTGGATTAAGTCAGTACTGTGTCGATAATCATCTGCTTATGCTACAGTTGTGCACTGTGTCCAGTTTCATCTTGTTCACATGCAACTCCAGTTCATAGTGCTGCTTATGCTTGTATATGATCTATGGATAAGCAAAAGATTTCTGTTATATGGGTTATCAGCCTAGAGCCCTTTTTTAATCTAAAAAAAAACCCCTCATAAGCTTTTTATTTATGCAATTTAAAGGATGTGGTTTGTACAGATGCATTGAAATTTGAGGCCATAACAACCTTTCACTGTGTCTTGATTCAAAATATTCAAACAATAGCAGAGGTGAGGCAGAAGTCTCTGAAGTAAACTGTGTATCCTAGAAAAAAAATAACATTGCTTTAAATGGAAGGTTTGCAGAATTCAAATGTGTGCTTTGCAGTCTTTCCACAGATGGTTCTTCACAAGCTGCATCCTCCATAATGAAAAACCATAAAAAATTATTCTCACCTGAAAAAAAAACCCAAAAACTTTCCTGCAGAATTTCCTATCCCTTGCATGACTTCATATTACCATTTCTTATCTTAAAAAAACCCACAACAAACTTTCTTTGTGTTTTCACAGAGCTGATTTTCCATATGATAAGCATATTATATAAGATGCCTTAGAACAGATACGCACTTTACACCACTTCCATTTTAAATCAACACAATAGCCACATCCCTTTTCTATCACAGCTTACTGGACCTCATTATCCACTGCCATCTGCACATTTTCTCACGTCTAAACACTTGAGAAAAGAAAAAAAGCATTGTACTATATACATAGTCTGTATTACTGTACTATGCACGTGATTCATGTAGCATATAGGGGCAGGTTTTCCTGACATGGATCACAGCTGCTTCATCTTAGTACTTCTGCTAAAAACAGACACACAGAGCTTTCTCCTATTCTTGTTTAGGGTACTGGGACTTCTTTTACTGAGTGTCCCCAAATCTTAGCTCAGCAGACGAAGTTTCTTGCCTCACACATACTGATGGGCCACCTTCACCCACCCTCAGGCACCTCCACTGACCAAACACTGATTTCACTGCCCAGTTCTCTGTGGGCTCGCTCCTGCCGCACTGTGTCAAAGGCTGAACTAGATTCTTCTCTGCTCCCACTGAAGTAGGAGAAAAGCTCTCCTCCTGTATTTCTCAGTACTAGTGGCTACTTCCATCACTCTCATCTGACTCCAAAACGATGTCTAAGACTATTAAAAATACCTTTTAGATTGCTTTTTCTTCTTCTGCATGTCCTTGAGTAGGTAGCTATACCTGCTACAAAGTTAAGAGAAGAAAACACAACAATGATCTTTGTACTGTATTTGTATTTGCCTTACTCTCTCCATCTCAGAGTGATTCCAGTACATTCTGATTCCATTTCATTGCTGCTTCTTTCTCCCCAGCAAATATACCATCTCACCAAGGTAATCAGAACCCCTTCTGGTATGAGGCTACAACCTTCCATTACGTTTCAACACAGAATTTGGGGGCCACTGCCAAACTTCATTACTGTACTTGCTATCCTCCAGGCCATCAGCAACATTTAAAGAGTGTTAATCCCAGATATTAGCACTTAGTGTATGTTTCTTTCACAACCTGCTTGCTTTCTTTGTAATTGTTTTATTTTCTTCCCTTTTGTATAAATGTAAACCTCAGCAGATGTTATCTTTAAAAGGGGACTGCTATGCAATAGCTAGAGTCCACCTAGCTAACTACCTTTAGTGTTTTACACAGACAGATCAGTTTGGTCTCACGCTCTGAAACCACCAGGACTGCAACAAGTTACATTATTTCTATTTTCAATACGTTTCTCAATGACTGGTCAAGTTACAGCCAAACATCTGTACAATTTGAAAGAACTGCATCACTGAAATGATAACAAATTTAAGGTAAAGAGTCATAGTGGTTGGCCTTAGCAAGTCACATAGATGTAAAACTTCTTCCCCGCTCCTCTTGGCTCTCTCCCAGCCCTTCCCCAGGCCAGCGATTACCATGGTTACTTCACCATCGTAATTTCGGAATGCTTATTCAGGGCTTATTCATATGATACTAAGCAGAGCAAGACACAACAGCTGGTCTGTAACCAAGGACACAACAAAAGTTATGTCTGGCATTAGTCTGAATGAGAGAAGGGGTTTTTGTAATGTTTTGTTTTTTAAGAATGAGTCACTGTATACTTATGCGTGTGAAACCCTTTACCTGAAGGGGGAAGGCTGCTGCACAACAGCTCACCTGGAACTGCTTGAGAGCTCCAGCCTAAGGCTCAATCCTAAATGCTCTTTCTTGAAAATACCACAGGAAAACACTGTTTTTTTTATAAAACAGCCCTTCTGCGTGCACCTTCCATCTGAGAACTTCAGAACACGTTGCAGACATTTACACAGTGCCATGAATCTCACAAATCCCTTGAAAACTGTAAAATAAACCAGGGTCCATAGAAGTCGCTGTATCAGACCTGGCCAGTGTCTCCCTTAATCCAGCACCCCGTCTCCAGCAGACAAGAACAAAACGTTAAATACAGCATGTCAACACATTAAGCCCTATCACGCTGTCCCCCAAAGACAGCTGAGCACACAGGAAAACAGTAACCTTGGAGCCTGCTGACTCCAGTTCAGGAAAGAAAGATAATTATACACATAGGGGTAACTGAGGAGTCGTGACAGTTCCCAGTGCGGGACCCCCATTGGTTTTGGCTGAACCTCAAAGG
This sequence comes from Gallinula chloropus, assembly GCF_964237585.1. NCBI lineage: Eukaryota > Metazoa > Chordata > Aves > Gruiformes > Rallidae > Gallinula > Gallinula chloropus. The sequence goes on along the minus strand of NC_140088.1, from coordinate 16,077,802 downwards.
GTCTGCATCTTTATGTATGGATTTCAGGAACATGAATGTCATGGTTACCTGCAAGAGCTCTTAGTACCAGTATCCATAAAGATAATAGCAAATTCCCTTCATGAATCCATTTGTGCAAAATAAATTAACTTTTCCTGTGTTCTCCAAAATTCTTATGCCACCATGCCACTGGGGAAGTCATGCAGCTCAGTCACACCTCGGCAGTTGAAAGACTCCTACACTCTAGGGCCCTTATGGGTTTTGGTGCACAATGAATTTAAAGACAGACTGGAAACCTTCTGCTGTTAATTCTGTCGTGGAGGAAACCAAAACCAGAACTCTGGCATCTAGAAGGGGGCAAAAGAGGAAAAGTTCATCTGTTTGTTCAGAAACCTGTTCCTATCTAAGCAGTAAAGTAAACCTAATTGATTTTAAGGCAGGCATGACATCACAGAGATTTCATTACTTTGTTGAATTTGTTGCTGTCTTATTAATGTTCACCAGACATATGGAAGGTGGAGCGGAAAAAGGGATAGTTAGGTGCAAAAACGTCTGCTGGACAAACAAAATGAAGGAACCGTTTAGTTAACATATTAAAAAATCCTGTGTAGGAATTCTATCCTTAATTTCACTAGGTTTGAAGCATACTTGTTCTGCCACCTGCTGCCCTGGCATTCCCCAAGGTTCAGGAATGAGGGGAGTAAATCTTCAAGCTTTCCCAGAAACGAATACTGAAGAACAGGCATCTAGTAGCCCAGTGGCCTGGCCTGGCCGGGCCAGAAGACAGCATGGTTCTGGAAAACAGCTCGCTTGAGTCCTCCTTAACGATTATGGTATCACTTCACCCTTGGGCACCACGGCCCACAGCATCTCACGAGGTGCCTTCTTTCTTGATGGGTCAGATTTCCCAGCGAGGATTAGCATGCTGGCTCTGCTACTATGGAAGCTGGATGTAAGAGAAGATCTGCCAGCACTGCCCCAGCTTCTCCCAAGAAAGGAGGAGTGAAAGTAGAGTCAGGAAGAGCTTTTTCAGGAAGTCAAGTGATTGAAGAAAGAATGAATTCCAGCTTTTAAAAGAAAAACAATTCTGTCTGCTGTGCAAGTCTGAACAAAACAGGGGTTATTCCTTGAACCGTATTGGTTCTGCAGGGTTACAAATTGTGAAAAGCAGGGAAAACCTGTTTTTACACTGCTTTTCACTCAAATCTACAGATTTGAGTTTACTCAAATTACGCTGCTTTCAGTAATTTCCTTGGGCTGAATTTCACTTTAAGATTACACAGATAATTACAGGCTGCTGCTTTCCCCCCCTCCCCCAGGTCCCCTTTTTATTTTAAATACAGTAATATAAGAATTTGTAAAAGTGATTACCAACTTGGGAATTTTTGGACCTCCAAGTTAAGCTTCCTTAAAAAGTGCTGATTTTCAAAGCACTGATATCCAATACCTCCTGGCAGAATCACCTTATGATGACTGAAATGGCATCTCAAGAACTGAGGCACCTTTATTCACAATCCATTTCTGAAAGTGGGTATAAAGCAATTATGAAAGAACGTATGTGTGCAAAAACTATAGTATTTTAATCAATAAGGTGCTGCTACAGGTAGGGTAATTCTAGATGCCTTCCTCTTACTGGAAACTGCTTGTCTAACTGAAAGATTTCTATGACTTTGAGAAAAGATACTTCAGCTAAAGGAAGAACACAGATATCACAGTTGGGTTTTTTTTAAGTGTATCATAATATATTTTTATAATGGAAATTTAAAGGCTTGAAAACAACATCTCATTGCACTTGTGATCTATTACTCCTCAAGCAAAATCAGGAAAAACTACATTTAACACTCAAATGTTCTTTAGGAAACTGCTCCCTCTTTCCACCACCAGAGGAATGTTCTTAATCCTTTTTAGTGGGCTGTGCATCATGAAGTAGCACAAAGCCCAGTTTCTGCCCTTTTCCCTTCGCCAAGTCCACCTTTCATGTGCCTCCAAATCCAGGAAATTTGTGAACAGCTTTGTATTGTGCACACACATGTAGAAAAGGAGAACTCATTACAGACCAGAATATGTTTCCTTATAACTGCACAGAGTCTTTAGAAGTGAGCCCAGAAGATGCCTTTTCTAACTGCATTTCACACAGTTAACTTGCTGCCAGAGGGTCCAGAGGACTACTGCTGCTTCACAGTGCCTGCTACTCACAGGAACAGGAATGCCATCATTATTTTACATCTAATGAGCAGAGGAAAACAGGATGGCTTCCTCTCCTCTGACTCTAAAGACTGCAAGCTCAAAAGCCAGAAATCTGGTGCTGTGGCAGCAAAACCAGGGGCGTGGATCTGAACGCATGTGGGTAGCAACACTATTGGACTAGGACGGTACAAATTTCATGCTGCATTTTTTCTGACAGCTCTCTACTTTAAGGGGCAGAAAATCAGTAACATTAAGACTGAGGGTCACAGCCTTTGGAAAGAGTTACTTCAATGCAAAACCAGAATAGACAAAGCCAAAAGAGATTGTAACTGCAGATATCATGGGTTATGGTGTGTTTAAAACCAAAATGAAGTTATTCCCTCAATCAAACTCCGACAAATCTTGCCTCTGACTTTTTCACAGTTGTTTTTTAATGAAAAGGTGAAGAATGCAGTCAAAAATGTTAGTGTACTTCACTCTAGAGTTTGGAGTCTCAGTGAAAGACTGAGCATTCTCCTTTTTGCAGGTATATTTCTGGAAAATTGGTACCATACTTATTGCTCCAAGTTCAGCTTGCTGTTGCAGCCAGCAAGCTTCCACTTGCAAACAGTAGTTGTAGAAGAGGGAGTGCTCCCTGTCCTAACAGCCACAGCTGAAACTTGGCACAAAGAATGGAAAGAATGGCAGCAAAACTGCAATTGCAGTCAAAGGACTAGCCTCCTACCCCTGCCCCAAACCCCTTTGCAGGAAAGCATTTTTAGGATTATCCTTCATCTCCACAACATGAAATACACTCAAAGCTCCAGGAACTTGTACATCTGAGCCAATAGGCCAATGCTAGTTCCTGTGTCTCTGATAAGCCCATCCTAACACAGGGAGGCACTGGAGGAATGGCTATCCCTGAAACCAAAGGACTTCCCCCACCCCAAATAAGCAATTGGCTGTAGAGTGCCAGGATTCTCAGTACACACTGCATCACCACAGGGGCTGAAGGACGCAGCCCAGTTGACTGAGTGTTGCTGGTGTAGCTTTGTTTAAATTCTCTTTATTGTTCTCACCTGTCTTGTTGGCAAGTCATGATATTGTAGTATGAGCCTGGTGTTGACACTGTGACTCCATGTGTTGCCGAGGGCTGCTGTCACACAGACAGATTCCTTCTTCCCACTTCCAGAAGCTCCTGAGGATAAATATGAAAGAAACTGCATCAGGACCACATCACAGAGGAGGGTTCAGCATGGAAACTCTAACCAGTCATCTCAGATCATTCCCTAAACTAGATAATAAAGAGATGGCAGTATCACATGAATTTTCTACCTTTCTGATTTATTAATACAACTGCAGTGTGAGTTCTCCAGCTCACCCTCTGATACCTAAGCAAAGAGCCAAGAATTAAGGATATGTTGCACAGTAGTACCTACTTTCCTGGAGGGACTGGTACAATTTCTAAACATATGGAGGTGTGGCATGCATGGGGGACACTCGCCTTTTCCACTTTAGACATACCATCCCCAAGCAAAAAGCTTTCTGTGGGCGCCATGGAGAGGGAAGCAGGCCAGCAGAGTGACAACATATAATGACATAACAAAAAAAGAGCAGAGTGTGGTGCCACAATATGCTGGTCTGAAAATGAGAATGCTGCTTCACACCATCAGGCATTCCACACATTTTCTAAGATTTGCAAAGAAGGGAGCTCCTTAGCTGTAAATACCATTCGGGTGTCTCTGAAATCACATGAACTTTGTATCACCCTGCAGGAAAAGGCACTTAGCTGCAATCAGCAATGACAACATCAAGAAGTGGTTCCAATAATGCCACATGATCCGGGTTGCTGAACTGCTGTTGCATCTGAGCTTTCTTGTATTGAAAGCAGAGACATATACCTATACAGGCAGGTAGGTGCATGAGACCTTTTTGCTTCCTACAAGTTCTCTGTAAGATGAACAGATAGATGGGTGACTCGTTTGTACTTCAAATGACACTTCAAGAACAGCGCAAGCCAGACAAAAATGCAGAAACAAACCCCTAATTGTTATCTGAGTGTATATGATCATGTACAAGTTGAAAACTGAGCTGTTTGAGACAGACAGTTCGTACTGTTAAAAATCTATGAACGTTGGCCTGGAGTTGAATGAGAGAACGCTGGATTTAAAGTCATGGAACTTCCTGTCATCTGTCAAGCAATGAACTAAATTGCTTCCCCAGGACAGTCATGAAATCCTTGTCACCTAAGTCAATTAAAATTAGACCAGACACTTCCTCTGCAATACAAATTTCAGACCAGCCTTATGCTTCTGTGAAAATGATCAGTAATGTAACAGGTAATGTTGAAACTAGTACCAAGTTTTGGAAGCAATACTGTACTGAGATGATAAAGACATCTCACGGCTCAGCAGAGCTTCTGGAAGTTTCAGGTTTAAAACCCTTCATTGCATTTACATTTGCAAGATTCTGGGTTTTGTTACATCCCCCCCCCCCAAACTATTGAGCAGAGAAACAGAATTTCTTCATTCACTAAAGCTTTTATTTTGGACAAATACCCAGTAAAGGGTAAGACCATTAAGTGCTGGCATGCAGTAATAATCATTATTTGCATCACTGCCAGTGGCTTGCAAGGAATGAGAAGGACTCTGTACTAGAGTGCTTTAGGCAGAGTGGAGCAGCAGGCTGGAGAGAATGAAATGCTTGCACTGTGCTACAGGACTGAGCTGAAGGCCCCAGACCTCACTCCCAAGTAATACAAGGTTCAGCTAACAACAGCTGGGTTTCAAGTAGGTCTTTAAATAAGGTCTAAAAAAGAAGTGAAGCACCTGGTTCAAGCCAATAGTTTGACAAGAGTCTGAACTCTGCACTTGTCTCAATAACTTCCCATGTCATGAGAACTCACTGTGACATGCATAATACTCACTTCTCCAGAACAACAGCTGTTCTAGTCTGAAAACAGGCTACGGTTGTGCCATCCAGAAAGGTGGCTGCTTTTCTTTCCTCAAAACAAAGGTATTAATATCTTGTTAAGCATCAAGCTTCCACATGAATAACCACAGGAGCACTTAACTAGAAGTTTCAGTATTAGGATTGCTATTCTGTGAATTAGTCTAGCCCATCTCTATTGGGAAAGTGGATCTACCAACAATAATAATTTCTCTTCATCTAGGTTTTTGATTTTATTTGCCAGCTGGAGGAGAGAACAGGTTCAAGTGTTAAAGCATGGTGCTGGGAGGTCTGTATTCCATTCCTTAAAATCACTTAAACCAAGTTACTTAAGTTGATTAAGTTCTACAAACGTTTGCTTTTTGCTAACACCATAAAAGTAAAATGCCATTACTGCACAAACAGGCTAAGGGAGAATAAAAGACAGTGAAGCAGCTTTACATTTTTGCAATCCTCTCTGTCATGTAGAATAAACTGCAAGATCCTGCTGGAGCTGACACTGTCCTCCTTTCCCACCTGCTAGAAATGGGTAGGAATCACAAAATTCCAGTGAGGCAGCTAAGTGAGTTCTGATGGGTGCGGAGGTGTTCCCCTCACAGCCGATGTAACCCCCGTGCGCAGCTGGAAGCCTCCGCTCTATAGCACAGAGGAGCAATGCATCTACTGCTGCCCGAGGACCTCTGACTACAGACAGAAAGCCCAGACACTCCAGGTAGCTAACACTGGCATAAACCAGCCACAAAATTCACATCCAAACTTCCCTCAAATGATGCATCCCTGCTATTAGCTAACAGAAGGAGCAACATCTTGCTGTTACAATCCTGAGCCAGGCATTTAAGCAGTTAGAAGTCTGGAGCCTGCTGAAATTATGGAGATATCACTCCATAGCAATTCCTAATTCTGCATTCCTTCAAGGCCTAAAACCGGTTCCAAAATGAACAGAAGTGCTAGAGGCGTAAGGCTTGTGGCAGAACAAGCAAGCTAATTGCTGTAATTTATTTTATTTTATTATACAGGAGCAAGCCTACTGTACCATACTGTGTCAGCCCCTGTCTGAAGAGGTCTGTTTGTGTGACCCACTTTCAGGCAAATCCTCTTTTGTGAAGTTATTCAAATTTATGACTCTGGTGCAAAGTGGTTAGTAAGCCTGGAGCAAATTTACAGCAAAGACTTTTTATAGGGTGGAAAGGAATGCCTCACAGCAAAGGTTTCCACTTTATATGGGATCCTCCTGCAAGCTGATGCATTAGGCAGGCAGAGAATCAAACCAACAAGAAGTGAAGTAAACCAAGGGGGAAGCAGTGCCAGCTCCGCAAATAAGTTCAAGGGCAGTTGACAGCATGTGCTTCATTCTTCCTCCTTGCTCTAAACAAAAAAAGATAGTAAATGTCTCAGAGGAAGGAAAGAGGATGTGTTAAGAAAACAGATTTATATTCAAACATGCCTTAAAAACCCCCCTGAGACACATCTTTTCTGTGATTTCAACCATTACTTAGTCACTAATGAACGGGATAAAGGAAGAGTTCAAAAAGAGAGTGATATTTTTCAGCACACACTGCCCAGATATCTTCATACATATGGGAGTATCAGACCAACATTCGTCCAAGAAGAAAGACGGATCATAAAAATCTTTGGTCTTTGCTCAGAGATCCAACCTGAGCACTGTCAGAATGGTATGGATGGAGCAAGAGCTCCCAGCTGTGATACGAAGTCGCTTATGCATGCTTCCATAGGGGCACCGATGTGCCATTGGCTGACAGGCAGCAGTTCCTGTCTCTCCAGTCTGCTTAGAGCACAGCTTTCACTCTGGTCACTACTGGTGTGGTGGCTTCTGCTCAGCATATGGGTGATGGAGGGAACACAGGGACCAGGGGAGGAAGAAAACAGGGCTGACAGACTGAAAGGGGGCAGATGTCTGTTTATGGATGTAGTTTCGGGAAAAGGGAGAGGCTGTCTAGAAGCAGAGATGGGAACCTAGAATGTGGAGATGAAAGTGTATGCTGGAAGGGTGGGAGAAGACCTTTGAACAATGCCCTGTTTTATATATTCAGATCCAGCTCAAGTATAATGAAGTGGTGGTTTCAATTCCTGTAAACACTCCTCCTCCTTTCCTCACACAAAAATAACTAGCATTGAACTGATCCTCACAGGGCACGTCAGCAGACAGGCCAAGGACTGCATGAGGTACCTGTGCTACTGTCTCCTCTGAAACCGAGCTCTTCATGGACTGGCAGAGACACCAGCAGGGACTGTCTCTTCTGGATCGCAAGCGTAAAGGAGGAACCGGCTGCTTCACTCTCGCTGAACAGCTGTCACAAGTGAAAATAAAGCTTCTTGTGGTCTGACTCAAATGCAAAGTAAATGCCTCTCCACAACCAGGGGAAAAACAAACCAAAGAAGAAAGGGTGATTCTTCAACTGAGACCCACAGTGCCACTTCCAAGCGGAAGACAAGGCTCACAGTGGGCTCCACTGCCCGGGAAGGAGCTGTCAGTGGAGCTGGGCAACACCACTTGACCCTACTTATACACAAGGGCTACATTAATTTTGTTTGTTTCCCCATCAATGCAATTAAAACAAACCTTCCATAAGTACCTTCCTTGTCACTGAGATGAATGCAATATATAGAGAGCATGGGGAAAGTGTGTTTGTTCCACCTTCCATTTTCCACTGAAGAAAACAGTAGGATTAAAGCTATTCAGCTCAAGACTGATTCTGAGATTATTCTGTTATACCCAGCCAAAGAATTACCACTACAGACATGGCCTCAAAGACCTTCTTGTCCTCTACAGATGAGGTACCATTTTAAAGACTCATGTAACCAAGTCGCAATTGTTGCAGATACGGTTGAAGGGGATTTAATCATAAATGAACTTCAGTTTCATTAGTGTCTTTTCCTATGAAAATGAAGATAATTACACCAGTGTCTTGAATACAGTAAAACAGACTTCTTTCTTTAAACACTTCTAAATGCAAGGAGTCCTTGCAGGAAGAATGTGATTATAGTCTTCATTGAAAAAAAATAACCTGTTCCTTATTCATATAACTGCACAGAGCAATGAATTCCAGCCTTTCCACGTTCTCATATAGATTTTTGTCTTTCCAGATGAAAGACTCATTGCCTAGCTGGTTCATCCCCAGCACCGGGCCCCCTTTGCAATCTCTATCAATTTGGTAATTCAAATTTTTTCTTCTCATTGAGTGCAAAAAAACCCACAAAAAAGGATCGATGAGCAACACCACAGTGAAATAACAAAATAGAGACAGTGAAGTAAGAAAATAGAGGAGTCAGTCCCCAAATCTTTCAGATCTTAACAGGAAATCAATTAATAGAAACCTGATTTATTAAAAATGAGGAAAAACCTGTCCAAAAGTACAGAGAAGATGTTTATAAAGAATTAAACTCCTGAGCCCCACAGAAGTGGCACACCATGCAATACACGCGAAAGTACTTTCCCTCTTGCTGAGGCTGTGCAGCTTTCCGGTTCACTGGCAGAGCTCATAAAGATCGCTGCTTTTCACCTGCACTGCATTCAGCCTGTATTTTTGGTGCAGACCTCGAACAATGACACCAGAAGGGAGAAGGGGGGGAAAAAAAAACAACAAAAAAAAGAAAAAACCTCAACCCCCAATCTTTTTTTTCCGTCTTCACCTACTCAGAAAGTACAAGTATAAAAATATCCAATGGTGGAAAAACCCATCACACAGTAAAAAACAACCCACAGGACAAATTCATCTGTGAAGTAACTAACCACAGCGCCGTTTAGACTCCCACGTGCTGGCTTCTGCCATTTTCAGCCCTTCTGAACACAGCTTTTTCTTTAGGCAAAAGGTGACTCTGAGTCTTTCACCGTTATGGTGGTCACCGGCTGGCTCTCTGCTAGCCAAGGTGCGCCCCAAACGCTTCTCCTCATACCCTTTACCCTCACAAAGCTAGCAGGAAATGAGCCAGGATGAAGAACCACATGTCCTTTACATTCAAGCCATGACCTTTACATTCAAGCCACGACCACCCTTTGATACCACCCGCTTGAGACACAACACAGACCAAAAGCATATATACATACAACTAGGTAATTACCAAACACAGATTACCCCTTGGTACCAACAGACGCTACAGCAAATGTTGTTCCCTGTTCCAGCTGTACAGATCTGTTTCAGTTAATGGGTTATGCAGGCATATCAACAGCAGAGTCTGGTTCATCTTAGGAGAAAAATCAAAACTTACTTCTAGAGCACAATATGGCCTTCATACAGTCTTTTATTACTTAGGACATATGTCAGAAAAAACAGTTGCTGCTGTAAGAAATGATGCTTAGCACAAGAGTAGCCATGTAAAAATCCTAAGATTTAAAATGCTTATTCTCCTCCCTTTAAAGAGCAACTCTACCACAACTACCTACTTCTAAACCTGTGCGAAAAAAAACCTCCAACCCAGATTACTCCAGTTTACTTCAAATTTTATTTAAAAAAAAAGTAAAAATGTTTTATCTGGAAGCTGGAATTGTTTAGCAATCCATGATGTGCAATTTAGTTTTCCATTTTGTTTTCATAGTATAGTCATCAAAATATACTTAGCAAACGATGCAATTAGCTGCAAACCCTTACTGATCCCCAGTTTAAAAAAACAGTTTCAATGGAAATTTTTTTGACACCACCCTCCCCCCCCCCACACACCCTTTGTAGCTATGCTACCGCTGCGGCACTGAAGTGCCTACTAGAGTTCGCACTGAAAAGACTGTTCCAATTCAGTCATCATCACCGGCAGACCAAAAATTGCCACTAATAGACCCCAGCTGCAAAGTTCTGATGGACAGACAGCAGTCAATGTGACAGAAAGGGAATGAGCTCACTTCTCATTTTGGACAACGTGGTTTATTTATCTCATACACCCCAAGGAGGTGAGTTTTCACTTTTCTGTTTATCACTGTTTTTTCCTGTATCTGCATACACAATTCTGGGTGATTCTTACAGTGATAGTCTGATACTGGATCAAGAATAGGGCCCTTTTTCTGCTGTCTTTTTTCCAGCCATTCATTACTTCTATTGTGACAACTCCTAGAGCTCTCATCTGCAATATGCAAACCACTATACAAACAGAGAACAAAAAGAGAGTTCCTGACCTAAGGACCTTCTTTTCATGAGAACGGCAGTTTAAGAGTCTCTTAGCTGCTGCTGATTATTCCCCACTTACAAGGAACCTTCCCCAAGGGTTGAAGGAAAATAAACCAAAATATGTGATAGGCCAGCAAAACCCACTTACAGTATTCTCCATGAAACATTAGAAACTTTTTCAAATAAGCAATATTAACCACTATTCTACCCTGGAAGATCAGCTGGGGCCTGGTCCCAGGTCAAGAAATAGGGTCGTCCAGAGAACTGGACAGATGCTGTTTTTAATCCCACACTGGCATGCCCACAGTTACCAGTGTGTTTTGCACTAGAGGATCTCGCTCCCTGACGTCAGTGAGTTCATGCTATTTCTTACAAAATTCAACAAGGGCAAGTGTAGGGTCCTGCACCTAGGGAGGAATAAACCCAGGAACCAGTGCAGGTTAGGGTTTGTCCTGCTGGAAAGCAGCTTTGTGGAAAAAGACCTGGGAGTCCTGGTGGATGACGAGTTGACCATGAGCCAGCTGTGTGACCTCGTGGCCAAGAAAGCCAAAGGCATCCTGGGGTGTGTCAAAAAAAGTGTGGCCAGCAGGTCAAGGGGGAGTTCTCCTTCCCCACTACTCTGCCCTGGTGAGGCCTCATCTGGAATACTGTGTCCAGTTCTAGGCTCCCCATTTCAGCAAGGCCAGGGAGCTACTTGAAAGGGTACAAAAAAGGGCTACAAAGATGATTAGGGGACTAGAACATCTCTCTTACAAAGAGAAGCTGAGGAATTGGGACTTTTTAGCCCAGAGAAGACTGGGGGGTGGGGGTCTTATCAATGCTTATAAACACTTGAGGGGTGAGCATCAGGAGGATGGGATGTCTTTTTTCAGTGGTGTCCAGAGACATGGCAAGAGGCAGTGGCCACAAATTTGAATATAGGAAGTTCCACCTAAACATAAGGAGGAACTTATTTAATGGAAGGGTGGCAGAGCACTGGAACAGGCTGCCCAGAGAGGTTGTGGAGTCTCTATCTCTGGAGATATTCAAAACCTGTGCAACCTGCTCTAGGTGGTCCACTTTGGTAGGAGTATTGGACCTCTCCAGAGGTCCCTTACAACCCCTATCATTCTCTGACTCTATGTCAATTTTGTTTGGAGTTGAGAAAGAGAGAAGCACATACATGTGAGAACCATCTCCTGTCTGTTGACCTAAAAAAGGAATTGACATTAAGAAATGAGAAAATCCAGCTGGTCTGATTTCTTGCCAGACAATCTACCAGCCATGACCAAAATGGTCAGGTCTCAGGAGGGCTGTGGAGGTGGGAAGACAGCTGGTGGTTTACAGCACCTGAAACAGGGCCCAGATCAGGGAATCAAAATCCTTGGGAACAGATACTTCCTTTTTACTGATGTAAACTTTGTGCCTCTGTGGCCTAACATATCACAAAGGGATGAGCTTCCAGCACTCTATTGCTGCTGCATTGCTAGTGCGAATGCAGGAATGAGTACTGCCCTGGTGGAAGGGGTGGTGAAGACCAAGTAGAATACAGTGGTCAAGTCAAAGGACAAATTCTTTACCCCAACCTTACCCTTCCCTTTCTAGTTACATTTGTTGAGAATTTCCTTCTTTTTCTAAAATCTAGAGTTAATTTACACTGCTCTCTTAGTATCCTGAGTTCTTTCCCACATTGCTCACCACTAAAACTTAAGCAGCTTCTTCCACCTAACCTCTCATATACAGTCATTTCCTCCTGTCTCTCCAAGACTAGAAAATAAAATCCCAAACCATTGACCTAAGGGTGGGAAAAAAAAAACCCCAAACAACCCCGACCTGGAATTTTTCCTGCCTGTGCATATAGAGGATGCATAGGTTGAAAAACAAAGCTTGCCCAATCATGGCATCTGGCAATGCTAGGGCCCTGTGAACCAGAAAATGCTTTTAATTATCACCTCACCAATCATGCTACAAGTTATTGCTGTATTTTTTTGTTAAGTTCCCTCAGGGTATTAAACAGATCATGATATTAATCAGAAGGCATGTAGGAGGGAGGGGGCAGAATGCTAGAATTACACGCGTGTAGGTCCCTTAAGGCTTGAATAAAGAACTGAGAGTTAGAATCCCACTGTCAGAGCAACTGAAGCCTTGCATGCTGCAAGCCTTGGCCCTCTGACCTACACAGCCATAGCATTATCCTATCTGATTTTCCCAGGATGGTTAACCTCAGCTGCTAAACTTCATCAGTCTCCGCTAGTGTTTACCCATCATCTGGATTTGCCACTTCCGAACTTTCCAGGCTAGAAGCAAATGAGCCAGCTGTCACACTCCTCCTTGACAGGGACCAAAAAAACCCCCGACATACCAGTCTGAAGTCTGGAAGCCTAAATGGCTATATCCCAGAAAGGAACAACAACAACTGATACATCTGGGGGGAGGAGAGGGAGATGTGGTTCAAGCTGCAGTGAGTTTCAGAATGCTGCTCATAACCATTCGGTCCCATTAGGATGCTGCAGTCTGAGACAGACAGTATTCCCATGGTTTACTGTTTGTTTTTTTTTCCCCCATAAAATATGTTCTGGTAAAGAAATAGTGTAGTATGTCTTAGCAGCTTAGCTCTTAGACCTGCAAAACCGACAGGGCAGGCAAAAGCAGCAGCAGTCCAGGCGTAGGTAGGAGCCAGTCTGCAAATGAACCTTAAATTACATTTGAGAGTCAGGGCGCGGAAGGGTGAAGGGGGTAGGAGGGAGAGAGTCGAGTTTCTGTCGCGCTCCGAGTCCTCCATTGAGGCGGCCAATAAAAGCACCAATTAGTGCTAACATGCACGGGGTGTTTCTGACACGGCTGTCCCATTTCCCCGGGAGCAGGCTGAGGGTACGACAACATGGCAGATGGAAAAGGATGGTAGGTGTGTGTAAGCTAGTTTTAAATGAGCGCTATGGTCTGCCTTGGTAAATACATCCTGCCAAGGGGCCAGAGTGAGCTTTGTGCTGCCGCCGCCAGATCACTGCCAGCACCTGAGCTTGCTCAGTTAACACTGGCACTGATATTCAGCCTACACCATGGCAGACCCTCCTCAATATAGTCAGCATAACAAACTTCAGCAAATAACAGTTGCTGATCACAGCCTAGTTCCGTGGATCTGAGCTGATGAACCAAGTTACCTGTCCCTCCTGAGTACAGGAGCATTACAGTAGCAGCCCTCTTTTGGGATCATTTTCAAATTTAGTGAGTGATGATTTCTTGATACAGAGGTTTGAAACATGCAATAATTAAGAGTCTACGGTGGGGCTGTTAACCATAAGGACTATGTTTAATAATCAACGTTAAATTCAGCTTCGTGTTTTTTCTTTTTGTATGTAAATGCAGCAAACTGCTTTACAACCGTCATTATTTCTTTGAAAATTTAGCCTTTGGTGTTCTAAACGCTGGTTCCATCGATTATAGCTACAACAATTCCCTATAGGTGTAAATAAAAACAACGATCTTGGAGCTGTAAAGCTTGGATCCTGAACCAGAGTTATCAAAACTGGAATTCCAGGATGAAACAATTCTCTTTCAGCTTGCAACATGGAAACAGAGGTCAGCCAAACATTTGGGGGCTAGAGATGACTGTTTCACATCTGGAGTTCACATTTGGCCAAACTCTTAATACTATCCATCACAAAACATAAACTGGAGGAATGTTTTGGTTGTACAATTAGGAGCATAAAAGTTAGGAAATGCTAAATGTAAAAAATGCTATGTGCGACTAACTAAGCTTTTGAAACACAGAACAAATCTTTTCTCAAAGAATATCATCAGGGTTGACTGTGGCATTTAACGACAAGTCTGCATTTGGCAATATAGGTCTCACTGGCTCCTGTATTTCTCAGCGCAGAGACGCCATGGCACAAGCCGAGGGATGCAACCTCTTCTATGAAGATGTGCCTTTTGGGCTGGCCTGATGAACCCTACACATACACCCAGCAGATGCAATTTGGAGTACCTCTATAGTATGTTAATTGGGCACTTCCGTGAGGTTTTTTTCATTACACAGACATTATATCCACGTACATAAAACATCCTTCCTCTCATTGTAAGACGAATGACAAAACATCTCAGTAGAGCCAGACACCACCGTGGCTCGCTGCACAGAACATTTACAAAGCTGGAAATACATATACATTTATGCACTAAGACGCACAGATACACACAGAGGCAGTACATAACATGGAGGATGTTAAAATGACCAATGACTACAGGGTCTGGCTTCACTCCCTGACTGACACAGACTTTCCGGGTGGTTCTCAGCAAGTCAGTCCCCCTCTTCACGGCACAGTCCCCCAGCCTGTGGCGGAGGAGGTGCACGCTTTTTCCTTCATCTCATTCTCAAAATGGAATGACTCCCTTTATCTGAAACTAAGCAAATAAATTCAATTTTGGACAACAACCAAGACTGGAAAATTTCATCCCGATAAGCTTTTCTGACTGGAGACAGAGGGTTAGAAGGGAAGCAGTTACACAGCCTTAACTATGGGAGGTTCCTTCCCTTCCTGCTATAGTGCAAAAGACTCCAAGATGCGCTCACCGTAGCGCATCAGGCAGCGACAGGGCACAGAAGCGCTCTGTGGAGAGCAATCCATAAATGCAAGAAGATCTTTCTGACTGCACTGACTCTTCTCTCCTGAGATGCATTACATTTTTTAAAGTTAGTGAGAAATAAAAAAATTGCAAAATATCACTTTGAATCTTTGGACTACAAAATAGTAGAATCCTCTAGAGGCCAGTCAGGGCTGGAAACAACTTTTTTTCTTCTCCCCTTTTTCCCAGATTGGGGGGGTGGGGGGCAGGGGGAGGGCAAGGGGAAAGGGAGAGAGCAAAGAGTGGTTAGTTTCAAATAGCAACATTGTCCAAAAGGGTGAAAGGGAACAGATGGCCGTGGAGAATGCGGCCTCAAAGCCCTAAAGAAAAGGGCTATTTTGACAGATCTTGCTGTTTCCTATTCAAGCATGAACACTCCGGCATGGAGAGTTAAGACGATACAAGGAACAACCTCTGTTCCCAGCAACTGACTATGGGCAACTGGCCTCTGAAGCTCTCTGAGAAAAACAACATGAGACAGACAGACAAACAGATATGGCAGCAAGCCCAGATTTCAGCCACCAGGAAAGGAGAGGGAAAAAATAAAAGGGGGTGGGGGGGGAGTGGGGGGAGTAGAAAGGCTAGAAACAGCTGCCTTTTCCTGGCTCCAGTGCAGAGCATTAGAAAGAGCCTGTCCAGCCTTTCTCATCTTCCTTTTCAGTGCAACTTCTTGAAGGGGTCACCCTCAAGCTGTTGGTCTTTGCCCTGAGGGGAGGTGAAAAAGAGGACAGAGCAGAGCTCCTCTGGATCAATGAAACCTGCTTCCTTTAATCACAAAGACCTCCCTCCAGCAAACGAAGAGGAACTCTAAATGTAAAAATGCATAATTAATGCTAGATTTTTGCATGCAGAAAGGTTGAGAAATTTAAAATTGTGGCTCTCACAGTACGTGTAATTTGTTTGCACAGTATACAGCAGTGAGCCATTATATCCAAGGGCAGGGAGAATTGCACTCGCTGTGGGAAACACTGCTAATGTGTGTCCTGACTTTTCCTATCGTTCCTAATCAACAGCTGTTTCATTCATGATCTCTGGGCGTGTACTGTCTAGGTAGAGATTTCGGTTTTGAAGGCCAGCTTTACATCCATACCCAAAATTGAGAGAGAGACCAAAGCCATTAAGCGTAAACAGGCTCCCCTGCCTCGAAAATCCATGAAGTGAGGGATGAATCTAAGTTTCTGAATCTCCTTCTGATTTATGTACCACTTCCATTTTTCAGGGCAGAGCCTGATGTACGGTTTCCCAGCCTACGCCTGCCTGTGGGCAGAAGCAGTACTGAGCAATACCTTCCTTACCTGGACTGCAGCAACGGGAATGTCACGCAACACTCGGAGGGAGGAAAAGAGGGGGCAACTGGTATAAACATTAACTATCTTCACAATCCTGTCCTGAGGCAGGGAAGTAGCTATCATCCCGATTTTAATATCCTCCTTTTTAAAAATCATTGAAGGAAAAAGATAATAAAGAATTGTGGGTGCTCACATGCCAGAACTCCAAACGAAGAAATGCAAATGCTACATACTGATCCTATCTGTGCCTTTGTTCCCTCATCTGTGAAACAGCATTTGTTAACTTTAGTCAATAAATAGCAAATGTGTAGAAAAACAGACACCAGCAACAAATCACCTCGGCATCCTCTGGCTCTAAAGGAATCCAAATTATTATCAAAACCTTGGTTTTCTACAAAATGTAAATGGATCAGGGTGGGGTTTTTTTCTTTTTATATTTTCCCCACAGAGGACAGCCAAGGTAGTCATTACTAGCTGCAATTGTTAATTTGTAACTAAATAGATGGATCTTACTAGTAACAAGTAGTCAAACACTACATAAAATACCTTATTTAGGCTAAATGAGAAAATCTGTTTCTTTTCTTCTTAACCAAGAGCTTCCTGAGACTCAGTAACTGCTCCAGGCTATACTTGTTAAGGGAATCTCAAATGTGGATTACTGGCTAAGTATTAATGAGCATTGAACTTGTTGATTCGCCTTCCTTCCCTGTGTTTCCTTAAGGAAAGTCAACCCAGCAGTTGAAAAGCGCAGTTTTCCCTCTTGCGTGTACAGCTCCTCCTGTTCCCGCCAGTGTAACGAGCCGCGCTCGCGACCCAGCTCTGTCTTTCACGCCGCAGGACAGGTGGTCCCTCAGCATATTCCCACACATTCCAAATATTTTAAGTGTTCCGCATCTGTTGTCTAAAACATTTTTAGTTCCCTGCAAGAACAGTAGGGGATGAAAACAGAAGTTATATATAATGCAGTAACTGACCTTTTATGCCACACGAGCTCCCTGTCATTTCAACAAGAGATAAATTTCCAAAGAGCTCAGCCTTCATTCGTTATACTATATAGCTATTAAAAATTCTTGCAGTGAAGATAGCTTGAGAATTAACTTATGACAGCTGTAATATAATAGCCCAGATGATAAACCTGAGTGTGGATGCGCTTGTTTTTGATGTTTGTTTTGTTCTTTTACAGTGTCTGCTGATCTACGGCAATTTTCTTTAAAATTAAGGAATTCAGGTGATTTCTGTATTTTTCTAACCACACAAACCACTCTATATGCTTAAAAAAAGTGTCTCCCACATACATATAAACAATCTGGCTGGGATTTTTACAAACACTCAGTGTTGGCCTACAGCAGGCAGGGAAACATTAAAAGCTTTCAATGGTTTATCTCTCCCCCCTACAAGAATGAACCTGATCAGATGCACTTTAAAAATTATAATGACTGCAAGTTATTCTTCTCATTGATGAAACAGAGCCACTGGTCAAGATTTGAAGCCAGGAAATTAAAAGCATCTCAACTACTAAGCTACTCTTAGGAAGCAGAAAATGAGTGCCTGGGCTTCACAGGGTAGGGGGTGAGGGTTATCATTTCTGGTCTCGCTGGAAGTGTTCTGGGATGGGAGCAGTGACCAGCAGTTGGGAATCTGGTTTGCATCTCAGTGCAGAAGCTGGCAGCTCCACTCAGTACTGGCTTGTTACAGACTGCAACAGGAGACTGTCCCCTGCTGCATGACCAATGTCATTTCCAACAACACTATGGCATTCCTGAGTACTTGGCCAGCACACTTCAGTCAGGAGAGCTGACACCTCACGATGTGATATACTAGCAGCGCAAATGGGATATAATGGGATAGCCGTGTAATATAAACAAACTCACGGTCCTTTTTTGGTGTCTGTTGGTTCATTGGTTTGTTTTTTAAATTAAAAATAAACATTCTTTTCTGAGCCACAGAGAAATGTTACAGGGGGTCCCTATGTGACAGACCCAAGACCATGCCTCAGGGAAAATGGTGCCAGTGTGTCACCTTGCTCAAACAGAGACCTGCTAGAACACGTGGCAAACACCTCAGCACTTCCCATGGGGTCAGGGCTGAAGCTCAGTCATTTCAGAGAACTTGCCTCAATTCATTTTAGAATAGGCACAGTACCTCATCAGTGCATAACAGCAAAATGATGCTGGATGCCTATGAAGATGTAGACATCTTCACTGAAAATGCAGCTGAATATATAACAACTATAACTGACCCATGGAAGAGGAGGATTTTAGGCTTCTTTTTTAATAGCACAAAACTCAGTCCTTCTCACCACAAGCTCTAAGAGGCTTCCAGCGTCCTGGTACCAGACTGAGAAGTGGAAAGACAAGAAAGAGGCAAAAGGGACAGCCATGATGAGGTCACCGCATTAGAAATCAGAGAAGTGAGAACTGTGGGAGCTTCACTTGATTTGTAATTTCTACCTTTTGAAAAACAATTCTGAAGCACAAGTGTTTGCAAAGCCAGAGGCTGCCAAAGGCTGAAAGATCACTGAGAAGTTAGGATAAAATTTGCTTGCAATTATGTAACATTTTTCCTTTTTTTGTTGTGAAAAAAATTTCAGCAGCCAAGAGAATAATTTCCGAGGGAAATTCAGTATGTCCAAGGAACTTATGCTGTGGATATCAGTGAAAATGCCTGCTAACAAAGCCTCACTTGTGAATACACTTTCTTAACTTTTAAACTGTATTGAATTATTCTAAAAATAATATTGCAAGAGAGAAAACATCCTTCTGGACCTTGTTCTCTCCAAAATCCAGAAAGGTCTGGACTGTATTCCGGTATGCACATAAAGCATTCATGTGTCAGTGGATGACTTTACATACACCAGGCCCTCAAACTGCCCTATTTTCTCTGCAATCTGTAAAAAAAAATAATTTGGGGGATCTCTTCAGAGTGGGTGTGCTTCAGGTAGTCTAATGAACACTTGGGCAGAAGGCACTTGTATGCAATTACATGATTACCACGGACCTGTGACAGTCTCTAATGAACAGCACAGCACTTTCACAGGTAAGCTCAAGCTGGCTACAGAGCAAGGGGGATTTGCCTGGCACCAACAAATCATTTTTGATACCTGAGAGATCAGCTGGGTTCCCTCACAAAGTTTTGGATGGTACCACCATCTCATTAGGGTTTCATTAGAAGTTCGTTGTTCAACCAATTATATTTCTCACTTCCTTGGTAAGTTCTGATGAAAAGCCCAGTGGTGACTAAGCAAGGGACAGTCTTTTCCTCAGAAAACTAGGCTTGATCCTCTTTCTTTGCAGGATTTTGCCATGATGATGCTATTCCATAAGAAATAAAAGAGTATTTTTAAGTCACTGGTGAACCTATAGCCAAATGTGTTAAACAGTGTGGGGAGATGGAGAAGGAATCAGGCAGGGTTGGCCTCTCAGATTTCCTCTGCAGTCCTGGCAATCTCCAGAACTTGCCAAAGGAACTATGCGAGACAATATCCAAGCTGTATAAATACAGTTCAAAACATCAGACACTCTCATTACTCAACCACATCTTGCAATACCTGGTGTTTCTTAAACTTCAATTTCTGGACAACCCCCATGTTTTTCTACACAGCCCTCTCCTCCTTCCTGCACATACCCATTTCTCTATGATGACAAGTTGGAGAGTGGCTTGAAGACAGTCTGAACGCATCCCCAAAGTTTAGAAGCCAAGAAGCAAATAAAAAGATCTCCCAAATACATGTCTTAAAAAACATCAATTGTCCAAGCAATCCTAATTTTAGGTGTGGCAATACTGATGTAGCTATGGCAACTTGAAGAACCACAATGCTATTTTAAAATGCTTGATATGAATGCTCCATTAACTATCACATGACTGTAAGTAGTCATCTGAAGTTGCTATGTATTTTGAATCTGTCTAGCTGCAGCACAAGAGATACAAAAATTCTCTTTATTGGCAATGAATTCCTACAAATATTCCAGGATTTTTTCTGTACATTTCAGCTGAGATCAGGTAAGGCAGCCGATGACTCCAGGGAAAGAACTACATATTTGTGTCTTATTCCCCACGTTAGAAGCCTTCACAATATTAAAAATGTATTGTTGTATTGTAGAAGACAGACAATAAAGAGCTGTAAAAATAGCCAAGTCATCAATTCTCCAACCTCCTGCAACTCTAGGATGACCTGTCAATGTTCTTCCAATTTTAATTTCTATATGGGTTCTCAAAACTGACGGCAGACAATGTCTTGTGTGCAACTTTAGTAATTTCCTTCCTGACACTGCCTCTGGAAAGATAAATGGCATCTACCAATATAAAGGGTCATTTCTCCATTTTTTTTTCAGCATATGAGCATACTATTATTCACATAAGGTGGTTTAGTCTGGGGTCTACAGCACCTTAAGCTGAAACTGGCGTTTCACACGGGTCTTTAAGGAAAATGTTAAAAAGCACTGGCCCCAGTAGTGACCACTGAGGAAGGCAATCAGATGCCAGGTGGAATTTGAATGACTGATGGCTACTCTCCGAGCTCAGAGATCCTGCTAATTTTACACTCTCTTGTAGCTGGTCCTTCCAGCCTACTTCTGTCTAATTTCATGACAAGGACACTACAGCAGATTGTGCCAAAAAGACTAGCTAAATTGAAGATTAAACCACATCAGCTGCTCTGCCCACATCCACCAGGCCAGCCATCTCATCGTACAAGAGAAACAGACCGGTGAAGCGTGATTTGCCTTTGGTAAATCCAGGCTGGTTGTTTCCAATCACCTTCTTACCTCCACATGCCTGGAAACAGTAGATGAGTTCACCTGTCCTAGTATTAATTCCAAAAGAATTCTGTGGTTTTGGTGTCTTATCACAGAATGAAAGAAAATACCCCCCTACACTCCAGCTAAACATAAACATCTGCTTAAAACACAGATCAGTTTGATGGATGTGGAACTAAAGTAAGTTCCCTATGTTCCAAACACAAATTGGCAATATTTGCAAGTAAAACAGCAAGCTGAAGACAAGAAGGTTTTTTTTAAACAGAGATAAGAATCAAAATCAACACCTTGCTATGAATAAGTTTGCTCCAAAACTGCAAATATCATGAGGGTGTTTAGGATGACTGGGTAGATAAACATTAGTGGACTCAACTGACCGTCCATACAGTCACGGGAGAAAACCACATGCTTATCCTCCCTCAGCAATCCTCTTGAAGTAGTCATGGATTTGTGAGGGGAACTAACTGAACAACGTTATTCATCCCTTTCCCTGTGAATAGCGTACTTTTGAAAAAAAAAATGTGGGAAGCATAGCAAGATGGAGAGCGATGATCAGGTGTGTGAGTTTCTGCACTCTCACGTGCCAGAAAATTGGCTCTGCAATTGAGACACTCAGTACTTTTTATGCACAGGTCCAGATGTTAAGCAGACAGCTCTGATGCAGGTTTCCTTCTGCAAGGAATCCTGCCAAGGATTTTGTAGCCTCTGAACACATTCAGGAGCTGTGATGGGATTGAGTTTCCATGCTTAGGTCAGTTCCTGGCACTGGCAGATGCAACAAATGATGTGACAAACTGCATGTGATGTTTTGGTGAGGATTTAGACTTTTTGCTTGTACCTCATAATATGGTCTGCAATGCTCAGAATCTTCTGCATTTCACTAGAGGCCTCCCCTTTTAAAAAACAGCATGGAGAGGACAGTCACAGAAGCCCAAAGCTGTAACAATGACTTTGAAATTCCCAACCCCACATAAAAATCACACAATGTAGGCAGTGAGTGAAAAGGATTAAGTCTTCTCACCATCACTCGGAATAACACAGTGGAGAACAGCTTTTCCTAGTAAAAGGATAGTGTGCTCAGTCTGAAATATCATTTTAAGGACTTGTATAATGGCCTCTGGAGTTTCACCGCATTTTCATCACCCACTTCTAGTGACAGTGTCTACATGGCACCCGCAAGGGACCTCTGAGAGAGGAAGGGACTAACAGAGGATGTTCCACAATATGGATGGCAGTGCCTCTGCTCCACTAAAGTCAACTCTGGAGTTGAAATCCCACCTTCACAAACCTGGCAGTTCACCCGTCCAGTTCTTTGCACACTGAGAAAGACTTTGCTAAATTAATTCCATGACAGCAGCTCAGATGATCACATAATTCTGAGCAGGAGGCACACTGACTGTACATTTGTCTAAAGCTTTCCTGTCTAAACTCTAGCAGGAAGGATTCGTGCCTTCTGCAGATGAGGAATGCATTTATCTACTGCCTCTCAAAGCAGGCTCCACACATACTACACTACTTTTACCACTTCTGTTGAGCTCAGTTCCACAAGAGATGTCAGTACTAATCTTTACCACATGCTTCCCAGCTGGCAACTATTCAGTATAGCTGGGTGTCAGGTCACTGGATGCACACAGTCCTGTAGCACTTCTCCCAGCAATGGAGCCTACTCGCAGCTTCCCCACTCGCCCCGCTGGCTCACTGCTGAACACTGAAGTTCACACAGAATCACAAGGTTGGAAAAGACCTTTGAAGATCATCAAGTCCAACCATTCCCATGCTAAGCTAAACCATATCCTTAAATACCTCATGAACCCTTTTTTTGAACGCATCCAGGGAAGGTGACTCAACCACATCCCTGGGCAGCCTGTTCCAGGCCCTGACAACTCTTTCAGTAAAAAATTATTTTCTAATGTCCAATCTGAACCTGCCCTGGCATAGCTTCATGCCATTTCCCCTTGTTCTATCTCCTGTTACCTGGCTGAAGAGACCATTGCCCACCTCTACAACCTCCCTTCAGGTAGTTGTAGGTGGTGATAATGTCTCCCCTCAGCCTCCTCTTCTCCAGGCTAAACAGCCCCAGCTCCCTCAGCCACTCCTCATATGATTTGCCCTCCAGCCCCTTCCCCAGCCTGGTTGCCCTTCTCTGGACTCGCTCGAGGACCTCAATGTCCTTCTTATGGTGAGAAGCCCAGAACTGGACACACAACTCGAGGTGTGACCTCCCCAATGCCAAGTACAGGGGCACAATTACTTCCCTAGACCTACTGGCCATACTGTTTTTCATACAAGTTCATTGACTTTATTTTCAAGCAGGCCTGTATCCATAATTATGGGTACCTGAAACACCTCTGCAGGTCCTGAATGAAGACACTGGTTAATAGCGTCAACTCCAGAGGTCAACTATATCCTCCTACATTAAAGTTCATCTGTGCACCTTCATCCTGCTTGAGACTGCGTAATTAAGCCCCTGCAATTAACAGTTTCACCACCTTCTAGGCCAAATGCAAACAACATTGCTTTGGAGAGAAATACTTTTTAATGTAGATAGCAAACAGGGTATACGTTTGTGTCAAAACCTCACCATGAGTAAATTCCACATTGAACAGACAGTTGTTCTTCTGTAGAAAAAGGGAAGAAAATAAGTTGCAGAAGATAAACATTGCCTAACACAACTGAAAGCTGCTCTGGTCACACAAAACCTTGAAAAACTGCAACCTGGGTTGAAAAGTAGCTGTGTTTGTGCAAATGAAAGATGGTGAAAAAGATCTACAGAATGTACTATGTCACACCATCCTAACCTGGTAATAAATAGTTCTATATGGCACCTGAAAATAGTACTATATGCTATTTGAAAAAAAAACAACAAACCAAAACCAACACTATTTTAGTCTGTTACTTTCACCAGGGAAATGACTACTTGGCTGATGACTCTGTCACCTGCAAGGGCTGTTCCCTAGGTTCTGACATCTCTCTATCCCTTCCATACTAGTGTTGCACTAGAACTTCTGAAGATTCAACAACTGGAGTAGAGGTGACCTGTTAAGCAGCACATTCAGGGATCTGAAGCACATGACTGTTTTCTAGCATAACCTAATTTACAGAAAGTAAAGCAAGTTTAGTCACTGACTGGGCATTCTTACTTCCTATATACACTTAACCCATCCTCTCCAAAAAGCAGTGCTGTGACTCTCCAATCTATCTTGGCATCAGTGAAGCCAACTGACTTGTGTTTCTGTAGAGCAACACCACGAGCCAGGCCTGATGTGACAAAAGAGAAACACAAGACCATCTATTCCACACAGCAAAAACAGGTAACTGCTGCTTTTCCACCTCTTCTGGAGCTACCTATCCTACCTTAGGCACAAAGTCTAGGATTTGATTAGATTATGCTTCGAAACAATTCAAATGTCTTTGCACTCAGTATGTAAAACAAATAACTTGACTGCTATGATGGAGTACAATCCCTCAGGAATTCCACGTACACTTCTCAAGCAGAGCTTGTACCATGGTTCTCAGCCCTTGACTTTGAGAAGCAAATGAACAAGAACACTGATTAAAAACTAAAACACTTATGATATGAACTTCGAAAAGTAAATAACAGCACAATTAAAGATAACATCAACTTGACAAACTCAACTTTGAATTTTGCTCTTACATAAGGTCTCAGAATAGCTCCACGCTGGAAGAAAGTTTCTGTAATGTAAAGGCTGACAGGTAGCCTAGGTGTACTGAATGTGAGTGTCAGAGATAATCCACAATATCACAGAGCCATCTCACATCTCACAGACACTGACATCCAATCTCACGCTTGAAGTAAGGTGTCAACAAAAAGCTGAAGGTCCAAAGAATGTGGAAAGATGAATTCCCCTGCAAAACAGGGTCTGGGGAAGTCAAAAGATATTTATTAACTGCACATTCTCAACCCAGGAGAAAAATTAAAAAGCATACACAGAACTGCTCTTTGAGGATGCTGCATGAAGCTAACCTGCCAGGAAACCTGGAAAGCACATAGCGGTAGTGACACTGTGTGCAGTTTGCAAAATAAATTGACAGGAGAGAGCAAACATTTGAAATGCCCGTGAATTTTTTATAGATGCTGGATCTCAGGTTAGTGATAGTTTAAGTAGGCTAGTTTGGTATCATCCAGATATGAAATGAATGCGCTCTACATATTCATGCACCATCTACATGACTTCTGTAGCTGTAAATCAAACAACATTTTTCATTTAATTATCATACTATAAACAGGAAAGAAAGAAAACTGTTTAGGAAGTAGTAGTTAGGAAAGTGCCTCCTGGATATTGTTGATGATTCTACAACCTCTGCTACTGTCAATTGGGGTGCACATGATAAGAAGCATCTTGCATGTTACTATCTACTTAGGCAATGAAACCTTTCAGCCAGAAACAAGGAATGTCCAGGTATCTGGTACCTAATTGGAGGCCAATGATTCTTCAAAGATTTTTTTTTAAGTTGGTTCTAATGGATGTGCTACAGCTCATCCAGCCAAAGAAATTACTAGAAGAGATTTATAATTGCTTGAGCTAGATAACCGGAACAGACTGTTCTTTCCCTAACTTCCAATTTTTTTTTTCAGTAAGGAAGACTAATCCTCAAAACAATTTGTAAAAAAATATTGAATGAAAATGAATCATATAAAATGAAATAACTGTTTCTGCAGATCATAGAACCATAGAATGGCATGGGTTGGAAGGGACCCCAAGGATCACAGAGCTCCAACAGATGAGTAACATGAGTTCTGTAATTCATTTTACAACAATGAATATGTAGGTTTAAATCTGAACTTGCTAGTACCATCAACATAGACAAAATAAAGCTCTTAATATGTGGTCAACTCAAAAATGAAACCACGTAATTATTTCACCATGCACTTCCAAAGTCAGTCAACAATACCGAGCAATTACGGAAACACCCACACAGCAGAATTTAAGAGCTCAAGAAATTTACCTTTCCAACTTAGTTAAACACAATTTGTTGTTAAAGCAACAGCTCAGACACCAAAAGCCAGAAAATGAAAGTGCTTTCTTGTACTTGCTCTTTTTCCAGAAGTGCAGTGTTTAGATTCAAACTTTGCTGCAGAATTCTCTGCAGGTGAAAGCAGAAAGCTGTAACACAGGTACATGCACCCAGCTGTTCCAGCAGGCAGAAGGATTTGTAGGAACACCTCTGCTGGCAGACTTGGGCTTAGTTGCTTAAACAGTTTTACATCTGTAGTTTCACAGCCACTTCTGGTGAACAGAAGCATATCAACAGCTTGTAGCCATGCCTAACCTACTGGCATACCTCCTGAATCAAATGAACTACTTGCATATACGATTGGCTATGCTAATATGACTTCCTAACAAAACAAAACAAAATCTGAATTTTAACATCAATCTGGTGGAGACTAAATGCTTTGTGAAAATGTGTACGTGCCACTGAATCTTGTGACAGACATAGACCACGCTGATACCTGCCAAGCAGATTTTCTGCAGAACCCCACTGCTTCCCAGCCCACCCTCTGGGAGGTTGCCCAAATGATGCCTTTGGACAGAGGGCCCAGGACTTCCAAGGAAACAGGTTAGGAGACATATGAACGGGGGAGAGCATCCATGTTCCCATTTTTTCAAATAATATGTTGCAACTCTGAGGAAACACTTAAATTCTTGGCTTTCCATTCCAATTAGAAAGATTTTCTGAAAACTCAGGAATTGTTGCACAACAGAAATATAATTTCCCAGCCACTGCTGTTACAGTGAACCACGGACTGAATTGTTTACTGGAAAGCTGATCACTTGCCTCTCAGCTGCACTTCCCTTTTCCCTCCCTTCTCCCCTCAATGAAATGTTCGTTCTCACCTGGAGTCTTGCTGTAACTTTTATTTCAGGGAGCTATCATAAAGCTGTCTTCCAGGTCATGCAACCAGTCTCCCTATAACATCTGATCATTTTTGGCTGGGACAGTGCACAAAGGCCTCTGCTACTGTAACCAAAAGACTTTTGGAAGAGCTGGCCAAATTCTGCCTGAATACTAACAAACTTTACTACATCTAGAACTTTTCCTGAGACCTCACCAGGCAAGGTTAATATAAACTTAAAGGCAAGCACTGCCAAAGAAAAATAGATTACTTGATCTATGCTAAAAAAAAGGCTGGGCTTGTATGATCAGGTTTTTGAATTTACCCCAAACATGTTATATCCTATCTCTTGTGTGAAATGCCACAGGAATTTCAATGAGTTCAAATGGTGAAAACTAGAGACTTGTGCTTCATGTGAAAGACAGCATTTCAGCAAAAAACAGTGCCTCTTTATGTCACCCTCAGTGACTGCCTCAGTGCTAACCTAGAAGGAAATGAAATGATTATTCAATGTCCAACACTACTCTGCACCCAACAAAAGTTTATCATGCTGGTTTCAGCCCAATTCTGCTTTATTTACAAGATACAGCAAGAATGGAGCCAGAGGCACAGTGGTCGTTTGTCAGTTAACACTCACAGCTAATTACAGCAAGAACATACTCATGAAAAATTGAAATCAGTCATTCTCCATTGGATTCTCTAGATTTTCTCTTCAGAGGCTGTGACTTCAGCATTAACCACGCAACTTTTGTGCAGCTACAGAAACAGCCTTCAAACAACAGCATCACATTTAATTGTATTAGTATGGTCCCCAAAGGGGTTAAACCTGCAATAATAATGTAACATATTTTGCTTTAACTTCCCAGACTCCTGTTTACAGAGTGGATACCGGTGTGAACACTGTGGTCAGTGTTCGTCTGCACCTCATACGTCCTGGTGCAAAGGCACGACACAACCTTCTATCAGAGTACTGCCATTAGTGCAATGTACACCGACTTCAGTCTTCCCCTCGACAGCACAGAGCAATAGTGTTAGGTTTGGTTAAGGTCACTGCACAGTATTTTCTGTGTTCAGAGGGAAAAGTAAATAAGGCACTGCAAAGGACTTCATCAGGCCACGACTGTGTTGCCATGTCTAAAGCAAAACACATACTGCGTTTGAATGTTAGAGACTAAGGTATGTATTGGCTGCAAAAGAGATGAATCATTCCTATTCTAGCCATTATACTATCTGATTTTTTAATTTCTCAGAGGAAAAAAAAATCCATGGGAAAAAGAAGGGAGAGAAATAGCAAGAGTGTTTCAAGCAGAACCCTAGTGTACTCAAGCTACTGTTTCATTGCCTACAACAGCAAGCTCACTACCTTCAGGAACAAGCAAGGAGAAATACGAGTTCATTTACTGCACAGAATTCTGTAGAGACACATAAACAGAAACTTACTCTTCTGAAAATGAGTGCTTTCTGGGCCAAACACAGCAAAATATCAAATTCAAACCACATCAAATAGCTAGTGTTAATTAACATCCTGATATGGATAAAGACAGATTGGAAGATACAGTTCCTGTCCAGACTTTGGTGTCAGCTTCAACACTGTATACATAAATGAGATACACCAATGCAAAACATCAAATCTTGTTTTGTCCTAGAACATAGCACTGGTATTCACATCAGTGTTCTTGATGATTAGTAATTATTTTCTAAAAATAATCAGCTACTAACTCTGATTCTCTGTAACTGTGTTAATACTTTACTGCTTTAAATTTTAAGATTTTTTAAAAAACAGTTTCTTCCACAGTTCCATGTTAATCTCATCTGTAAATAAACATGGCAGATTTATGTATTCTGATTCAAAGTTTGTTTGAAAACAAGAACGATGAAGGTAAGGCAAAACTGACCAGATCCACTATAACTCCTTGGCAGGTTCTCTGTAACACACAGTTCACTTCGTTTGATTGCTGTACCTTGAGGCCGGAATGCGGTAACTGCTGGGCAGCTCGTACAGCTCTGCTGTTCAGCAACGCGGGGCAAGGAGTGAATCCAATGGTACCAGCGACTCAGATCTGCTCAGCAGAACAAACCCCAATGGACGTATGCAAAACCACCCAGTGAACTGTGTCCCAGGGGTGACTTGTTTCATTGAGTACCCATCCTAAAAACCAGCAAAAACTTGGCTGTAGCAAGTCATTTACAACAATGCAGTGTGATTATTAGCTGTCTGTTGTAACAGGCAGAAGCTCGGAGGGTTTGAGGGGTGGCTTAGGTTTGAATTTGGATGTTTGGGGCTTTTCCTTTTTTTTTTTTTGTGTAACTACAAGGCTGGCACTTGTGCTATGTTGCTGCTGATCCGTGATTTATCATTCAAAGTATCAGATGCAAAAACATCCTGGAAAGCCTGAACTAAAGTTCTTTTGAAAAATAAGGCATTTCATCCAATCAGAATCACAACCCAATAGAGCCATAGAAAGAGAGACTACTCTAAGAACACTGTAACCAGCCCTCAGATTAACTGAGTTTGCAATGAATTCCAACACACAAATAAATTCTGCGTACCTTTTGGGTTTTCTGGCAGACATGCTGCACAGTCTTGGTTATTACCCATATGAGAGCTCTGCCACACTAATGGAATTAGCATGCTGCTTTTCTTCCACTAGCATGAATTCTTAAATGAATTCATGAATAAAGGTTCTTGTATCTCAGTTCTGTTTTCCATGTTAACGCTGGCACATCAAGCAGCCAGGCTCAGTGCGGAAGACACGCACCATTTCAGCACGGGCTTGGGAGAACGTGTTACTTGGGATGCACGTGTTCTCCATCACAGCAAACCACTGAAATAAATATCACAGAAATAAATATTTATCAACTCAGCTATAACTATTTCCCTTTCATACTGGACAGTGCTGGACAACAGACAAGTCATTAACATCTGATTATTCATTCTTTCTATATGCCTCATTTAATTTATTAACGTCACATCAAATATACATCTGTGGGACTTAAAAGTCCCACCTGTTCTAGTACAGTAGGGGAATATGTTGCCTGTGTCAATTTTCCCAATAAAAAATTACATCCCGTTCTTTCTGCAAGGTAAGGAGCTACATTTCTTTCACAGAATCACAAGGTTGGAAAAGACCTTTAAGATCACTGAGTCCAACCATTCCCATCCTATGCTAAACCATATCCCTAAGTACCTCATCTACCAGTCTTTTAAACACATCTTTCAAAAATGACAATTTATATTCTTATGTAGCTAGTTCTCAGAGGTAAAGAAAACCGCAGCCTCAGGGGATCTGAAGTGTGAGTCTGAATTTTCAGGCGCTTATAGCAGCACCTTCACTTTTCTTCTGCAGCTCTCCCGCTCCCACCTAGGACAAGACCAGAGTAACATTTCCCAGCATGTGCCGTGCCTGCTGCGTTGTCCGAAATAGCTTTTAATAAATCAACTTCATCATTACCCAACAGCAAAAATTATTACTTTCTGTTCCATAATGTGCTAGATGTTCCCCTTAAAAGATTTTATCGGTGATGTAACTTCCTAGTATAAAACTGCTTCATGTATTTGCGGGGGGGTGGGGGGGAAGGGAGAAAGGGGGAGATAAATTGCCTGAGATCAGCACCAAACCTTGCCTCATCTCCCAAGGGTGATGAATCATGCACCCTGCTCGGAATAAACACGTCCTCCGTGAAGGGGACTGCTGGATGGATTAGATGGAAAACACCCTAACTGAAAGACTTTGTTTGTCTGTAGATGCCAGCCCAATGCATAAAGAGAAAAAAGAAAGTAAGTCATTGCTCTGTGACTATGTTGCTGCCCCAAGTATATCTCAAGCCCTCTCACTAAAACCTGATTCGTTTTTTCCTCTTTGCAATCCAGGTTTTAGAGTATTCAGATTACCATTTATCTTTGCACAGCGAACATCTCATTGCTCTCTACGGTATAGCTAATAGCCAGTTACTACCTAGGAATGCACATTTTGCACAAACATCCACTTACTTTATTTTTGGATGGCTTAAGGAAGAAGATAATGCCAATGGCAAGAGAGGGGAGGAGAGAGAGGAAAAACATTGGAGAGGGGAGCCAAGACTGAAATGGGGTCAGCAGCAGGAAGCGGAGCCGGGTGGGGAGAGCGGAGCTCTGCGACAGCAGGGAACAGCAAACTGATGGGAGCTGGCAAAGCAACGCAGAGGAGAAGACAGGTCAGCATAAAGCAGAGAGCACGCTGCACTCTGGGCCGTGCGAGGAAGTCACAGCAGAGACACTCTAGCACCATTAAAAGGGCATATTCTATAGATTTGAAAATTGGAGCGGGGTAGAATGGTAGTACTGCAAAAACGAACCGAGTACTGATCCGTAAGGCATCACATCTCTCTCTGAACGTCTCATGTGAGACTGCATAATCCATAGGCAGCTCTAAGCAACTTTTAGGGTTTCCTTCTGGGGAAAAGATGCCAGTATGCTGGTCAAAAAGCACAACAGGTAAAGGCCCCTTGAAACCTCATACAGCACAGAACAGTTACATGTTTACAAACTACACCTGTACTCCATAAGCTACACTAGGTTTTAAAAAGTTTTGATTATTTGTTTTACACTGTGTTGATCATGTTCTGTAAAACCCCCTGCAGAAGATTTTGCAGTCCTTTCTTAGCTCTGAATACTGGAGAAGGAATTTTTTGGGCTTTAACACAGCTGTGGAGACCAAATGGAAGCCTTAATACACTGTCGCTAAATACCTCTCCATAAAGAGAGGCATTCTCACAAGGAGATCCTCCACTTTCAAGACTACTTCGTCACTTTACCTAGAAAGCAAATAATAACCTATTTTCTCAAATGAATACTTGCTTTTCTGTTAAAATTACTAAAATCCTTTCCATAGGCCTATTTCACCTATAAGAATTTGAAAACAAAATACAAGTAATCTTTCCTCACTTCTGGATGTCCTGTCCTGCTAGTTCACAGAAGCACCTCACACTTTCCCTATTTATACTTCACCTGTACACCCGAGGACTCAGCCTGGACACCAGAAGTGGCCACTGAATCCAGTGTACAGCTCTCCATACATGTCAAAAAGTCCTCCATCACTCAGAAGAAACCTTTTTCTTTGGTCCCAATACTCGGGAGTAAAATGTTATAATCAGAGCCTGCCTGAGGTCTGCTTATACCCTGATTTTATTAATAATTTTCTTACATAGTTGTAATAAGCCACAGAACCATTGGAGTGTTGATTTAATTACCCAGCCCCAAATTGCCCTTTTAAACAAGTTCATGTCATAAGATTTTTTTCTACCAATGATACTGTATCATTCAGACAAGGCCATGGGCAAGGTTGGTATCTGCCAAAACCAAGGGGAGATCCATTTTGACTCCAGCTCATGGAAGGCTGCATTAGAAACTTAAAAATGTTTAGGCAGGGGCTGAGGTAACAAATTAGTTACTTTTCACTGACTTACTGAATCTAAAACTCTTTATTACTGGGATTTATTTTTTTGTTAGTAGTATTTCACATTTTAGAGGCTATATTAAATCTAGTTAACTACTCTGTGTTTTACAACCATACAGACAGGTCAGACAGACGTGATGATGACTGTTGGGGAAGTGGTCCATGCTCAGCCTGCACAATATGTGCTGGGTCTTTTACAGTAGAAGAAAGATGATACAGCCACAGCAATTTAGATTTCCTATTAGCTGAGCTCTGCAACCCCAACTATCAATAGACTTGAAAGGTTGGGGTTTACTGATGGTTTTTTTTTCCCCTCACTGACACACATTTGAATCAACTGCAGCAAGCGGCAATCCAGGTTAAATGTGGGCTTTGAAAGGGGGCACAGAGGAGGAAAACCCTCATGACCACCATCAACCTACATATTTACTCTCAGCCTAACAAGACAGGAATAACGGAAGCACATAATGAAAGATCATGTAGTTCCACCCCTCCTGCCACCCTCTACTAGACCAGGTTGCCCAAAGCCCCATCCAACCTGGCCTTGAACACTGCCAAGGAGGGGGCACCAACAACTTCTCTGGGCAGCCTGTTCCATTGCCTTGCCACCCTCACTGTAAAGAATTTCTACATTACAGCTAATCTAGATCTCCCCTCTTTCAGCTGAAGGCCATTACCCCTTGCCCTCTCACTTCATGGCCTTGTAAACAGTGTCTCTCCAGCTTTCCTGTAGGCCTCTTCAGGTACTGGAGCTGCTAAAATTTCCCCATAGTGTTTATTCCCTTTCTTGTCCTGCTCACTAGACAGAGGTAATGGAGAAGAAAAAGTTTTCTTATCACACCTTGGTTTGCGAATTCTGTGACAGGACAGTCAGTTGCTTTGTGAGGGTGGTCACAGAACTCTGCTGAAACAGTCAGCAAACATGCACAAGCAGCGCAACAGGCAGAGCCTGTGCTCAGCAGAGGAGAGCTAAAGACAGTTGCCCCCCTCCTTTCCAAGTTCAGTCTTTCTGCCCATCAATGTTGACCAGATGGGCCCACGATTTCAATAGCTACTTGAAAAGGAGAAGGGATGTTTCCTGATGTGCTTGTGCTGAACGGAAAACCCACCTCAGGCTCGAACACATCAAGAATTATCCATTTGGAAAACAAAACAAAAACCTGGATGCTTTACATCAATGGGAGCTGCAGAGTGGTTCACACTGGAACTGTGCATGCACACACACATAACAGCCTTCACAGTGCAAGTGAAGGGGCTTATTAGAGATGAAAGAGGGCCTCACATCCCCCTTGTAAGGGACCATTGTCTCCCTTTCTGCTACAGTGTTCTGTGAAGCTGTGGGAAACAAATGACCTCCGAGCCACAGCACTGAGTGCAACTGCAAAAGAAAAGGAAGGGGGAGGGGGAAGCAGTTTTGTGGGAGGGCCAAGCGTCCTCCCTGTCCACTCATCCAATGACATCCCCACCATGCAAACCCTGCGCACAGCATGGAGGTGTTTCTCATGCCTCCAGCTCCTGCTGCAGACAAGTCAGCAACAAAACTGGAATCTCAGCAGAGAGAGCAAGACACCCTTCCCCACCAGCAGCAGGTTTTCCCACCTGGCTGTCCGGCTGGTTACTCGAGCTTACTAGCTGAAGGTGTGCTCCAGAGGTCCTGCTTTTTGCTACGTGCTTTTTCATACCATTAATAAGGAACAAAAAAATCCTGCTTCACTTGGAAGAAAGGTAGATAGGGATCAAGGATGGGTGTAGCACACAAACCAAAAAGTATCTATGGCTGATGCTTATTCCAGTCCATTACTGAGTTTCTGGTTCTGAGAGATTCTTGGAGGAGGAAAAGTGAGTTAAACAGTGCCCAAGAAAATGCATTCCCCAAAGCCTGCTGAGCTACTTTGAATTCAAAACACTCATTTATTCTTTTTGCTCTTCTCTTCCTTTTTGCTTGCTCCTCATAACCTTCCTTCCAGCCATCTGATCAGTCTTTTTCACCTAAATAGAAAACCCTCCTCTATTATTTTCAACACTGCTTTGGAGAGCAAGACTGGTATTTGTGACCGTCCAAGAACTGCAGTCTAGCTTTTTGTGAAGTCCATTATTTCAGGCACACAAATTTCTCTAACTCATTAACAAAAAGCTATGTTTTCCAGTCAGCATCTGATTCAAGATTTCTGCTTTAGTATTTGGAGATCAGTCAACACTATGTGAGTAATCATCTCCTTACAGTGCCTACAGTCAGCTGTCGTAGTATCAGAATGACCAGGCTGCCAGCACTAAAGGGGATGCTCCTGACTGCACTAGGAAGGGCACTCTTTCCTAGACCAAAAGAGAACAGTGTGGATGTAACTGCATTCAGAACTATAGGTGACAATCAACTTAATTTCTGAAGAAATTCAGGGAAAGCTAACCATGACACCAGAAAATTCAGGCAGTAAAGAACCTCTAACTATCTTCTTTACAGGCTGGAAAAGAAGAGAGTACTATAATCTTTTCTGTGTTTATCTATTTAGGAGATGCTCAGACATTTTGGTAGTGCACAGACATAACGACATATGCAGAGTAAGGGGTTTTTTTTCTTAGACAACTCTAAAATACATTATATTTTTAAAGTATATAGCTGAGTTAGCAACACTACTTGTAAAATGAACATTTTCAAAAGTTAATACACCTTTCCATGAAAAATTATCTTTGGTTATTTTGTTTAATACATCTCAAGCTGGAGCCAAGCTTTTAAGCCCAGCACTACACTGACTTGCAAAGGCATTCAGGAAATACTCAGAGCTAAACAAAAATGGTTCTCAATTATTTAAGTTCATAAAAACAGCTGAATCCCTTTTGAGTTAATAGAAATACCCCTACAGCTGGAACCCAGACTACAGCTCTAGCCACCTCTCCTTCCAATGTCAACAAAATTTTCCGCTTCTGTCACAAGATTTTGACAGTTCTTACAACATCAATGAATCAAGTCTTGTGGTCTCTCTAGAAAAACTGCATTATCCCCAGTGCAGACAAAAGGGGAATCAGCAGAAAGGCAGCTCTAGGGTAGTTATAACCCACAGGTTACACCACAAAGTGAAAAATAGAGATGGGGAGAGAAGCACTGCCCTTACAGCTGGTCAAAGGCTAAACACATGCAAGTCAACAAAAGTTGGATTAAAAGTAGTAAAATGCTTCCCAGGACACAGAGTCAAGTTGCAAGGAAGGCAGAAAGCTGGAAGAGCCCTCAACAGCCCTAGCTCTCACAATCCATCAGGGGAAAGCAGAATCTACAATGCAGCACAGAATTGTTATTCCCCAGACATTTGTTATTCCCAGAACAGGATTATGTACTGTCCCATGTAATTGTGTAAAAAAACTTTCTAACTTTGCTTAAGTCCTTCAGGAAACTGATGGCAAAGCCATGTAGAGAAGCCAGGTCTCCAGATGCCTCATCCTGTAATTTCAGAATACTTCTGAAAAAAGACTTGTGTACATATGTAAGCAATATCTACATAAAACAAATGTGTAGGTGTCACTGCACACACAGACTGTATCTGAAAGCCTGGGAACCCAATCATGGTAAAGATGTATGAGCTTGAGTCTGAGAAATGAGAACCTAAACTTCTGTAATAAAACGTGGCTTTATGTACTGCTCTCCATGTTCCCTGTTCTTGGCAAACAACAATTATATACAACTCATTTTCACTTTCCATTCAGACTGAAATGCAAACAAACCACATGAAAAGAAAGTAGTAACTAGTAAACAGGGTTGTTTAAAGCCTTTTTGTTTTAGTAGTCTCAGGTAGGGAATTGTCTGATGTTTTCTGTTTATCTTGCTGATAGTCCTCTCAGTAATCTCCTGCGCAACACAGGTAATTAAAATGGCTACAGAACCTATCAAACAGTATTTGATAAGGACAGTAGCTCCACAGTTGCAAGGGAAAGGCAGTCTGCAACCTTCAGAATACCTAGTGCAAAGAACATTAAAATAGATTAAATATACACACTGAAACCCTGAAGACCATATCCCTGAGCACAGTTATACCCTGCTTATGTACTCTGTGGGTAGAAAAGTATGACAATAAAACCCAACACAACCAATCTCAAGAGAATCACTTCAGTGCAGCAAGGCCAGCACAGGGTCCCCAAACCTGTGCCTTCTCTCTTTCCCTGGACAAACGCAAACAAGGTCATTGCCAAACAGAAAACAGACAGTGTTCACTGACCCTGTAAGTTTGTTTTCATCTTCAAGTCCCTCTAAATATTACTACCT
Organism: Gallinula chloropus; assembly: GCF_964237585.1. Classification (NCBI taxonomy): domain Eukaryota; kingdom Metazoa; phylum Chordata; class Aves; order Gruiformes; family Rallidae; genus Gallinula; species Gallinula chloropus. The sequence continues at coordinate 16,041,411 of NC_140088.1, read as the reverse complement.
GAAACAAACTAAGTTGCTTTTGTTCTGCTCTAAGACTGGAGGATCAGCCTGCATCAAAAATAATCAGACTGAAGATGAGCTACATACACACACACCGTGTTCTGCATTTATTATCATTCATCTCAATTATTTTCCTAAAGAAAATATTCCCAGATAGCTAGTGAGTTGTTCAAAACTCTGTCCTGCAGCAGAAGTACCAATCTGACTCTCATTTTTGTGTGGTTTCAGAAAGCAGCTGTTTGTGTTTACAGTCACCAGCAAACAATTCAGCTTTTTAATCAAACAAGAGCTGCTTGGGTGCCTTTGCCCATGGCTACAGGAATCAAATAACTCTGGAAAACAGACTTTTTACAATAATATTAAGAGGCCCTCAGCGGATGCAGGGGATTAGAGAGGCATGCTTTTTGAGAAACCAGGTTTATATTCTGCAGCTCTCTCCATCCTGGGTCAATATACTGAGCTCAGTAGCAGTGAGTATCTTCAGACTCTCACAAGGACCCAGGTCAGTTTTCATTCCTCTTCCCTCCAGATCCTGTTCCTTCTGCCTCACAGCCTACATCTTTCTTTATTCCTCTACTGCATAAGCAGAAACACAATAAAATGCTAGTTCAGGTCCACTATAAAACGAAGTTAGGCAATCCAAGAGAGGATGACGATTTTCTTCCTAGCAACAGACTACCCTTATGAACAGAGAAACATTTTTCCACCAAGAACACTTCTGTGTTTAGAGGTTAAAAAGGTTGCGTGAGCGTCTCTTCATATTTCACTTCAGCTTTGTAGAGGCCTTTCCCTACTGCTGGGTCTGTCTGGAGCTGCTGCTGACAGTTACAAGGTGTGTGAGGTGTAATAACAACACATGCAAATGGTAGTTAGTCACAAGAACATGAGCAGTGCCTTGTTTCTCTAGAAGTGAATTAAACACTGAAGTATCAACGGTGTGCCTCCTAACGAGTCAAGCTGAAACATATACTAGCCAAGGTTTCTGTGTTCTTGCACTGGTATGTGGATCAACTAGCAAAGGAGAGGCAGGTGAGCTTAAGTGCTGCAGCCCTAGGTTTGAAAAGGCGGAAGAGGGTATCTCTGTGAGAAGCAAGTGCCTAGTCGCTCCTACTCCTGATCACAGCCTAGTAATGACAGTAACCTGTTGTAGCTTGAAACACGGATCTCTGAGCTATTGCTTTGGCATAAATTCCACCAAAATACAGACTTTAAAGAGTAAGACATTAGAAAAATTCCACTAGAAGAGACAGGAGGCATGGGAGTCTTTAACTCGACTTGAAAGGAGCAGTCTCTTTTCTTGCAGCCATGTAACGAGCTGATTTAGGTAGTGGCATCTTTCTGGTTCTACCAGGAACCCCAGGGCACACGTGAAGACTTCCAACTTCAGACAAATTGTAGATAGTCTCGAAGATGCTTCACTAAAGCTAGAAAAAGCTGATGAAGGCCACAAAGGGAATGTAAACACTCACTTGAACTGGTCTACAGACTGATGGAGGACATCAGACAATGAAAAAAGTAAAGAGCATCACCATCACCAGCTTGCTGTCAGACTCAAAGATTCGCTACAATTGTCCCACAAAAAGGATCACAGATTCTCCACATTCTGTCATTGCAAATGGTGCTGCAGACATTAAGAACCACTAAAAACTGGTTTTCCCACAAGGTTACTTCAAGTAGATCACTGCTAAAAGACTCAGCAAGTGGCAACCTGGAGACATTATTGTGTTTTGATTTTATATGGTATCTGCTTCCTCTGGGATTGCCTAGCCAAGGTAGCACATAATCCTTTTCAATAAAGACACACTGTTCAGGCAATTCCCAAGCCAGCAGCTACAGGCAAAAAATAATAACCCTTAGCAAAGAATACACAAACAACTATCTACAATCTAAAAGAAAATCCACTTAGATACAAACTAAACAGGAAACTGAAGTGTCTCGAGTTTAAATGAGGGGAAGCTGCAGATGAGTTCTGCCTCTCTAGAGAATGAAAGCATTTCAGCCTTATGGCCGCTGGCAGCAAAGATCTTTTATAATCTGTCTCCTCAAAACCTGAAGTCTGTGATCTCTATCCAGTGAGCATGAGGGAAGATTAATTCCCTTTTCATTAACTTCTTGAGACTTTTATCTTGAACAAAAGTTAAAAATTGCACACAGCATCCTTATACAAAAAGCAGTCCCTGGGCTTCATAATCTAGGTTATCCTTCCTCAGCAAATGCAGTTTATTATACAGAGGAACGCCCAAAGTTCAGTGTGTAAGTTTATACAGACGTACTGCACACTATTTGTATTGGACTGATTAAAAAACCAGCAAATGAAAACAATGACTCTAAAGAAAAGAATCTAAGAACAGAGCGTTCTTCATAGATTTGCAATTTTGGTTCCTAAAAAGACACAATTTCAGGAGTTGAGTATGTCATTGTTTTCAAAAATTAAAAATGACTAGTAATGAGTAAGGCAATTGGGCTAAATATTCCTTTCCAGCTGAACTTTCTATTTAACAGTTCTATTTAATTTTAAATCTTTGCCTTCCCTGAGTTTTTCATGTTTCTTTTATAGGAAAACATCACAGTTGTCATTGATTTCTATATTTTGTATAAACTAACTCAAAAAGGTTTAAGATATAATTTTTAAATAATTAAAAGAACCCCATTTCTGTTGAAATGAATGTTGCAATTGTTACTGATGCAGTACAAGGAAAGCATGACCATTCTGCCAGGGCCCTGGTGGACACAACATTGAATTTTATTATCAAAATTGCTTTTACCTTCAAAAAAGGCAGAAATTCAAATAATGTGAGGTAAATTAAATCCTGCTGTGATAATAAAAGTAAAATGACTAGCAGAAATCGGGTTAAAAAACCCAACACAATACCAAATAGTTTCATATTTGATTGCTAGTTACCCTTTCATAATGAGTAGGGCACAAATTCCTAAAGAAGTTTGTAAACGTTAGTGTAACAACATTTTGTGCAAAAAAAGAAACACAATCACAGCGTAGGAGAGGCAATCAGCAAATTCTCTGAACGCTTCTGAAAGGGTATGCTGAAAATTAGAAGGACTAAAGCATGGGATGAATTTTAACCAAAAGCATCCACCTCATGGAGTGAGGCCTACATAATATCTGCACAGCACACACAGTGTTTTTTCCCATTGAGCAGTTAAGGAAACTGAAAATCATGATCCAAGTTCCCAAATAATTTTCTCCTTGTTCTGGAGACAGATGTGACTTCAGTCACTTCTTTCTTTCAACACATATTTTTGGCTGAGAGCTAGAGAAGTACCTGAATTTATGCTTCCTCATCCTCTTCATACCCTTGCTCACTGTGAAACCCTGCAGCTGTCCCACCAGAGCCATGCTGACTTTCTGAGCAGCTCCCTACTTCACTTGTGGACATTCAAGTGAAGGCTCCTCACCATAAGGAGGACATTGAGGTCCTTGAGTGAATCCAGAGAAGGGCAACCAGGCTGGTGAAGGGGCTGGAGGGCAAATCTTATCAGAAGCAGCTGAGGGAGCTGGGGATGTTTGGCCTGGAGAAGAGGAGGCTGAGGGGAGACCTTATCACTGCCTACAACTACCTGAAGGGAGGTTGTAGAGAGGTGGGTGATGGTCTCTTCAGCCAAGTGACAGGAGATAGGACAAGGGGAAATGGCACAAAGCTGCACCAGGACAGGTTCAGATTAGGTGTTAGGAAAAAATTTTTCACTGAAAGAGTCGGCAGGGCCTGGAACAGGCTGCTCAGGGAGGGGGTTGTCACCATCCCTGGATGTGTTCAAAAAAAGGGCAGATCAAGTACTTAGGAATCTGGTTTAGCTTAGGACAGGAATGGTTGGACTTGATGATCTTAAAGGTCTTTTCCAATCTGTGATTCTGTTAGAACAGAGTTGTAGGAGATGAAAGCACCCCACAACAAACAACATGGTCAACATGTATCACAAATAGCATTTAGTAAAGAATCATCAAGCATACCTGACAGAACGAAATTAATTCTCCAGTATCAGTAGTAGTTATTGACTTAGCACTGATTGGAAATCAGCGGATTTCTTTTACCCCATCATGCTGACAAGGAACCTTGTCATGCACATGGAACTACTACTACTCTCTTCTTCCTCCCTACTGTATTTCACATACAGGTATTTCTGGAATCACAAAAACAAAGACAAGATTTTACATGCTTTAATTACAGGTAGTCTCTGTGAATGAGTTAAGTGAGTTCTGACCTCTAGTTGGATAAGCTGGAATCAGAGCACCTTAAAAACAATGCAGGCTTCTAAAACCTCTGTAATTAATAACCACCGTGAAGTCCATTTTCTTTCTTCTAGTCCTGGTTATCTGCAATGAGCTAAAAATTCCAAGGCCTTTTAAGACAGTCAGAACTCCACTGATGCAAACCCACTGCTTCAAGAAAATGAGGGTATGAGGGTGACAGGGAAAGTTTAAGCAATACAGATTTTATACTGTGTGAATTATAGTTTTGTTCTGTTCTTTTTCATTTTTATGCATCTGCACTGTTGGAGTCATCTGGGACATACCAAAGGATTGATTTGGTTTTCCATCTCCCAGTCAAAGAAAGCAGAAAGGAACACTGAAGACTTTCTTCAGAAAACAAGTTCCTATGACATTTGCAGCTTAATATTTTAGACACAAGATTAAGACAAGTTTCCACTTACAAAAGCATTAATCTGCAGCAATTCTAAAATCTTCTGAATGTGTCCTCTATTCTTACCAGGCTCAGTAAGAATAATGGTAAAACTGGCTAGGATTATACAGACAGACAGGAATGAGTGGTTTTCAAGTATGCTATCACCAGGCTTACCACTACAATAACAGTGGTTGGTCAGAGAGTGAATGAGGAGCAGATAAAGGTAGGTTGATTCTTGGCTCCCAGTCATACAATTCGTTAATCTATTGTCTGAAGCAATGAGGGAATGGTAACTCATAGCTAAAAGAAAACAATGTTACATGATCGGTCTCTTGACAAAGCATAGAAGGACTTCAGCTCAGCAATGTACCTTCAACTTTGAGTGCTATCTGTGGCCATTCCTCAAGCATAATTTAACGACTGTACAACTTGTCCCCTGCTTACAGCTGTGCTTGAATTTCTGATTATGCAAAATAAGACAATGCTAAGTCTAGAATTACAAAAAACACAACCCACGTCTTCTCAAAGGCTGTCCAGCAAGGCTTCTAACCTAGAAACCTAAAATTACATTGGCTATCATCAGACTTAACCTTTAAAATCTCAGTCTTCCTAAAGTGAAATCAGATGCACATCTGTGATTGTCAGCACCAGCCTGATGTTGGCTACACTATAAACGATCTCAGGGCTGGTTAGGACATGAAGCTGGCCATAGCTCCTTATTTGGCAATATCAGCATACAATTTGTTGGACAGATTCTATAATCCACAGATGAAGGTAGTTGTAGTTTTTGAGTTTATCCAGCATTAACGGCCTCTAATAGCCTATTTCAGTGCAGACATAACAAATGGAAATGGCTTTAAATTATCCTTCCCCTGAGACATAATTTCATAAGAGAACAAACTCTATATGCACAAAGAGAGATTTCCAATGTAAACATGTGGTGGAAGCTAAAAGCTGCAGTCAGATTTAGGGCAAAGCAAGGGATACAATTTCAAAGGCACCGATTTCTTTCCAGTTCACAATATATATATTATTTTCTGCTGACTTTTCTGCCCTGTGTGCTCAGAAGACCATATATATATTAAAGAAGTAAAATTTTGAGATCTTAACAGTCTTTGTCTCATTTTGCCACTCACACAACTCTGGCTGGGATGCAGAATCTACAGTCATTATGATGCATTAATTGTAAGCAGCACCAGAGTCATTACCAGCATTTGATTGTCAGCATATTAAATAATCCTTTACATTTTCAGAAGATGCACTTGAGAACTTTGACTTATTAGCTAATTTGAAATTCTTAAACTGCAAGAAAAAAAAGATAAAAATATAATGTGTAATAACTCCAATATGGAAGATGCTTTTTTTTTTTTTTGGTCTCAGGATTACTGTAATATCAGACTTGATTTTTGTATGTGATAACATGCCAGATTCAGAGAGAAAAGTGTTGTTCAGAGGGAAATCCAATGTCAGTGCTAGCAAAACCTGTAGATAAGAACTGTAATATTTTCACCCTCTGACTTCTTAGTACTCTGACAAATATACCTATGGAGACACTACATTGCAACCATTATTTGGAGGTTTGACCTCCTCACATCTTATACATACACAGTACCAGGTTAACAAGTTCAACAGAAAATTCCAGCCATTTTGCACAAAACGATATTGACTTATTTCAAAACTGAAGCTTAGCTCCCTAAAGGTTAGTTGCTTTGGTTCGTTTGTCTTTTCAGCAGAGACACTGTTTTTAAACACTGCAAACATTCAATGCTGAGTCAGCACCCCGAAAGAACAGATGAGTTATCTATTTAAAGATGAAATGGTATTTTGGTGATCTGACACATTGAGTCTCTCATACTAGTAAAGAACAAAATTCTTTCCCCTCATTGGAGGTCTGTGGTTTCAGACCACTGCGTTTAAATAGCAACAACCTGCATTCAAATGCTCTCTGTAACGAGCAGTTCAAGGACACACAACTGAAGAACAAGAAGGCAGGAAAAAAGAGAGAGAAAATGACAAATCCAGGAAGGAAAGAGGAATACTTATCCAAGCTTTCAGTTGTATGCAAATATCATACATTGTGAAGTGGCAGAAGGACTATCGCTACCAACACTGACAAGCCAACAAAGCAAACCAATAGCTTGCATGCTCAAAGGATTAATTCTGTTATAGTCATAAATGTTTGTATGTGACACAGCATTTTATCTTGTACACTAAAAGTCGTGTGCTGATGTCAGGCTAGCTTTAACACTAGTCCTAGGGCTAGTGAAAACAGACCTAATCACATCAGAAAGTTCCTTTAGGGGGGTTATTTTGATTGGTTTATCCTCTAATATGATTTCTCTTAAGGTTCCTCCCAAGGCCTTGTACAAAAAGGGAAGTAATCCATTGCTCTCATATTCTTTAGGATATAGAAGTCACTTTGCCATACAATTTATCACCAACCACAACCTGTTACTGTGTTAAAGATGCTGTTTCTGACATTTTATTTATAAAAAGAAATTTCAAAACCAACATGTTTTTTGAGAGACTGTGACACAGGACTTATTGGCCTAGGCAGTTTTTTTACTATCTCATTAAAAAGCTTTATGCTTTAATGCCAGGGCTACAAGTATCACAAGAAGGAAGATGTTAACTGCCTCACCCATGCAACTAAGGAGCAACTGATAATGCCTGAAATGTCTATGCTGCCAACACTTACATGCACAAAATTTTTTACCTGTGTTCATAGAACTATGACTACAGTCTTCATCCTCAAATTGTACCCTAGGCAAATGCACCTAAAGCTACCAGTACCTAGCTTTTGGCTTTAAAGAAGGGTTGGTTTGGGGGGATTTGTAATCAATTTTTCAATGGAGCGTTGACCAAAAAAGAGTCTGAAATATTCCAAAATGAAGTATTTCACTATTAGATGAAAAAAGATCCAATAATCATAACAACTCCAAAGAAAAAACATAAAGGGAATAATCAGTCATCCAAGTTACCCCCACAGATCAGTTGTAGCAGACTTCCGAGTATGTGGTTATCAATAAATCCATCTAGAAGTACCCGCATATACACAGGTACATAGATATCTATCTCTTATTATATATTCAATTGTCTTTGTGTTTATTTAGGAGAGAGAGGTGGAATGTGAGAGTTACAGCTGTTTCAGACATTCATCTGCCAGAGAATACGTCTTCTGAAAGGAAACTGCACATTAGAATTTGATACTCTTGTCTTTTGAAGAAACCAAAGTTAAGCAAGTATGGAAAATGGGATTTAAAATGCTTTTAGATAAGCTGCAGCAGCTAAGTAAAATGGCTTTACAAAAGTAATCTGAGAACTTGCTTTAATTTTACTAAACTTCCTTGATTTTTTCCATTATTCAACAGCCCAGAACACACAAAATATATTGTATTTGAAGAAACTACCTGTACTAAGCATGTTCTCTGACAGTATATACATAAAGAATTCTGTCTAGTGCATCTTTGTCCTCTGCAACTTCACCTGCTTGATTTCCTGACAAGATCCTTCAGGACAAGGACCAATGTGCTTCTGTATGGGATTGTTTCCAGCCTGATCAGGGATAAACAATGATGAAATAACAATGAAACTGGACAGCACTTGCACTGAAGGCAGCCTATAACACAGTCAAGCTAGCATTTGAACACTGAATCTATCATCCCAGACATGGAGGAAACCATTGCATGCATGGGGAAATAAATGCACTTTTTGTAATTTCAGTAATGAAAGACTATGAAGATGAGCAGGGAGAGAAGCCACCAAAGAGAACAGAAAGATCCATTATCCTTTAAGTTGGAACTCAGTCAAAAGGAAGTTGAAACCACCACTTTGCCATGAGATACTTCGGAGAGACAGACAGTTATTTCTGGAGGAGCTGAAGTTACACAAGAGAGTTTTGACAGATAACAGGAAACCAAATCCAAAAATGAGATGCTAATTCACAGTAAGACACAAGCGACAGCCACTGTTTGCTGACTCTCTTGCCTTCTTGCCAGATGTAGCAAGAACACGCCATTTGCAAGACAGAAAACTTCTTCCTTGTGAAGGCACATAAGTCATAGAGAAAAAAGGTCACTTTTAATCTGAATCCCATTTGCAAACATAGCAGGCCTAGGCATGTTGGAAAAGAAGTGTTGAGAAAAAATGCACCCAGTTCCTCTTGAGTGGACAGAGGAGGATCCCTTCATCTTTCCTCATTTGTGATCCTTCACTTCCTCCTGCTGAATAAACTCAATCTGTCTTTTATTATGAGGTACTTAGTGGCAAAAACACCCCACAATACAATAAGACTTGATGAGTAAGAAACTTGCCTCCCAAAACATACATCTTCATTCACAGACCATTTTAAAGGTTAACAACATTGTGTAGTTGGCATTTAATTTTGATTCAGAAAGTGAAAAAAAAACCCAAACCAAACAAACCCAAAAACCTCAAGTGGAAAGCTGTTCTTATACAAGTCAGAACGTGTAAACATTATGTAGAGACCATAAGGACTGCACTGTGCTTTCTCAATAATGAACTGGGCAAAGCACCTTCAAAAAGTTCCTCTCTCTTTTAGTACCTTCCCTTAGGCTTCATCTTGTTAATCCAAAACACATCAAGTTGAGTCACCCAAAGGCAAGACAAATGCAGCAGGTCTCTCCTGTGGTTTATACTTGCCATCTTTTGATGTAATGATTTCAGTGCTTCATTCGAAGTTCAGTAAATAGTCTTACCAAAAGCCTTTAGATGAACAACGGATCACCAAGTAAGATCCTGAGTATTTCAGCTGTAAAGCAGGATTCAAGGCTCATTTCTGTTGCCTTCAAGGGTAGTTCCATGGTAAAAACATTCCTGGTCTTAAGATGGTGTAACATAGTATGAGAGAATACATAGGTTTCTATTACACACCTCCAAATTCTGCCAAATGTCTTCATCCAGAAACCAACCAAATGTTCTACTTTCAAATAATTAGGGCCAAATCCTAAATGGAGATTTCAAGGAATATTCCAATTTTTTAATTTTACAAGAGCACTTATGTAAGTGACTCATCTCACCAGGACCTTGTTCTGTACCAGACCAGTACTTTTTGCACAAATGACCAATGTCCACCAAACTATACAGAACTAGAGAGCAACACATTTACTGCTTGCTGCAGAAGCCATTGATGGCCTCAGTGCAATGCAGAAATCTCACTTGGTTGGAGGCAGGTATCCTTTTGAACATCTTTTTGATGCCTATAAATCACAAGTGAACAGCCTGTATAACAACACTGACCGCAATCAACAATTCAAATGCTCCCCATATGATCAGGGCAGCAGGCACATCTTAGTCCCTCATCTTTCAAATCCAATCTGTGGTCTTCATCTAAGCCCTCTGCATCCAGCACACTGGCAAACGTGCAGAGCTTCCTGAGCCATCCAACATCTTAGTGAATGATTTTTTTTTTTTTTTGGTTAAATATTGCTGGCCACAGCTAAAAGGAGGTTTTCTGTGCTTTTGATCTTCACTACAAATGCAAAAGACTGAGCAGCATGAGGCCAGGAAAAGCTGCATCCAGCAAGAGGCTATGAAAACGTCTGCCTGTAGTCAGTGAAAAAGGAAGGTAAGTTCTTCTGCAACACAGAACAAAACTATTTCTATGAGAATTCTGCTTTATATATTCAGGAACTGTAATTTCTATCCATCCATCCATGTCCTCAAAATCCCAGGAGTTCCATGTGGGCATGTTTCAAAAAAAAGCACAGACACACGAGGGCTGCTTTGTGCACCTCACCAAGCTTACATTTCACTGCACACAGAAACTAACAGCACACACATGTGCTATGAGTGAGCATGAATAAGTTATTCCTTAGGCATAATGCCTACAAAAATGGAACAAGAGTTTTCCAAGAAAACTTCTAGAAAAACTCATATAAATATTGTTAGTGAAGCGCAGAGTTAGAAATATGTACTTTCTCTCATGCCTTCACATCTTAATTTCTTCCACAGATGCACTTCTTTGCCAGGTTCTAACGAAGCTGTTCAGAAACCCAATGATTACAGTGCAAGAGAAGTTTTGTGCCTTCATCTATAAAGCATACTAAGTGGACTGTGTTGAGCTGGCCTTTCATTTTCCAGTCTTATTTAGTCTTACAGTAAAATCATGGCAGCACACACAGCCAGAAGAGTTTTCCATGAGAATCTACCCTAGTCTACACACCAAGAAGCTGGTTTAAAGATTATTTCTGCACAGATGTTTCATGTGGTCTTAAATATATCAATCAGCGGAGTACCAGCTTCACAGATGAGCTGTCCCAAAGCTGTCACCCGTACTGCTAGTAAGCCATAACTTCTAAGGCTGAAGTTTACCATTTCCTCTTCCAGCCACTGCACATTCTTACACATTTACCTACACAACTGGAAAAGTGAACTGTCAAATAGCAATTCCAAGCATTAGTACATCTAAAATCTCACATTTGCGCCAAACTGCTGAAGCCTTACATGGAATAGCCTTTCTACAACATGGACTGGGTTTTGTGGTCTTCTGAAGTCTCCCCCAGTATTTCTATATTGTCCCCAGACTCTGAGAATCAGAATTGGACACAAATTCCAGCAGAAGTTTACCAGTCCTGGGTCCAGTAATAAACAGCATTCCTCCTTTCTACTCGTCAATCCTGCTAAAGCCTATCAGGAGCCCACTGAGAGGCTCTTTGCCAGAGCTGATTAACAAGACAGCTTCTGCTGAGGAAGTTTCAACTACTTTCCCACCCCAGGATAATCTCTGGATCACTGTTAAAGTCTGTTTCTTATGCTGTATGCACAAACTTGCATTCTTTCCTCGCATTTACATTGCCTTTATTTGGCTGTGGTAGAACTACACAGAAGTATAGCTAATCTTTAAAAAGGGGCTAAAAACCAGACAAGGAGATAAAGGGAATAACCCATTAAGCCATGAAGATGTCCTGCAAAAGTTGTGTGCAAGTATGCTGTTGAGTCCAAAAGAAGAGAGCTTTCAGTCCCGCTGTCCATCTTGGGAGTTGCCTGGGAAAGCATCACACTGTGGAGCACATCTGGCACCATTCCACAGCACTGAATTCACAAGTGAAAATTAACCTTCAGAAAAGTTCCTAGCTGCTAGGATTTAGAAGTAAAGCGTCCCTTCATCTCAGCATTCTTGTATGCACTGACAGTGCATACAGTGATTTGAACATTTTTAGGAAACATAAATTAGTCACAAGTATTTACAGTCATCTTCAGTATAAGTTGCAAGTTTTTTAGGGGAACAGATTTTATCTTGGAAATGAAAACAGAGTCAAGGGGAGTGTAACACATGGATTTACTCTGTCCACCTATGGCCCATCAGGTATTTATCTGTAAAGGCTGAAGGACCAATGTATTTTTAAAACTATGTTACATTATCTTTTGTTTCCTTTTGCAATATTAGTTGCACAAGCATGGAAGTGTAAACAGCATGACTCTCCCTTATCAGTGACCTGTCTCCTCCAAGATTTATCCAGAGGCCAGAAGCAGGTTCCCCGGCATCGTCGCTGACTGACTTCACAGGCACTGGATTACCCACCCTATCAGTAAGGCTGCTGGGAGAACAGTCTGGACAGAGAGCAAAAGCCTTTGTTTACATACACATTCCTTCTTAGCCAACAAGGAAATAACTCAAAACTAATATAAGTAATAACTTGGTGTCTATATATATAAAATAAATGATACCTGTAGTTATAAGTATCTCAATGATACGCAGGGCCTTAAGTCTAGAACCACAGGGAACCTCCAGATGGGAACTGGTAGTAAGAGAGGGTCAGAAAATAAGGACTATCCACCAGTTTTTGGCAAGTGTAGTTACTTGGGGAGTCTGACTCAGTCTTCGGCCATGTAATAAGGTACAGTTTTCACTGCTGGGTCACTGGGTTGGCCGAAGTCAGGAAACTGACTTGCTTTAGGAGAAATTCTGTTTCACCTTTAGGTCACTGGTGTGCTGACAGTACAGGTCACTAGTAGCTGAATGTCATCACCATCAGACAGTTTTTTATAGTCTCATGCAAAATGAATTTGCCAACTTACTAGTTTCACTACACAACACAGTATCTACATCATCAGTGACCTTCTCAACAGCTTTAGAAATTCAGCAAAGAACTAAATGGGAGCATGAGCTTCCACGCTGACAGACTGGATATGAAGTCTCCAGATCAAAGATGAAATAAAATGATAAGCCAGCAGAACAGCTTGTTCTACTTGTGTTTGACAGTCCAAGGATATGAGGAAAGAGACTCTGGTTTGTAGAGTTCTCGGCTTGGTGACTTACAGTAACACTGAAGTTTATTAAAAATGTACAGTCTGTTTTTAGCAAATATTTTCCTAACTCCAGATGCAAGAAGAAGACACAGTTGTTTGTGTCAATACTCTGAAAAAGCTTTTCATCTATATTAGGTGTTAGGATAATGTTGATGTTGACCATGAGGTGAGATTCAAAACACTCTCTCTAAACACACCTTGGTTACAGTAAGTTCATCACTGACATTAAAGCCAGTTACTTTTTCAAGGAATGTCAACATTTGAGGGCTATGACTTACTGGTAGTTTAATGTTATCCTGGGATTAATGAGAGAAGTGGGCTGTGAGTTATGAGGGGATGTGTACTGCAAGAGATTTGGCACACCAGGGTTCTCATTAGGCCCAAATTTGGGATGTCCTAGGTCTGTGTGTATGCTATTAATCACTAGCTGCAGCATACCAACAAAAGTAGTTTTTCCATTAAAAAATTTATTGCTCATTTCTAGAGGAAAGTAGTTATTCTATCTGCAGGGTTCAGATTTTGGGAAAAAGCAGAGTTTCCTCAAGTTCTGTTCAAAACAATCTAACATCAGCCAGAGGGCTCCAGATGAGAAAACATTTTTTTCCTCCTGCCTTCAGGCAGGACTATTCCACCTCAAAATTTATTAAGTATTTACTAACTTGAGCCAGCAGGAAAGATAGCCTTCAAACCATCAGCACATTTAACAGCAACAAAATAAGTGGATTTATAATTAAGGAATTAGCTATGAAAAGAAAAAGAATGCTGTCTTTTGAAAGAGCCCCCAGTTAATGGATTAAGTACATTATTAATTAATAAAATGTGTATAGATTAATAAATAGGTATAACAAATACAGCCTTCCAATGAAACACATCTCCTATGTGCCTGTTTCAATACTTTCCTTTGCAAGATTTGGGAAATTGCAGGTAAATATGGCAGGGGCATTTGAGTGTTTGGTGGAGTAAGAAATTCGAATAAACACTTTTAAGTTTTGCTTCCTGGCTTATTTGTTCTGTTACAACTATTGTGATCGCAGAACCTGTCCGCACATTGCATCTCTAATGTCATCAGAGACAGGGCAGAGGAAGGACATTGTATTAATACATCTGCTCTGTTGCCACTACATGGTCAAGTGAGACAAAAGAAGATAAGCATGGATGAAAAAAAATTATCATCATCTGGTTTATCAGCTAATGTTGACAGGATGCTCAGGGCTATAAAAGCTTAGACAGTGAAGACATAAGTCCCCGGCCCGAAGAGTTTATACTGATGAGCACCAGTCAGGGCACCACAAGATTCTACAAGGCAAAGGGGTAAAAAAAGATTGTTCCCTTTGGGCCCTCCTACCTCTTTTTACTGACACAGGTTGGTATCGCTAGGTCTTTGAAGTTTGAAAAGCCTGTGTGTCAACAAGAGCGTGACTGCCTCAATAATTCAATCAATAGAGTTGTGGCTGTGGAGCTAGAGAAGACGGGAAAGGCAGCAGAGGCAGCCAAGGAGACAAAGGAGAGGCTTTCTTCTACTATGAGGGACTTTGCCGTGTAATGTTTTGATCACCACTATGCTCACAGCACACACCGGTAACAGTAAAATCTACGCCTTTCATCTTCTTAAACTTAAGATACCAATACTGAAGTTAGCAAGTTCATTTTAGCATTCAAAGTAAGTATTCAGGTGATGACAGGAAGCCACATCTGAGCATCTGAATTAAGAAAACCCCACAGAGCTTTAAGTGCCGTGACGCAGTCTTTTCCAATGGAGCGTAAATAGGACATGTCACCTCACCCAACACCCCGGACCGCAATGTTTTGAAGGTACCAAAGGAGGAAACCACACTGCAAAGAGGAAGCGACAAATTCAGTTTTAAAAAGCTTGCAGGTTTAAACCAACTTTATCATAACCAGAAACAGCTATTAAATTCTGAAGTAATAACACAGCATAAGCAACTAAACTGCTGAAACTGGGCAGCAAGCTCTCAAACATTTTCAATGCCCCATTGAGTATAGGGACCGCTCACCACTACGTGCAAGGTGACCACTGGCAGGTAACGGTTTATCAGAGTGATTAACATATGGCATGCCACTACCACAGGTACCGGTGTAAAACGCAAAATAAACACCACACAGTTTCACATGGAGCTAAGAAGTAGGGCCAACTGGTAAATGGTTTATTCTGCTTTTATTCTTCACTGGTTTAGCAAAAGCAAGACTTTGCAAAACAACTTTTTTAGGGGGTGGAAAGGTGCAAGGATGGTGAGAGAGAAAAAACCAAACACATAGACAATAACCCAGATGCTATTTTGTGTAGCATGTCTCTAGTTTTGATCAAGAACCTCAGCCTCATCTCCTCTCATCTTCAAGATTTTTATTTTATCAGAGCAAACATCTCCACAGAACATGTCCCTTCTGATAAAACACTTATTTTTTTCATTGAAACAACAGCTGTCAGAAAAAAAATTCAGCACAATCAAAATATGAAATACTTCATCATGAACTCTGCTGAAAATCTACAGTTTTACAGACACAGCAAGTTGTATTTATTTATTAATCTGCAAGTACATTTCTGCCACCTTAATTACTGATGCAAAAGAACAACCAGCAAACCCTGGGCTGAAGCTACAGTAAACTCAAAACTGGCCTCAATAGGGCTAAGCTCTCCTATTAGGACTTCCTTACAATTACTATGCAGCCTGCTAGACTTGTTAAGAGTAAGGTAAGTGAGGTATCCATACCTAAGGGAAATCCACAGCTCATTAAAATAAGTTTTCTGAGTCCTTCACATAGTCAGAATGGCACTAAGGTGATACAGTCTCCTCCTACCCATAGGATATTCCTGTCCAGACAAAAGAGATTTCATTTTTACAGAAGGCAGGCTCATCTCAGGATATAACGATGCCGCACATGGTTAATACAAGAAAGATTAGTCTGTGCTGACCTCTCTTGCCTCTGTGACTCATCTGCTGGTGGAACCCTCTGGATTCCAACAGCTTATTTCACACTAGCTCACATGATCATCACAGAGGTGACTAAGAAGCAGATACACCCTCAGGAAAAGAAGAACTGGACAGCTGTTTACCATAAACCACGACAATGAACTCTAGGGACATAAAGCACTTGACATGTGTATCCCATGCTGTTCGGAGTTACCTCATGCTAACCTGGAGGAAAATAACGTGACCACTCTTTGCTAGTTTGCATTTGGTTGAACAGTCAACAGAACAAACTATAGACTCCAAGGAACCTCTTGGCATTTAACCTGAACCCACCATGAACTCTTCCTCTTGAAATTCAGATTTGATCACTGATAGTTGCTGTATTAGCTTGAAGACCCTGAAGTTTAGAATAAACTTCATTCTAATTGAACATTAACAGGAAAAGTTTTACAGACTTCTGAAGCATCCAAAAACTAGCAGGCCCATCTTCCTCTTAGTCACTTGTCTTTCAGCTGGTAGCAGTTTGCAGCAGACAGCAATTTAACAACATTCAATAACTCTCCACCATGACTGCCATGATTTCAACTCAAAGCAGAAGGTCAACGTTAGCAGTTTAGAGCTAAAAACAGAGGGAACAGCAAGGGAAAACGGAGATGGATGTGGGTTATGAAAGATCATTCAGCAGCAGATGTTAAGGATGACTAGACCCCAGAATTTGGTACTCAGGGAATATGGTCACTGCAGCTGAGATGTGACCACAGGCCGGCAGAATGTCTTATTTTGTACCACAAACAACAGTAAATGGAAGTCATGGCAGCTCAGGCTTCAGCACAAATGAGCCTGTCAAATCCTGCTGGCTAGGATTTGAGCAGATATCCTGCTGAAATGCACCCTGTTGTTTCTCATGATCAAGAATTACCTGACCTCAGTAACCACAAGTTACCACAGTCAGGCAATGGGCATCACAGCTTATTACTAACCCTTCCTACTGATCTTTGTAAGGGGTCTGTTTTGCCAGACATATAAAAAGCACCCAAGAGAAAACATTTCATCTCTTTAAGGCACAAGTCTACGTTAGTGAATAATTTGGCATAACAGTGTCAACCAGGGAGAAGAGTTGGTGTTCATCCCCCTATAGCTACCCTGTGCATGCATTGTTTTTCTGATCCTTACTTGCCTACGCTGGTTCCCTGTTGAGAACATGCCAGCTGTGGCTGTGATTTGAGGACCAGCCATTGACACAGACCCTTTTGCCTCCATGATGACTTTGAGCACACATGGTTAAGAGATATTTGAGGCACAGAATGTATCTTACTGGAGTGATTTGGTAGAATATGGGAATTTATGTACCTGTACTCTCAATGTATTTGAAAAAAACAGCAGTCAACTCCTATACAGTACATACTCCCAAAATATCCTAGAGCCAAAGCTTCAACCATTTAAAATCCAATTCTGGATTCAGATTGGTTATTGATAATTCTAATTAAGAACCACCCTGCAATATATACAGTTCTTCTTTAGAAGACAAAATCCAGCTCACGGGTTCTCTACAAATCTGAGAATGAAATTTGATAAGAAGTTGAAAATCTACCATATAAAAAAAAAAAAGGAATTAAAATTAAAAGACAAGCAAGGGAAGCAAAAACTGGATGAAATCAGATATTTTAAGAAGTTAAGAATTTATTTATTCTGTGTGTAAGACATTAAGACTTTTTTTTTCTCTTCCTTCAAAGGTACAGTGGCATAACTGTTGAAGCCTGAAACTGCAGTTCCATACCCTTTTGCTTTTAAGTTAAACAAATGATCTCAGTTTTTGGAGCAGTTTTTGACTCCAGGGAAACTATGCCATTAAGAGAGTGCCAGAAACATATTTAATTGATGCATGTCTCAAGAACAGCTCAAAAGAGTGCAGACATACCACATATAGATTTCAAGGAAATTACTGAAAAGCCGCAGAGCTTCAACAGAGTGTGATATGTGAAACATGGCATATGAAAGACTCAGTATGAAAAGGGTAAATTCAGTTCAGGAGATATTAATCTGATTACCTAAGAGGTCCTATGAATCGGATATGCCGTTTTGTGCACCATATCCAACCTGGACAGATGGAGGAGACTTTATGCTCCCTTTTTCAACATGTAATTAGTTTTTAAGGGATGATCAAGTTACAGATACGAAGTTTCAAGCAATTTTTTCATTGGGGAGTAGTGTGTATAGTAACCTGCCTATAACATAAGATCTTCTGGCTCTATTTCCTTGCATGCTTTACATACAACACAACTTGACTTCGCTGTTCTCATTTTCAGCTGAAAGCTCCCTACACACCTGCCTGACAGAAAACCAGTCCAACAACATCTCTAAACAAAGTGCTCCATAGAAGGGCTCTGAAATAAAACTTGCACAGACTGAATCCAAGCTAATTTTATGAAGTACAGTTTTTTAACTAAATGAAAACCAACTGTTATATTTTTCACCATCTCCTCCTCTTTCCTTACTATCATTGGCAATTTCCTGGATATAGTGAAGGGCGGGAAAGTAAAACTAAATTATCTGTTGCAAGCTCTTCCCCTTGCTGGATTTATGCAGTGATACCACAGTCAAACTTCCATGACTGTAAATTATGAAGTCAATGGCCTTGGACTATCAAGTCAGTAAGCTATTAAAATGTTACTACTTTGTATTATAGTAGGGAGTGCTTTAAAAAACCCAAGGTGGTGTTGTTGTTGTTTATCTCCCTTTAAGATTGCGGCAGAACAAAGCTTAAAAAATCAGATGTAACTTGGCATCTTATATTAGAAAGTCTGTCTGCATGGCTTTGCAGACCACAGCAGCAATTGCAAGGCCACTTTCTGTTTATTTCTCCATCAACATCCCACATCTGTAAGACTGTGCTCATTACCTACAGGTATATGAATACCAGAATTAATTTTACAAAACATAGGGGACGACTCAGCCCACATTCACTAGCACTGCCCTATATAGTTTTTAAGTACTTTGAATGTAACTTTTAATTATTTCAGCGGAGACTGTCAGGAGTGCTCAAGGGGGAAACATTTTGAAAGTGTGGCTTGGGAGAAGCAGCAGGATGGAGAAGTGGTGGGGCAGGAGTTGCAGCTGGTACACATCCAGCAGCGACAGTCGAATCAGCCGCGCCGTGCGGGAGCCAGGGCTCGCTGCCAGCCAACTGACAGGGAAGTAAGACGAAGAGGCGAGTCCGTGAAGAAAGGCTGCGGCAGCGTGGGAGGACTATGACCTTTTGATCTCAGAGATGTTCCTGATGTACCAAAGCGACATGTCAGCTCTAATAGGCTGCACTCTCCAACTGGTGGCAGGGGCCTACAAATTACTGTGAGATCTGAAGGCATTTGTTGTGATGATCCTGGCCTGGATGGGGCATATCAGCGCTTCCCCAGCAGGACTATCTGACAGTCCACCCCAACGATTCCCAAACCAGGGGTCATAACCTCCAGCAGGGTCACAGACGCACAGAGTGGGGTCGCAAGCCTGACAGAGATGCGATTGTTTATATTAGTGTTTAGGGTCGCAAGCTCTGCTGGGGTGAGTTCACCACCAGAGGCACAAACAGAAACCATTGGGAACAGCTGGTCTAACAGATTTCACACTCAGAAACAACTTCTCGATAGTCAGCTAAAATGTGCCCAAACTACTCCCTTACGTATCTATCCATGTGCCAGCCTGAAACAACAGCTCCCCTGGCAGGTACCAAACTGTCTCAGATTACTCCCAAAGAATCACGGCTGCTTATACGGCCGTAGCGTCTGCTTTGGGGTCTGCTTTTTCTTGACAAATTTTCCATTGTTAACAGTGGAGCTATTCATACTCTAGCCGCTCTGTTTTCTACCCTTCCTTAGAAGAAAGATGCACCTAGTTAAGCAACAGCTTCAACAGGAATTTTCTGCAGGCTGCAGCTTGCCTGGGAGAGACTGGAGAAACAGCAGGACATCTTAGGAGAGTAAAAATTATTATAAACAAAGTTTTCCTCTAGTTAAGCTCCAGACATTTCCCCCTTTCTACCATTTCTTCACTCATCTTTCTGTACAGCACCTTGATTGCTCTTCTCTGAATGTTCCTTTATTTTCATTTTTTACTTACAGATATTATGAGAGGACAAGCGGGATCCAGATTAGCTGAAATTTGCCTATGTGCAGCATTAAAAAGCTGGTTATACTCAAGCCGCCTGTTTTTATTAAATTAAGAGATAACACACCACTGCCTTTTCATTATCACGTTATGTTTGGGTTTAATGTAACGTTCTAGGAGCAGACCGTCACTGGGAAGAAGTTCATTCACATGCCAGAGCACCCAGCTTCAACCCCCCAAAAAGGCTAATAGGTTCTAAAACTTCCATCATCTAACACAATAAATCATTATTACAATAATAAAGCAGGAAATACACACAAATTAAGCAGAAGCAGTAACGTACTCCTTTTACGATTAAGGGGAAGCATCAATCACAGAGGCTGCCCGAGATTAACAAGGAACCACATTTTCAAACATCCTGCAGTAAACCCAGAGGAAACACAGCTGGAACAGCAACTAGAACATAGGCACCAGGCTCTGAAATCACCCTCTGTCCCCTCGTCCTCGTCTTCCCTTTTGGCATAATACCTGCACCTAGGGTCACTCCTAACTGGTTCAAGTTCTGCGGGTGAGCCATATGCTTCATTCAATGTCTCAAGTCAGACATAATTCCCACAGTGATGTTTCTCATATATAGAAATCTTTCTGATCCCTCTCACTCCCACCAGAAGAGAGATCCACTGCTGGTAATATAAAACTCCACAAGAAACAGCAGTGAATGCTACTCAACAATGAAAAATCAGTATTTTTTTTCCCAGCCTGTTTGTACAGATTTAAGGAAAACCCACAGTCAGTCAAGACATTAATTGGTCATTGTGCATAGGGGCAAATGCTGTTTAGCTCTTTCCTAGTCTTGAATTAATTTTTTTGCAATGTAATTTGAAAGATAAATTAGTCTGGAACAGCTCCATCAACAATGGGGTACCATGTAGTGCTGCAGAAAGAATTCAGAGCTGAATCACATCTCTTGTTTCCAATGTAAACCATTGATTCGCAGGACCATGCTGGTTGATCTTTGCTACTCCACACAGGATGGGAAGAAAGGGCAGAGGAGAAGGAATTACAGCCATTACATAACTAGATCTCTTAATAATACTTTTATGGTATAAACAAAAGTCTAAATTCCAATGTATAAGACAACATAGTTTCTATATTCACTCACCTCAAATATGAGTTAATCTTACTTTTAAACATTTTTAGGCCATAAGGAGAAGACCAGTTGTAATCTTACAATGTTTTACTGCTATACGCCGCTAACTGAAACTTGGCAACTGACCTGCGTGTGCTGTCAGCTTACTGAAGTGAAAGAACAACAGGAATAAGCTAGTGTGGGTACCAGGATTCATACAAAACCATCTTACTTTGCATTGGAACATGCAACACATCCTCAGTCGCACTTTGCCTCTGCTGAGGCAGCAGCTGAGAGGTGGCAACTCCTAACCACTCAACTTTGACTGTAAGCACTTCTGTTATCATGCCTGTGATTATATAGATGAGTGACTCCCAACAAATGTACCTGAAGGGTTTTTGGATTACAAATTGTTGATTAATGATTGTAAGTCATTTCATGTCTTCGAATAAAACCACAACAAAGCGGTAAAACTTTGTGTTCTATCATCATGGCAATTAGGAAACAAGGAACGGAGATTCTCTTCAACTGATATGGAGAGGCCTTTGAATGCTCCTGCTGACAGTGTTCAATCCTTTCGTAACCTAGATCAAGTGATTATACATGTGTCATTCAGCTCAAAGCTTCCATAGATATGTACAGTCTCTGCAACGCTGTTTTACTGAGAGATTTATCTCTTGATTTAAAAGCCGTTAAAATTTGGCTGGATGTTTCGATGTCGTTACTTCCCATTTGTTGAAATATAGCACCAAAATTAGTGCAGGCTGACATGACCACTGCTATCACAAAATCTAACTGCTCCATACACCACCACAACACTACTTTATGCTGAAACAATCACAGGATCATTTCCCCAATGGTTAATATCGCTTGTTCCAGGCCCTGTAATGATGATGTAGTTCCTTCAGGGGTTCTCAACAGCTAGAAGGGTTTTTTCCTTCCACCAAAGCATTGGGGTACATACACTTCTGCCAGGAACAGAGACCACACAAACACAGTGCAACCACAAGAACAAAAGCCTATTTTTGGGAGGCTCCCTCCCACATGTATTCGGAGTTTTATCGAGCTCCCTCCCTTTTTGTTGCCCACTGCTTACCTAACCTGAAGCAGATGCACTACATGCTATCCTGACTTCTACCAGGTTAAGGAAGATCAGCTCCTTTCTTACCTTTCAATGTACATGGGCCCAACAATCTTTTTTATGAAGGGTCTGAAGCTAGAGAAGTAACTCTAGGATAGAACAGACTAAAGGAACAAAAGGCTTCCCACAGCACAGTAGGCTGGTGGAGAGGGACTATGCTGGGGTACTTTCTTAAAAGATAGTTGAGACATGAAGTCCAGCAGCAAAGTAAATAACTAGAAAAAAAACCCCTCCAGCTGTTCCACCACAGCTCATGTGAATGGGAATCAGTGGGTGGAGTAACCCTATCAACTCCTACACTACAGTCAGAGATACACAGGGCTCAGACCTGGAGGCACAGTCCTGTGGTTGATGGACTGACTCATGGACCTTTGCTGTCCCACCACGGGAGGGTAGTTGGCCTTGGGCCTGAATGGCAACCAAATCACCAGGTGAGAAGCAGAAATTTATATCAAAGTAAAAACAGAGGCAAACCTCACTGAACTTACCTGTTATCATGACTGTAGTGGGCAAACATATCTCTGAACTATCTCTCTAAGCCATAAACCAAAAGAACTTCATTGCCTTTTCAGGCATGTGTTTTAGTCTTCAGGGTTCACACCTGCACAGCAGTCTCATTGTTGGGATTCACCTTCCAAATTTCCTGGCAATACCACTAGTGTTATCTGTACTCATTGCCCTTTTGCACGTTTAAAATTCACTAACCTTCACAGGGTCTGCAGAAGGGGCCATGGTCAAAAAGATCTTAGACTATGCCACATGGTATTTGAGTTTCATAAACAGGACTAATAATCTCTGTACAGATTATTCCATTATGGTAACAAAAAAAAAGGGGGGGGGGGGGCAGTACCTATTCCCAAATATTTGGGTCTCAAAGTCAGAATAGATTCATATTGAAAAGACAGGATATTACTTTATGAAATAAAAAATGTCTATAATTAATACTGCTGTTTCAATGATTTCCCGTTAACTATCCTATCAAGAAACTATCTCCCCTTTCAAACAAAACTGTGTAAACCAGCCCGCCGTAGGTTTACAGAACATTCAACTAAAATACTGAAAGCCTAAAACACACCACAGTGTTATGGTATCTTCTAATCAACTTAAATTCCTGTCATGCTGGAGCACTTCACTACGACATCCATTGTTCTGCATTAGCTTTGACTCTACAAGAAGGAAGTGTTTTAGAAACTTGTTTAACAGATGCGTCATTCATAATTTGCAGGTATGTTTGTGTTTTCACAGAATCTAATTTTTTTTAAGAAGTCACCTGCAAATCAATAAACAAATACACCAAAACCAACCAACAGCCTCAGATCTCTGGGCCCCCTCAGTTCTCTTGGTAATTCTTTCAGTGTTTTCTCTTGATTCTGCACCAGGACTGGAAAAAGAGATTGGAAGAGAAATAAGTAATAAATTACAGCACTGGTCTTGCTCTGGGGTGAACAGCAGGTCAACTCATTATTTACCCCATAGGAACATTATGAAATATTAAGAAAGAAAAAAATGCAAAATAAGAATATATCCCAGTATTTAAAAAAAAAAAAAAAAAAGGGAAACTGAGGCTTGAAGAATAAAATTATTTAACCACACTCGGAAAGGAGATCAAGGGAAAAACAAAGAAGAGAAAGCAAAGAAGAGAAACCAAAGATTCCAGCTTCAAATCTTCTGCCCCTAAACTAAAGTAGGAAAATCCTCTGTGTGGGAGAGAATATGGTAGCTTAGTTTTCTCCAGTCTCTACAACACAAAAGACGACTTCTGCTCAACAGCTTAAAAGAATTCAAGATCAGAGCAACAAAGATGAAAAGGTCAGACTAAACTCATTGCTCACACCATGCACTAAAAATATACAATGTCATGACAAACCACTCGCTGAACACAAATTGCAGAAGATTGAGTGCTGGCCTCCCCAGAGTTAGTGCAAGTTTACGGGCAATTTTAAACACAAAATAATTCTGACTTTTCCAAACAAATATTTGAAGGCAGGAGCTGAGACTGAAGAAGCCTGAGACAGCATTCCTTCTTTTTGCCTGAGATTTTGCACATGCTGGGAGGTGGATGCTGTTCTTGTTCGTGCCCACATGCCCCTCAGCTTTTTCCAAGCAAGTTGGGGTTTGGCTTTGATGTCTGCAAGAGGATGTCAGAGCTTGCAGCTAGCACACAGATTAATAGAAGAGGCACTGGTGGACTAGAAGGGACCTCAAGTAGGTCATACTGTCCGACCTCTTTGCAGCACACAAATGAAAGACACAGATTTCACCATCCAGCTAGTGCTCAGACACACAGGCTTAGAATTAATTTCTAATGACCCTCTACATGAGGTAAAATCCAGTCATGTGAACTTTGGAAAAAATAACAAAAACAGTAAAGTCACAGATAACTTGTTTTTAAACATAATTAAGTCATGCAAAATACTTGTCAACATCTGCATTCCATTTCTAATATTCACTTAGCCTAATGCAGCTTAAATCTATTTAATTATTCAAAACAATATTTTCATTGGGATAAGGGCCCAATTGACATGTTTAAATAATAAAACATTAATTATTCAGGCCACATTTTGAAGTGCAGTGATAGTCCTGGGCTCATCTGGCCATCTCTGCAATCTAGAAGAACTTTGTCTTTGACTGAAAGAGCTAAACAGAGGCTATTTCATAAAGCAAGGAAGAAGGTGAAACAGGAGTATTCATAACAGTGACAGGGTTTGCAAAAAGACTACATAAGAATGGTGTGGCTACAAATAAAGACTGGGCTTGCTTTCTGGGGAAGAAGTGACAGCCTTATGCATTATTAAGCATTATTAATTAGCCTTACTGAACTCCTTCAGATGATGAACTGGCAAGTACGTAACGGCCAAATGAATGCAAGGGCTCAGCCCACAGGTACAGAAGCTTTTGTGTTTTATTCAACACTTCAATTTTAGCAAAATAAGCATTTTGTTTTCTGCCTTGAAGCAGAAGTATGCATAGATCTGTGAATTAAGTTGGACATAGCCATTTCCAACAAACTCAATTCAAGCAAATGGTGGGATTTTACAGTCAGCGTTGCTTTTATAAAGACTTGAACATTCTCATAAAACACTAACATTTTTAGGAGACAAGTTTTCAAGCACTAGATTATCATTTTACAGAGGACAAGCTTGGAGCCTGAAACAGCTTGACAATATCCTTTCAGCTTGTTCATCAGATTAACCTTCTGTCACACATCAGATGAACAGCTTCCTCGGTTTCTTGCCTAATCTAACACATAACCCAAGCAATTCCCTTCTAAAGCACCATCGGAAGCGAAAACAAAAGCCACTGTAACATTCCATTTCTTTCTAATAACACATTCAGCTTGAAACTTTCATTTCTGCCTCTAAGAAAGATTACCCTTCTAGCAAGCCATTTACAGTGACGGGACTCTGATTTCAGATAGGATTAAACCAACATATTAGACATATACAAACCAAGGGGTCTGAGTTGCTTACAGGACTAATAATGTGCTATGGGTCCTTTCACATCTGGGTCACCAGTTCAAATTCAGCGTTAGATGGTGATGAGTGAAAAGAAAGAATGTGCCAAGAAACCACTCATGAATCTGGCCTCTATTCCTGCCTCTGCATCATGCCCACTTTGTGCACATGGGCTACACATCTAACTGCTCTGTTCTGAAAATTATACAGTTGTAAAATAGCAGCTGGTATTATGATTATCGCACTAATCCTAGAAGACTAATTCATTAAGGATCTTTAAAGTACCTGGGATGGCCACACCTCTATCCTTTGATAGCAAGATAAATACAGAAATCAAATGCTGAATGAGCCTGGTATTCCTCTCGTTCTCACAGGTGGGCTGCACGGGTTAAAGCTGAAGCAAACTGGAAATCCAGAAGCAGCCATATCACAGATAAGAAGGATGGAAGGAGAAAACCAGGTTTTACGGAGCTGCACTGTGCTCTCCCACCATACATCACTGCATGTAAATGCCATGTCAGTGTTAGTCAACAGGAGAGAGAAGGAAAGGATTTACCAAGAAGACTGCATTACTTCTGCCTGTGGCATTCTTGCTCTGAGGCTAAACAAAGGTTTCCATTCTCAACAAGCATCACGCTGGCACATTTTATCACTTCAGACTCTTAACTATAAACAAGGAATGAGAGAAATGAAGGAAAACAACATACACAGAGAGCACCAACACATTCTAACTCATTCTTGGGTTAAAAGATGAAAAATAGTGGTGGTAGAGAGTTCAGACACAACATGGTGGCTTCATTAATAAACAAAAATGATCACAACATCTCTTATATAGTCCTGATTTCAGAATTCATACAGAGCACTGAAAATCTTCCATATTTGCAGGAAAATTCAGAAGCATTACAACTATTCCATGCTTTTTCCAAGGACTCTTCAAATATTTTAAACCACAAGAACAAAATATGTGATACAGTGAACATGTTCTGTTACTAGTTCCACTTCAGAGGCAGCCATGCCTTTGTCTTCAGAAGCAGCACATACAGAGCGATTCTGAGGGACAAAAGAAAAGCGCAAGTACCGCAATCAAGAGCATTTAATGAGCAACAATTTTGTGCCAAGAAGGAAATCATAAAGATGAAAAATTATGCCTTCCTCTTCCAAACCTAGTTACCAAATTTCATCTCTTTTTGACAGATGTAGGAAGCAGCATTCAGGCAATGAACTTCAGAGATACTTTGGCAATGGATGGAGCCAACAAAAGCCACAAGCACAATTCCAAAGTGATTTAATGGGCCATGCTTTGCCCAAATTCCTATTGACAAAATTATGAAGTAAACACATCAGTCAGTGTTAGGGCATTACACTGCAGTTTTCTGCTCCTCTTTGATATTCTGTCTAATCTATCTTCAAGCTCTTTCTCTTGTCCACTGAAACGAGTTGCAGAAATAATGTCAGTTTTAGTCATTGATTAGTTTGTTTTGCCACTGAGCTGTTCTTAAGACAGACAAGCCTAAGAGGACTGCTTGCAATCAGCCAGAACAAAGATAAGGTGACCAGAACCAACAGGAAGTGCAACAAGGAGAGAAAGAGGAAATATCCATACTATACAATGTAGGAAGTCTATATGCAGGCATCATGCTTTGCGTTATACACTTGGGTGTATGCATGAACTGAACTCCAAATAACAAGCTTCTCTGCATCTGTCCCTGATCTAAGGTATTCTGACTTCTCTTTGCAAGTGGGGAAAGCTGAAATGATTATATTACTTGGCAAACTCCAGAATTATTTGCCCTTTGTAGCATAGTAAGTCCTCACTATTATGCCCCAAAATGTGTGATTGACTCTAATTCTGTGCACAGAAGAGAAAAAGGAAGATGTATAGTAGTATACAGCATCACACAGGTTGTGGTTTAACTCAACAGGCAGCTAAAACAGCCACACAGCTGTTTACTCACTCCCCCCACAGTAGGATGGGGAAGAATTGGTAAAAAAGAAAAAGACAAAACTTGTGGGTTGAAATAAAGGCAGTTTAATATGAAAGAAAAGGAAGAGAACAGTAATAATAACGAATATACAAATTAAGTCATGCACAGCACAATTGCTCACCACCCACAGACCACTGATGCCCCAGCTAGTTCCCAAGATGCGGTCTAAACCCCCAGCCAGCTCCACCTCAGTTACATATGAAACATGATGTCATATGTCATGGAATATTCCTTTGGCCAGTTTGAGTCAGGTGTCCTGGCTGTGTCCCCTCCCTGCTTCTTGGAGGCCCCCAGCCTGCTCAATGGAAGGGCACTATGAGAAGCTGGGAAGTCCTTAAGTTAGTGTAAACAGTACCAAGCAAGAACTAAAACATCAGTGTGTTAGTAACATTATTCCCATCCTAAATCCAAACCACAGCCCCATACCTTCTGCTAGGAAGAAAATTAATTCTATTCCAGCCAAAACTGGGGTAACACAAAGCCTCATATTATGTTCACACAACATTAAGCCCTTCAGTGTGAGGCAGAATGGAAAGGACAGGGCTGAGTATTTGCTCTCCTTCGTTTGTGACTGATAAACCTTAGGCAAGAGCAAATGTGTAGCCTATGTAATAGCTAGCAGTAGCTTCATAAGGAGGAGAAAAATAATGTTCTAATACATGTGAGTAAAGTATAATGCTGAGGAACACGTTACAGAACTGAACATGGCTCGAAAATTCATTCCCAGCCTTTATAAAGTGTCAGATCCTTTAAATCAATGCACTTTCTTTAACGAATGGATTTTCAAAGAATCTGAAAAAGTAATTTTGTTTCCTGACTGGTTTATGTTAGGCTTGCTAACCTGACTTTCACAGACCCCTGTATATCAACAGATGACTGCAAGTTACAACATAGGTTTGTGTCAGTGTAGAGTTTCAGTTCTGATAGAAGGGATCTCTTACCTTCAGACAGGGACAAATCATCAGCTGGAGACACCAGGTCTGTCTGGATCGCGAGCCCATTGCTCAATGATGTGGTAATCTGATTTGTCAAGATAACCTGCAAACAGACAGGGAGAGGGGGAAGGGAAATTAATTTTTGTAGGTACTGAAAGGCAGAGAGCAGCCCAAACAACGACTTGAATCCTTCAGGCACAGCATCCAGGCAATCCTCTACTATGACCTTCAGCGAATTTGATACTCATAAAATTTTGAGCTACCTGCAGAAACCAAAAGAGATAATAGCAGGAAAAGGGATACTGTTAAAAAGATGAAATGATAAACAGCAGTATGTTGATACACCCAGACACCTGAAGTGAAACTACTGTTCTGAAGAGCTTCATTCTTCAATGAACAATTTGATGCTCTTTGCAAAAAGCATAATATTCTTCATAGGCAAACAGGAAATCCTATTTTCCATACAGCTTATACACTTCCTTCAGCTGAAATACAGTACCACGGAGAAAGGTGTGGTAGGGATTCCTCCTCGCTGATCTGAAGCAGAAAAGCACTACATTTCACTAGGCTCTCTCTACACAAGAGGATATTTCAGTATTTTTCAGGGTCACAAGATTCTGATGAACAACAGACTCCAGTACTCACACACTGGTCCTCTGGCAGACAGCATGAGCTGGTCTTGCTTGCAAGAGATCAAGAGTTTATTGCACTGTTGAACATATACTTTTTCTCTACAACAGAAAGCATTAAGGCAAACACTGCCAACACCCCAGAGAGAAGAGCACAGGTATAAACATAATGATCTCTAAGCAGCTGCAATTCCCACAATTACAACTGGGCTCCACTTCGCAGGCTGACAAAAACTTTAGAAATTACTTTTATTTTAAAAGAATGCAAATGATTCTTCTTCTTGCACTGAGAACAGACTGCACTCCAAACTCTCTGAAATGAACGACCTGACTTCAACTGTATTTGACACAGGAGGAAGGAAGAAAGGAATCCTCCTACATGGTACTCAGTGGTCGCAGTTTCACAATGCTACCAGAATAAACTAACAGCTTGCCATTACTAAAAGGAAGAGGAATTTCTCTGCTCTTCCCTCCCTCTGATCGCGGCTTCCTCCTCCTTTCTAACACTTTCAGTAGTGTGCTGTGACACACTCTTCATTTTCTTTTCTATTTCAAGATCCCACAGAAGCTGTATCAGATCACAGAGCTGTAACCGCAGCGGTGGTGCTGCAGGGCACTGCGTCTTCTCCAGGCAGTATGACGTGAGGTGCCAGAAACGTGATGGTGTCTGTGACCTTTACCATGACCACAAGTCTTCCTCTCTGCTCTCGTCAGCCTGCCCATTTCTCTGCTTGTAAAACAGGCATGGTGGAGCTTTATGGACTGTATCGACAGGATTAAATGGAAAAGTTTCTAAGTAAAATATTCCTCTAACTCAACAGGAGTTGAGACCTTCAGAGCCCCACAGTGATGTCCCTCATGCTTTTCTGCTACTGACCGTGAGATCTAGACAAACTTCAGCTGGCTACAACCACCCTTGCCCAGCTTAACCATATGTTGCACCTTTTGGGACCGGACATTTATGGCCCCTGAAGTGAACAAAGATGCAGTAAATCTAGGCTAATGTTCTTAAGGTATAGCTTGCAATTCTGTGAACAGTAAACACACATGAAAGACATCTCATCTCTCTGCTGCTTCCACCAGATCTGCTGCATGGCCCGAAAGCAGACAAGGAAAAACCTGGCCCACACAACCCCTTGGAGCCACAGCTGGCTGTCCTGTTCATCAGATCGCAAGGTAAGAGTCAACTTAATAAGAAAGAAGAAAAAAGCAACTTTTGCCTTTCCTGCTTGCACAGTTACTTATCTTCCATGTCAGCAAGCAGGTTCATCCTTGTGACAGGATGAACATCAAATGTAGTTCAAGGCAAATGAAAGGAGTAGACAGCCAAGAGTCAGGAGGGATGAAGAAAAGGATGCCCAACCTTTCCTTCTCAACACTGGTTTCATTTCATTTTCACCGTGTCACAAAACCCACAGTCTCACTTGTCCACTGAGGCTCTTCTGGCAACCAGGCATAAGACACACCACCAACACAGCACAATAGTGAAGCTTTTCCTCAGTCAGGTACTAGGAAACATGCTGAAACAGAACCAACGCACTAGCAAATGTATACACACACGTACTGGCAGGGTATGAAGTTTTCCTTGGCACACTTCTGCAATGATCACATTATTCACAAGTGTCAAAGGCTCTGTAAGCAATGCAGTCATCCCAGACTTCTGCCAAGATAATCTCTGAACTGTGCCATCATGTATTTTATTATTTATGCACCATGTTTTAAAGAAAATCTACCGTACTTAAAGATATTTAAAAAAGAAAAAGAGACCTAATCACACCATATTTCATATTGCTATCTTGCAAACACAACTAACTTCAAAGGTTTCAAAATTCAAGAGAAAATCAAATTAAAAGAATGATGCAACTGCATTATTTTGTCTTTCAGATTTTTTTTGGCCTCCTCTTTAACCAAGAACTCTACAACACTGTTAGCTGTAGGACTGTAAATCTTTTTCACCCTTTACATTTAACTCAAACTACAACTCTGAATTTAGATCTCAATTTCTGCTGCAACCTTCAATAATTATTCCACAAGAGCAATACCCTAGATGCCCTGTTATACTGCTTAAAAAGCGACTTTAAAAAATGCAGGGTCCTACCCAAGTAAATGTTCCTCCCTGGCTTGCCCTGAAGACAGGAATTAAGTGTATTCTTAGTTCCATGACTTCACTGATAGTTAAACATTTGCTTAAATACATGTTTAAATACTATCTTGAACAAGCACGCTTCCTCTGAGATGAAGCCATATGCATGTACAGAACGCTTATTTTGGAACTCGCTGAAACCCATTCTTTATTTCTGCAAGCCTGCAGAGCCAACACAGAGATTCACTTCTCCTGTAAGGGGCTGTTAGCTGAGCACTAAATGTGGTGTCACGTTCCCTGTCACGCTTTTGCAGCCTTACTGCAAAGTTCTTCTATTGGGTGTAGATACTCCCAGTATGAAATAACCAATACTCACCTCTGCACACCTACTGTACTACAGTTTCAGCCTTGCTCTGCGGTGTACAGAGTGTTCCACACTCTCACTGGCTCAAACAAGCTACAGGTTGCTAACAAAAGGAAGAACACTTGCCCTCACTCAGCTCCGTTTCTGGAGAAAAATGTTAAGGCACACAGATGTAGGGAATTCACAGCATCATCAAGGTTGGAAAAGACCTCCAACATCATCTAGTGCAACTGTCTCCCTACCACCTATATTAGTCATTAAACTATGTCCCTAAATACCTCATCCAACCTTTTTTTGAATACCCCAAGGGACGGTGACTCCACCACCTCCCTGGGCAACCCATTCCAATGCCTAACCACTCTTTTTGAGAAGAAATTTCTCCTAATTTCTAACCTGAACCTCCCCTGGAACAACTTGTGGCCATTCCCTCTTGACCTATCACCACTCGGAGGCTGACCCCCAGCTCACCACAACCTCCTTTCAGGTAGCTGTAGAGAGCAATAGGGTCTCCCCTGAGCCTCCCCTTCCCCAGGCTAAACAGCCCCAGTTCTCTCAGTTGCTCCTTGTAAGACTTGTGTTCCAGACCCTTATTCAGCTTCATTGCCCTTCTCTGGACACGCTCCAGGGCCTCAATGTCTTTCTTGTAGTGAGGGGCCCTCTGAATCCATACATCTACCTTCAAAACTTGCATGCCCTTACTGGAAGGTGCTAAGATTTCTTTTGTATTTCCCAGAGTAAAACTTTGGTAGTGAACAGTGGCATTCAAACATGCTTTCAGCAGTCCCTGCTCCTACAGACATTCGATTTGAAGACCTTAATTTTGATACCACATGATTCCAGTATCACATCTTGACCAACCAGAAGGACATGCTTATATTCCATTCTGCTGTCCTTTGAAATGGTTTCATGTATTCAGAGAGTTACAAATAGGTGTCTGAGGGAACTGTTAAGCCTGAGTGTGACATGGAGAGAATCTGCAGGCAATGGAGAGGTATGGAGTGAAATAGCCAGGTGACTTTCTGGTGAGTAATCACATTTGTGCATGGACAGAATCCACTGAGTCTCTGCTCATATGTGTGTGCACAGAATATAATGCTAGTTCTGGTCTTATTGATCCTGTATCTCACAACATTATGAGGAAGGCTGGAGTATCTCCCTTCGGTCTGCTAGGTGCCACACTTGAAAGAAGCCACCTCTCACCGGTAAGCAGTTCCTGGAAACAGGCTGGGGTCACAAGTCCAAAGCAGACTTACTAGAAAGAGTGTGTTGCACTGAATTAGCAATAGCACTTCCTCAACTTTTCATTGGAGATCTGCCACTAAAGTACAGATCAGATTTACCCTGTTTAGTACAGGAGACCTGCCAAGTCCTTAGTCTAAGTAGGTACAGAAAAGTTGCCTCTGTTGTGGTTTCTTTTGACAGACACTGGACAACGTTACCAGACAAGCATAGCTTCCGCTTAAAGAGGTTCAATGTCAGTCATTAATTTGTTATCTTCCAGCAGAAGATTTAACAGTGAGAATATTGCTATGTGGTATTTAATGTTATCATATTAAAATACACACTATCTTATAAAATGCCCAGTATTTTAAAAGGACTTCCTATTTCAAAGAACAACTACTGGAACAAAACATTTTCACTACCATTGGTACTCTCACTAAGGCATGAAGAGTTACAAAAACATTACACCTCTCCACATACAACTCTGCCCTGACATGCAAGAGGTAAGGGGGTTCTACTCTGTTACAAACAAAGAGCATAGGGCTTCTTCAGCTGGTGATTTTGCATGAATAGAAAACATCCTCCGCTGCTGAAGTAAGGGGTGGGGAGAAGAAGGAAAGGGCAGCTAGAGAGCACAGTGACACTGGAAACTTGCCCCATGCAGTCTCCTATGGAGTTCAATGAACCATTGCCTTTAACCTTCCAGCTTACTCACTTGCAACTGGTTAAGTTCACTATTTAACACGTGAAAATCTGCAACCCTCAGCCTTCCAGTTCTGACAGAATTGCAAACACTGGAGAAATTTGCTTAGATTCAAATTTCAAAATAATTTCTGGGAAAAAGTCTATTAACTTAAAATACCACACAACTGACTGACCACACAATTTCCCAATCTTACGAAGATTTTTACTTCAGCATAGCAACCTTAGATTGTAAAGTAACCTCTTCTAACCATTAGAAGTGTTACAACAGCAAGAAAAAATCCTCTCCCCTACAGTTACAAAACACGGAGATAAACACAGGAGACAGTAGAATGTCATTTTCAAGTTGCTAATTTTAGATGCCTTAAAAAAAAAAACCCACCCTACTCTTCTGATCACTTCCCCAACTTTTATAGGTGCTGATACCTGGAACAAAATGGAAACAAGAAATTCTGAAGGAAAATAGCATTTATGTTCTAGACAGGTGACTGATACTTCTAAGGTTAATCCAGAAGTCAACACCACTGTTTATATCCTCTGGAAATCTTTAGGTGTTGTGAAAATAGAATTTCCTTCCACTGATGCAACTTCAGCAGATGCCAATTTTTCTGGAAGCACTTTAGAAGAGTAAATATACTTATTTAAGGTGCCTAAACTCCCAGCACCCCCATTTGTTGGCAATAGCACAGTTCTGCGTATGTGGAAAGCCCCTGCAGGTCCTGGGAGACAGTTGGCCTAAGAACTGAAATATCACTGCTTTACACAGAATAATAAGCAAACTATTATTTGTTTGGTTATTTATGCGGTACAATTTTTCAAGTACTCCTCCTGCCCTTCCTAGGACCAGACTGAAACTACAAACTACTAAATCTGACTTTGTCATCCTTGTAAATTCAGTTAAGTAAATAAGTAACATTCTGTAAACTTGTGGTGTCAGCCTCCTTGTTAGTTTATTGCAAAATTAAAGGGAGCTCAGCACAGAACTATCAATCAGTAACCAGCAAAGGTATAAAGTTTTCTGGAACATACCCAGAGGTGAAAAAAACCCTGCTCTCTCATGAAATAGCTGTTTGTTACAGGAATGGAGCCGAATTCCCCATTTCACATGCAACGCTATTCAGGAAAGCTGTTATTAAAGGCTTCCTATTGAGCAGGGAAAGCAAGCACAAGGACATTTGCAATAATCCCAAATTACTCCGCCCTTATGAGTCCATGTATTTTGTGGTTTTCGCTGTACTCAAGTCATGTCACTAGAGAGCACCACGTACAAATGGGGCTGGGATACTGACTCAGCATGCTGAAGGAGAAGGAAACACAGTTTTACCAATCCCCAGCCATTCTTCATACTGGTCCCTGAGAAAGCGCCTCACCCTTTCTCTGAAGGGCAGCGCTTTTCATGAGGCCTTCAAGCAGTCAGCAACAAGTCAACAAATCAGTGACTACTGTCGAAGCACTAGCAAAAAGGAAGGCCAGCAAGCAATACCACAAAGCCAGATGCAGCAGGCAGCAATCTTAGAAACAGAAAAAGGAAACAGGGAGAAAACTGAGGTGACACAGCATGCTTCAAACACCTGTCAGACCCACAGCCTTCTCCTCTTTCAGCTCCTTGAGACCGGCATTGGTCTGCTCAAGGAAGAATCCTAAATTGCCACAGGGTATTTGTGATCTTTGTCTAAGCTACACACTAAATTAGGGTTTTCTGGTTCTATGATTCCATGACATTTTTCTTTGGCATCAGTAGCCATTTTCCACAAAAGCTCTCGAAAGTTGTCAGTGACCCCAGTAGGACTTGTACCTGACGTTCACAAGGAAGAAAAAAAGTTTCTTTAAAAGCAAAGATTTTCAGTTAAATCAGTGAGTTCCAGACAGAAAAAGGAAACATCTG
This sequence comes from Gallinula chloropus, assembly GCF_964237585.1. NCBI lineage: Eukaryota > Metazoa > Chordata > Aves > Gruiformes > Rallidae > Gallinula > Gallinula chloropus. The sequence continues at coordinate 16,005,940 of NC_140088.1, read as the reverse complement.
AACTGCAATACTGAAAGTTCCTAAACAATATAAGAGTTTTAAAGAGAGAATTTCAAGTGCCCACAGCTGGGTGCTCGAAGCTGCTCCGCAGGGGTTCACCTCCCTGGAGAGATGGTTCTGGGCTCCAGGGCCAAGCCAAACATATTTATATCACAACTATTACTATGATAGGAGATTAAATATATACACGTATCTTGAGTCTTAGAAAACATAAACTACCTCATACAAACCAAGTAGAGAAGAGAAATCCCAACAGTTTATCATCTCAAACCCAAGCAAGTCACCATACCCACCCAGTACCCGGCCCAGTAGGTGTCCCATTCTGCCACACTGAGCGGCCACCAGCCCCAGCACCTCACGTTTGTGTGAGGAGGAATTAAAATAATGTCAAGCACTCAACAGAACCCAGCCATCACAAGCAAAAAGCCTCAGAATAAGTCACATTCCCACAGTCAAAGCCAAACACTGCTTCCAGTGTTTAATCAAAGCCCAAGTAAGAACGTTCAGAGGTAATTTTACACGTTGTACTAAAATGGCGGTAGCTGATTCCAGAAGCACAAAGCTTCACTGCAGGGACGCTCAACAGACAAGTACCCACATTTAAACTCGTTGCAAATCCAAATCAGTTGAAAGGAAAAGCACCCCTTGCAGACACTTTGTTTATAAATGACAGAGACATAGGCTGTAACTGTGATCCTCAGGATAGAGGGAAGGAGATGGACGTTTTCAGATGCAAAGGCACAGCAACTGCCCTGAGGAAAGGCAAAGAAGAGGGCTCTGTGCTGAGAGCTGTTGGGATTCACTTCTCACCAGAATTTGGCATAGGTCCCCGAATAACAGACATATGCACACAAACCACTGGAAACCTATTGAGAAACACTTCCTAATCCTATAAGCAATCTAGTAACAAGGTCTGGCCTTGCCTCAGAGGAATTTCATCTGTACCTATTTTCATCACATCCAGGAGGGGATAAAAAGAGGGTAATTAATCAGTCTAACAGCGTGGAAATAAGAAAGTAATGATTCTCTGGAAGGCTCACAAGCACATTTTAAAAGAAGGTTCATTAGGGACCTGTTGCTCAGGACACATTGCTTCTAGCTACAAACTCCGAGCTCCAAGGACAGGGTTTGCCACAGTATCTCTACCCAGGCTTCTCCTCTTTCCTCCATCAGTGAGGCAATTCATAGCAGCAGAGGTAATTTTATAGTCACTGGATTTCATCAGGTATAAATAGGAGTCGGAAGAAACCAAGGAATCTTTCAGAGTCTGGAGACTGTATTTACATCCAATTTATTCTGTTTTGCATAGGAAAAGTACAAAGTTATGCAATGCTATTCCATAACCCTTCTGGTGAAGCAAAGCATCTATTCACATCTCTGCCAACTCCTTAAAAATAATCACAATGAATTAATAAAACTTCCACCAGAAGAAATAAAGAAACAAAACAAAACAAAAGCACGCTGTTCTCAGGCAGCTACACGTCTTCAAGTTGAAATAGCTACCACCCAGCGATAGCCCGAGGTCTTTAGCCTTTCCTCCTCCATGAGCAAGGAATGCAGCCAACACAAACGTAACCTTCAAAACCCACACCGCAGCACCCTTGTGCTGTGCTGCTTGGCAAGAAAGGTTTGTGTGCCTGGAAGGTCTCCACATCCAGCAGCCTGCACAGACCTGTCTGCAGAGACCCATGTACAGCACATCCCGCCCCCCTGGAGGGATTGCCACCCGCCTTTGTACCCTGCCAGTAGCCCAGAGCTCTGGGTTATTTTCCAGCAGACCTACCCTCTCCTCCACCCTCCCCTCCAGCCTCTGTGCAATGATGGCTTTCTGAATTGAGCTTACTCCTGCGTGTAGCTAGCTAGTAAGGGACCAGTCTGATACTGGCTGTGCCAACGTAGAGCACCTTGCAGGAAACCGCTGTGACCCACAGGCAACTTTGACAGCCAAAACCTGCCGTGCTCTCAAAGGGGCAAACCGTACAGCTTAAAAATCAGTTTTCTGACAAATGCCAGATTGTCTTGCAGAAGGATAAATAACATAAAATTATGAATTCAGAGTTAGCTCTTAGATTGCACACTGTTCTCAGCAACAAGGCTTTTGGTTGACTTAATTTATTTTTGAAGGATGGAGAAGAAATTGGGTTGTCTGGAACATCAGCAAAGCACTACAGAACTTCAGTTCTGCTCTGGCATGCCCCTAGGCTGAGAGGAGAGCTGAGTATGTCTCCTGCTCTTTAACAGGATTGCAAGCAAGTCAAGTTTGTGCTTACTTTTTTTCTCAATGAAAAACCCAGTTTAGTTTATTGGCACTTGCTAGCTTTCACTAGCAGACCAGAGAGCAGACTTAAGGCTCTGTCCTTTCACTCCCTGAGTTCAGACCTTCTGCCACTCTGCTTTGTCCAGCACTTCCAATTTACCTAGACCCACACAAACTCTGTGGTATTCAATCTCACTACCTTCTGATGGAACAAATGCTTTGCTGGCCCTATTGCAGACAGATATTCAGACACTACTGCAAACTGACTAAAGGTACCACAAATCTTTTCTACCACTCCTAAACTCTGACTTTAAGAACAGAGTTGGAAGGGCTCATACTCACCTGAGCGCCCTAGGACACCTTAGGACAATTTCATAATGTCGCAGTTTTGCACACCTGGGTGCTGGGAAAGAAAGGGGCTGGGGGGGCAGCAGAAAATGGCTGCTGTATAGACACCTGTCTGTATTTTGTCTATGTTTTTTCCTAACAACTAAATAGGAATACGAACTAGATTAATGAAATACTTCCAACGAAGGCCTATTTAGGGCTCATGGTGTATTTCAAGCTGATAATTAGGGTGCCAGCATTTTTATTTGATTTTGATGTTTTGACAAGCCCATCAGAAGGGCTGTTTATAGTACTACGCACATGCAGGTCTGGCAAGGTATAGCATGTAAGGCACAGCTCGTACTCAATGTCATTAATTCCATTAATTCCTCAGATTCCTTCCAATTAATTCCTTCAAGTCTTTGAGGGACTGTATCACAGGAGACTCATTCGGTCTTGGATGCAAACTGGAACTGTTCGATGGGCTACTGTAATTTACAGCTTTGCCGAATGGCTTTTAAAACACTCTCCCTAGCTCCACCTTATCCCACACTGTGACCCTATGCCAACATTTTTAGAGGGAGGACAGTGCTAGTTCAGACTGCTCCTCATCGCCTTGAGGAAGCAGCAGAAACCAGTTTTAGGATGTGCTAGAAACCCCATCAACACTTTGCTGTTCAGCTCCCCTGCAAACCTTGCCTTCCTTGCCTGCCCTGCAGCACCGTAACCTTTCCGTCCAGTTTTTCGGCAGGCAAGAGAGGACTACAGCAGTATTTGCTTTCCCTTATTCATTGAACCTTTACAGGCAGGTAATGGCTAACACCACCACCACCAGACAGCATGGCATGGCTTATGTTGCTTTATACTCAACGTGCTCCATCAGCATCACAGAATCAGAGCAGAGCTTTTCTAGGCTACACTGATGTTAGAGATCACAACACACCATTCAATACTTGTTAAGAGAAGATTCCTTGTCTTGCTGTGTTGTGGTAGCTGCTGCCTGTCACCAAACACATTTCAGACACAGATGGGATTTTTATACTTACTAGTTAATCATGTAGCTTTATTTCAGTGTATGTAACAGTCAGTAGATTTTGAGTACAGGGTAAAAGGAATTTGGATCTATATCTCCATGCCCCAGTCTGCCCAAGGCACTTTAGCAGGTCTGCAGAGTACTAGGGTAGTAACTGAAACTGCACAGAAGCCTAACAAACCAATACCTCAATAATTTTTACAGAATAAGGAGAAGGGTATTAAGAAAGCAGGAACAAACTAGGCATTGACAGCATTATTTAGTACAACCAGGGTTCATTTAGTGAACACCCTGCCCCTGGTGATTTCAAAGTTTTCTCATGAACAAAACTAATTTCTCATCCTCTATAGCTGCAGTGGTTGTAGAAAATAGAATAATAATAATAATAATAATAATAATAATAATAAAAGAGTAGAAAACATGCGGAAAACACTCAATTGATGAAACAAACAGCCTAAGTCACCATCAGTTCCACTTCCCTGTGACCCAGGGCTCAGAAATGCATGAAAGGAGAAGTGCGAATGAGCAGCTGCAGATTATATGTACTGCAAGCTGTAGGTATACATTAACATTACATTTTAGATATTTTCATATATAAAATTACATCTACAACCTTTTCAGCCTAACCTTCAATTTAGCCAGTCATCTATTCCTACCAGAAATATTGATAATATTTCAAAACCAGCAGTAGCTTCAGCCTCCTTTAAAATGCAACAAATGCACAAAATAAGCTGTGTACAGCTAAGCACACCAGTCTGAATGCCAGGTAGTAATTTTCTGCTCTACCTGTGACTGTTTAAATTATCAACATCTTTTAGTCTGATCAGATTAAGAATGAAAGCTTTACCAGTGAGGTTTTGAGATTTGTAATATATCAACATACCTCTGATACAAGAGCAATATTCTTTTGCAAAGGAAAACTGGTTCTATTTTGTCAGATATAACATTCTTCCACTTACAAAGTTCAATACATTTTTTATAAACTGATATATTCCAAAGCTATTTTTTCTTATATAAAAAAAGGCAACCTGTATAAAATGCTCGTCACTCCACTGTGTTAGGAAGTTTTGTTAGCACTTTTGGAAAAGGTGTATAGAACTTTAGGAAGACTTCCTACTCAGTGGTTACAGCACCCTAAGTGCTTCTTCCACAAAAGCACAATTCAAAAAATTGACTAGGTCTTACATAGCTCACAGTAAAAAAGTAAAACCCCAAACATGTGTGCACACAATTGTTTTCCAAACATGTCTGATCTGATATTACCCAGAGGAAAGCCAAGTTTCTTCTCTTCAATATTTGGGGGAAAGTCTCGGGGCTCAAGGTATTCTTGAATTTCAGTGACATTATCTGGGCCTCTGTATCCTGTTTCTTCTAAACCCTTTCAACTAGGAAATAGTTATTCATTATTTTCTCCAGTAAAATTGGCATTCATGTCACATTTTAAAATGATAAATTTCTATTTACCTACCTAACTCACCTAAACTGGAGTGCATTTTCCTTGGAAATATGAATCACTAGAAACCACTTTGGAAGTTAGGACTCAAGATGGAAAATTAACTCAGAAAAATACAAGAAGTCGTTTTTGTGCTGAGACCGCAGCATGACACATCCTCCTTTGGCTTTGCCTGATACAGAAAAATAGCATTTGAGATTGTCCAAACAAAGTCACAGACCCACAAAACTATATTCAAGCTGATTTCACACCTCTCGGGATAACAACTCAGTCCTCCAGGTCACTGCTTAAATATGTGCATACGACAGCACTGTTATCTCTCCTGTGCTGCAGGGAGGATCAGTCCTGCAGGGTTGTTTTGGCAGACCTTTACCTGATACTAAGTCAAGTCAAACGAAGAGACTGGCAACAATGAAAATTCCTGCACAAGCCAATCAACTCAAACCAAAAGGTGTTCCTTTTCTTCTTAAAATTTGGTATTTTGAACACTGAGAACAGCTCCACTGGTTCCACTAGAAATGACATCACGTCATTGTTGCTAGTAGCTCAGTTTTAATGCAAATATTCATAATCATAGAAAGAAGTCGTTTCTTCAGATATTTGGGTACACCATTATATTTACAACTGTTCCTACAACTATTGAGAGTTGATGTCAGGTGAATAAAAAATGTGCTGTGGCATCTTCAGTGATACTAAACTTTAGGAAAACCTCGGGAATGGGACAAGATTTCAGAATTTTCACAGTTAGAAAGTATCTGCCCTTTAAGAATTACATTTAACAGAGCTAAATAATTTTTGCACCTCATTCAAATTAACCCAAGTGAACAGAGTCAGATCAAATCCTTTGAGATTTACTGCACATCCTACAAACTATACAGGCAGGCACCAGAGAAAGACAGCTAATGTCTTCTGGACAATGAACTGAAACTTTGCACAGCTCTAGATTAACTGTCCACCGCAGCCAGCGATGTTTTTATATCATCTCCTGGACTTGCTATTAAAATTCATAGGATCATGCATTTTCCTTGGACTCCATCATAACTGCTTCATCCAAAGTCTTTCTCAAGAAACCACAACCAAGTCACCACTGTGGAGTTCAGTAATAAATTGCAAAGATGGTAATGTCAGGAATGAATTTCATTAGTTTAATTCAGAGCAAAACTGAAGGGGAGCAAATTATGCTTTAGTCAAGAGAGCAGTTGCATGCCAATGGGCTTTCTGCAGCTCCATGACTGGAAGAGCTTCTTCCAGTGAGGAGTCACATACTTTGCAAACAAATGGGACACAAGGCCTAGATTAGAAGAGTGTTTCTGGACAGGATTGAGGTGCATGAGCAAACATGGAAAATCAGGAGCATAAAAAAAGCAATAAGCTGGTTCAGGCCAGCCTGGAAGTGCATCTTCAGATGTAGGCATGGAGTAGGAGGGTAGGAGCTACTGGATGCTACACAGCAGGACTGACATGCTGCAGGTGGAACAGTGGCCCAGCAAGGACTTTCTCAGGGAAGACAGGAATGCAACTCTATTTGTAGAGTTCCTAAAACAAAGATAAAAATAATTCAGAGCAAGACGCAGTTGCAGAGCAATGTGTGTGACAGGCTGCCTCAATTACATCCACATCTCCGTGAAACCTCTTTCATGTTTAGACAGATGCTAATTTGTAAAGTGGCCTGTGTGGCACAGAGATACAGAGCTTCTGCAGGCAGAAGGGCAGTTGTGGGATATACCCCTTCCGCTCTGTCGTCTGGTTTCCTGCAGTCATCCAAACATGTATCAACTAGAAATGTGTTTGCAGCAGCAGTGACGATACTAATTCAAAATGCTTTTGCCATTGGCTACTCCTTTGGTCTAATTAAGGAGAACTGACTATGGCTTGTTTTACAATAAATCACTTCTCAAAGATGGGGTGTTTGTTTGTTTTAAAATAACCCTTATCTGCTGTGCCAAGCCTTCAAATCCCATGCACAAAATGAGTATCACGTAATGGACTGCTTATACTCCATCTGCTTAAGACTGCTCTGCTTCTCCTTCTCCAGAACATCAGATACCCACTTCAGAGTAGAAACTACCCTGGCAAGGTAAGTTCTCATTTTAAATTGTATTAGTATTACTCAGTTTTGATTCCAGACTGAGTAATGCCGGTCTGGTTTTATTGACCCTAGAGAGGAGTTACAGCAAGTGAAACACAATCATGAACTTGTCTCATCCTCTTGTCCCTAAATACATTTGCAGAGAAACAAAGGGTTCAGCGTTTTTATTCTACCATTAACTCTTCACCTGAATTCATCCTCAAGAGGGAACAGGAGGGAGCAGAAGTCTGGTCGCATGTTTTCTAATCCTTGTTCTGACACTAAGTAGCTGCAACTGCTTACCGATACAATAAATTCTTTGTGCCCTGTTTTCAAAGCAGGCATAATGCCTACCCCGTAAGAGTGTTGTGGGATTCAGTATTTTGCTTTCCTAATGCTTTGATCTCACTGCATGAAGGGTGATTAAAACTACCAAGTGTTCTCAGAGCCTTCCAGTGGTACAGCTGGGCAATGTCTAAGTACAATTCAGTAGTAATAGCTGACTGCTATACATTATATATTTATACAGTTGAAGGTCTTGTAACAAAAACCTTGAACCTCCACCCCTCCCCCCTCAAAAAACCCAAACTCCCATAGCCCTTTTTCTTTTCTTTTTGTGTTTTTTAAAGGAAAAAAAACCCACAAGTAATGGATTGAAAGTATCCCTGATCTGCACCGCAAATGGGACGGGCAGAGCTGAAAACTTACTTGTGGCTCAAATTTTGTTATGTTGTACAACTTATTGTGAAGTTTTAGCACTGCATTTAAAGCAGAAGAAAAGAAACAAGCAGATGCCGGCTTATTACTTAAATGTTAGCTGGGACTAATTACAAACATGTAGACCCAGCCTCAAGAACAAATGTAGACCCACAGATCTAAACGGTCCCCCCTTTGGGGAAAGGATGGATATGAACTTCAGAGTTGAAGCCCATCTACTCAGCAGCAAAACCTGAAGAGGTCATAGTAGCACAAATTCCACAGATGCTGCTAAGTTACAAGGTTCTTCTGACATTCTGTGGAAATGTCCTCGAATTCGGGTGATTAAAGGATAATCACTGCTGCTGTGCAGCATTATCATTTGAATCACAGAATCACAAGGTTGGAAAAAACCTTTGAAGATCAAGTCCAACCATTCCCATCCTAAGCTAAACCATATCCCTAAGTACCTCATCTACCCTTTTTTTGAACACATCCGGGGAAGGTGACTCAATCACCTCCCTGGGCAGCCTGTTCCAGGCCCTGACAACTCTTGCAGTAAAAAAATATTTTCTAATATCCAATCTGTCCCTGCCCTGGCACAGTTTCATGCCATTTCCCCTTGTCCTATCTCCTGTTACTCGGGTGAAGAGACCATCGCCCACCTCTCTTCAACCTCCCTCCAGGTAGTTGTAGGCGGTGATAAGGTTTCCCCTCAGCCTCTTCTTCTTCAACCTAAACAGCCCCAGCTCCCTCAGCCATTCCTCATAGGATTTGGCAACCAGAAAGCCAGAAAGATGTTTTAGGCAAACAAGCAAGGCCAAAAAAGAAAAGACATTAACATGATGAAAACACAATTGAAAAGATACCCTTATATGATATTTTTCAGAAGATGCTCTCAAAACACTACAAACACTCAGATTCTGAATCTCAAAATGGTAGAGAGGAAACTATTCCATGCATTTTACAGACCAGAAAATAGAGACAGGAGTTTGGGAGTCCTTGCCAGCAGATGAGGCAAACAGATGAGCAGGTTTGTACAAATGGCAAAAAAAGGCAGCAAATTTGAAGAAGAAAGGAATGGTTAAATAGGAATAAGAACTTCAGGAATACCTTTGTCTGATACTGGTGGGGAATTTGCAAGACATAGGAGTACATCCTTTCCTGAACATTGAACCCCACCCAATACCAAAAACCACCTCACAATATGGAAGAAGGCCCTCCCAGAATGAAAGGTGGAAGACAGAAGCATCACCCTAAAAAGCTATAGCAGTGTAAAGCTGAAGGTGTTAAAGGTTTGAAGGAACCACACACATAGCAGCTCTTTTCGAAAACAACCTGACACTTTTATTTCAGCATAGTGGAAAGCAAAACCTCTTAGCTCTGGTTCAGCTTTCCACTAAGCTCTCATAATTTTGATTAAACGTGGAACTCAAAGCAAATCCCGAGGGTGCAAAGTAGTAAGGACTGAAACAAAACATTTTTACAAAGTGCCCAGTGATCTAAAAATCCTTGAGATTTATAAAGCACAAATTCCAGGTTTGCTATTACCTTCCTTTTTTTTCTATAAAGAAAAAAAAAAGGACACTACAGAAGACGGTTAGAACAATACACCAAAGGAAGAGTTTTAGCTGAAAGGATTAAAAATCAGTGAGTATTAAGAGGCAAGATTTCAGAGCTAAACTGACCCAAATTGTTTGGGCTGTTGCATAATTGCATCAAACTTGAGACCACGTGGTTGAGCAAGAAAGGAGGTACTTCTGGAGAAGAACACATTCATTTACCAAGACGACCAGGCAAAACATAGTATACTCTTGTTTAAACCTTCAAAAAGAACTTTCCCAGTTGCATTTTCACATAATGAAATGGAAGAATGATGGTTCTGACTGAGGAATGACCTCTATGCTTTTATGATTTGGTATATCCATCATTCAAAAATAATTACAAGGAACTTTTGTAGCTGAGTAATCACTGAAATAATTCTTTACTACAGGCCATGTGACAATGTTCAGTGTCAAACAGCCTTAAAAAAGCAACTGCAGACTAGTGAAAAAACAAGAAGGGTTTTTTTTTAATATACATAGAGAGATACTGTATATAGACTGGGTGGTTTCTGCATATGCAGATAAGTGTATGTATACGTATTTACACACACTTAAAGTCTACATCAGTGTTTTACAAAGATAGGTGGGTTCTGATTCTCCTTGTTTTGTTCATTATTATTGCAATTAAAGGAACACAGAAGAAATTCATATAACCCAGAGGATAATAAACAGGGTTTTAATACCATGCAGATATAAGTACCTTGAAATTATTATAGCACAGGTCTATCATATCACTTTAGCTGCTGAAGTAAAACAGCAGATATTGAGCTGAACAGAGAGGAAGCAATACCACCAGAGGCAGGTAATAGAACTACGAATCATCCTTAATAGGCAAGCAGTGTGAATATGCGCTGTACAACACATAGACAGCAAATCTGACACGTCCAGGACACTGGGCAGGCACTACAGAGTCTGGCATATGCAAGTGCCCATTTATTTGGAAGTTAAGCATCTCAGACATCCTACATGTCCCAAGTTCTCTCTTCCCCTTAGAGTTAAGAGATTTCATGTCAGGAAAGAAAATGTGTTGGGGAAAACCCTGACAACTCACGTCCCTGCAGAAATTTTGCACAACTCCACTCCAGACCACATTTCAACTGCTTCAGGCTGGACACTGAAGATACTGGAATAAGTTGATAAGCAGAATTAGATAATTATTCTAATTTCTCCAAGTGTTTATGTATGTTTGGATCAATCCAAGTTTAAGTTAAACACTGCTTGGCACACATACTTGTCTGCTGCTGTCATTTTGGCCCTTAGGGACTTAATTTCCTATCAGTCACTCCTCTGACTACACCTACCTTCAGAAATGTTATTGAAACAAAGGCAAAATATTTCAGAACACACCACCAGGCCTGGAAGCATTCTTTAAACACAGGTTTAACTAAAACTGTTAAGTCAGTAAATTATTTGCACATAACTGTAAACAATAACCAGACAAAGGCTACCTCCCTTCAGAAACATCAAGAGAGTCTTTCAGTTTTTAAAGAAGAGCTTAAAATGTTCACCAAAAGCATCAAGAGACTGTAAAGAAAGTATCTAGGAACAAACTTCAAAGTACCTTCTCAGTTCACTGAAGATGGTAAAAAAAAAAACAGGCCCAGGAAGAGTTAATACAACAGCATCCCTGGTATTTGCAGACAGTAAAACATCAGAAAGAAAAGAGACAAAAACCAAAGAACAGTCTGAAAAAGTATTCCTACTCAAGGCAGCACTTAAGCACGTACTCAATTTTAAGTATATACTTAAAATGCTAATTAAAATATGTTTAAGTGCTTTCCTGAGTTGAGGCCAAAGAATTCAATCAGATGTTAATGGAAAAATTTTGGCAGTATTCATAGTGTTCTACTTAACATTGCAATGCAGAAGGATTATTAAAGGACAAAACGCTGTATGAGGCAGAGGCTACACATTCTTCTAAGCATAAGTTACAAGTAGCCTGGCTACCGTGCTACTAAAGTGCACATGGTCACAAAAATTAGTACTTCCAGAGGAAAAATAAATTAGAGCTGAACTGGACAATGGACAGGTTGAGATGAAAGAAACATGCAGCAAACAAATATTTTAAATTGCACATTTTCAAAAAAGTAAATGTAAATGCACCAGACCAATATTAAGAGCTTAAAGGTAATGGTGTCAAGCTAGGGGATGTAGCAGCAGAACAGGATTTAGGCAAAGTAGATATGCAAAAAAAAAGTTATTGATAGAAGAAATAGTATCTGGCCACAGAGGAGGAACTAGGCTTCAGGTAGATCAAAGAAATGCTATACTGAAAGAATAACAGAGAACATATTATATTGTGGAATCTTCATAAATACAAAACATTAGCATATGACAACGTTACAAGCAGAACTGTATTTCCCTCCTACACTTCAGGAAAAAGACACTAAGCTTACAAAATTGAAACTATTAATACCAATACTAGTAATAATAATAAAGGTAATTAAGTCTATTATTATTTTTATTGCTTTGTTTTCAAACTGTAACCAAGGGTTGGCATTGAGCATTTCAGAGATACCTGACACACTCAGGAAATAATCACAAGTGTGATTCAGGACTCTGAAACCAGTGCCCATGGTTTGACAATTTGAGAAGCTGGCCTACTGATGCTAAATTCAGAGGAGAGAGATTAACTTAAAAGCATTTCAGCTCAAAAGTAAATTTAAAAGCCTGCAGTTTTTACAGCAGGCTAACATCTCAGAAAACACAGACAGCCCTAATAATGGAGTGATTTAAATATGATTTTCAATACACAAATAGATATTAGAAAAAGAACATTCAAACTAATAGAGCTGATGGAGAAGAAAATAAATGTCAGCATTCAATATGTAAGAATGAAATATAGAGACCTATGATGGAATAAAAAAAGCAAATGAAAGACTTAAAACGAAACAAATTCCTGAAGCATGACTAAAGCAAGTAAACAAAGAATCTGCTGGGAAGAAAAAGGAGAAAGGGAATAAGGACCACTTAGAGAAACAGTATGATTGTGTTAAATAAGTTCTCAACGAAAAAAAGCTTAGACAAGTCCTTATCCTGATCACTCAGCTATTCTCAAATAACAGAGATGAAGCACTGTTGGGAACCTCGGGATCAAAAAGATACTGAAATGACAAGTTAAAGAGAAACACATCAACAGAATTGCCTGGAACACCTCTAAGATTTCTGGCAATGCTCACATTCAAGTGGATGAACTTCTTAAAAATCCACTGCGAAACACCTGTATCACAACATGCACACACATAAATTCTTCTTCCCACTCTATGCAGGCACCATATTTTTGCCCATCTGTACCCTTGCTCTCTGTACCATTACAGCAGAAAATAACATTCCCTCATAGGCATCGGCATAAACCACCCATCTGCAACTCCCCTGTTCTCAGGCCTTGACAGAGCTCTGGAAACTCACCATCTGATGCACCAAATGTACAACGTGATGTCATTCAGGCCTAGATATAAGATCCCAGGTATTTGGGAGTTTAACTGTTTCCCTTCTCCTTCAGAACATCGATCTGTTTAGCATATTATTACACGTGAACATCTTACATTTAAATACATGTACTGTGTTTTAAAGATGATTTGTGTAAATTTGAGATAACTGCATTAACCTCTGAGGTTTTGTCATTTGTGTATATAGGCCGTTTCCCGCCACTGCAGATAATATCAAACACAATCTGAATAGAAAGTAGTTTTGATGTAAAAAAATTTTAGACACATTTCAAAAATAAGGAACAACATCCCTGACAAAACTAGTGTTCCTGTGTTTCCTGGGGGACATCTGTATAGGTATCCATTATGAAAAAAACCTCACAACTTCAATCTTTATGATTTTAGTACCTTTTCTACACGGAACAGTCATGATAAAAGACTGTAGTTTCACACATTTTAAATGGTGTGATGACACCGAAGGAGGAGAAACTACTCTGTCCTCTCTTGTGTCTTATTCCCATCCCTGAACTGCTGCCTATTCCACGCAGGTGGCATGGTCATAAACTCAACTGAAGGGAAGAACTGATGCAGTTTCCCAGTCGGGATGAAGGGAGGGAGGATGGGGTAACTCCTTCCAGCAGTCATGCCCTGTTACTGCGTGTGTGCACTGTATGCAGAGTTTCAAGATAAAAGAGATCATGACAGATACCAAAACAAAGAGCGTAAGATCCCACCACTACTATGATCTCAGGTGGTTTAAGGAGAGCAAAAATTTTCATTGCCCTTATTTTAGACTCTAAAATGAGGGAAAATACCATTATATTACAGCTTTGTTTCTGGTCCTTGCCCACCATGACTGAAGAACAGGCTATATAGACCAATGAATGCCTCAAACTATCATACTTTTTAAAATGGTGGAGGAAGTCATTACTTAATAGGCTATCTATTTCTTTTAAACAGTATTATTTGGAGGTGTTCATTATTTTGAACACTATTAACATTTCCCAGGAAGATGCAGAGGAGGAAGCCAAGCAGTTGCTAAACAGACCATGAGACAGCTGCACCCTCCCCATCCCCAGCCTGCAAGGTACATCTTTCACACAGCCTTTGATTGTTGAAGATTCCCAGTCACAATATAGTAGTCATTTCCCAGGGAGCTTATTTCTTCAAAGATGACAGCAAAACTGGTCTGCAGAACAATACGTTTCAGGGCAATACGCTTACATAAATGTTCTTCTCTCAAAGGAAAGGATTATATGTATGTAGTATTTACATCGATGCACTTCCTCTAAAAATACTGCTTCACCTGGTGACTAACACTCGTGCTTACTCTGCAACTGCAAGGCACCACCTACAAGCTCTTCAGAAACCTTAATAAGCATGTAACAGTTCTACAGAAGTAAAAAGCAAACAATCAATTAAAAGCTGAAGAAAAGCTGTAGCACGGGAACTGCCTGTTAAATTTTCTGTTAAGACAACTATCTAGAGTCACATCTCACACAGATGCATCTGTTTTTCAAAGTTCATTGAAAAAAGTTAAGCATACCAAGAAACCAACTTCCAGCGAAGTAATTCTGCCACCTGCTGGTGCTTTTATGGATACACTAAGTATTTTAATGGAAAACTTTTCAATTAAACCCCACCCTTAATAAAAAATGGGAGTACTTCTGTACTGGAGAAAAAAACCCTGTTTATTAACTATGAATCAACAGGATATCACAATCTTTTTTTCTTTTTGACTTCTCAAGTGCATGACCCCGAAGACGCTTATACTCAAGATGAAGCAGATTAGGGGTGAGAAGGGTAGCCTGGTACAAGGAAAAAGCCCAGTGGTTATAAAATAAATAAAAAGTTGCAAAACCTCATAAAGTATTTTCACAAAACCTCATAAAACAAAGTATCTTAATTAATCTTGTAAATTTCACACAGGAAAAAATGTCTAAAAGCAAAGCCTTTCAGTCTGAAAACTGTGATCCCAAACACTGCTGGATTACAGTATCAAAACAATTTGGAAAAAAGAAAAACCAACAGGTCAAAGAAATATTGAAATTCACCCATCTACAATCACTGAGTGGGGGAAAGACAAAATAAAACAAGTGGTATTCAAAAGATAACTCTTCTCACACCTCCAGTTCTAGCAGTGATACAGCTGAGGATCTAGCAAGGTTTGACCAAGTCCTTTTACCAAAACCCAGCAACAATAGGGTGGACATCCCAATCTTGCTGCTGCAGTCCCTGCCAGCCAGCAGCATCCTGTCTGTCAGCACTTACTGTCAGGGCAACAATGACCTGTGCCCCCCCTCCCCGCTCACGCCAGGCCACACGCAATGACTTCTCACTAGTGTGGTTACATCATACGGTGTCCTTACGTTGCTCATTGCTCTGCACACTCTTAGAAAGCCTGTCTCCAAGTGTGGGCAGGTAGCAGTAGTACTGGAGGAGTTTAGGGAACAAACTGAAAAGAACAGGACACCCAATTGCAGCGGGAAGTTGGGGGCAGGAGAGTGACTTGCTGAAAGACGATCCACTCAAAAAATCACTTCAGATTTTTAAGTACTGTAACTCATAAGGCCAGAAAAATATCTTCTGGGAGAAGGAAACCCTGACTCCACAGAATAAACATCTATGCATCAGTCTGCTACCCTGAGCTCCATTTGCTACCCTGTCCTACAACAGTTTCCTCATATGAATGGGCCAAGAGAGCCATGGGTGGCCTCTCATCCAAACCATACCGGACTAAACTTGCTCAGCTCACGAGGCAGGAGGAGGAATCACAAGACAAGACAGGATGGTTAACCACTCTTTGTACTAAACAGACATATTCACTCTACTTTTCATTTAGAGCACTACAAAAAGCTTGTTTCACCTTGCAAAGCTTGGCAGCTGCCCTACGCCATTTAGAAAGAATATTGAGTCATTCCTTCAGGCTCTTCAGCCCTTTGATATCGTGTTGCCTGTTAGACAGCAGACAGGCCTACACCCCTTTTACCAAGCGGCACATGCATGGCAGCTTCACACACTCTCAAATGAAGCCTCCTAGCAATTTTTGGTTCCCCCCTTGGTCAAGTACAGAGATTAGTTCTCAAGACAAGAGCTCTGGGCCCCAGTGCTGGTGCTTCTTGGGACAGTGCTCCAGCAGCTCCCCGAATGAACAAGCATCTTCCCCACTGCAGGGAGGGAGCCCCAGGTAGCTGCACTCTCTCTGTTGTGGTGGGAAAGGAGGGGGGGAAAGACTTGTTGGTCGAATTAAATGTGCTCAGCAGTGGTTTTACCTCTTGCTTCCTTGATTTCTACATTTGCCTCATTGCTGAGCCCAGTGAGCAGGCCTGCAATGTTAATTACAGAATTTCACTCAAATGAAAAGCTATTTCAGATTTGTGTATTGTGGCAATGAGATTTTAACTGGATCTTGAGGCACTTACATGTCCATCAACTCTGACCTCTAACTGTATAAAATAATTTACATGTGCTACATATTATTAGCCCTATATTTTGAAGCAGGATAGCAAAAATGGTTGAAAGACAGGCAAAGAAAATCTGTAGCAGAACTAGATCTTAATCCAGATCTTGGCCTGTCTTTCCTTTGTAATCGATACTAAATAAACCTGAAAAAAAAGCACATGCATGCATGAAAATCAATTTTAAGAAAAGGTGTTTTAACTAGATCAGGTTTCAGAGTTCTGTTTTCTGTACTGAAATTGAAGGTCATCCTGTACAAGCTCAGTATTTTTTCCTGTTCCTAAGTTTTGTTATCCTTTGCTGCATGTGTATATGCAGTTGTAACATTAAGAATTTATGCAGATGTTTTATTTTTTGCAGTAAGCTAACTTCCTTGTCTGTGAAATAGATGGAAGCCAACTAGCATTTCTTCCAGCCTGCCTTGCTGTATTTTAACAAGATAAATTTGGGGGTTTTCCCCCCATAAGGTATTTTCCCATAGGAATTCCCATAAGGAATGTTATTCCTTGCAGTGCCCTATTCATATAATTCTTGCCCCTTTCAACAAGGCAGATAATTAGATAGCTTTCCCCTGAAGATAGATCATCTATTGATAAAACAAGATGTACTACTGAGGCCACACCCTATGATTTGATTAATTTGTTCTCTGACCTGTTTTTAATCACACTTGGGACTTCAGTTTTGAAAGGAAATGTACCTGGGCAGTGTGTAAAAAGAGAGGTCAAGCAGACGACAACTCAGAGCACTATTGTGGCTGGATTGCCCATGCCACCCTAGTGATTTAAAATGTTAATTATCCTGCATTTGACAGTGACAGATGTTACACATGACAGATTCTTACAAGGTAAGAGCAAAGGCATTTTTGACACAGACCTCATTTCAACTGAGTGTTAACAAAAGACCACCAGAAGTAAGACAAACATTGTTCATTTCCAAGTCCAGTACAAGAATCCATACCACAGCCACCTGAGGAAGAAAATCACGATTCCCCTGCCTGCCCTTTAATTTGGCCATGCTGGACATATCAGCTTTTAAATCCAGCAGAAAAGCTTCTCTTAAGATCTCTTACCTATTAGTTTATTCATTGTTTTATATATACACTAAGAGAACTTAACAAAGGTGGAGTAGCGGAAATGCTGATGTCCAGTGCATTCAAAAGTATCCAAGACTGTATCAAATCTACTGTGCAATTTCTCATATATTGGCAATTTGCATCATGCAGTATCAACTGTTAAGAAATTACTTACACTGCTGCTGAGCTGCACACATCACTGAGTTGTTACACTACAATACTACAATACAGCACAGCAGATACGAAGGGGAAAGCAAAAATCCTCCAGCTAAGTCAGATTTGAAGACTATTTTAGGGAAGAAAACAGAGACGGTCTCTTGCAATTACCTGGAACACCTAGATCTCCATGCAAAAAACACAGAATGCTTTGGTGAGCACAAAATGTTGAGACCACAGCTTTTTATCTCATTGATCACATACCCTTTCCAGCAGTAATCTTTTACTCCAGGACACAGGCTCAGACCTGACTCAGAAGGAAGAACACCTCTAACCAAAGTACCAACAACAGCTCACGGAGCACAGTTTGTTACCCACACACCCAACCTCTGCAGGGCTGCCATCCGTTTACTATCCGGACTCAATCTTACCTAATTTGTGAATTGTGACAAAAATCACACCCTGAGGTGGTGTAGCTATGCAACTTGTACATTATGCACCTTTCATTAATGAAAGAATAAATGGAGTAACCTACTGATGAATACATCTTGCAGGGCCTGAAAAATGTGAGAACAAACAAACATTTCATAATACATATAAAAAGGCTTTTCAATTAACATCCTGTTTTGAATACATGGCTGATCCACAGCAGCCCCTGGCAATAGTCTGCCAACATCTCAGCCCAGCATGCTTAGACACTTCTGGCAGTGCTTCCAATCCTCTACGCATCAACAAGAAGCCTGTTTATTATCCAGCTTGCCTGATCTATAGTGCAATGCAGCCAGGACCTGAAGCTATTTCCTTAAGATTGAATGAGTCAGGACATGAAAATTATTAATCAACGTGAAGAGGTTTAAAAGCAGCAATAAAACTGCTTGAAGTAAAGCCTCTGTAAAGCAAGGATTGCAGCACTCAAAGTCGGGGCTTTCCACAGGCTGACAGTACTGGGATGCTTTGCTATTTCTCTCTCAACATTGTGGTAAGTGCAGTGGACAGACAGACAATGGCTATTTGTCTCTGATGCTACACTCAGCTCGGGAGATCTACAGGGTACAGCTATACAGTCTTTTGAAGGTAAATACCATCTTGCTGTGCCTGTGGTCCAAGCAGAATGGAAAACATGGCAGCGCAATGCCAAGACCAAGTTAACACACAGTGCATCTTGTCAGGGTTCAAAGCAGAAGCAAAGCAAGCCCACTGCTACCCGTGAGACACCGTTCCTACTGACACAGTATGGAGGAAAACAGTGTGTAAATGCAGCAAATGAGACAAATCTGCTTTTGCTACAATAAAAAGGTACCTTGCAGCAGCCTCCACTGTCAGCTGAGAAGACATAAAACAGGCTAGGGGAGGTCCTGGTACCGGACTCCTGCACCTTCTGCAGCCTCAAGGTAATGAAAGCACAGACTTCATCAAAATCAGGGAAAAAAAAAGGATGCAAGGATGCTAGTTGTCATTCTGGTGCTCATCCATGCAAATCACATGGCAGTGTTATAGGCAGTAATGCTCTAAGAGAGGCCTGGCATTGAAACGATTGGTAGATTTTTGCAGTTAGTTTCTGTGTCTTAAACCAAAGAGGTGCTGCAGAGCATTTTGTTATTTAAAGGGAAGAGGAAGAGGCAAGGTCCATAGTTTTGAGGGCTGACAGTCAGTTACTCTACTGTGAAAACATGAATGAAACAAAGCACACTTAGCCACAAGTAAATACAGCTCAAACGTATTTGCTGTCCCTCAATCAAAAACCATCCCTTTTCCTACAGAAATATGTTTGCAGTGGTGAGAGCTCTTCCTTCAAATTCTCCTAATTTTATCTGCTGCATATTTATCTATTTTGTCATGCATGTTGATGTTAAAAATATTCATATACATATACACAGGTAGCTTTTAAGGCATTTTTTTGTTTCCAAATGCTGCCATTGTTACAGCCTTAGACAAGGAGAGCTTCACCACAGAGATTAATTACAGGGAGCAAAATAATCTTTTCCATTCTACCTTATCACAGAACTGCTAAACTTCTTCTGGCAGAGTTCCTTGTCTGTAAACATTGAATCTTCAAGTCCTGAATAAATGATGGCATTTGCAACTTCTGCCAAGGCCTGAGATCTCCAACACATTTCACATGAATATGAAAGAACAGCTAGATGACAGCAATTTCTGGGCACCAATCACCTTGCAAAAAACAGTGATCCAGAGTTGTATAGTTAACTGTGTTTTGGCTGAGTGAACAGTCACCGATTAGATTACACTCTTGATTTAAACTTAGGAAATGAAATGTTTTCCTCAGCCTCTCTCTTTGCTTCCTCCTCGTGTCCTTCATATCAGCTTAACTAAGTTACAGCAGTCCTGATTGTTCAGCAAATCTCTTTACAATTACATTTGAAATGGCCAAGGACCATCATGTGAAAAAGATTTACAATAGTACCTCCTACAGACTTTGCGTTCTCCCTCTTTACAGCTCACAAAAGATTGAGAAACTCAGGCTGAAATGTAGATTTAGAGTATCAGTACATCTTTTGGAGTATGCAACCTACCATCCACAACACCGGTCAACGTGGTTACTCCTCAAGAAAGGGACACTCGGTACTCATGAATTTATTTATCAAGCTGTCTACCAGTAGGGAAAAAAAATCACAGTAAGAAACTAGTGGTGATGATTTTACTTAAACTGGGCCTATAGTCTTCTCTTTATCATCTGACCTTGGTGAAAGAGTCTCTTTAGAGACATTAAGGAAGGTTGAATTCATAATGCAAGAGCTCCTGGCAGTTTTCATCACCTCAAATTACAAAGTGATTTTGATCAGTGCTGAGCATCCAGAAGGATGAATTTTGCACTACTTTATTGGCTCCTGCTTCCCTTGCAACCTGCTCACACAGGATCACAGAAGGCAACTTCTCTTCTTCCAAGATGACCTTAAACTCAGTAAAGCACAATCCCATCTCCTCTCCCCGTTAGTGTTTGCATCCAAATACACACACATGTGAGTGATACCCTGTATTTGGGAGGGCAGGATGATACAAATCCCTACAGTTCCCTACCAGACTTACTTTCTATGAACACAGACACAAGACCCACTGAAGAAATTGCTAGGTGACCAGCATGCCTTGCATCTTCTGTTTAGAATCATGCATTCCTCCCAGACACCAACAAAAGCCAGCTTTAGATCTGGATAAATGATCTCAACAGAGGCAACACGTACAAAAACAGCAAACCAAAAGGCTGATTTCACCTTTTACTGAGGGTTCCTTCCCTCTCGATGTGGAGGATTGCTTCGGAGTCAACACTGCTTTCAGGTTTATCAGCTGCAATAGTACTCTCAACTAATTAAAGGCAATTTTTACTCTAGCTATTCCCATCAGCTAAAGATGCTCAAATTTTTATCTGCATTTTAAACAGCTCCAGGGGACATCACTCAAGTTCCTTCCATTGAGAAGTGAAGATGAGATTCATACAGCAACTGCAATTATCTAATTGCCTGTTTGTAAGGCAAGTGAGACTGGCAAAAACTCACCAGGTAAATGTGCCATACTCTTCCCCTCTGTGGTTTCAGTGCTTTGCTTTCAGTCACCTTCCCTGGATGTGTTCAAAAAAAGGATAGATGAGGCACTTAGGGATATGGTTTAGCTTAGGATGGGAATGGTTGGACTTGATCTTCAAAGGTCTTTTCCAACCTTGTGATTCTGTGAAGCTGTAACAGAGGTAGGGAAAAAGGATGCACTATTCTATGCGGGGAGGATGCAAGTCTCAGGTCAGTGTGAGCTTATCACACACGCTGCTCTTCCTTCCACTCTTCCAACAAACTAAACTCCTGCATTTACAACAGCTAAGACAAAATCGTAGAACATACAATTCTCTGGAGTAGTTTCAAAATGTCCCTTTTTTCTTTTTTCTGTATTTTTGGCAAGTATAAGGAGAATAGAAACACATAATCAACTCCTTTCTGCAAATCTGAACTGCAAAAATGTGGGTTTTTCAAATGTTCGTAGCACAGCGGCTTTGAGTGCTAATTCTGCTTCTCTACGTTTTCTAGATGTAAAGCAAAAAAAACCCACATTCCTTGCCAGAGAGCATGATTTAAAAAGAACTAAAGCATAGACTTTGACCATATGTTAAGGCTGACTGAATTCAAAGTGCAAGTCTTACTGGATCAACATTGTAGTCTACTGAAAAGATCTTATCCAGCATATTAATGTTTCCATTTTAACTTAGTTTTCAGCCTTACTTCAGGCATTTTGTTCAACTTGGACACAAGCAGAGTAGACAGCTGCACTTTAATGAATTTGTATGTATTTCTAGCCAGTTCACCTTCATACATTATCACTAATAAAGCAACATTTATGTGGCAAACCGTCAAGGTGCATTACTCAAAATCACCAGGTTTTATATAGAAACAGAAGTACTTCCTTTCACTTGAGGCCTGCAAAGGGGGTTTTTTTTGGGGGGGATGGGATTGAGGGGGGTGAGAGCTCAAAGTATGTTGGTGGGGGGGTGAGGCGGTGGTTCTTGGGGATTTTTATTTGCTAGAACTCTGCTTGGGACAAAATTATAATGCTGTGTTCCTTTAGGAAAAGAGCTGATTAACTGTAACCAAAACCAATGCCATATTTATGCAACCTCAGAAAAGGACAACAAAATCTCATACCTCAGAATATAAACAGTTGTTACAGTCATCATGGGAGTATTTCCCACTCCCCCCTCCACTGCAAGGACAGGGTGAGTAAGGCAGGCGAGGAGGTGGTGCCTTATTCTGAGCTAAACAGAATGCAGAAGACAGACTGATCTATTGTAGTAAATCTTATGTTCCTTAGTCTTTGCCATCTGGCAAGTGATCCGTGGCTCATGTGAAACGAGTGGGTGGTCATGGTCCGGTCTGTACTAGATATTTTTCGGGATCACGGGAAAACAAAACAAAACATTGCAACTGGCACCAACCGCTGCTCTTGTTAGCGGCTTGCAACAGGCGAAGCACCAAGCAAAACTGGAGACTAAACCTTTCCCTTCTACAGAACTGGTCACATTTTCAGGGGGAGATAAAAACAAGCTTGTATAAGAAAGGGAAAGTTTGCAATGCCTCCAGCTCCATCATTCTGTTCGGGATAAAGAAAGCAAAGACTTTGGCCCTTAGGATAACCAGTGACTCTACCTTCCCTGCTCTGATGATTCACCCTTTCCTTGAGTATCAACTTGGGAGCCACGAAAAGCACATGAAATTTACAGCTCTTATCTCCCTTTCTGGGTCGACCTGATCCTGAAATCTTAATCTGACATTATAAAAGGTGATTGTTTGCGGGGGTGGGGTGGGGGGAGGGGGCAGGAAAGGGCCAATCAAAATTTTCATCCTCACACAGTAGGTTCAACAGAGGGATGGGTGAACAACTACATGCAGGGGGGTTGGACCCGATGATCTCTTGAGGTCCCTTTCAACTTTATGAAGGACACCAGCTGGGGCATTGTTGCCAGCCTTAAATTTGTTGTAAAAACAGCTGTGGAAAGCGAAAGTTCTTTCATAAAACTGTATTTATAGGTGAACACCAATGCTTAACAGGAGGTTTTCCACATTACAGAACTATATTTCAAAGGTTATCCTGCTGAAAAAGAGCCAAACACTACAGCATTTACATTGTTTCAAATTTAATACAATGCAGATTTTTTGAGCACAAATACCTTTAAAGGAAACCATATGGTAACGGCAGACTTGCTTTTCCTTAACAATCTAGAATGCTTTCACTCTGAACTTCAAGTTAAAAAGGGTGCAGAACTGGCTACGTACAACATTCCTTTTATTTCAAAGAACCCCACTCATTTAGCATATGGCAATAGTGTGAAGCAGCACAGTTTGGTATTTTTAACCTGACAGACCAACTCACGGAGCAACTTCATATTATACTTCAGCCCTGGCTGAACAAAAAAGCAAACCCTAACTCCCTGTTTGCTCAAACAGCATCAAAGCAGCTACAAAATGGCAGGCAGGATTGTATCATTTCTAGCATCAGGGAATGAATATTGAAATATTTTTTTTGTAAGGATTTGCTTAGTAGCTTGTAATTTTGAAATAAAGGATCGAAACAAATAACCTTGTGAGGGCTCAACAGTTCTACTTCCACAAACCAAAGCTTACATAAGAACACGAAGTAGCCAGACAAAAATACTAATCTGACTAAATCTAAAGAGTTAACATTTTGATGTTAGACATTATTTGCAGTGACTGTGGAATAAACATTTGCAGACCAATGTTAGGATTTTGTTTATGGTCCACTTCCCCAGTTATCATGGATACACACCTGGCTTCCCCAGACCCCAAGGGAAAGCTTGTAATACCAGAAGGAGAAAAGAAAAAAGAATAAAGAAAAAAAAAGCATTGTGACTATACATATTTGTCACAGAAGATCCTGTGTATGGGAGATCATAATTTTTTCCAATTGCTTTTCAGTATATAACTACACATTTAAACAATCACAGTGCAAGCATACTGCAGAATTCTAGGTGTTCTAAGAAGGATTACTAGCACAGCATAACAGTTAAATCTACACAGATGTGCAACGTACAAATACCCATTTCACTATCCTCTAATGAAAAATGAGCAAAGGCAAGGATGCGTTAAGGTAAAGTGACTGTGGTTTGCTTAGCTGTGCTGTCTTTTGTTTCATCATAGCAGCACACAGCCTTGAATCAACAGGAAACCTCTTTCATCCATCTGATGACACATACCAATGATGAAGGACATGTCATATTTCTAGGTGCTTAAAATATGCTGACGTTTTGAAAATACACGTTCTTACCCCATGTCAGTCTAGCAATAGCAGACACCTAGAAGCCCCGGCCAAGATGCTCAAAACCTGTCTCTACCTGACCATCAGCAAAAGACCCTAACTTCCTTTCATTTCCCCCAAAATCTCCTTTTTAGAAACAAACTTCCCAAACAAAAGCAAAGAATAACAAACACAGGAATACATCAGTAAACATATTCTAAAGCTGCATCTTCACTGCCATCAGGCCGCTGCACCAGCAAGCATGCTGGTACTTGCTCTTCTCCAACACCAGCAGAGAAGCACTGGAGTGGCAGAGGCTGGAGAGCACACTGCTCCTGTTTACTGGGAACACTGGGTACTTAGGTGTGTTGCTAGTTCAGGTATACCTCTGCACACTGCAACTATGCCTGCAGCAGTATTGTAGACATACCGAGACTGTACTGATCATGAAGTCAAAGTTAGGGTTACATATTTCAAAAGCAGCAACATTTCCTTTGAAGCCATGAATTCTTAAGGAGAGGTGAAAAATATATTGCTAATGTCCTGACAGATAAAACATTTCTTTGAATTCAGTAAAGGAAAAACAGTATTCATATTTGCATGACGTTTTTTCCTGGTTACAAAAATATTTCCTCCAACCTCACTGGACAAGATTAGAAGATTTCATGACCAGAAGCCAAGGTATTTTTAAAAATAAATAACAAAATTTATAATGAAATACTATAGAACTCAATTTGCTATAGCACATACAACGTTTCTGAAATCATCAGATCTGGCTGGTGTACATACATATTTTTAACCAGTATGCAAAGCAGGAGTACAGCACAATTTTGATGAAACTTGACAAATTTTCTGAAAGCAACAACAAGCCCCAAACCCACAAACCAACCCTTCCCCCACAAAACCCCAACACCACCAAGCTGTTGAATCTCTTGCCAATACAGACATGAAGCTGTGCTCAGCGAAAGAAGGGTAAAGGACGGTCACGGGACTGTTCTCTGCTGTCTACCCTGTTCTGTGGGGCTTGTTCTTGACTCATGGCACACGTGCAAAAGTTAAGAATGGGTATTTCTTGATTTTACCAAACCCCTCATTACCTGTGGTTGTTCCAAACCCCACTGATGTCCAGGATAATCATTGTCACCAGTTGGTGAGAAAGCACTTTAAACCCTCCTATTTTAATATTGAAAGTTGCTTATATAGTAGTTATGGAAACACTCTGGATTAAAATGCATAGAATACCCAGAGGTGTTACACTGCTATCTTCATTTCTACAGGTCTTCAATCCAAAAATAGGAAACTCTACAGATCTAGCTCTGTAGGCTTCCTAGGTTGGGTTTCCACTAATATTTACATGAGTATAAAGTGAGATTGATGCTAAGCGGAAGATTCTCATTCCCATCTGTCTTCCATTCCCTTGGAGGCAGAAAGGCAGAGAGAACGTGAGCAGCTTGTAGAAAGAGAGGATGGCACTGATTTTTCCAGTAACGCTGTCCACTTAAAACAGTATGAAATTACATGCTCAAAAAAGTGTGCAAACTAAGCAGATGTTTTATAATTTTTAACAACTGGATGTTATAGGATGACTCCTGTGTGCAAACATAAATTCTCTAATGTCAATGAAGTGTCACAGCACCTGGGGCTGGAAGAAAGCGGCTTTTCAACAGCATACATGTTACCAGAATATCCATTAGCAAAAGCCAAACTCCATAATTTTTGCAGCAAGGACAATATAAGTAAAGAACAGTCAGGAGCTTAATGGTAACTACTTTAATCATAGCAACTGGTCTTGGCCTTGGTTTCATACTTGTTCATAAAAGCTACCTTTGAACAATTCAGGAGTCTCCAAAATTACATTCCAAGATCTACTGTCCCACCATGGTGGGGATGTCCCACATACCAAGCATTTGTGTGGAGACTGTTCTTCCAAGCACCGTCCCAGTCCCGTTTTGCTTTTTTAATTTTTTTTTCTTTAAAAACAACAACCACCAACCCAACCTCACAGGAATGGAGGAGGTGAAGAAAAGCACTGAAGAAAAATAAACAGTGGAGAAAGACCAGGGGATGTTCAGAGCACTGGACAACTGAGCCCTACTATGGAAGGACAGGGGGTTAAGTCAACACTGTCAGGATTTGAATTCATCGTTCTAGAAAAGCACGATTTAAAATGCAGTGCATAGGCAACATATGCATTCTCCCTCTACATCCTATACTGGACACATTGACATACCCTTCTTAACAGCAAATTATATTGGCTTGTAAAAAAGCTTGACTGGAATTGTAGAAGCTAACAGGAAGTATTTAGCAGCAGTTGAAATGTTTTCCTTGTCACTTTTAAATCACATTTTCTGAGAGGACCCTCATTGAGCAATTATGGAGCCAGCTCCAATGCAATTGTGTCCACTGCAGTGGATACAGAAGTAGCCTCTCTCCCTTAAAAGCTGGGTCAGATCAATGGTTTATCTAATCCCTCACCCTGACAGCACAACAGGAAAGCACACTGTAGTTTAAAAAGGGGCTGAGCTATTCCTCTTAACCTTCCTTAGCAGCTACAGTCATTAAATTAGGGATGCTATGGGACACTGCTCTAGCTATTCCCTTTAAAAATTATTTATGGCATGAGATCATGAATTTGCCTGAACTCATTTGCACCACCGGATTTCTGGATGGGTTCCCCTTAGGCTTCTTAAAATTTCAATCATGGAAACTAAAATCTCATCTTAAATTTTTTCTTCCAGTTGCTTCTGGTATTAACAGAAACACCCTCTTCAGCCACCAGTAGTGCAAGTCTTGATGTTGATCTAAGACTCACAGACTGTCGCTAAAGACTTGCACGAGGTTAAACATTTATTCATTTATATCACCTATGATACACCTACCCTCACTTGGTAAAGTATTTCAGTCAATGCCAAACTGGGTTGCATTTGAAATGGTAAACTACAAGTGAAGATCACAAAGTCCCAACGTAATACCCTGATTCATCCACCCTTTCCCCCTCTGTCTTGGTAAACACATCAGAGACTACAACAGAAAGGTTAATATTTACACTGCCCCGAGTCTCAATGACATTGCTCATATTCTCAGACTCACCCACACTAACAGTAAATATCGGTTTCACAGGTAAGGAAAGTGCTACAAAAGAAACCATTAAAAACAACTTGAAGGTGGTTACTGCTTTGTGATTCCAACCCAGAAACCTTCATTTTACTTTCTTAAATTAATTCCTCTGCTTTCCTCATGCAGCTAATTCAACACAATTCCTCCTGCTCTGATTATTAAAAAGGAAAAGCAACACATGTAATGTCAAAGAGGCATTATTGCCTTCTGTGACACCAGGATATTTTCCGAAGCTATGAGTAAAAACCAACCAGTGAATTTTTCAATCCCGCTGGTGTATGCCCACCAGTAAGGTGAGCATATAAAACTTGACATAATGCAAAAGGCATTATATACATGCAGTGAGGTTTGGAGAGCTGGGACTTCATCAGACAGCACAATGACAATGGCAGAAGTACCACAGATCCAGACCACTCCTCATGGTGGCACAGCTCTGCCCCCATGCTCAAAATATCAGTTCATAACACTTCTTATCGTCTAGCTCTCTGTAAACATGCCTACATAGGCACACGTGTTAAAAATTCACTATACTTAATTCAATTTTAAGTCTTGCTATTTCAAATAACAAGACAGGTGTTCAATCAGCTTCTCCGTTGTTTATGGTACAGCACAGGCTGTAGTGAGACCTACAGTCACCCAACACCACCAAATAGCACCAGGTTATGTAACAAAAACACTTGTGAACTATTCTACTACTGATTTTACCTACTTCCTTATAGGTCAAAACACATACTAGTTATATGAACTGACCCTATAGTACACAAGATTGACAAAAGTAGAAACACTTTTTTGAATAATTAATCTTACATAAACCTCCTCAAAAATCCAGAGCTATACTGAAACTTAAAATCTCAGCTGTTGTATTTGAAATAGTTTCTTAGGCCAGCACAACGTAAAACTTCAATGGTCAACAGATCAGACAAATTCTTTTCCTTCCAAAGCACTTAATTTCATACTATCAAACAAAAGAAAGTAGCTTTAGCCACAGGATAAACTTCCTTGGAGATTTAATTGGATTAAATTTGTACATGATCGAAGCCTTGAGCCTTGTATCTGCCAACTCTAAAGGTGAAGGACCATAAAAGAAGAAAAACCCCCTCTACCTTCAGAGTCAAAAAACCCACCAGCTCCAAACACCACACACTGCAAACATGTCGCTCTGTATACATAGACCTCTGGGGGGGATTTTAAAGCCTGAAGGTTTTAAAAGCCCAAACATCCATCTGTTCCAGACACCACCCCAAGTTAAGCACAGTTGTTTCTAACTACATACATATATCTGATGGTTTTCATGCATCTGACCCAAGCCCACTGAAATCCTTCCTGCAGACTAAGCCAAGGTCCAGCTCTGCTAGCGCCTAGATGCCACCTCAGCCACACCTGCTGCAGGATGACATCCCAGAACCTCAAACTGGAGAGGAGCAGGTTAGGAATCCGTAGCTAAAAAAGTAACAGCCATAAGCCCCTGGTATAGTATTTCAGAACAACTTGTGTTGTACACCTCACAGTTGCACTGGCAGACACTGCTGACTTGGGTAACGAGCCCAGCTTTGCCCAACTGATGGCTGACCTGAGCAGGAGGCACTTCAGTTGAAATTTAACTTCTGTACACAAGATATGTCATACTGCTGGAAAAGCATCGATGTTGCAAGTGTGGGAAAGCCCCATGC